>NC_137792.1:42006018-42606018 GCF_963383645.1 Muscardinus avellanarius
ATACTAGGGATTAAAACCAGGGACATTCTACCTCTGAGCCACACCCCAGCCCTTTTTATGTCTTTGTTTTGAAACAAGGTCTCATTAGGTTGCTGAGTCTCTCTGCATTGGTAAGGCTGGCCTCGAACTTGTAATCCTCCTGTTTCATCCTTCAAATTACTGAGATTACAGGTGTGCACCACCATACCTAGCTGAGTTAAAGGTATTTGAGAACCAGCAGAAATAGAAAAACCTCTTTACCCCCTACTAACAGCCTAAAAATAGAGTATAAATTTCCTACTTTTTGAAGGAAATTTACATTGGTAAAGGTTTCTTTTAGCAGGAAGATTGCTATCCCCAGAGGCAACCCTTAATCACCTAAAAGACTTTCATCTTTTTAAGACTGACCCTTATTTCTTAAACGTTTTCTCCCCTCCACTTCCCACAAGGGGCCCACCCAGAACATCCAAACCCCCTTTTCTTTCTTCAGCCTATAGATAATGTATAAGCTTCAATCACCTGGCTATCCCTTGCGTCTCATTTGTGAGACCCCTGTGCACAAATTTTTGCATAGTCAAACTATTTTTCTCTTGTTAATCTTTTAGCCAAGTGTGGTGGTGCACACCTGTAAGTTCAGTATTTGGGAGGCTAAAACAGGAGGCTGAAATAGGAGGATTGTGGGTTCGAAGCCAGCCTCAGCAATTTAGCGAGACTCTATTTCAAAATAAAAAAATAAAATAGGGATGAAGATGTAGCTTGAAGGTAGAATTTCCCTGGGTTCAATCCCAAGTAAACACACACACACACACACACACACACACACACACACACACACACATCTATCAGCCAACGAGCCCAAGATGGGTAAAGGAAAAAATCTGTTTTTCTTCCCCTACAGTTTCTAGATTGTGATGAGAAATCAATCACAATGAACTAAGTCTTTGTATGGCATTTTCCAATTTAAGCCTTGCATGGGCGGCTAGATGAGGCTGGGAAGGCTGACTCACTGGTTTTTTGGTTTAGTTTGTCAATAACCTGCTTTTCACAGAAGCATCAGGCATAATCGCAGCAATTCCCAAATCACTAGGATGATTCAGCAACGCCTTACATAAATGGTATTTTTGAAATACATATATTCCGTTCAATCAAACCTGTTTGACAACAGACTTATATGCTGAATGAGAAACACCATTAAGGGTCCCAAGCTGTATTTTCCTTCTTGATCTCTCATTTTTCAGAAGCATAGAATTTAAGAGAAAACAACAAGAACAATGAAAAAGAATAAAAGAGCAATTCATTTCTACAAAGAACGAAGATGACTAACACAACCCTGGCCTGGTGGTGCCTCCCCAGGTCCCCTTTCTCACTTTAATCTGGTTTCTATGGAACCAAAAACCTGCCCCAAATTGCCGAATCAAATAATTGGGACAAGCCCTTAGGAAAAAGGAAAAACTTTATTGATTTGCTAGGAAATGAGAAAAAGCCAGTGAATGTGGTGGTCATTAAACAAACTGAAATTTTCTGAAGCCCAAAGTAAAAGAGCTTTCTTTTAAAGATAGCACAGCAGGGTCAGGCAGGTATGCCTCTCAGAAAGAAAACACAATCATGTTCACAATTTCTTTGAGATGAGTTCCCGGGGCTTGCTGGCACTGGCTTTTCATTTTTGTGGTCAGTAAATGGAAAACAAGTTGCTTCTTCTTCTGTTTTCTTCTTCTTTTGTGTTACTGGGGATTGAACCCAGGGGCATTTTACCTCTGATCTACACCCCCAGCCCTATTTTACTTATTTTTATTTCGAAACAGGGTCTCCCTGGGATGCTGAGAGTCCGCTCAGTTGCTGAGGCTGGATTATTGAAAATGTACCTGGACCTGAGTGGTTCATTTGTTACAAATGATGAATGTATATAGACACTACATTAGCACCCAGAGTTTGTTGTTTACCTTAGGGTTTAATCTTGGCATTATACATTCTATGGGTTTGGACAACTGTATACCAATACATACAATTACAGTATTATACAGAATAGTTTCACCTCCCTAAAAATGCCCTGTAATCTGCCTAAATCATCAACACAACCCCCCAAACCTTCTGCATCCACTGTCTTCACTGTCTCTATAGTTTTGCCTTTTTCAGAATATCCACAGAATTGGAGCCATATAGTACGAAGCCTTTTCAGACTGGCTCCTTTTACTTACTAATAAGCATTTACATTCTCCCATATCTTTTTATGGCTTCATAGCTCATTTCTTTAAAGCACTGAACAATATTCCATTGACTGGATGTACCACAGTTCATTTGTCCAATCTTTTTTGGAAAGATGTTTTGGTTGCTTCCAGATTTTGATAGTTATGAACAAAACTGCTATATAATTTTTGTGCAGGTTTTCAGGTGGACATAACTTTTTATCTTTGCATAGACACCAAGGAGTACAATTTCTGGAAGATACAGCAAGAAAATGTTTAATTTTATAAGAAACTGCCAATCGGTCTTCCAAAGTGGTTGTACATTTTGCAAACTCGCCAGCAGTGAATGCGTGTTTTTGTCTTTCCACATCCTCATAAGCATTTGAGGTTGTGCTAGTCTGAGTTAGGACCACTCGCATAGTTTTGTTTTTAGTGCAGTTTTTATCAACCCTGTAATTATCAGGGAGAACTTTTTGTTTATTTAATATAATTTTTTGTGATTTTGGGAAATGAATCCAGGGGTATTCTATCTCTGATCTACACCACCAGCCCTATTTTAATTAATTGATTTTGCAGTACCAGGGATTGAACTCAGAGGTATTCTACCTCTGAGCTACACCCCCAGCCCTATTTTTATTCTTTATTTATATTTTTGTGGTACTGGGGTGAAACCTAGGGGCTTTCTACCTCCGGACTATATTCCCAGACCTATTTTATATTTTACTTGGAAACAGGGTCTCACTAAGTTGCTGAGAGCCTCACTCAGTAGCTGAGGCTGGCTTCGTACCTGTGCGATCCTCCTGTCTCAGCCTCCCAAGTGCTGGCATTACAAGCATGTGTGCTACCATGTCCGGCTTATTCTTTATTTTGAAACGGGGTCTCACTAAGTTCTGGAGGGTCTTACTAAGTATCGGAGGCTAGCCAAGAATCTATGATCCTCCTATCTCAGCCTCCCAAGTATAAGTATTGGGATGACAAATCTGTGCCACCACACCCAGCTAGATATAATTGCTTTTTGTTTTTTGGTGGTACTGGGGGTGGAACCCAGGGGCTTTCTACCTCCGGGCTATACTCCCAGACCTATTTTATATTTTATTTGGAAACAGGGTCTCAGTAAGTTGCTGAGAGCCTCATTCAGTAGCTGAGGCTGGCTTCGAACCGGTGCAATCCTCCTTTCTCAGCCTCCCAAGCACAGAGATTATAAGCATGAGTCACCACGCCTGGCTGATATAATTGCTTTTGGGGCAGGATCTCACTATGTTCCCCACACTTGCCTTGAACTCAAGATCCTTCTGCTTCGGCTTCTCAAATTTCTGAGATTATAGATGTATACCACCATGCCTAGCTCCTGGGAGAAAAATTTTTAAAAAATAAATTTGCAGGGATTGGAGATTAACCTCAGTGACAGAGTGCTTACCTAGCATGTGTCAGGGCCTGGGTTTGATACTTTCCCCTGAAAGGAAAACAAAATAAACAGAAAAAAATCAATTTTCCCTAGGCCTGGTTGTACATCCTTGTAATCTCACCTACTGTGAAGGCAGTAGGATCACAAGGTTTTTTATTTGTTTGTTTGTTTGGTACTGGGAATTGAACCCAGGAACATTCTACCACTGATCCACCCCAAGGCCTTTTTTATTCTTTATTTTGAAACAGGGTTTCAGTAAGTTTTGGAGGGTCTCATTAAGTAGTGGAGGCTGGCTGCAAACCTGTGGTCCTCATGTCTCAGCCTCTCAAGTACTGGGATTAAAGGCATGCAACACCATGCCTGTCTAGGATCACGAGTTTGAGGCCAGCCCAGGGCAGCTTAGCAAGAAATTGTCTCAAAATAAAATGAAAAGGGTTGAGGAGCCGAGTGCTTGTAATCCTAATACACACACACACACACACACACACACACACACACACACACACATATATATATATATATATATATATATATATATATATATATATATATATATGTGGTACTGGGGTTCCTGGAAACCCTTTTGCCTCCAGGATACACTCCCAAATCCATTTTATATTTTTATTTGGAAACAGGGTCTCTTAAGCCAGCACAGCTGGCTTCGAACCTGTGCGATCCTCCTGTCTCTGCTTCCCAAGCGCGGGGATTACAAGCGTGCGCCACCATGCCCAGCTGTAATTCCAATATTTGGGAGATGGAGACAGGAGGATTGCAGTTTCAAGACCAGCCTCAACAACCTAGTGAGATCCTGTTTCAAAACAAAAAATAAAAAATGGGCAGGGGTGTAGCCTGGAGGTAGAATGCCTCTGGGTTCAATCCCCGGTACCAAAATAAATACATTAATAAATAAAAGGGCTGAGGATATAGATTGGTGGGAGAGTACCCCTGGGTTCCATCTCCAATACCACACAAAATACATATTCAGGTTCCACCTCAGACCTATGAGGCTGGGTTTAGAATTTTTACATAAAATATTCTGTATGGTTTGAATATATATCTGGGGCTGACGATGTGTGGTTTAGAATATATATTATCCATAGGCCTCTGATAAAATTTTGGTGGCAGAATGTAAACTATGAAGGGGTGTGTGTGTGTGTGTGTGTGTGTGTGTGTGTGTTACTGGGGATTAAATCCAGAGGTGTTCTAACTACAAGCTACACATCCAGCCCTTTTTATTTTTTTATTTTGAGATAAGGTCTCACTAGATTGCTGAGGCTGGACGCAAACCTGTGATCCTCCTATCTCAACCTCCTAAGTACTGGAATTACAGGTGTGTACCACCATGTCTGGCTGTTCTTACTATCTTTATGTCTTATTGGAGATTGGTAGGTAGACACTTTTGGAAGACTCTGCATGAGAGAAATCAGACATAAGCAAAACACTTGTACATAGTGAAGCAGAGAGACCTGACAGAGCATTAGAGCCACTTTCAGGCTTACCCATGTGATGAAAAGTAATCAGAGTCGATGACAAGCACATATTCTAAGTCTGCAGAGAGAATAAAGCAGATGAAAATGAAAAAAAGAAAACATTTCGATATTTTGTAGTCTTTTTTTTCTCATTAAACTTTTGTTTTAATGGGTCTCAAAATTGCGACAGATTTTTGGTCAAGGTGTTTCCATTAAAAAGTACTGATTTTAAAAACTAATAACTTAAAACTGCCACACAAACAAAAAAACAAATGGTCCACAAAACTTTTTCCTTTCCTTCTGAAGGTTTTACAATGCATTGTTATCATTAACCAGTCTTTTACTATTAAACTTAAATGGCCAATTGAGACAAACAGTTCTGAGACCGTTCTTCCACCACTGATTAAGACTGGGGTGGCAGGTGTTAGGGGTAATATTCATTTAGCCTTCTGAGCTTTCTGGGCAGACCTTGCCAGCTCCAGCAGCCTTCTTGTCCACTGCTTTGATAACGCCCACAGCAACTGTCTGTCTCATATCACGAACAGCAAAACGACCCAGAGGTGGATAGTCGGAGAAGCTCTCAACACACATAGGCTTGCTTGGAATCATATCAACAATGGCAGCATCGCCAGACTTCAAGAATTTAGGGCTATCTTCCAGCTTCTTACCAGAACGGCGGTCAATCTTCTCTTTCAGCTCAGCAAATTTGCAAGCAATGTGAGCTGTGTGACAATCCAGTACGAGAGCATAGCCAGCACTGATTTGGCCTGGATGGTTCAGGATGATCACTGAGCAGTGAAACCAGCTGCTTCCATTGGTGGGTCATTTTTGCTGTCACTGGCCACATTGCCACAACGAACATCTTTCACAGACACGTTTTTGACACTGAAGCCCACATTGTCTCCAGGAAGAGCTTCACTCAGAGCTTCATGGTACATTTCAACAGACTTCACTTCAGTTGTGACGTTGACTGGAGCAAAGGTGACAGCTATGCCAGGCTTGAGAACACCAGTCTCCACTCTGCCCACAGGGACAGGACCAATACCTCCAATTTTGTAGACATCCTGGAGGGGCAGCCGCAGAGGCTTGTCAGTTGGGCGAGTTGGTGGCAGGATGCAATCCAAAGCTTCAAGCAGCGTGGTTCCACTAGCACTGCCATCTATACGGATGACTTTCCATCCTTTGAACCAGGGCATATTAGCACTTGGCTCCAGCATGTTGTCACCATTCCAACCAGAAATTGGCATGAAAGTGTCAGGGCTGTAGCCAATTTTCTTAATGTAGGTGCTGACTTCCTTAACGATTTCCTCATATCTCTTCTGGCTGTAAGGTGGCTCATTGGAATCCATTTTGTTAACACCAACAATCAGTTGTTTTACACCCAGTGTGTAAGCCAGAAGGGCATGCTCACGGGTCTGTCCATTGTTGGATACCAGCTTCAAATTCACCAACACCAGCAGCAACAATCAAGACAGCACAGTCAGCCTGAGATGTGCCTGTAATCATGTTTTTGATAAAGTCTCTGTGTCCGGGGGCATCGATGATAGTCACATAATACTTGCTGGTCTCAAATTTCCACAGGGAGATGTCAATGGTGATACCACGCTCACGCTCAGCTTTCAATTTATCCAAGACCCAGGCATAATTGAAAGAGCCTTTTCCCATCTCGGCAGCCTCCTTTTCGAACTTCTCAATGGTTCTTTTGTCGATCCCACCACATTTGTAGATGAGATGGCCAGTCGTGGTGGACTTGCCGGAATCTACGTGTCCAATGACAACGATGTTGATGTGAGTCTTTTCCTTTCCCATTTTGGCTTTTAGCAGTGGTTTTCACGACACCTGTGTTCTGGCGGCAAACCCGTTGCGAAAAAGCTTGTAGTCTTTACAATATCACTTGAAACAGCTTATTATGGGCCAAGCACAGTGGTTCATGCCTATAATCCCAGTACTTGGGAGGTTGACACAAGGAGGATCGTAGGTTCATTGCCAGCCTCAGCAACTTAGGTCCTGTTTCAAAATAAAAAATAAAATAAGGCCTCTGTGTGTGATGGCACATGCTTGTAATCCCAGTACTTGGGAGGCTGAGACAGGGGAATCACAAGTTTGAGATTAGCGTCAGCAACTTAACAAGACACTGCTTATTTATTTTTGTTGTTGGTACTGGGGTTCCTGGAAGCCCTTTTACCTCTGGGTTATACTCCCAGACCTATTTTATATATTTTTTTAAATTTGGAAACAGGGTCTCTTAAGCCAGAGAGCCTGGCTCCAAACCAGCTCGATCCTCCTGTCTCCACCTCCCAAGCGCGGGGATTACAAGCGTGCGCCACCACGTCTGGCAACAAGACCCTATTTAAAATAAAAAAAATAAAAATGGACTGGGGGTATAGCTCAGAGGGAGAACACACCTGAGTTTAATCTCCAGTATCACACACAAAAAAATAGGGCTGGGGGTGTAGCTCAGAGGTAGAATTCCCCTAGGGTCAATCCTCAACAGATGGAGGAGGAGGAGGAAGAGGAGGAGGGGGGAGGGGAGAGGGAGGAGGAGGGGGAGGGGGAGGAGGAGGGATTTGTACCAACTGCCCAGAGGTGGCTGGACAATATGCCCTTAAAGAGAATGTGTGTCCCTGTTTTTTCATTATACAGCTTTCCTACTTTCTGCCTGCCTTTGAATCTCTGCCAAATGCAGGTGATGGTGGCTGATTCCTTGCTATACGTGCAGGCTCTGAACAATACAAAATAGACTGTTTATTCTCATTTGGTTGTTCTTCATTTACTTCCACAGTATGATAGCCAGATAAAATGTATACTGCCCAGCTACATATATTGCTCACTTAAATTAGAATTGCTTGTGTGTGTGTGCATGTGTGTGTGCGTGTGTGTGTTTTACTGGGGACTGAACCAAGGGTTGTTCTACATCCAAACTATACTCTCAGCCCAATCTTACTTATTCATTTTTAAAAATTTTAAAACAGAGCCGGGCGTGGTGGCACACGCTTGTAATCCCCGCGCTTGGGAGGCTGAGACAGGAGGATCGCGCAGATTCAAAGCCAGCCTCGGCTACTTAGCGAGGCTCTTAGCAACTTAGTGAGACCCTGTTTCCAAATAAAAATGTAAAAATAGGTCTGGGAATATAGCCCGGAGGTAGTAGGGCTTCCAGGAACCCGAGTACCGTACCACCAAAAAAAAAAAAAAAAAAAAAAAGAAAGAAAGAAAGAAAGAAAAAAGAAAAAAAATAGGGCTGGGGGTGTAGCTTAGAGATAAAATACCCCTGGGTTCAATCCTTAGTGCCACAATAAATAAAAATTAATTGCTGGGCGTCGTGGTACATACTTGTAATCCCCGCATATGGGAGGCTGAGACAGGAGGATCGCACAGGTTCGAAGCCAGCCTCAGCTACTTAGTGGGGCTCTCAGCAACTTAGTGAGACCCTGTTTCCAAATAAAATAGAAAATGGTCTGGGAGTATAGCCCGGAGGTGGACAAGCCCCTGAATTTCACACTCAGTACCACACACACGAAAAAAATTTTTTGAAACAGGGTCTAAGTGGCTGAGAGCCTGTTATCACACACTGGCCTTAAATCTGTCATCGTCCTGTCTAAGCCTCCCAAGTACTGGGATTATAGGTGTGCAACATCCCTGCTTCAATTAGAATTTCAGGTAAACAAAAGTAATTACTTAGCTGGGCGTGGTGGCGCATGCTTATAACCTCAGCATTTGGAAGGCTGAGACAAGAGGATCATGGTTCGCGGACAGCCTCGGCTACTTAGTGAGGCCCTTTGCAACTCAGTGAGACCCGGTTTCAAAATAAAGAATACAAAATAGTTAGGGGTGTAGCTCAGGGGTAGAATGCCCCTGGGTTCCATCCCCAGTACCCCTCAAAAAAAAAAAAGTAGTTACTTAGTAGAACTATTTCTTCAATGTTGCATATGTGTGATTTGCTCAGTCTAGAACCATACACACACACACACACACACACACACACACACACACACACATATATGTAAGCCCACGCAGACTTCTTAGAGAGAAAGATATTGACTTTCTGAACATCAGGCAGCTGAATAATTGGGCTTAGCTGAGCCCTCTGGCTTGTGAAGTCCTAATGAAATGACATTTCTGGCTTGCTGTGCTATGTTTCTAGACCAGGCCAGAGCTTATCCTCCAATCGATATGTGCTTTCATTTCCCCTTATCAAACTAAAGTCTTTAACAAGACGTTTAAATTATCATCTGGGTTTTAGCCCCAGACGATATAAGGCATTTCATTCTAAAAGCTCCTTGTTCTCTGCGAAAGCGTGTGTTAATTAAAGTCTTTTCAGTGGTCTCTGCTGCTGGCTTCCTCTGCCCTTCAATCTGAGTACTGTTAATTCAGTCCCCAAGGTCCCTGGAGATTCACACAGGCTTCGTTTCTGATTTATTTTTGTTCAGACCAGATGGCTCCAGCTTCCTGTGGCTGCCTGCACCGTGCGTCTTGTGGATTATCCTGTTTATCTTCCCCAGTGCCCAAGGTAAGGGGTCGATTTTTATGAAGCACGTTTGTCAGCGACAGAAGCCATTTGCCACCGTGGCTGTTTGGACACCATAACCAAAGCTATTAGATTTAATGTATGTTTGTGTAAACTCCATTGCAAAAGCTGGTGGAGCGTTGTTGCTTTGTTTTTTTATTGTTCAAAAGATGCAGTCAATGGGAAGGGCCAGAGCTAGCTGGACTGAACAGAGAGGAAGGGGACTCTCCAGGGGGCACTGCTTTTAAGGATGTGGCCATGAAAAAGATAAACAGAACATCTTTAATGATGCTAGTAAACATGCAAAGGCAGATGCCATATTTAAAGAAACAATAAATTAAAACTGACAAATACAATACTGAGGAATTCAACTTACCCAAAGGGCACACTTAGCTTTTGTTTAAAAAAAAAATAGTCCCTAAGCATTTTGACGTGATGAAAACTCTAATACCAGCCAAGGCTTAAGCTAAATATACTCTGGTTAGTGGGTTTTCAAGCCTTCAATAATGGGCAGAAGCCAGGCGAAGTGGCACATGTCTGTAATGCCAGTATTTAGGAGGCTGAGACAGGAGGAACACAGGTTCGAGGCCAGTCTCAGCAATCTAGCAAAACTCTCAGCAACTTAGTGAAACCCTGTTTAAAAACAAAAGAATAAAAAGGACTGAGAGTGTAGCTTGGAGGTAGAATGCCCCTGGGTTCAATCTCAAATACCATAAAAAAAAAAAGAAAAAAGAAAGTAAACCAGGAAGCCACACAATACAGAAATTCCTAACATTTGGATTTACACCTTAAGGAGAGAGCGTGCCCCTCTCCATTCCCTTGATTTTCTTCTTTTTCTTTTTTTTTTTGTAGTAGTGGTACTAGGAATTAGACTGAAGGGTGCTATACCCCTGAACTACACATCATAGCACCTATTTTTTTTGAGATAGAGTATATCTGAGTTGTGATTGTTTTGCCTCAGCCTCCTGAGTAGTTGGGTTCACAGGCATCCAGTGCAGAGTGCACTACTGTACCTGGGTCCTGTAGTTCTTACATGGGCCCTTTGGTTGGATCTAGGAACCTGACTAACACATGGCTGATGTACAAGAGGAAAACATATAAATTTTATTAATTTTAATGTACATGGGACACTCAACAACAGTAAAGTGCAAAGAAATTTACAAAAAGATGCTTTTATACTTTTTTTTTTTTTGCGGGTCTGGGGATGGAACCCAGGGGCATTTGACCTCCGGGCTACACCCCCTGCCCTATTTTTTATTCTTTATTTTGAAACCGGGTCTCGCTGAGTTGCAGAGGGCCTCACTAAGTAGCTGAGGCTGTCCGCGAACCGCGATCCTCCAGTTCTCAGCCTCCCGAATGCTGGGATTACAAGCGTGCGCCACCACGCCCGGCTCAACTTTTATACTTTTTCAACAAAGTACAATAGAGTTTTTTTTTTTTTTGGTGATACTGGGGTTCCTGGAAGCCCTTCTACCTCCGGGCTACACTCCCAGACCTATTTTAACATTTTTATTTGGAAACAGGGTCTCCTACGCCAGCGCGCGCAGCTGGCTTCGAACCTGCGCGATCCTCCTGTCTCTGCCTCCCAAGCGCGGGGATTACAAGCGTGCGCCACCACGCCCGGCTCAGTACAATAAAGTTTTGATGAAAGGACAGAAACCAATGACTCTCTGCACTAGGATAGTAAATTCTAAGGATGCCACTAAGATCTATGTGGAAAGATTTTAAAGCTAGTGGGAAGCTGGGTGTGGTGGCATATTCTTGTAATCTCAGTACTTGGGAAGCCAAGACAGGAAGATTGCAGGTTCAAAACCAGTCTCAGCAATTTAGCAAGACCCTGTTTTAAAATAAAACATAAGGCCAGGCATGGTGCTGCACACTTGTAATCCCAGCATTTGGGAGGTGGAGACCTGAGGATCATGGTTCACGGACAGCCTCAGCTACTTCGAGAGGCCCTTCGCAACTCAGTGAGACCCTGTTTCATAAATAAAAAGACTAAAAAATAGGGCTGGGGGTGTAGCTCAGAGGAACAATGCCCCTGGGTTCCATCTCCAGTACCACAATAAATAAATAAATAAAATATAAAATTAGGCTCGGGGTATAGCTCAGAGGTACAGTGCCCCTGGGTTCAATCCCCTGTACCAAAACAAAACAAACTCTAGTGGAAGATACAGGTTACTCCAATGAGCTTATTTATTTATTCAGGTTTATTTAGGTTTTTACTTAGGTTTATTACAGCCCCAATTACCAATCACTGGTGACTAATGCTATTTCCTCACCTCAGAAGGGGGAAAACACCTTTCCCAAAAGAATCTTTATGCTACATATAGCATAAAGACAGGTTAAATGGTCCTTTATGCAGTTACAGAACTCAAATGACTTTGGCATGAACTAATCAACACAATCAACATACCCTACCCATTCTTTTGAAATGGCACATTCTTAACTAAGCCTTCTCACACTTGAGCATTCACAGACACCCACTGACACACATACAATCCAGGAATTACAAATTACCATTGTTAGGGGTTCTGTCACTGAAAAATATGTATTATTTATTTTATTATTTATTTATTTATTTATTTATTTATTTATTTATTTATTTATTTTTGGTGGTACTGGGGTTCCTGGAAGCCCTTCTACCTCCGGGCTGCACTCCCAGACCTATTTTATATTTTTGAAACAGGGTCTCTTACACCAGCGCAGCTGGCTTCGAACCTGCGTGATCCTCCTGTCTCTGCCTCCCAAATGCGGGGATTACAAGCGTGCGCCACCACGCCTGGCTATGTATTATTTAAAATACCGTAAGGATGCATAGCTAACACAGATCTCTGGATTACTAGTTCTGATTCCTAGGTCAGTTCTGATTATGGCCTATCCATGAAGTGAAGAATCCCAGTGGAAATTAAAAGCCAAGGTTACTAATTGGCTTTTTTGTGTGTGGGACTGGGAATTGAACCCCAAGGGCATTTTATTTCTGAGCTACACCCCCAGCTCTATTTTATTTTTTATTTAGAAACAGAGTCTCACTGATTCTTGAGGGCCTTGCGAAATTGCTGAGATGAGCTGTGAACCTGTGATCCTCCTGTCTCAGCCTTCCAAGTACTGGGATTAGAGGCATGTACCACCATGTCCAGCTTCTAATTGGCCTTTATTTTGAATAAATAACTCAAGAAATCAAGAATTTATGGGACTGAGGGTATAGCTCAGTGGCAAAGTGCTTGTCTGGCATGCACAGAGACCTGGGTTACATTCCCAACATAGAAAATAATAATAATAATCTTGATTTTTTTGGTCTGAATAGCCTACTGTGTACCTTGTTTTGGTTAACCCAAAGAAATTCAAAGGTTAATAAAGAGCCAGCCTTAGTGATTTAGGCCGTTGGCAATTTAGCAAGACCCTGTTTCCAGATAAAAAATTAAATAAAATAGGGCTGGGGTATAGCTCAGAGGTAGAATGTCCCTGGGTTCAGTCCCTAGCAACACACACACACACACACACACACACACACACACACACACACACGTTAATAAAGCAATGTGCTTGTCTCATAAGCCAATTAAAATTTTTGCCTGCAAAAGCAATGATAATCCAATGGTGTAAAAAATGTGCAATCACAATTCCAAACAGCCAGCTTATGGAACCAGCCTAGGTGTCCATCAACAGATGAATGGTTAAAGAAAATGTGGTATATGCACACAGAGAAGTTTTATACAGCAATAATGAAAATGAAATTATGGCATTTATAGGAAAATGGATGGAACTGGTGAACATAGGTTGAGATCAGCCAGACTCAGAAAGTGAAGAGTCATATTTTTTTTTTCATATGTGGAAACTAGAGAAGAGAGGAAAGAAAAGGAATCTCAAGCCAGGCATGGTGATGCATGTTTGTAATCTCAGTACTTGGGATACTGAGACAGGAGGATTGCAGGTTCGAGAATAGCCTTACCAAATAGTAAAACTCTTATTAACCTAGTGAGACCCTATTTCAAAATAAAAATAAAATAGGGCTGGGGTGTAGCTCAGAGGTACAATGCCCCTGGATCCAATCTCTCTCTCTCTCTCTTTTTTTTTTTTTTTGCGGGTCTGGGGATGGAACCCAGGGGCATTTGACCTCCGAGTTACACCCCCAGCCCTATTTTTTATTCATTATTTTGAAACCGGGTCTCACTGAGTTGCAGAGGGCCTCACTAAGTAGCTGAGGCTGTCCGCGAACCGCGATCCTCCAGGTCTCAGCCTCCCGAATGCTGGGATTACAAGCGTGCACCACCATGCCCGGCTCCCTGGATCCAATCTCCATTGTCACACACGCACGCATGCATGCACTCACACACGGGAATCTCATTAAAAAAAAAAAAAAACGGAAGAGAGACCAGTAGAGTAGTGGACGGGGGAGGGAGGTGAGGAGGGACAGCATAGGGGAATGAAAGAGTTCAAATTATACTATGTGTAGGTATGAATATATCCTAAAGAAGCATACTATTAAGTATAATTACAATTCACCAATGAAAGTATTTTTACAAATTTATAGAGAAAACTCGTGCAATTGAAGTGGTGGACAAATGAGTGTGGGAATACTTGGCAAATTTAATCTGGACCACAAAAACTGAAATCCCTGTGATGGTCAATGCCCCCTGAGAGTGAGGGGGGAGTAGTTATTGTACATTTAACATAAACAACGGTGTATATAAGCCAGAAAGAGCAAAGAAGGCTTATGAAACTGGAAGCAAACTGGTATTTTGCAACATGGTTGCAAGACAGGATGTGGGAGAATAGAAAGGCAAAGTGAACAATAGATAACAAGTGAAATCATAACAGCTGCTGTATTATATATTACTTATTTTATTTTTTGTGGTGTTGGGGATTGAACTTCTGAGCTACACTACAAACCCAGTTTTATTTTTTATTTGGAAATTGGGGCTAAGTTATTGAGGCTGGCTTCGAACTCGTGATCCTAAGTCGCAGTCTCCCAATACTGAGATTATAGGTGTGTGCTACCATGCCTGGCCTTTGCCTATTTTTTATTAGTACTGTGCACAAATGGTACATTCCTGTAATCCTAATACTTGGGAGGCTGAGACAGGAGAATCACAAAGTCAAGGCTAGCCTCAGCCACTTAGTGAGACCCTGTTTTGAAATAAGACAGGGTGAGGGGTTGTAGCTCAGAGTTATAATGCTCCTGGATTCAATCCCTGGCACCAAAAATAAGAACATAAAAAAGAGAAAAACAGCCAGGTGTGGTGGTGCACACTTGTAATCCCAGCATCTGGGAGGCTGAGACCTGGAGGATTGCGGTTCGCAGACAGCCTCAGCTACTTAGTGAGGCCCTCTACAACTTAGTGAGACCCTGTTTCAAAATAAAGAATAAAAAATAGGGCAGAAGGTGTAGCTCAGAGGTCAAATGCCCCTGGGTTCAATCCCTGGCACCAAAAATAAAAACATAAAAAAGAGAAAAACAAAAACATCAAGGGTCATATATCTTCTCTCATACATGAGAGAGTAGTTGAATAGTAGAAGGGGATGGGGGAGGAGAGGGTGAAAAGGAGGCTTGAGGAAGGAAACAAATGAGATAATGGCGAGAATCTGTTTTAAAAGAAAATATGGCTGGGGTGTAGCTTGGAAGTAGAATGACCCTGGGTTCAGTCTCTAGTGCCGAGAGGGGGGGAGGGAAGGAGAGAGAGAGAGAGAGAGAGAGAGAGAGAGAGAGAGAGAGAGAGAGAGAGAGAGAGAGATGTTATTTTGTATAGGAAGATAGCACTACCATTCTCACTAAAATATATGGAGAACATTGGGAGGGAGGAGGGGAAGGATGAGGAGGGAAACACACTGACACAACGTGTGCATATATAAATGTACCACTGTGAGTCTTGTTATGTTGTATAATTGCAATGCACCAATAAAACTATAAAAAATAGAGCCGGCTGTGGTGGCACACACTTGTAATCCCAGCATTCGGGAGGCTGAGACCAGAGGATCACAGTTCGCAGCCAGCCTCAGCTACTTAGTGAGACCCCTCTGCAACTCAGTGAGACCCTGTTTCAAAATAAAGAATAAAAAATAGGGCTGAGGGTGTAGCTCAGAGGTGGAATGCCCCTGAGTTCCATCCCCAAACCCGCAAAAAAAGAAAACAATAAAGCTATGAGTACATTAGCACTGTGCTAAAGCACTTTCCACCCATTATCACATTTAATGCAAACAACTTGCTAGGTGCGGTGGCACACACATGTAATTCCAGTTACTTGGTAGGCTAAGACAGGAGGAGCTCAGGTTCAAGACCAGCCTTGGCTACTTCTGGAGGCTCTCAGAAACTTAGACTTTCAAAATTAAGAAACCATTAAAGAGGTTTGGGGTGTACCTTGGTGACAGAACACCCCTGGGTTCAATCCCTAGCACCAAAGTAAAATAAAGTGCACAACTCTTTGAAGGTAGCTATTGTTATTTGTATTTTACAGGTGAGGAAACTGAGGCACAGGTAATTTATATAACATGTGACTTTAATCCAGGCTATTTGTGTGCATCATGTGCTGAAGAAGAGCAGCGGAAGCTAGTGAAGGTGGAGGGTCCCGAGTGTCTGATGGTCTGACCCCTCCTCCTTGCCTTGTGCATTTTACATTAAGTATCCTCAGCCTTCTTTGCCCTGCTGGGGTATATCCAAATTGTTATGCCTCACCACAGGCACAGTCTTGAAGCATTGGTTCACGCATGTATTGTAGTCACCAACTTATCTTCTTGTTCCCTCAAGGGAAAGGGTCTTGTCTGTCCTTTTGTCTTGTTCCCAAAGCAAGAAGCTTCACACACATGATGATTGATTGGCAATAATTCCGTTGAGCATTCTGTTACATTCCTACCTGAGATGCTTGCTGACTGCCTGATTGAACACGTTCCTCATTATCTCCATCTGGGGAGGCAGCTTTTCTGCATATGTGCCTGACTCACTTTCCTGGTTTTCCTTAATTGTCTCTAGGCGTGTGCCATGGCTTGAATGGGGTTTGTCGCCCAGAGGTTTACATGCTGGAAGCTTGGCCCACAGCATGGTGGTCTTGAAGTGGTGATAAGAAGTGGGACCTAAGTAAGGTGTGGTGTACAGCTGTAATACCAGTACTTGTGAGGCTGAGACAGGAGGATTGCAGGTTGGAGGCCAGCTTCAGCAACTTAGCTAGACCCTCAGCAACTTAGTGAAAAGTCCCTTTTCCTTTTTATTTTGAAACAGTACAGCTTGGAGGTAGGATGTCCCTGGGTTCAGTCTCCAGTACCAGAAAAAAAAGTGGAACCTAGTGCAAAGTAATCAGATTATATCAGCATTGCCCTTGGAATGGATTAATGTTGGTCTCTCAGAGTGAGTTCTTGTGAGAGTAATTTGTTACATAAAAGAGTTAAGCCTGGCCTCTGAATCTCTCTAGCTTCCTGTCTCCCCATATGATCTTTGCATGTGTTTATGCCACAGAGGCGCCATTCGGCATAAGGCACTCACCAGAGGCTGCTTAATCTTGAGCGTTCAGCCTTCAAAACAATGAGTGAAATTGACTTCTTTTATTTATACATTTCCTAGCTTCAAGAATTTTGTTATAGCATCAGAAAATGAACTGATAACACTGAATATTGCATATTCTCATATAAGATGAACAAACTGAATATTATAAAAATTAGCTGACGTGTGTCAAAGAACCACTCAGAGATATTACATGAACTTACTTGAATAAAAAAACTGATAATAGAGTAATTTTATCTAATAAAGTATTTATTTACAGAAAAAGAAGAAAGGAGTAGGGAGGAAACCCACAATCATATATATATATATATATATATATATATATATATATATATATATATATATATATATATTTGCGGTACTGGGGATGGAACCCAGGGCCATTCTACCTCCTAGCTACATCCCCCAGTCCTATTTTTTAGTCTTTTTTATTTCTTGAAACAGGGTCTCACTGAATTTTGAAAGGCCTCACTAAGTAGCTGAGGCTGTCCGTGAACCGTTATCCTCTGGTCTCTGCCTTCCAAATGCTGGGATTACAAGTGTGCACCACCACACCTGGCCTTATTTTTTATTTTGCAACAGGCTCTCGCTAAGGTTTGGAGGGCCTCGCTAAATAGCCGAGGCTGGAGGGGAATCTGTAACCCTCCTGTCTCAGCTTCCCAAGTACTGGGATTACAAGCATGTGCCACCATGCCCAGTTGCACAATCATATTTGGAAATGATGAATTTTGTTTTCCTCTTGTTGGGTGAACTGGAGACCAGCAAAGGGCTAAGTGGGGTGTTTTACCCTTGGGATGCAGACTGGGTTCTCAAGGATGACAAATTTGGTTGTGTGTGGATTCCCAGAAGACCTCTGAGCAATGTGCAACATGCTGTTACTGTGTTATGGCTGTCACTGAGTTTACTACCTTCATCTCAGCTATGTTAGCTCTGCATCAGCTCTCTTCCCCCCAGATTTCAACTACTGCCTTTTAGTCACTCAGCAATCCAGCCACACCTGAGGTATAAAAAGACATGTATTCATTGCCTAGACTCCACTGTGGCTGGTGAGTAAATAAAAATTCCATCTGATAGATCTATGCCCGTCTGTTGTGCTTCTAATACATGGACTATTTTATTTGCTCTTTGAGCCAAAGTCTGATATAAATTACAGATAACATGATCTAGCTCAGGAACTCCTAGCCAGAATATAAATCCTTGCACAAATCAGGGAAGTTCAGTGTCTTAGGTACCTCCTGGTAAAATAACATGTCAAAATGTTAACAAAATGAGGACACTGAAAGGTTCTAGTTTGAATACTTGGAAAGGCTAGTGAATATACTCACAGCATGTGGCATATTTTATCTTGTGGTCCTGGGAATTGAACCCAGGGGTGTTTCACCCTCAGCCCTATTTTATTTTATTTTTGCAGTTCTGGGAATGGAACCCAGGGGCTTTCTACCTCTGGGCTACACTCCCAGACGTATTTTATGTTTTATTTTGAAATAGGGTCTCACTAAGTTGCTGAGCGCCTCACTAAGTAGCTGAGGCTGGCTTCTAACCTGTGTGATCCTCCTGTCTCAGCCTCCCAAGCGCTGGGATTACAAGCGTGTGCCACCACACCCGGCTCTATTTTATTTTTTTATAATTTGAAACAGGGTCTTGTTAAGTCGCCAAGGATCTCACTAAGTTGCTGAGGCTGTCTTTGAATCTGGGATCCTCCTGTCTTAGCCTCCCAAGTACTGGGATTACTGGTGTGCACCACTATGCCACGGACATTTTTCATATTTTTAACATGCAAGCTGTGGAAATCCATTTGATTACACCTGTGCCGAGGAGTTAATCAGGGGCATTCTACTTCTGAGTTACACCTCCAACCCTATTTTATCTTTTATTTTTGAATCAGAATCTTGCTCTGTTGCTGAAGCTGGTCTTGAACCTGTGATCCTCCTGTCTCAGTCTCCCAAACACTGGGATTACAGGTGTAAGCCACCATGTCCAGCTCACAAATATGATTTTTATGGTAGGTATCACTTATTTTCTGGATTTGTTTATGGATAAAACACCCTAGAGTTTTTTTTTTTTTTGTGTGTGTGTACGTGTGTGTGGTACTGGGAGTGGAACCCAGGGGCTTTTCTACCTCTGAGCTATACTCCTAGACCTATTTTATATTTTATTTGGAAACAGGGTCTCATTAAATTGCTGGGCTGTCTTTGAACATATGCGATCCTCCCATCTCAGCCTCCCAAGCACTGCCACCACGCCTGGCAAGAGTTTTAAAAATCATATGCAAACTGGGCGTGTGGCGCATGGTTGTAATTCCAGCATTTGAGAGGCTGAGACAGGAAGATCGGTTCGAGGACAGCCTCACGTACTGCTTAGTGAGGCCCTTTGCAACTCAGTGAGACCCTGTTTCAAAATAAAGAATAAAAAATAGGGCTGGGGGTGTAGTTTAGAGGCAGAATGCCCCTGGGTTCCATCCCTAGTACGGAAAAAAAATCATATGCAAATATTCCCAATATATTCCCTCCCAAAAAATCTCAGAAAACCAACCAAACAAAAAAGATATTTTCATCTTACAGTGGGTTTGTGGGGACATAGCACTGTAATTTAAGGAGCATCTATAATGGTTTTGTATAGATTTATGAGAAAATAATTGGATTAGAGTTTGAAACTTAGTCCCATGTCTTCTTGATATTTTCCTACTTTCTTTGAAGACTCTAGGAAATATTAGAACTGGTTATTTGTTGGCATCCTAGTGGGCAGTTAAGGTATTTAGACATCCAAAGGTAATTATTTCTATATCAAAGATAGAAGGGAAAGGAATGATCAGCTTTAGGGTGAAATCTGTACCATTTAAGGCTAATAGGTACTGTGAGCACTGTGAGGTCTGGCCATGAGGTCATGCCAGAGGACGACAAAAACAAAGGAAGAAAGAAAGAAAGAGAAATACCCCCTGACCATTGCCCTGGACCAAGATGACCTGAACATTAGCACACCAACCAGTGGCTTATACAACTACCCCTGTACCCTCCACTTCTTTGCCCCATAAAAAGTGCCTAGCGGGTAAGGAGTCGACTTTCTGAATCTCGTAGACTTTCTGCTGGGTCAAATGCCTCCTGCCCAGTTTTATTCCTAAACAAAGCCTGTTCCCTGTTGTAGGCCATGTTTTCTTTGCCCCCATAGATTCCAACAGGTATGGCTATAAGATTCTTACTGGAATATCAGTTGTTAAAGCCAATTTTTTGGTTTGAGAAAAATGAGTTCAGAGTTTGTGGAAGTCAAAATGTTGGAGAAAATGGAAAAAAACGGAAAAGATTAGAGTGACAATTTTGGCATCCTAGTATCTTGAACTAATACAAAATAAAAACAATAAAGAGAAAAAGAAGTGAAACAAAATGGTGAGTTGGCATGGTGGCACTTATTTGTAATCCCAGTACTTGGAATGCTGAGATGGAAGGATCACAGTCTCAAGGCCAGCCTCAGCAATTTATTTTTTATTTTTTTTTCCATTTCTTTAGGAAGACTCTTTATTTTTTTTATTTTTTTTATTATTTTTTTTAATTTTATTTTTTTGGTGCACTGTATTCATACATCATAGTGGGATACAAACTTTTGTAGACATACATGCACACATCGCCCAGTCAGCCCCCACCCGATCCCCACCCCATTCTCTCCCCATCCCTCCTTCCCATGCTTGGCTTAGTGGTTGACATCTAGTATTATAGCAATTTATCCAAAATTAAAAATGATAATCTCACATAACAGTTTCATTTGTCTGATACCAAGCGTTTGATGATTTAAAGATAGCATTTCAATATTTCTTTTTGCTTTCTTTCTTACTAGAGCATATTTTTTTCTGTTTTTTTAGGTGAAACTATCATATATTTATATACTTATTTTTCAGAAAAAAATCTATCCTAATATGGAATATGAATTCTAGATACCCAAAACGATCTTGAAAAAGAACAAAGCTAGAAGATATATATTTTCTGATTTCAAACCATATAAAGCTACAATAATTGAAACAGTGTAGTACTGTTCTAAAGGCAGATATATAGACCATTGGAGTTAAATACAGCCTAGAGCTAAATTCTTCCCTATATTGTCAAGTTATTTTTGACAAGGTTTCCACAAACATTTGGTGGTGGAAATAATAATCTTTTAACTAAATATTGTTGAAAAATAATAATTACATGGAAAAGAATAAAATTGGACCTTTACCTAATCCCATATACAAGTATTAACTCAAAATAGATAAAAGACCTAAATATAAATCTTAAGACTATAAACTTTTAGGAGAAAATCTGGGTCATAAAACCTCACAACATTGAAATTGGCAGTGATTTCTTGGATATGATTTCAATGGCACAGGCAACAGAAGAATATACAAACTCCCTAAAAAATAAAAGAAAATATTGTATATCCAAAGACAATGTAAACAGAGTTAAAAGTTACTAATAGAATTGGATAAAATATTTCCAAATGCTATATCTGAAGGTATATTAATATTCCAACTAGAAATCCTAAAAATTAACAACAATAAAGGCAAACAATACAACTTAGAGATAGGTAAAAGACTAACATAAATAATGAATCTCCACAGATAACCAATCTTAGTTGTCTGTTGGATGGGAACTCTTGTTTCTCTGGTTCTGGTGAGTGTTACCTATTTCTTCTTTGTAGTTAATCTCTTTGAGTATTTTCTCTAGCGCTGGTTTTGAAGACATAAATTCCTTCAGTTTCTGTTTGTCATGGAAGCTTCTTATTTCTCCATCTAATTTGATAGAAAGTTTTGCTGGATAGGAAATTTTTGGCTGGAAGTTGTTTTCTTTCAGAGTTTGGAATATGTTACTCCAAGCCCTTCTGGCTCTCATGACTTGGTTTGGGAAGTCTGGAGTGATTCTAATTGGTTTGCCTCTGAATGTCAGTTGGCCCTTTGTTTTTGTTGCCTTTAAGATTCTCTGCTTGGCTTCCACATTGGTCATTTTGACAATTATGTGGCGTGGGGATCCTCTTCTCCAATCCTGTCTAAAGGGAGTTCTATAAGTTTCCTGGACCTGTGTATCAACCTCTTGCTCTATATTTGGAAAATTTTCTGCTATTACTTCCTTGAAGAGATTGTTGATCCCTTTGGTATCACTTTCTTTTCCCTCCTCTATTCCAATTATTCTTAAGTTAGCTCTCTTAAGATGGGCCCATATTTCTTCAATGTCAGATTCCTGCTGTTGGATATTTTTTTCTAGATTAGAAACTATGCATTCATTTTTGGATTGCTCATCTTCTAAGAGCGAGATTCTGTTCTCCATGTGGTCTAATCGGTTGTTTGTGCTTTGAATTGAGGCCTTTACTTCATTGATTGCATCCTTTATCTCTTTTTGGCTCTCTCTGAGTTCTTTTCGAAGCACCACTATTATTTCTACAGTTATTTTCCTGATTTGATCTTCTAGAAATCTCTGATTTTCTGTTTTATCAGGTTCTGATGTTGTGGGGTTGTGCACATTCATTACTCCAGTGTTATTCCTCTTTCCCATGATTTCGGAGGTTTGTGCCTTCTCTGGGTTCTTCCCTTGGGTCACTATGGCTTCACTTAAGGTGCTCTGGATCTCGAGTCTGTATTATCTCAGACCTCACTACTCCTTTACTGGGTTGTACAGAGTCTCCGACCCAGGGAGTCGATAGAGGCTGCTTTAAACTATGGGGGGTGCCAGGTTGCACGTTCTCCTATGGTGTGATATCTCTGCCACCACCACTCCCTCACTGGGTCAAGTTCCAGTGAGTACAGTACTGGGATTTCTCCTCTGTGGCCCAGATTTTCTCCTAAAAGTTTATAGTCTTAAGATTTATATTTAGGTCTTTTATCTATTTTGAGTTAATATTTGTATATGGGATTAGGTAAGGGTCCAATTTAATTCTTTTTCATGTAATTATTATTTTTCAACAATATTTAGTTAAAAGATAATTATTTCCTCCACCAAATGTTCGTGGAAACCTTGTCAAAAATAACTTGACAATATAGGGAAGAATTTAGCTCTAGGCTTTTATTTAACTCCAATGGTTTATATATCTGCCTTTAGAATAGTACTACACTGTTTCAATTATTGTAGCTTTATATGGTTTGAAATCAGAAAATATATATCTTCTAGCTTTGTTCTTTTTCAAGATCGTTTTGGGTATCTAGAGTCCATATTCCATATTAGGATAGATTTTTTTCTGAAAAATAAATATATAAATATATGATAGTTTCACCTAAAAAATAGAAAAAAATTCTCTGGTAAGAAAGAAAGCAAAAAGAAATATTGAAATGTTATCTTTAAGTCATCAAAAGCTTGGTATCAGACAAATGAAACTGTTATGTGAGATCATCATCGTTAATATTTGATAAATTGCTATAAAACTAGATGTCAACCACTAATCCAAGCATGGGAAGGAGGGGTGGGGAGGGAACGGGGTGGGGATAGGGTAGGGGCTAACTGTGCGATGTGTGCATGTATGTCTACAAAAGTATTTTTCTTTATACCATTATGATGTATGAATACAGTGCACCAATAAAAAAAGGAAAAAATAAAAAAAATAAAAAATAAAATAGGGCTGGGAGTGTAGCTTGGAGGTAGAATGCCTCTGTGTTCAATTCTCAGTACCACAAAAAATAGTTTATCCAACCAATTCATTGATAGAAACTTGGGTTGCTTTCAACTTTGGACTATTGAAATAATGTTGCTCTTAGCACATTATAGGGTTTATGTCTCAGGTTTGTGTATATTTTGTTGTGTGTGTTCAGGTGTGAGGTCTCTGAAATATCTGAGGATCAAAGTGAGTCTGAGACGTCTGGAGGCTTTTCCAGGTTGCAAGATTGCTTTGATGGTCTGTGTTCCAAGGTTTGAGTCTAAGTAAGGTTCTGTGTTTAGCAAATGTGGTTACTTAAATCTTTGAGTCTATGTTCCCTAGTTAAGTCTGATTAATTTGTGAAATCTGTGTTAAGGCTCTGAAGCCTTAGAGCTTTTAGAAAGTCTGTGTTCAAATTCTGAGATCTTTGGTGTCCAAAGTTAGAGTGGGAGGTCTTTGAACTCTTTGAGTGTGCTAGAAAATTTTAATCTGAAATAGAAGAGATTTATGTTCATGGCAGATGTTTCTGTCAGCATTTTTCACTGTTGTGACTCCCTAAAATCTGACCACATAACTCGGAGGAATATTTATTTGCTCATGGTTCTGAAGATTTCAGGGGTTCAGTCTAAAAGGCATGGCAGTAGGAGGGAGAGAAGAAGTGCTCTGCTTTTATATTACAGAGACCAGAAGTAATAGCTAGTGACGGGGATTCAGAGACACAAGCACAGTCCCCAAGGTCACAACACCAGGGACCCACCTCCTCCAGCCACATCCCACCTGCCTATGTTACCACCCAATCCATTACGATGAATTTATGCACAGATGAGATATAACCCTCATGATTGAATTTATCAATCCTGAACATCAATAACTGAGCTCTTTCACAGGGGAAATTTTATATCTAACTCATTATATTATATGACATCTGAAATCTTTGAGGTCTATGTTTCAAGACATGAGTGTGAGGTATTTGGGAGTCTATGTCCTGGGCATCAGGTCTCCATACTCTATAGGGTCTTTCCCACCAAGGGCTTCAGATTTTTGAGTGTTTGTGTATATGGTGTGAAGTCTGAGTATTTGATAATATGTCACAACTTTTCAGCTCGAGGTGTTTGTGGGTTTGTGTGTCAAGAGTATGACTTAGGTATTTGGGCTTTGTTTTTAGGAGCGACAGCTGTGAACTCTTTGAAAGTCTCAAGGATTGAATCTGATATACTTGGGGGATCTGTCCCAGATGCGAAATATCTGTATTCCATGAGGTTCTATGTACCAAAGTTTGAGTCTAAGTCATCTGGGAACATCTATTCCAGGTGTGAAGTTTGTGACCAGTTTGAAGTTCTCTCCCAGGGTTTGAATCTGAGGTATTTGGAGTCTTTTTCAGGGCATGAGTTTTCCACATTCTTTGGTTGTTGGTTTCAAGATTTGACTCTGAGGTATTTAAAGAACTGTATTCAGGATGTGAACTCTGAATTCTTTGAGGATGTGTGTCCAAAGGTATGAGCCATTTTTTTGTGTATATGGTATTGAGAATTGGACCCAGGGGCTCTTTACCACTGAGATACATCCCCAGCCCTTTTAATTTATATTTTAAATTTTGAGACAGGGTCTTGCTGAATTGCTGAGGCTGGCCTTGAATGTGTGATCCTCTTGACTCAGCTTCCTGAGTAGCTGGGATTTAGTCTCAGTTAACTGGAGGTCTTAATTCATGGAGGATGGTAAGTAAACTTTTTGAGGTTCAGTAACAGTTTTAATCTGAGGTATTTGGGTATCCATGTTCAGGATGTGAGTTCTCTGACATATTTCAGGGTTTATTTCCCTGAAAAAAAGTTTTTTAAAAAAAATTTTTGCAGCAGCCAGGCATGGTTGTGCACGCTTATAACCCGCACACTTGTAACCCCAGCGCTTGGCAGGCTGAGCCAGGAGGATCCCACGGGTTCGAAGCCAGCCTCAGCTACTTAGTGAGGCTCTCAGCAACTTAGTGAGACCCTGTTTACAAATAAAGTATAAAATAGGTCTGGGAGTATAGCCCGGTAGAAAGTCTCAGGGTTCCACTAATTTTTTTTTTTTTTTTTTTTTTTGCAGTACAGGGATTGAACCCAGGATCATTCCACCTCTGAGCTATACCCCCAGTCCTCTTTCTTTTTTTTTGTTTTGAAATAGGGTCTTTCTAGGTTAATGAGATTCTTGCTAAGATGCGAAGGCTGGTTTCAAATCTGCAATCCTCCTGTCTCAGCCTCCCGTATTGGGATTACAGGCATGCCCCACCATGCCTGGATATTTCCCAAGTTTTGATTTGAAGTATTTAGGGTATGCATCTAGGGTTTGAATTTTCTAAACACCTTTGAGTGTCTTTGTCACATGGTTTAAGTCAGAAATATTTGGGGACAGTGCTTATGTTGTGAGGTCCTATAATCTTCCAGGGCTTGTTTTCTGGTTTGACTGTAAGATATTTCAGGGTTAGTATTCCAGGTTAGTATTCTCTAAAGTCTTTGAAGTTTGCAAACCAAGCTTTGAGGCTGGTGTATTTGGTGAAATCTGGACAAGATGTGAAATCTGTTTGTTTGGTTTTTTTTGAGGAAGGTGCTGGGAATTGAATCTAGGAACATTCTACCTCCGAGCTACAACCACAAACTATATATATATATATATATATATATATATATATATATATATATACACACACACACACACACACATACATACATATATACATACATACACGTATACACAACATATACACACAACATATACAACATTTACATGTAACATGCATATATACAAAATATATATATTTTTATTTTGAAATTGAGTCTCACTAAGTTGCTGAGGGTCTCACTAAGTTGCTGGGGCTAGCCTCAAACCTACAATCCTTCTGTTTCAGCCTCCCAAATACTAGGATTACAGTATCTGGCAAGGTCTGTTTTATATAGGTTATTTTTATTGTTATTTAGGTATTACCAACATATCAGGAAATAAAGACCATTGACTAGATGGTTTGTATTACTCGCAGATCCCAAGAGAAGGGGACACATAATGCCATGAATGCCCTATGAAGGTGCTTCATGGTCAGGAGGTAGAGAGAGAGGGAAATTTGGGCGAGATTATTGTGGTTTCAACAAGAAGGAATGGGCAAGGCAAAGTAAGCCGGCTTAGAACTGGCTTAGAAATTGAATAATTTTAGTGGGATGGGGAACATAGGTTCTATCGCTAGCAGTCTGGTATTTGACCCTGGAGGGAGTAGGACAGGTACATGGTGATCTGGGGTGTGAGAGTCCAGTAGAGGAGGTAGTAGAGGGGTGTGGGCTTTGGATTGACTGGTTGGTATTTGATAAAGCAGTTCTCCTGGGTGAGCTGTTTACTGTCTCAGGGACTTGACTAACCCTGGGAGGGGCAGTCCCTCCAGGGCCAAAAGCTCCAGATGTCAAAGCATGAGAATACAGAAAACAAAAGGCAAGGTCTTTGACATTGTTGAGGGTGTGTCTCAGTGTTTGAGTTTGAAGTATGTGGAGTCTTGTTACTGGTTTGAGGTTTCTGAATGTACTGGTGGTTTGCGTGTTGTGGTTTTAAGCTGAAGTATTTGCAGTCTGTATTTCAGGGTTTGAGATATCTGATATCGTTGAGGATCTGTGCCACAAAGTTCAGATGTGAAGTATTTAAGGGGTCTTTGGTTAGGATTAGGTGTCTGATTTCTGTGAGGGTCTATGTTCCATGTATTAAGTCCGGCTTTCTGGTGTGAGGTCTATGCGTTGTCACTGTTCTTCATTTTATTTATTTGTTTATGTTGGTACTAGGGATTGAACCTAGGGATGTGCTACCTCTGAGCTATACCCCTAGCACCTTTGAAATTAAAAATTTTTTTTGTGGGTCTGGGGATGGAACCCAGGGGCATTTGACCTCCGAGCTACACCCCCTGCCCTGTTTTTTATTATTTATTTTGAAACCGGGTCTCACTGAGTTGCAGAGGGCCTCACTAAGTAGCTGAGGCTGTCCGCGAACTGCGATCCTTCGTTCTCAGCCTCCTGAATGCTGGGATTACAAGCCTGCGCCACCATGCCTGGCTTTGAAATTTTAATTTTGAAACAGGGTCTCATTGAGTCATTAAATCACTGAGGCTGGCCTCAAACCTGTGATCCTCCTATCTCAGCTTCCCAAGTACTGTGAGTACAGGCATGTGTTACCACATTTGGCTTGTGCATCTTCATTTTGGGCTGAAATATTTCAAGTTGTCCATTCAGTGTGTAAAGCACCTGAGCTCTTTGAGCGTGTCCCCAAGATTGTGACCTGTTTGGTGTTCAAGTTGGGGGCCTGTGGTTTTTAAATGCTTTGATGATCTTTGTTCCAAGCTTTGCGTTGTAGGTACCTGGGAATTGATGTTCAGGGCATTAAGTTTCTGAACTATTTGAGGGTCTGTGTTCTATGGTTTCAGTTTGAGGTATTTGTGGGTTTTTGTTTTTTCTCCTTTTTGGTGCTGGGGATTGAACCCAGGGACATTCTATCTCTAAGCTACACCCCAACCCTATATTTCTACCTTTTTATTTTTCATAGTTTTGGTGGCACTGAGATGGAACCCAGGGACATTCTACCTCCGAGCTATACTCCCAGCCTTCTTTTGTTTTTATTTTGAAACAGCATCTTGCTAGGTTGCTGAGAGTCTCACTACTTGCTGAGGCTGGCTGTGAACCTGCGATCCTCCTGTCTCCGTCTCCCAAGAACTGGGATTACAAACATGCCCCAGCATTCCCGGCTTACTTTTTATTTTGAAACAGGGTCTCACTAAGTTGCTGAGGCTGTCCTTGAACCTGCAATACTTCTGTCCTAGACTCCTAAGTACCTAATACTACTATGCCTGTCTATTTGTGGGGTGCTTATTTGAGATGTGAGATCACTGAGATCTTTGTTTCTAGGCTTATCTCTGAGATAATATAAGGTCTGTGTTCAGTGTTTGAGGTCTCTGAAATATTTAGGGCCTGTCTCATGGTTGAGTCTGAGATGTTTTGTTGTCTCTGATGGAGTATGAGGTTTCTAAACTCTGAGGATTTGCAAACCAAATCTTGAGACTTAAGCATTAACATTACTCTGGTCAGGATATGAGTTCATGAACTCCCTGAAGGTCTGCATTTCATGATTTGAGTATTAGGTGTGTCAGAGGTCTGTGGTCAAGGTGTGGACTTCCTGAAAATCGTTTTCTTTTTGTAGTACTGAGGTGTAAACCCAGGTCCTTGTGCATGCTAGGCAAGCACTCTGTCACTGAGCTATACCCCCAGCCCTTCCCCAAAATCTTCAAGGCTCTGCTTTTGAAGGTTTCAATCTCAAGGTTGGGTATGGTGACCCATGTTTGTAAGCCCAGTACTTGGGAGGCTGAGACAGGAGGATTGCAGGTTCGAGGTTAGCCTCAGCAACTTAGTGAGACCCTCAGTGACTTAGCAAGACCCTGTTTCAAAACAAAAAATAAAATGGACTGGGAGTGTAGCTCAGAGGTAGAATGCCCCTGGGTTCAGTCCCTAGCACCACGTATACACGCACACACAAAAGTTTGAATCTCAGGCTTTTTGTAGTCTTTTTCAGGATGCCATGCCCTTGGACTTTTGAAGTCTGTATTCCATGTTTTCAGTCTTAAGTACAGTCATACACTACACAATGATATTTCAATCAATCAAGGACTGAATATATGATAGGGGGTCCCACGAAATTTTATCTGCTTGTAACATTAGGTATACTCTGTGATCTTACTAGGATCTTAGCTCTTAGTTTGTGTAAGTATACTCTGTGTGTTCCCACAATGATGAGTATGTCTTCATTATTAAGTGACCCATGATTCACTTTAAGTGCAATCTGGTTAGGGTGTGAGTTCCCTCATTGTTAGGGTTCTATATGGAGTTTGAATTTTCTGGGGTTCTATGGGGACTTGGGGTTTGAGTTTAAAGTAACTGGGAGTCCATGATCAGGGTATGAACTATGTTTACATCTAGAGAAGTTATGCCCCAGGGGGTGTATTTGAAGTGTGTTTGGTGAGTCTGTATTCAGGAGATTGAGGTATCTGAAATCTTTCAGAAACTGTGTACAATATTTGAGCCAGAGCCAAGTGTGGTGGTGCATGTTTATAATTCCAGTACTTGGAGGAAGGGTGAGACAGGAGGATGCAGGTTTGAAGCTAGCCTTAGCAACCTAGTGAGATCCTGTTTCAAAACAAAAAATAAAAAGGGCTGGGAATGTAGGCTGGAGGTAGAATGCCTCTGGGTTCAATTCCCAGTACAAAACAAAACAACAACAACAACCAAACAAAAGAAAATACTCCAAAAATTTGAGCCAGAAGTGCTTGGGAATCTGTGTTTGGGGGTCTGAAAGTTTGCTTTTTTTGTGGTACTTGGAATTCTTCCTCCAAGCTACACCTCCAGCCCTATTTATTATTTTTTTAATTTTGAAATATGGTCTTGCCAAATTATTGAGAGCCTAAGTAAGCTGAGGCTGTCCTTGAACCTGCGATCCTCCTGTCTCAGCCTCCCAAGTACTGGGATTATAGGAATGTGCCCCCACAACTGGCTAATGTGTTCTCTTTCTCATCTTTTTTTTTTACCTGTAAAACAGGTACCATCATACCTATTAGACAGGTTTATTGAGGAGATGTGAAAATGGCTTATATATTCAAATAAATGTTCTTAGGACAGTGCCCAGGACAGAGCAAGGCAAAGTTAAAGCTCACGATTATGACTATCACTCATAAGGTTAAGCACTGTTGTGTTCTTGGAGGCCCTGAATGTGTGGCACTTGCTTGCTTGGTGGTTCATACTCCTGTGCTCTGTCCTTCTGAGGGTTGGCACTTCCTCTTGTGGCATTCATATCCTGAGGCACTAAACCAAACTCGACCATATAATAACCACTCTCTTCTAAGACTAGCTATCAATCATTTCTCTCTCTCTCTCTCTCTCTCTCTCTCTCTCTCTCTCTCTCTCTCTCTCTCTCTGTGTGTGTGTGTGTGTGTGTGTTACTAGGGATTGAACTCAGGATGTTCTACCTGAGTTACATACCCAGCCCTTTGTATTTTTATTTGTATACTTTTATTGGTGCACTGTAATTATGCACATTATAATAAGGTTCAGAGTGATAGGAACATCCATGTACTTGGTGTGTTTCTCTCCAGATCCCACCCTTCTCTTTCCCATACATGTCATTGAGAGTGATATTGATAATTTCATATACATACATAGCATTATTTAAACTGTTTGTTACATATCTATCCCTCCTCTTCCCTCTCCTAAATCCCCTCCATCACTTATTAGAATATCTCCTCCTTTATCTGAAGTCTTCATTTGTTACCCAATTTCTCTATCTTCTACATGTAAGAGAAAACACACAAAACTATTTTCTTTCTTAGACTGGCTAATATCACTTATAATATTCTCAAATTCCATCTATTTTCCAGCAAATGACATAATTTTGGTGTGTGTGTGTGTGTGTGTGTGTGTGTGTGTGTGTGTAACTGGGGATTGAACCCAGGGACATTCTACCTCTTAGCTACACCCTTAGCCCATTTTTTTTGCAATATTGAGGATGGAAAACAGGGGCATTCTACCTCTGAGCGACACCCCCAGCCCTATTTTTTATTCTTTATTTTGAAACAGGGTCTCACTGAGTTGCAAAGGGCCTCACTAAGTAGCTGAGGCTGTCCATAAACTGTGATCCTCTTGTCTCAGCCTCCCAAATGCTAGGATTACTAGTGTGTGCCACCACACCTGGCTCATTTTTTGTTTTGAAATAGGGTCTCACCAAGTTGCCAAGGGTTTGCTGAGTTGCTGAAGCTGGCTGTGAACCCGTGATCTTCGTGTTTCAGCCTTCCAAGTACTGGGATTATAGGTATGCACCATCATGCCTGGTTTATTGCATTCTTTAAATGTGCTGAGAGAAGGAAAGTTTGGAGATTTGGATACTATTTTTCAGCTTTGATATGGATGAACTGTGTGATGATGTCCGAGATTTTCTGTAATTTTCCTTCCCAGAAGGTTAAAATGATACCTTTTTGTAAAATATATATATATATATATATATATGTATGTGTGTGTGTGTGTGTGTGTGTGTGTATGTGTTAGAGTACTTGGGGAGTGAAGGCAATTATTCAGATGACTCAGGCCAAAATCCATCTGTCATGAAGGAAGAAAACAAAATGTGTAGTTGGACTTGAGCTGTCTAGCTTGTTTGCTGCCATTACTCAAACCCACAGGGTAGATTATTCCTTTGCTCCTGTTACCAGAGCACTTTTAGAGACATCTGTTAGAGTGTTAAAATTGATAAGTAAATCAAAGGTTTCAGGCTATTGAACTTGTATTTGAAGAATAGCAGAAACCCAGGGAAACTCTGACTCCCTAAAGTTTCTAGTTGTTGTATTGGTAGTGGGGATTAAACACAGGGGAAAGCTACCTCTGGGCTACACCTCCAGCCCTATTTTATGTTATTTTTGAAACCTGGTTTCATTAAGTTGTGGGGAGTTCTCACTAAATTGCTGAGGCTGGCCTTGAACCTGAGATCCTCCTGTCTTTGTCTCTTAATTACTGGGATTACAGGAGTGTGCCACCATGCTCACTTTGTGAGTTTCTTGGTTTACAAAAGACTCTACCTTCTAAGAGAAACCCCTTAGCTAGCATTCAAGAGGAAGGGAAGAGGAGCTGGGTGTGATGTCCCATGCCTATAATCCCAGTAGTTGGGAGGGAGGCTGAAACAGGAGGATCACAGTTTTGAGGCCAGCCTCAGCAACTTAGTGAGATCCTCAGCAAATTATAAATAAAAATAAGGCTGGGGGTATAGCTCAGAGATAGAATAATCCTGGGTTCAACCCCCAGTATCAAATAACCCCCTCAATAAATAAAAACAAAAACAAAAAATAAAAGAGGAAGGGAAGAGGAAAGGAGGCCTCATTTGATTGTGAACCTAATGTGTGCTGGACATTGAGCTTGGTGTTTTACAAAACTTTTTCTCTCTGTTAATTCTCTGAGATCAGATTTTTTTTTTTCAGATGAACTAAGGTTCCCAGCGATCCAGGTGCTCCCAAATAGGCTAATCTAGTAGGAGACTCTTAGATGCTTTGCTAATTCTCAAAGGTCTTAAACCATCTGAAAACTGCTTCTGGAGCATTCTAGGTATGATTCAAGTTAATTCATTATTAGATTCATTTTTGAACACCTATAGTGTGTTTGCATAGTAGCGGGGGCTGAAGACACTGAAATGACTAGGGCAAAGTCCTATGTCAAGGAATCTGATATGGTACCAGGTGAAGCTGATACACATCTGCATTGCAGTGCACAATGCATATGGGTCACTGTGGGACTGCACAGGAGGAAATCAGCAGTTTCCTAGGCATGTCTTTAAGGGTCAGTAGTAAGGAGAAGTCTAAAACTCAGGGCCACCTGGACCCAGAGTCTTCTTGTCTCTTACCATTAGGCCACATGGTTAGATGGGAAACCTTATATAGTTTAGTGTACAGTGAGAAGCAATACTGAAGACCAGAAAGAGCCTGGCATTTGAGTACTTGGGAACTGGGCCTGAATCTCAGCTATTGCCATTTCTGAGAATATGTTATGGTTTGAGAATATGTTATGGTTTGGGGGAAACTGTCCCCGGGGACCCCTGTTAGAGTCCCGGACACAATTTGCCTCAAAACACAAAAAAACCCAAAAACAGAAAAAATGCAGGTTCTTGTCCTGAGCTAAGGGTAAATACACATTAGCCTGGACTCTTGCTGAAGATTTAAAGAAGTTTATTAAAAAGATAGAAATACAGAAGATAGTTAAAGTCCCATGACATTCAGAAATGGCATAGGGGGTGCGATTCGAGCGAATTCACCAAAGATACAACATGTGGACCCGGCTTTTTTATACACATGACCTCCATCTTGTTCACGTAATTCTGACTAGTAAAACCCTGTAAGGTTCCTCCCCTAATTTCCCTGCCAAGGTGGAGCCCAGGTGTCCTTTCCACCTAGCTCTCTTTTCAGAAGGTCATGATCAAAGGTCAGGTCGATCCCTTCCTTCCATCCTAGCTAGATTATCTATTATGTAGATCTATCTTTAGATAGAGAAAGTCCTAGTTCCCCTCTCCTATGAACTTGCTAATTACTTTTAGCTAAGTTTCAATAGCTGTTTGCTTCCTGACTGAAACCAAGTCTTTCTCTCTCCAGGTCTGCCATTTTGACACAATTATTTTTGAAATATATCTATTAATAATCAGAGCTTTCTCAAATCTTCCTAAACCATTCCCAGTACTGATACATATACATATAACATACATATACAATATTTTTTACTGGTACTGGGGATTGAAGCTAGGGACATTCTACTTCTGACTTACACCCCCAGCTCTTTTTATCCTTTATTTTGAAACAGGGTCTCAATAAGTTGCTGCACATCTTACTAAGTTGCTGAGGCTGTCTGCAAAGCGCGATACTCCAGTCTCAATCTCACAAGTACTGAAATTACAGGTATGCATCACCACGCCTGGCTTGAGCTTTGGCTGTTTCAATGTGTTTTGCATGATATTAGTTGTGTAACCTCTCTGAGGTAGCCTTTTTAAAAGGGAGTTTGCCTTTGTGGAAATATTAGAATAAAAACACCAGCTTTCTGGAATTGTAGGGAAGTAGAAATTTCAAGATCCATTAATATTTGGTCCTGTTGTCTCTTCACAAATTATGAAAGTGGACCTATTCCATCTTAGGTCCTTTAGATGGGAGGACTTCGGAGGATACAATCAGTGGGAAACCATGCTGATCATGCTCAGCTGCCTCGGATGGAAAGAAATTAGTCTCAGGTGGCAGACAGGCTAGGCATCATAAAATGAGTCACAGAAAAATCAGCACTAAGCTTTTGGTGCAGACACTCAGGTGTAATATCTTAGCAATCGGTTGGCAAACAAATGAAATGGGAAATAGTCAACAATGATAATATATGGGTGCAATGAAAGGAGAAGACAGTTAATATTAAGAATCAGGGGCTGGAAAGACAGATAGAAAGGGCTTAGTATCTAACCTGTCAGGAAGGCCAGCCGTGGAATGAGATGTGCTTTCAAAAGGCCCCAGGCTGCGCTCTGAAGCTAATGAGACAGATGGTTACCTAGCTGCAGCTCAGAAAGGGGCTAATCAGACTGTAGGTCACCTGTTTACAGGTCAGACAGCAGCCATGTGTCACCAAGCAGGGGCGCCACCATCTCTTAGAACCTTCATCTGAAACCATAGGTATGACATGGTATTTACTTCTTAGCCACTTATTAGTGACACTGTCTCCATACTTTGGCCATGCTGCTATAGGAACAGGTCCCAGATTAACCAGCTAGAGGGCTAGGCCTCCTAAGAAGGCTACAGAGAATCTGTGGGTAGAAAAGGGACACGTGGAACCCAATGCAAAGACACATTTTTCTGGGCTTTGTAGCAGGAACCCAGAGTGAAGGGTGCATCTCTGATTTCTGGATTTTGACAGATGGTAGGAACAGATATGTGTGAATATCTGAGTTTTTACAATGCAAAAAGCATTCCAGATATTTTGCATTATTTTTGTAATTTTTTGTTGGTTCTGGGGATTGAAACCAGAGACTCATGCATGCTAAACAAATGCTCCATCCATGAGCTATACCTTCCAGCCCATCCCAGCTCATTCCAACCATAAATCATGGTTGCATTTGGGGGGGGTCCCAGAGCTCACCTTCAGGTTCAGTGATTTTCTAGAAAGACTCACAGATCTCAGCAAAGCTATTATACTTGTGGTTTTGATTCATTACAATGAAAGAATATAGATTAAAATCAGCAATGGGCCAGGTGTGGTGGCGCACACTTGTAATCCCCACGCTTGGGAGGCGGAGACAGGAGGATTGCGCAGGTTTGAAGCCAGCTGTGCTGGCTTAAGAAACCCTGTTTCAAAATATAAAATAGGTCTGGGGGTGTAGACTGGACATAGAAAGGCTTCCAGGAACCCTAGTACCACCAAAAAAAAAATGGAAAGAAAATCATCAATGGAAGCTGGGCGTGGTAGCACACACTTGTAATCCCAGTACTTGGGAGGCTGAGACAGAAGGGTTGTAGGTTTGCCACAGCCTCAGCAACTTAGGCTCTGTTTCAAAATAAAAAAATATGACTGGAGGTATAGCTGCGTGGTAGAATGCCCCTGGGTTAAATCTTCAGTGGTTCAAACACACACACACACACACACACACACACACACATACACACACACACATCAGCAGTGGAAAAATGTGTGCATGAAAGAGTCCTGGAGAGATCAGGTGTGAGCTTCTGGTTCTCCTCTCCCAATGGAATCTTATGCACAGTACTTTATTTTCCCAGCAATGATGTGTGACAATATGTATGGAGTGTTGTCAACAGGGGAAGTTTCCTTGAGCCTTAATGCCTGGGTTGTTTTTTACTGGGCCTTGGTCACATAGGCACTCATGTGACTGACCTCGGCTACTTAGTGTCAACCCCCTTCCTCCAGGTCAAACTGATACCGCCTGGTCCAAGGCCATAAGTCACTCTGTTATCATAAACTGCCTGATATGGCTAAGATCTCAGCTGAACAAATATATTCTTTACAGGCAGGATATTCCAAGGACTTTGAGGTCCCAGGACCTTGGGACAAAGGACCAAATATTTTTCTAATAAATATATTTGAGATTGAACCCAGGGGTGTTTTACCTCGAAGCTATATACCCAGTTCTGTGTGTGTGTGTGTGTGTGTGTGTGTGTGTGTGTGTGTGTGTGTGTTTTACTAGGGCTGGAACCCAGAGGCATTCTGCCTCTGAGTTACATCCCCAGACTTATTTTATTTTGAAATAGGATCTCACGAAGTTACTGAGGGGCTCGCTAAATTGCTGAGACTGGCCTCAAACCAATGAATCCCTAGACTTTCTTTTTTGTGTGTTTGGTACTGGAGATTGAACCCAGAAACATTCTACCTCTAAGATACACCCTCAGTCCTATTTTTTTTTTTTTTTGCTGTTGTTGTTTGCTTGTTTTGGAACATGGTCTTGCTAGGTTGCTGAAAATCTTGCTAAATTGCTGAGGCTGACCTTGAACCTGCAACCCTCCTGTTTCAGCCTCCCAAGTACTGGGATTACAGGTGTGTGTCATTATGTCTGGTTGATACCCACCACTCTTGCATGTGATTTTTTTTCCTTTCTGCTTTTCTGCCATGAGGTGAAGTGGCATGTGGCCCTCAATAGATGAGGCCTCCTGGGCTTGAACTTTTGGTTTCAAAGTGTGACCTCAAATAAACCTCTTTTTTATAAAGCACCTGGCCTTATGTATCTTGTTATAGCAACACAAAATAGACTAAGACAGTCTCCTAGCATTTTATTATATTTTTATAATTGTTAATTCCTGTAAATCTGCTCTCATTTCTTTGGTGTTACTGGGAATGATACCCAGGACCCTTCTACCTCTGAGCTACATCCCCAGGCCTATTTTATTTTATTGTTTATTTGGAAACAGGATCTCACTAAGTTACTGAGAGTCTCACTAGGTTGCTGAGGATGGCTTTGAATCTGTGAGCCTCTTGTCTCAGTCTCCCAAGTACTGGATTACAAGCATGTGCCACCACACCCAGCATTTACTTTGTTTTAAGGACACATCCTGAGATACTTAGGAAACCCAAAAGTAAGATACATGTATGTTCTCCCTTTAAAAACCCATGAGCCGGCATGACAGCACATGCCTGTAATCCCAGTATTTGGGAGGCCAAAACAGGAGGATTGAAAGTTCCAAGCCAGTCCTGAAAATTTAGCAAGACCCTCAGTAACTTAGCAGGACACTGTTTCAAAATAAAAAAAAAATAAAAATAGGGCTGGAGTGTAGCTTGGAGGTAGAATGCCCCTGGGTTCATTCCCCAGCTTAAAAAGAAGAAAAAGAAAAAAGCAAAACCCTGCATATCTTCTGTTCCTCTTCACTGACTCTCTCACATCCCCAACACAATATAATCAACTAAATTATCAACTAAATTATCACCTCTTCCTTCTTCCCAAGAGGAAAACAATGGAAGGAGAAGATACCAAGAAAGACGTTCATACTTTGGGGCAGAATTTTTCTCCTTGGGATAACTCACCTTCTGGAGAACCCAAATTAATTATCTTCCACACCCTTGTGCTGTATCATCTCTAGTGGGCATTATAATACCCCTTGCTCTGTATTCATTAGTGTAATCCAAAATGAATCTGTTGTCACAGGGTGTTAAGACATTTGTTAATGATGACTAACCAAAAGTCCGAATCATTCAAGAAAGGTAGTTTTGAACACAAATGACAAGGAGAATTACCATCGTGGCCATAAATCATTCTTCTCCTGCCTGTAGAGGGGCAATGCTCCTCATCTTCTATTTTTTCCCCTTTTTTTGGTACTGGGAATTTAACCCAGGGGCATTTTACCTCTCAGCTACAACCCCAGCTCTATTTTTTACTCTTTATTTATTTTATTTTTTTGCGGTATGAGGGATAGAACCCAGGGGCATTCTACCTCTGACCTGCACCCCAGATCTTTTTTTTTATTCTTTATTTTGAAACAGGGTCTCACTGAGTTACAGAGGGCCTCACTAAATAGTTGAGGCTGTCTGCAAACCGCGATCGTCCTGTCTCAGCCTCCCAAATGCTGGGATTACAAGCATGCACCACCATGCCCAGCTATTTATTTTGAAACAGGGTCTCCCTAGGTTGTTGAGAGTCTCACTACATTGCAGAGGCTGGTATCAAACCTGTGATCCTCCTTTCTCAGCTTTCCAAGTACTGGGATTACAGGTATGTGCTATCTTATCATGCCTGGCTTCTTTTTCCTTTTAAAAAAGAACATATATTTTAGCAGGACATGGTGGTTCATGCCTGTGGTACTTAGAAGGCTGAGGAGATTTAAGGACAGCCTTATAGATTTAAGGACAGCCTTAGCAATGTTGCAAGGTTCTTAGCAATTTCATAAGACCCTGTTTCAAAACAAAACAATACAAAACAGGGCTGAGGATGTAACTCAGAGGTACAATGCCCCTGGGTTCTATCCAATCCTCAGTACTCAAAAAGAATGTATGTATGCATGTATGTATGTATGTATGTATGTGTATATATATATATGTTATCCAGGAATAGTGGCACACACTTGCAATCCCAGTACTTGGGAGGAATGAGACAGGAAGATTGCAGGTTCAAGGCTAACCTCAGCAATTTACCAAGGCCCTCAGCAGCTTAGTGAGACTCTGTTTCAAAATAAATGAATAAATAAAAACAAAGGGCTGGGGTGTAGTTCAGAGGTAGAACACTCCTGGGATCAATCCCCAGTATCACACACACCAAAAAAATTATTGGTGCATTGTAATTATGTATAATAGCGAGATTTAAAATGATACAAACATACATGCGCACATCACTTGGTATATATTACTTTTTATTTCTTTTTTTGAGACAAGGTCTTGCTGTGTTGCCCAGGCTGGCCTTGAACTCTTGGGCTCAAGTGGTCCTCCTGCCTCAGCCTTCTGAGTAACTGGGACTACAGGCTAGTGCTACCTCCCTTAGCTCACATTCCGTAGTTCTTGGAGCACAAGTAAGGACTTTTGTTCTTCTGTTTGAAATGAAGGCCACATGCCCATAGAGAAGAAGGTCCTGTATATTGCAGCTTGGTTAATCTGGAGTAGGTCCTCCACAGCTTTAACAGTGCATTCATCTCATCAAGAACAGTTATTTTAGCACCAATATTAAGCCTGGAGATTTATCTTACATTTTTTTTTTTTTTGCGGGTCTGGGGATGGAACCCAGGGGCGTTCGACCTCTGAGCTACAGCCCCTGCCCTATTTTTTATTCTTTATTTTGAAATAGGGTCTCACTGAGCTGCAGAGGGCCTCACTAAGTAGCTGAGGCTGTCCACGAACTGCGATCCTCTGGTCTCAGCCTCCCGAATGCTGAGATTACAAGCGTGCGCCACCACTCCTGGCTTATCTTACTTTTTTTTTTTATTCCTGCCGTTACTGGAAATTTGAATGTGTACTTATTAATGAGTACTTATTCATGAAAAGGTTACAATCATAGCTGTTGTGGAGAAGACAAATCAATACCCATGTGTGTGACACAGTGAGTGGGCACTATTAAACTGATTTGGGGGGTACTGGGGATTAAACCCAGGAGCATTCTACCTCTGAGCTATACCCTTGGTCTTTTTTATTTATTTTATTTTATTTTATTTTATTTTTGTGGGTCTGGGGATAGAACCTAGGGGCATTCTACCTCTGAGCTATACCCCCTGCCCTATCTTTATTCTTTATTTTGAAACAGGGTCTCACTAAGTTGCAGAGGCCCTCACTAAGTAGTAGCTGAGGCTGTCCAGGAACCACAGTCCTCCTGTCTCAGCCTCACAAATGTTGTGATTACAAGCGTGCGCCACCACGCCCCGCAGTCTTTTTTATTTTGAAAGAGGTGCTTATTACCTTGCTGAGGTTGTTCTTGAAACTGTGATCCTCCTGCCTCAGCCTCGTAAGTCCTGGGATAACAGGTGTGTGCCATCATGCCCAGCTTGAATGAGCACAATAAAAGGTACCTGTACATGGTGCTCTAGGAGTATAGAGGAATCCCAAGTACAATCTTGAGGAATCAAAGAAGGCAAGAAGATGGTGTCTAAGCTCAACTCATGAGAACTGTATAAACAGGTAGGGTATATCCTGGTAAAGAAGGTGGGCAATGCCATGCTAGGTGATGGGAACAGGAGAGTAAAGTTCTACATCTGTATAATGAGAGTAGAAGGCATTGGAAATTGTCTTCGCTAAGGCTGCTATAATAAAAATATGATATACTATAGTTTATGAACAACACATGTATTTATCACAGTTCTGGACGATAGAGGCCCAAGATCAGAGTGTTAGCATGGTTGGATTCTTTTTTAAGTGGCACTAGAGATTGAACCCAAGGACATTCTGCCTCAGAGCCTTGCCCCAGCTCTATTTTATTTTTAAATTTTGAAACAGGGTGTCATTAGGTTGCTGAGAGCCTTGCCAAGCTGTGGAGGCTGACCACAAACCTGTCCTCTTGTCTGATCCTCACAAGTACTGGGATTATAGGCATGTGCCACCATGGTTGGGTTTTACTGAGGGCCTTATTCCATTTGCAGACTGCTAACTTATCGTTGAATCCTCACATGGCAGAAAGAGCGTGAGGGAGTGCTCTGCAGTTCTAATCTCTTCCACAGGGGCTCTGCACTCATGACCTACTCACTTCCCAAAGGTGCTACTTCCTTATCCCATCGGGAGAAGCTTTAGGATTCCACCATATGAATTTGGGATGGGTAGGGGGCACAAACCTGCAGCCCATTGCAAGAGGTGATGCAGAGCCATTGAAGAGTTGCAGAGAAGAGGGTGACCTGAGTAGATGTGCATTTCAGAAAGCTGTGACCAGAGCTGGGTTTGGCGGTGCTTAATTACTTGGGAGGCTGAGACAGGAAGATCACAGGTTTGAGGCCAGCCTTAGCATCTTGGTGAGATCTTGTTGCAAAATAAAAAATGGCTGGGGATATAACTCAAAGGTAGAATGCCCCTGGGTATAACCCCAGCACACCCCCCATCAGCCAAATTTGCTTTGAATTCTTGTCATACCATTAATCAGCTACTAGATATAGAGAGATTACCTGAATGCACTGTATCTCAGGCTCCTTATTCCTTACAAGTGGTTACGAGTTCTCATGTGTGAAAACTGTGTGGCACCTAAGAGCTATCCTAGAGATATTAGTAAATATTTCCATAAAATAATTGTTATGATAGTTGTCACTCAGGATCCATAGGGAATTGGTTCCAGAACCCCCTGTAGATACCTAAATCTGTGGATGTTCAATTCTCCTGTATAAAATGGCATAGCATTTGCATATGACCTATGCAAATCCTCCAGTACACTGAATTGTCTCTAGGTTACTTATAATACCCAACACAATGTAAATTCCACATAAATAATTGTGCTGCATTGCTTAGGGAATAATAAGAAAAATATCTATACATGTTCAGTACCAGATACAGTTTTTCCACAATAATTCTGAGTCATGGTTGTGTGAATTCATGTATATAGAACCCACAGGTATGTAAAGCTGATTGTGCTCATTACTGTAACATTAGGAAAAGAATACTATCATTATATAAAACCACTATTAATGTGTTAATACATATTTCACTGAGAGTCAAATGTATATGAATATATATATGTACATATATGTACATATATATATACATATTTGTGTGTGGAGGGTATTGGGTATTGAACTCAGGGGCATTTACTCTGAGCTATATATCCCAGCCATTAAAATTTTTTTGTTGTTGTTTTGAAACAGGATCTTGCTAGGTTGCCGAGAGTCTTGCTAGGTTGCTGAGGCTGTCCTTGAACCTGTGAACCTCCTATCTCAACCTCCCATATAATGGTATCACAGGTATGCACCACTGCACCAGGCTCAAGTATATATTAAAGTTTATTTTCCTCTTAAAAGGCTCCAAGGAAGCTGGCATAGTGGCGCATGCATGTAATCCCAATACTTGGGAGGCTGAGATAGGAGGATTTCATGTCCCAGGAGAGTCTCAGCAATTAGCAAGACTCAGCAACCTAGAGAGAACTTGTTTCAAAAAAATAACTAAATAAAAAGGGCTGGGAGCAACTTAGTGAGGCTCTCTGCAACTTAGTGAGGCTCTGTTTCAAAATAAAAATAAAATAGAGCTGAGGGTGTAGCTTGAAGGTGGAATGCCCCTGGGTTTAATTTCCAGTACAGAAAAAAAGCAAGCAAGCAAGCTCCAAGGAAGAGAAAACTCCTACTGTGCATTTAGGAAACTAAATAGAAACATGTATCATATTCCTGTTTGTGTTAGATTTCTATTATGTAAAAGATATCCAAGGCACTCAATAATGGAAAGGTTTTATTTGGTGTCATGGTTTCTGAGGTTTTAGTCTATTTATCGCTTGGTATTATGAGGAAGTTCATTTCTTGTCATGGCATTCCGCAAGCAAAGAGAGAGGAAGAAGAGGAGCTGCCGTCCCAATATTGCCTTCAATGATTTGCCAGTGATGATCTAACTTCCTTATACTAGGCCCCACCTCTTAAAGGTTCTATCACATCCCAACAGTGCTGCAGCCTGGGGCTCAGGCCCTCCATACATGAGCCTCTGGGTGGACATACAAGATCCAAATTATAGCACTGAATATCTATGAGCAATAGGTTCCACATCTTCCTGAATCAACAGCTTATCTTTCTGCTGGTCAGAAAATTCTTTCACATATCGGACTGTAATCCCTCCTACTTTATTTAAGCCTGTTTGCTTTTGCTCAGTATCATTAGATTCCTTTTTGCTGTGCTAAGGGTAGTTATTCTCTCATCTGGGAGCCAGCCATTCAGCCAGCCTGCCTGCCTGTCTGCCTTCCTTCCTTCCTTTGTTTTTGGAACTGGGGATTAACCTAGGGGCAATCTACCTCCAAGCTACACCCTCAGCTCTATTTTTTTTCCAGTACTGGGGATGGAACCCAGGACATTCTACCTCAGAGATATACCCCAGCTCTATTTTTTTGTGGTACTTGTGATGGAACACAGGGGCCTTCAACTGGGTCTCACTAATTTGCTGAAAGCCTCACTAAGTAGCTGAGGCTGTTTTTGAACCTGTGCGTTATTTTTGTCTCAGCCTCCCAAGTATTGGGATTACAAGCGTGTGCCACCACACTCAGCAGGCCTATTTATTTATTTGTTTAGGTACTGTGGATTGAATCTCTGTGCATTATACCTCTGAGATACATCACTAGACCTTTTTAAATTTTTATTGGGAAACAGGATCTTGCCAAGTTGCTCAGACGGGCCTCTAACCTTTGTCCTTCCTGTCTCAGCTCCCCAAGTATTGGGATTACAGGCATATGCCAACATGTCCAGCTTTTTAAAACTTTTGAAACAAGTCTCATTGAGTTGTTGAGGCTGGCCTTGAACCTGTGATCCTCCTATCTCAGTCTCCCAGGTACTAGGATTATAGGCACAGGCCACTGTACCAGGTTTGGGAATGTTTTTTTTTTTTTAATCAATATTATCTCAGACATTTTTTATGCTAAAATTTTATATTGCTCTGTGTAAAGGATATGTTAACCTATTTCCTGAAATTGACATTGTCTTCCTAATTACACTGTATTGTTTCATATTTAGATAAAATATTTATACATTTAAATCCTTTTACAAAATTTTCCCTTCTGCTTTCTTTTTGTGGCTTAAGTGGAATTTGTCTCCTGGGTCAATATATATGACCTGTATTTCTGCAAAAATCATTGCCCAAGCCAGCATTAAGCAGTTTCAGGGAAGTCATTTTATATCTTTGATATATGAAAATGCTTATGCCCACTTTAGAGATGGGAATCTGAGGCAAATTGAGGTGCTGATTGATACAGAACTACCAGGCATTAAATACACAGAACTGATCAGAAAGACAAACTGGCTGCTCCAGTCAAATTGTATACTATGGGCAGAATGTTTGTGTCTCCCCAAAATTCATATGTTGAAACCTTAATCCCCAAGGTGATGGGATTTGGATATGAGGCCTTTGAGAGATAATTAGATTATGGTGGTGGAGCCCTCATAATGGGATGAGTGCCCCAATAAGAATAGACACAAGACAGCTCGCTTCTTTTCTCCATTATGTAAGGATACAAGATGTCTGTCTGCAAACCAGAAAAGTCCTTGCCAGCAACCATATCAGCCAGCATCTTGATCTTGGGTTTGCTACAGGTGTCTAAGCTACCAAGTCTATGGCTGACTAAGACACTTTAAAGACAATTCATGCCTCCATAGTACCCCAGCATCTTTCTTTATAGCTGCTAACCCTTGCTGTCTTCATTCTTTTTCTACTTCTGATCAAATTTCTTCTTGGAAATGACCTGGTCTACTGGAACCCAGGGGCATTCGACCTCCGGGCTACACCCCCTGCCCTATTTTTTATTCTTTATTTTGAAACCGGTTCTCACTGAGTTGCAGAGGGCCTCACTAAGTAGCTGAGGCTGTGTGCGAACCGCGATCCTCCAGTCTCAGCCTCCCGAATGCTGGGGTTACAAGCGTGTGCCACCATGCCCGGTTTACCATGCCATGTATTTCAAAGAAGGTACTACCACTCCTTGAGAGATTTTCTTTTCTTTCTTTATTTGCTGTGGAGGATAGTGGTATGGGGGAATGAAACCAGGAGAATTCTATCTCCAAAGTTACACACCCAGCCCTTTAATTTTTATTTTGAGAAAGAGACTTGCTAATTTGCTGAGGGTTTTGTTAAGTTGCTGAAGCTGGCCCTGTACCTGTGATCTTCCTATCTCAGCCTCCCAAATACTGGAATTACAGGTAGGCATGTACCACCATGCCTAGCTCCCTGAGAGATTTTCAGTGGAATCTTGATCTGTATTTATAAAGTGGAAGGAATTTTTCTCCGCAAAGTAAAAGGAGACACTAACAAGTTGGCTGGGCAGCGTAGGGAGGGAATGATCTGGGCTCTCCCCAGAGCTCTTCAAATGCTGTTCAATCGCTTTCATAGATTCTGTTTCTAACTTTTATTTCCTCATACACACAGTATATACAGTCAGACAGATCCAGTCTCCCACCCTACCCAGAGATTTCTGGAAGAACTTGGGTGGGTTGCTCTGAGCATTGATATCCTCATCTGCAATCTAGTAACAATAATCCCTAGTTTATAAGATTGAATGAGAGCAAGTGTGAAGTTTCCAGCCTAGCATGATGCCTAGATCATAGGGTCTGTAAATTTCCTTTCCTCCCTGCTTCTAAGTCAAAACCTGCAAGCACGGTCATGTCTTCATTGAAGTTTCTAGCTGCAATCCTAGTTCCTGAGGCATGAAGGAAAGAAAAAAGTGATCTTGGATCTCTTCAATTGGTAGCAAGTCAATGAGTCACAAGAGATCTTGAATACACTGCCTGGAGTGAGCTGAATTGTATCCTCACCAAAAATATATCCAAGTTCTGACCCCCAGTACCTGTGAATGACCTTGAATCCAATGAAAGAAAGTCAAAGGAAATTTGAAACACAGAGACACAGAATAGAAGACCATGGAAGATGGAAAATGTAGGCAGACATTGCAGAGATGCTGTTTCCAGTCAAGGAAAGTCTAGAGCCACCAGGATCTGGAGGAGGCAAGGAGGAATCTCTCCAAAAGCCTTTAGAGAGAGCATGACTTTCACTAACAGCTGGATTCTGGGCTTCTGGTCTCCAGACTATGAATGAATAAATATCTGTTGTTTTAAGTCACCAAGTTGGTGGTAATTTGTTAGGGGAGCCACAAGAAATTAATATATTGCCTGGAGGAAGGATGATTATTCATACATTGGCATGTCCAGGGAAACAAGCATGCGTGTTTGCTAGTACATTCCCATCTGGTGTGTGGAGAGGCAGGAACCCTCCCAGTAGCCATCTGGTCTCTCCCCAGTTCCAGGCAGAGCTACTGCCAGCATGTAGATGGTCCCTCCCTCTGCTCAGGTTGTATGTGATGGAGTTACAAACTGTGATTCCTATGCCTTACATAGGGGACATCTGTGCACCTCCTTCCACACAGACAATGAACACACGGCCCTATACATATTCTCCCAGAAGAGCCTGGCCCAGAGGTGCGGTAACTGCGTTTACCTAGGAACACAAACCACTAGTTACCACGGTGCTAAGCAATAGCTCACAGCTTTCTTTGACTAACGGGTTTCTTGAAATTACTTTTGTTGAAATAGGATCAACATTAATTCCTTTTTTATGCATTGTGTCTATCAACTGAAATGGAAGCAGAAAGCAAATGCCAGCTTTCATTTATATATATATCTACACACCATACATATCCATATTTAGATAGATATAGATTTTTATGATTTATGAGCCTCTCTAGGATTCATAGATGCAAATGGAGAGAGAAATTGCAGTGCCAAGCATACATATATTAAGGGGAAGATAAATAAGAACAGAGCCTTCTGGCTCGAAGGGCAGATCTGAGCATGTATGTGCCAGGGGAATCCAACATGGCTGCCTCTTCTCACTCTTCATCTCATAGACAGCTGCCTACTTCACCACTGGAACCAAATCATTCGGAATATCCAATATCTGAAAGTGTTAGAATGTGCAGTGGGCCTAAGTAGCAGTGATTTGGGCCTGTGAGGCTCTGCAGCCAGAATCAACAGGAGAGAGCCGGGCTGCCAATGCTTCCATGGCAGCCCACTGTATCTCACCAGAGGCAACACCACAGAAGCGGGGGACATTTGTAGTCTCTTGTTTCCTGAAAGCTACTTAGGCACCTCAGCATGCAAGCTTCCTTTAAGGAAGAGAGAGTAGAATGTGTGAAAGGTTTCACAGTGAATTCCACCTCCTCTCCTCTGAGAGCTAAAGCTCATCTCTGTTTTCCAGAATGAGCCCAGCTGACATTTCAGTAATGCTGGGTTCTGTCTACCCCTTTCAGAGGAGTGTTAGCAGGGCCTCTGCCCAAATACAGGGAGCCTGAGAGAAGCCCCAGCACCTGTTCTCATACAGGACTTGTAATACTCATTCTGGACATACCTCCATTTAATGTTTTTTTTTTTTTTTTTTGTGGTACTGGGGATTGAACTCAAGGGAATTCTACCTCCAAGCTATACCTTATCCTTTTTTTGTGGGTGTGTAGTACTGGGTATGGAACGCAGAGGCATTCTACCTCTGAGTTACACCCCCAGCCCTATTTTTTTTATTCTTGATTTTGAAACAGGGTCTCACTGAGTTGCAAAGGGCCTCACTAAGTAGTAGCTGAGGCTATCCACAATCTGTGAACCTCCTGCTTCAGCCTCCCAAATGCCGGCTCCCTTATCCATATTTTATTTTTATTTCTGAAACAGGGTCTTGCTTGTTGATGAGAGTCTCATACATGCTCATACTGGGATGGTGAGTGTTTATATCTTACAGTTACTGAAGCAAAGTGGTTTACAGAGTTGAGATTTGACATCCGTGTGAAAAATGCATTTATTCAAACTGGACAGTGTGAGGAAGAAGAGCCAGAAAATCATTGAAAGAACGAGGTGAGGGGAAAAATGTGCCTCTGCCTCAGAGCTGTAAATCTCTAAAGAAGAACATGTAGTAAAAGAGGGTGCTATGGAGAAGGAAATGGGCAGGATGGTGAAGTATGTCTTAGCTAGTGCTGTCATAACAAAGTATCACAGTGGGGAACTTAACCAACAGAAATTTATTTTCTGGTAGTTCTTGAGGCTGGAAGTACAAGATCCAGGTGTTAGATGATTTGATTTCTGGTGAGGGCCCACTCCAACTTTTTTTGGTACTGGGGATTGAACCCAGGGGACAATCTACCTCCGAGCTACATCCCAAGTCATTCATTTATGTATATTTAATTTTGCACAGTGTCTCGCTAAGTTGTTGAGGCTGATCTCAAACCTGTGATCCTCCTGTTTCAGCCTCCCAAGTACTGGGATTATAGACAAGTGCCACTGCACCTGGATAATAGTAGTATATTTTTATTAGGTAGAAAAAAACTTAAGAAGAAAGGAAAGAAGGAAGGGAAGAAGGAAGGAAGGAAGGAGTAATCAACTGTTGGGGGAAAGAAAATGGGAATGAGAGGCAATACTTACTTAGTCATTCAAGTAGTTAGTTACCAGTCAATTTATTCTGGACAGGAAACTTGTGGTATCATAGCTATCAAATAACATAGTATCAAAGCCTAGTTGGGAAGCCAGGTGACTGTGTAATAACTAATCAAGGAACAAAAATAGAATCCTTACTTTTCTGCCCAAATAAATTTTGTTGTCTGATTTAAATGCCACTATGTCACTGATAGTTATAAAACTTTAATGAAATAGTCATCAAAAAATAGTCATCAAAGCACTGAATTGAATGTAAGTCACAGAGGAGAGCTGGGGTAATTGAAATCCCTACTAGAACCATCTTAATGAGTCAAAATGAGATATAAAAATTATAGCAACAGACTCCTGTGGAAGCTACCACACTTCATGTGAATTCACAGGGCAGCCACTAATTTTCATCTTCCTGCTGGCTTAGTGGAAATAATACAATGACCAAAGGGCATGAAAAGAAATGGTCCTCATGTACTACAACCATGGTGATCTCATGGGCTTTTCAAAATGCTTGTGGGTCAGTGGTTCCTGGAGCATGGACTAGCATACGTTTCTGGCATCTTAAGAGAAACCATACAGACTTGATAGAAACTCTTGGCCTTTTAAGAAAAGTTGAAGGCCAATAAATATTTTATGTGCTCATTTCACCTTCACCTTGGTTTGTCAACCTAATCCGTGGCTAATTACACCAGAAGGAAAGCAGTTAGAACCTCCATTGTTAGATAAATATCAGTCTTTTCATAAAGGTCATACAAATATTTCTAAGTTTACCATTGGTACACAGAATTGGTATATATATATATATATATATATATATATATATTCAGGTGATCTTATTCTCTCAGCATTTATATATGTTTATATAATATCTCCATCTCTCTCTCTCCATATATATACACACACACACACACACACACACACACACACACACACACACACACAATTATTCTATGGGGGATTCACTCTAGGACCCCCTATAGATAAAAAATTGGAGATTCTCAAGTTCCTGGTATAGAATGGCTTAGTATTTGCATATAACTTATGCACATCTTTCATATATATATTTATATATATATATATTTGAATGATATGGTAATGGGAATTGAAACCAGGGGTATTCTACCTCTGAGCTATACTCCCAGCTTTTTCTTTATTTCTTATTTTGAAAAATAGTTTCACGAAGTTGTTGAAGGATGCACTAAGTTGCTGAGTCTGAACTTGTGACCTTCCTGTCTCAGCCCTCCAAGCACTAGGAGTACAGGTGTGTACCATCATGCCCTGGCACCACATAGGTATATTTTTGAGATAAGGTCTTACTCTTTTGCCAAGGCTGGACTTAAACTCCTGGGCTTAAACAGTACCCTTGTCTCAGTCTCTTGAGTTGCTTGAACTATAGGTGTGTTCCACCATGCCCAGCTCCTCTCATATACTTCAAATCACCTCTAGATTACTGATAATGCATAATACAACAAAACAGTTGTTAGGCTATAGTTTAGATAATAACGACAAGGAAAAAGTCTGTATAGATGCATTTAGTACAGATGCATTTTTAAAATTTTGTGAGGGAGGACTGGGGATTGAATCCAGAGGCATTCTGCCTCTGGGCTACACCCTCATTCTTTTTTATCTTTTAAAATTTTGTAACAGGGTCTTGCAAAGTTGCTGAGGGTCTTACTAAGTTTCCGAAGCTGGCCTCAAACCTAGGATGCTTGTGTCTCAGCCTCCCAAGTACTGGAAATACAGGCATAAACCATCATGCCCAGCTTTCTGAATATTTTCAATCAGTGGTTGTTTGAATCAGCAGGTGCAGATACAGAGGGCCAACCAAGTACATATATAGGGATGAGTTGCTATGATGTACAGAAGGAAAGAAAGAGCAACAAACTCATCAGTCTGTGTTTCATTGTGCTAGAACACAAGTAGGTTCAAACCTGTTGGAAGCCAGCTGGCCTGACCTGGGAAAGGGCTGCCCCACCCACTGAGGCTCAGGGCCGCTGTCTGTATTTACAGAGAATAATTTCTTTTTTTAAACTAAAGACACGTCCAGTCTTTGCTTGTATAATCCGAAGGAGGGTGAGAAGATGCTCTTCCATACTTAGATCGCCACCTGGAGGTCACATTGTGTTTTGCTTTCCCATTTTGGTGATGGGGAATTTAAAAGCAATGCATAGTAATGAAAGGCCCAGAGCAACTGGTGAAGGATTTTTCAATTCAAGACCTTCTTTCCTGGCTTCTTGTTGCATTGGCTTAATGAAGTCTAACCTTTTAGGGTGTATGTTGGCACTATACTGGCACATTCTCAATGATGTCATTGACTGGGCAGAAATATCACATTATTAAAATATTTTGCACAGTCTCCTCAATGAGATTTATACTCCTAGAGGGTAAAAATAATAGCAAGCATATAAGGCACTGTACTACTGATTTGCTTAGTGCCTTTCTACTATCAACAGTGCGTGAAGAAGTTTATACAAAAAACAGGAACAGTGAAGCAGGCATGGTTGTACATGCCTGTAATCCCAGTACTTGGGAGGCTAAGATAGGAAGATCACAGGTTAGAGGCCAGCCTCAGCAATTTAGTGAGACTCTCAGAAACTTAATGAGACCCTGTTTCAGAAAAAAAATAAAAGGGCTGGGCATGTTTGTAATCCCAGTATTTAGGAGGCTGAGACAGGAGGATTGAAGGCTGGAGGACAGCTCCAGCAAGTAGTGAGATTCTCTTATCAATATAACAAGACCCTGTTTCAAAATAAAAAATAAAAATAGGGCTTGGAGGTAGAATTTCCCTACATTAAATCCCTAGTAACACACACACACACACACACACACACACACACACACACACACATACACACACAGGGGTGGGATGTAGTTTGAAGTTAGAATGCCCCTGGGTTCAATACCCAGTACCCCAACAAAGAAACAAACACAAAAACCCAAAAACTAACCAAACAAACAAACAAATAAGCAAAAAACCTAAAATGAAAATGATTATCTTTAAAACTTGGAAGGAAAATTTGGGCAGAGAAGTCTCTGGAAAGCATCCCCAAAGTAATGACTGATAAAAATCAATATCTCCCTATCTCTCTCATTTCCTTTTCCTTCTCTCTCTTCCTTCTCCTTTTTTTTTGGTATGGGAAATTGAATCCAGGGTCATTTTACCTCCAAAATACACACCTAACCTTTTTATTTTTTATTTTTTAAACTTTGAAACAGGGTTATACTAGGTTGTGGAGGGCATCACTAAGTTTCTGAGGCTGTCCTCGAACCTGTGATCCTCCTGTCTCATCCTCCCAAATACTGGGGTCACAGGTATATGCTACCATGCCTGGCTATCCCTCCCTTCTTGATTTGTATTTTCTTAATTATTTTCTCTTTTCTATTCTTTTCCCCCTTTCCTATCTATATGGTTTAAGGCAAATTGAGACAGTTTTCTGTAACCTGAAGCCAAAAAGCATTTGAATGGGCACATCATTTCATTTTCATGGCAGTCCATTAGGTGTGAACTGGGATTATCCACGTTTTATAGAGGAAAAATCTGAGAAAAGAGCAGATGAAAACCTGCCTAATGTCACACAATGATGGAGTCAGGATTTGGATCAAGATGGCCTGAATCCCAGTCTGATTTTAAACCAGCTTGTTGACTCAAACCCTTTTGATCATGATCATTAGACTGTTACCTGTAATAAAAATGATAATCATGATAATGACCATAACAGAAATCATTATTACGGCTGATTTTTGCGTGGTTTTGTAGTGTGCCAGCTTTAGCCTAAGTATATTTTAAAATCAACTCATTAGCCGGGCGTGGTGGCGCATGCTTGTAATCTCCACGCTTGGGAGGCTGAGACAGGAGGATTGTGCAGGTTCGAAGCCAGCCTCAGCTACTTAGTGAGGCTCTCAGCAACTTAGTGAGACCCTGTTTCCAAATAAATAGAAAATAGGTCTGGGAGTATAGCCTGGAGGCAGAAAGCCCCTGGGTTCCACCCCCAGTACCACCAAAAAAAATAATAATAAATAAAAAATAAATAAATAAAATCAACTCATTACATGTTCACAAAACCCTATGTATGTACTATTTGTTACACACCTTTAAGAAATAATCATTTATATATGCATTCATAAAATGAGAAACCGTTAATTTTTAGTTCAGATATAATTCATATAAAATATACCTTTTCAAAGTGTACAATTCGGGGATTTTTAGTATGTCTATGCTGTAGCATGGCCATCATCACTATCTAATTTTAGAACATTTTCATCACCCCTAAAAGAAACCCTGAATCCATTAGCAGCCACTCCATTCCCTCTTCCCCCAGGCCCTAGCAACCACTAATCTACTTTCTGTCTCTATGGATTTACCTATTCTGGACATTTCATATAAATGGAATCATACAATATGTGACCTTTTCTGTCTGGCTTCTTTCACACGGAAGAGAGAAAAACAGCTACCATTTACTGGTTGCCATGACAACCGTGTCCTGAGCGCTGTTATCCGGAGCTTTGTGTGCATTATCTTTAATCTTCCCAATAACCCTGTGGCAGAGAGGAATCATCATCCTCATTATAATGAGGAAGCTGACGCACAGAGCTGTTCAGTAACCTGCACGAAGCACAACAGCTCATAAAGGCAACATTAAAATGCAAACCATGGTTTGTTTCTAAGCTACACACTTTTTGCACTCCATCCCTTGGCTTCAAGGTCACATGGAGGAGGTCTAGTAATACGGTGGCATTTCAGCCAGGGCAGAGGAGCTGAATGCCTGGTGATGCTGGGAAGTGCAGCCCAAGCTCTCTTGGACTTGGTACTTCATAGCAAGGGAAGGCCAGGGATCATCTCAAGTCTGACCGCAGAAAATTTGTCTGTTGAAACCCAAGTGTGATGATTCATACCTGTGATCTTAGTACTTGGGAGGCTGAAACAGTAGGATCACAGATATGAGGCCATCCTCAGCAACTTCGCGAGATCCTCAGTATCTTAATGAAACCCTGTTTCAAAATAAAAAATAGTCTGGGTGTGGTGGTACACACCTGTTATTTGGGAGACTGAGACAGGAAGATCACAGTTTCAAAGCCAGCTTCAGCAAATTATTTAGAGACCCTCAGCAACATAGTGAGATTCTATTTTAAAATAAAAAGTAAAAAGCTTGGAGGTAGAATTTCCCTGGGTTCAATTCCCAGTACCAAAAGAGGGGAAAAAAAGGATTATGTCTGATTGATAAAGGTGAGATTAGCACTGTAGGGTGGTGATAATTATTCTTTGATAGCACTGGAGGATTCCATATAAAAAAAATCTCAAAATCAGAATCCTAGAATTTTAGTGCTAGAAATACCTTAGAGACAAATATATTTAACCAATTCCAAGAAAGGAATATGACAGGGAGGCAGTGCATTTGGTACCCATTGGTGCCATAGTGACAGCCCTCAGGGATTATGATGCTCTGACCACTTTATCTGGTGAAGTGTTAGCCTCAGTGGACCCTAAATTTCAGAGGTACAACATGTCAGAATGTCTCACTGATGATAACCAGTGCTCATTTTCTTCTTGTTGTACTGAGAATTGAACCTAGGGGCATTCTATCTCTGAGCTGCACTTCCAGTCACCCTTTTTGTTTTGATACATGATTTCTCTAAGTTGTGGAGGCTGTCCTTGAACCTGTGATCCTCCTATCTCATGCCTCCCAATTACAGGCATGCTCCATCGTGCCTGGCTGTCAGTGCTCACTCTATCACACAAACTCTTCTGGCCCTCAATTGTGCTACATTGGCTCTCCTGGTTGGAAACGTGCTCTCTGCGGGGTAGACCCTAGTCACTACCAAGTGCATTGATGATGAAGAAGATGATAATGACAAAAATGACATCATCTCAGGAAAACCAGAGATTAGAGGGAAAGGCTTCTGTCCTAGAGGTTTGCAAGAAACACCGGCTCCCCCCAGCTGCCATTCCCCCTTAAATCCACCTGTGTGAACCATCCCCTTACCCCTCAGAAAGACTACCAAGGCAGCCTGATGGGGAGAAGAGACAGCATAGGTCCAGAGAGAAAGACTAAAATACTCAACAGGACAATTAGCCCTCTCCATGTATGGACCAGACCAAGGCAGATTTTTTTTTTCTTAAATTTATCTAATGCAAAAGAAAAAAAAAGGCAGAACATTTGTTGCAATGATTTGGAAAATGGAGGTGCAAACAACTCATTTCTTCAGATGGCTGAGCTGATGTGCTGTTACTGCTGCTAGAGGCCTCTGAGAGTCACTTGTAAGTTCTCCCAGGAATCCAGAAGCCGCAGGAAAAGAGAGGCTCTCTGGAGGGAAATGCTTGCCTCTTTCATATTGGGTACAAAGTGCCTCAGACTTCTCTTAATTTTTTCCTCCTTTTAGCCAGGCGTGGTGATGCACGCTTGTAATACCAGCACTTGGGAGGCTGAGACAGGAGGATCATACAGATTCAAAGCCAGCCTCAGCTACTCAGTGAGGCTATCAGCAACTTGGTGAGACCTTATTTCCAAACAAAGTATAAAATAGATCTGGAAGTGTACCCCAGAGGTAGAAAAGCACCTGGGTTCCACTTTCAGTATTAAACACACACACACACACACACACACACACACACACACACACACACACAATTTCCCTTTGGTACTGAAGATTGAATCCAGAGTCCTTCTATCTCTGAAATATACCCCCAACATATTTTACTTTTTGTTTTGAAACAGGGTCTTGCCAGACATGGTGGCACACATTTGTAATCCCAGTACTTGGAAGGCTGGAACAGGAGGATGGCAGGTTGGTGACCAGCCTCAGTTACTTAGTGAGGCCTTCTGCAACTTAGCAAGACCCTGTTTCAAATCAAAGAATAAAAGTGGGGTTTGAAATGTTGTAGGTTGGAGGTAGAATGTCCCTGAGTTCAATCCTCAGCACCACACAAACACACACACACAAAAAGAAAGCAAGAAAGAAAGAAACAGGGTTTCACTGAGTTGCTAAGAGTCTCACTATGCTGCCAAGGTTGGTCTCAAACCTGAAATCCTGTCTCAACCTCCCAAGTATTGGGATTACAGGCATGTGCCACCATGCCCAGCTCGCGCTCGCTCTCTCTCTCTCTCTCTCTCTCTCTCTCTCTCTCTCTCTTTCTCTCTCTCTTAGTGGTACTGGGGTTCCTGGAAGCCCTTCTACCTCTGGGCTACACTCCCAGACCTATTTTATACTTTTTATTTGGAAACAGAGTCTCTTAAGCCAGTGAGGCTGGCTTCGAACCTGTGCGATCCTCTGTCTCCACCTCCCAAGCGCGGGGATTACAAGTGTGTGCCACCACGCCCAGCTCTCTATTTTAACTTCTTTTTTTGAAATAATTTTAGTCTTATGAAAATGTGAAAATAGTACAAAGAGTTCCTGTATACGCTTCACCTGGCTTTCCCTTTGTCTTTTAACTATATGATATTTGTCACAAGTAAGGCATTGATCTGGACACAATACTATTTGTCAAACTACAAAATTTATTCCATTTCATCCACTTATCCACATAACTTCCTTTTAGAATCCAATCCAGGATTCAATGTTGCATTTGTCGTGTTGAGTCACATTTGTCTCCTTAGCCTCCCCTAGCCTATGACAGAATCTTGATCTTTCCTTGTCCTTCATGGCCTTTGTAGTGCTGAAGGGTAGTGGCCAGGTATTTTATAAAGAAATGGTGATATATACATACAATGGAATTCTACTCAGCCATAAAGAAGAATGAAATTACGTCATTGACAGGAAGATGAATGCAACTAGAGACTGTCATGCTAAGTAAGATCAGCCAGACGCAGAAAGTCAAGGGCCACGTGTTTTCTGTCATATGTGGAAGCTAGAGAGAAAACAGGAATTGAAAGGGCCTTCATGAAAATGAGGAGGGGGCAGTAGAATAGTGGAAGGGGACTGGGGAAAAGGAGGGGAAATGAGACTTGAAGGAAACAGACCAAATAACTTTTTATATACATATGACTGTACCAATACCAATCACACTAGCATGTATTGGGAGGGAGTAGAGGAGGGGTGGGGTGCAGAGGGAAACACCAGAATACCTGTGCATGCATGCATGTGTATCACTTTTTTGTTTGCTTATTATTTATTTATTTATTTATTTATTTAATGTGGGTCTGGGGATGGAACCAGGGGCATTCTACCTTCGAGCTTCACCCCCTGCCCTAATTTTTATTCTTTATTTTTGAAACCGAGTCTCACTGAGTTGCAGAGGGCCTCACTAAGTAGCTGAGGCTGTCCGCGAACCGCGTGATCCTCTGGTCTCAGCCTCCCGAATGCTGGGATTACAAGTGTGCGCCACCACGCCGGGCTGTTTATTTTTTGAAGTACCAGGTATTGAACCCAGTGGTATTTAACCCTGGAGCTATATCCCCAGTCCTATTTTATTTTTTATTTTGAAATAGGGTCTCACTATGTTGTTGAGGTTGGCCTTGCATTTGCTATCCTCCTGTCTCAGCCTCCCAAGTACTGGGATTATAATCATGTGCCACCACGCCTGGCTATGAATGTATCTCTTTGAATCTCACTATGATGTATAACCACAGTGCACCAATAGAAATTGAAAAATGAAAAACGAAAACTTGAAGAGGCTTTAAACAGAAGGTAGAAGTTGAGCTGGATCTTTAACAATCAATAAGGTTTAGAGAAAGAAAAGGCTACACTGTGGAAGGTCCCAAAAACTGAGCAGAAAACTTTGGAGGATTTGGGGCAAATGAGTAACACGAGGGGAGCAGTATTTACAGAAATTTAATCTGAATAAGAAGTGAAGCGGGACTGATCGTTGCACACTAGAGAGTCATTGCCAAGCAAGCCTGGCATTTATTCTGGGCCTCCAAGAGGCAGCGCCAAAGCACTGTGGCCATTAGCAAGAGTAGGCAATTGGGTAGGAAGAGAAAACTGTGCTATATGGACCCAGTGGGAGAGGCATTTTGGAATGGATATGTCCCTGAGTGTTCCTTAGATTTTAATTGGAAAAGCACACTGGTTAACATTTTAAAGTGTTTATTATATGCTAGCCATTGCCTTATGTGCACTACTTCATGTGATCTGTCTTTCACAGAGGAGGAAACTGAGGTTGGCAAATATCTCCCCCTGAAATTACAAGGCTGATGAATAGCAAAGTACATTTTCCCAGATAGAACTATCTGACTTCAGGGTCTCTATGTGCCCACATCCTACACATGGCTTTGTTATTTCTACTGTGAATTCTAGTCCGAAAAGTTTTTTTTTGTTTGTTTTTTGTTTTCTTTTTGGTTTTGGGTTTTTTTTTTTGGTTTTTTTTTTTTTTGCAGTTTTGGGGATTGGAGCCAGGGGCGCTCTACCTCCAAGCTATATCCCCAGCCTTGTTTTTTTTTTAAAAAGCAACTTACTGAGACCTTGTTTCAAAATAAAATAAGGCTGGGGTGTAGTTCAAAGGCAGAATACCCCTGGGTTCCATCCCCAGTACCAAAATCCAAAACAAAAAAGAGTTGGATACTGGGTATCCCAGTACTTGGGAGGCTGAGACAGGAGGATCACAGGTTCAAGGCCAGCCTTAGGTATTTAGTGAGGCCCTCTGCAACTCTTTTGTTTGGACAAGGGCTTCTTATAATGTGGCCACTGGGTATCTTTGGGAAAACTGTTCACCCTTTTGGAATGTCAGCGTTTTCATGTGTAAAGTGAGAATAGTTATCATACCTGCCTTTTTAGGTTTGTGGGTGTGAGAATCAAATGGCTTTAATTGTACAAAACAGGCACTCTGTGAGTATTGGTTCCCTGAAACACCTTGGTAGGACAAGCAGAAAGCAGAAAGGTGGCCAATCACTCCATGTGGAATCAGACAATGGTGATGTATTCAGGATGGAACTTTATGTGGTCTTGGGTGAAGAAGATAGGCTCTGGCCATAGTTTTGCCCAACAAAGGAATTCATTCTAAATGTTAATCATTATGAAGATACACAGCATGCAAAGCTGAGGAAGGTTACTCAGATAAAAAGAAGAACAAGGGGATTATCTTAAAGTCCACTTTTTTGTATCACAAATATTTGCTAAGAATCTCTATTTTCATGGAAAAGAAAAACCCAATAAAACCAAAAGTATATCCAGGCATGGTGGTGCATGCCAGTAATCCCATTTCCTGGGAAGCTGAGACAGGAGGGTCACAGGTTCCAGGCTATCCTTAGCAATTTAGTGAGGCTCTCAGTAACTTAGTGAGATCCTCTTTCAAAAGGAAAAAGAAGGGCTAGGGATATAGCTCAGAGTTAAAGTGCCTTTTGGTTCAATCCCTAGTAACACACACACACACACACACACACACACACACACACACACACACACCTGCAAACTATAGGTAGTTTTTGAAAAACTCAACCATAATAGTAATGACAACATTGAACATATGTTAACCAAGAACTGAACAGAATGCTTTATACAGAATGTCTATTTTTCATCAAAATTTTGCAAGGTCAGAATTACTGGACCCAGGCTGGGCATGGTGGTGCACACCTGTAATCTCAGTACTTGGGAAGCTGAGACAAGAGATCACAGGTTTGAGGCCAACCTCAGCAATGGTGAGATCATTAGCAACTTAGGGAGATCCTGTTTCAAAAAAATATAATGCTGAGGGTGTAGCTTGGAGGTAGAATGCCCCTGGGTTCAATCCCTAGCACCAAAAAAGAAAGAAAGAAAAATTAAACAAAAAAGATTAATTACTGGATAAAGTAATTGGAGGAAACTGAGTTTCAGGTATATTAAGATGATATTTGAGGTCCTGGAGAGAGGAAGTCCCAGAGATGGGATTCTAGTTCTGGTTGTTAGATTTCCATCACTGTGACAAAATGCTCGAGAAAACCATCTGATAAGGAGGAAATATTTATTTGGCTTACAATTTAAGCCTATGACCATTTGAACCTATAGTGAGGTGGTACATCATGGCAGGAACACATAGTAGAGAAGGCCACTCACTTCATGGTGACTTTCAAGGAAATAAAGAGAGAGACAGGAAGGGGCTGGATCTTAATATCCTCCTCAAAGGCACACTCCAATGACCTAACTTCCTCCCACCAGGCCCCACCTCCTAAAGTTTCCACCAACTCCCAACAGTACTACGGGCTGGCAGCTAAACCTTTAGTATGTGGGCCTTTGTGGGCTATTTAAGATCCAAACCATAATGTGTTCCGTGGGCCTGACATGCCTTACTCTTCCCCCTGGGCCAAGATGTTTCTCTTTTCAATAATTAAATGCTGGTCTTTTAGGTTATTCTGGTTAAGAGGCTCCATTTATTTTCAGAAGCTGTAACCAGACCATAATATCTGTCTGGTGTTCCTTTTAGAGGTGGTTTTAGAAATATGAAAAATAATCCCTGCTCCTTTTCAGCTACAGGCTGCTTAGGGCCCATGCAGTATTTTGTCTGTGGGTTTCCTATTTTTTTCACCAGATGTGATCCTAAACATCAGCTCAATGTTTCCTGAAATGAAAATTCACCCCATCTCCCAAACTAACCAAGAGATTCCATACTTGTAAAACAAATGAACTGAAAATTGGTATGTGTAGGGCACAGGGCATTGGAGGGTCCTCTGACATAATCGACAATAGAAGACTTGGAGAAAAAAATATGTTTTCCTTTAAATCTCCTACCTGAGTTCTTTGCCTTAAACTTAGACCAAAGTTTTCTCACTGCAGATATTTGGCTTTTTGCCCTATGCAATCTAATTCAGAAGCCCCAGCTGCCATTCTGGTAGATTTGGAAATGGGAATGGGGTGAAGTAGCAACCTACCCACACAGAATCTCTATAGCTGTGGGCAACACACTCAGGAGAATGCTCTCATAGGTTTAAAAGCCACACTAAAATAATTCATGGGGTTTCTTAATGATTTTTTTTCCATGAAGAATTCCTAAATACCAGTTTCTATACTGTTGGACTTCCATTTTCTAATGTATAAGTGAAAATTCTTGATGTATCTTCAAATTGTAATGATTTGAGATTCTAGTGTCCTCTGATGAACAGGAACAGGCAGTGAGGAGAAACCTTTGTTCTCCGGCCTTCCCACACTCAGCTTCAACTCCTTCCTAGTGGAGATTGAGGGGTTGTGCTCTGTGGAACCATTTTAGTCCATGTTCTCATCATGTGATCTAAATAACTGACATGTAGATGGGCATGGTGGTCTACACCTATAATCCCAGTCCTTGGGAGGCTGGGACAGGAGAATCACAGATTTAAGGACACCCTCAGGAGTGTAGCAAAGACTCTCAGCAATCGAGCAGGACCCTGTTTCAAAACAAAAACATAAAAAGGCTGAGGGTATAGCTCAGAAGTAGAATGCCCCAAATTCCACCCCCAGTACCAAAATAAATAAATAAATAAATAAATAAATAAATAAATACCTGACATGCAAAACTTAGAGAAGGAAAGATTTATCGTGGTTGTAGGTCATGATTTCAGAGAGTTCAGTTCATAGGGCCAGCTCCAAAGCAAAAATGGTGGCAGTGACAGTGGCAGGGTGTACTCTCATATCATGAAACCAGAGGCAGAAAGCAAGGGGAGGGAGCAAGGGTTATATATAGTCCCCGAGGCCACATTCCAGGGACCTACTACTGCCTCTAGAGCATCAAGTCCAAGCAACATTTTACTTTTAAACCCCAACAGGACCTGCAATGCACCATCTCTCCTACTGGGTCCTTGCTCCTGGCTGTTTCGAAGAGAAGATGGACAGCTGACCTGACTCCATTACACATTGTTCTATCCAGTGAATCTCCTGCTGTGTTGGAACTGCTCCACTGATCTGTGTGTGGCTCATTTGCTCATTCACAACAGAGATGGCAACTCCTGCTAGATCAACAAAATGTAGTTAAATACACTGCAAATTATGCAGCACATTCAACAGAAGTTTCTGGGTGCAGATTTCAACTTCAGAAGGCAGCAACTTCAAGATGAGTTTAAAAAAAAAAAACCCAAAACTTCCACTTCCATTGTGACCTCTATTTTGCTCTATGACCTTGAGCAACTTACACAGTCTGGCACTAGTTTCTTCCTTAAAACATCCAGAATTGACAAGATGACCGTTCTAATTTTTTAATCTCTTTATTGTGTTAAACACAGAAGTAAGCTGGACATTTGGCACATGCCTGTATTCCTAGTCCCTTGGGAGGCTAAGACAAGAAGAATGCAGGCTGGAGGCCAGCCTCAGCAATTTAGGGAGACCCTGTTTCTAAATAAAAAATAAAGCCAGGCATGGTGGCACATGCCTATAATCCATGTACTTGGCAGGTCGAGATAGGAGTTTTACAGGTTCAAGGCTGGTCTCAGCAAGTTGGTGAGGTCCTCAGCAACTTAATGAGATCCTGCTTGAAAATGTAAAATAAAATAGGGCTGGGGAACAGCTTGGAGGTAGAATGCCCCTGGGTTCAATCCCCAGCACTAAAATAAATAAATGAATAGTTGATAGATAGAACCGGGTGTGGTGGTGCACTCTTGTAATCCCAGCATTTGGGAGGCTGAGAAAGGAGGATTGTGGTTCACGGACAGCCTCAGTTACTTAGTGACACCCTTTGCAACTCAGTGAAATCCTGTTTCAAAAGAAAGAATAAAAAATAGGGCAGGGGTTTAGCTCGGAGGTCAAATGCCCCTGGGTTTCATCCCCAAACCCGCAAAAAAAGAAAAAAAAATGATAGATAGATGATGATGATGATGATGATAGATAGATAGATAGATAGATAGATAGGGATGGGGCTATAGCTCAAAGGCTGTATGCACCTGAGTTCAATCCCCTGTACCACACATACAAAACTCCACAGAAATGTATAAAAAGATGCCTCTTAGAAAAAGTAACAATCAGGCATTTTATGCCTGAAAACGTGGAGAATCAGATTGAAATGCAGGCTGGGACTATATAGTGAATGGCCTCGAGAGATACTGGAAGATGTTTGGATGTTGTCTCATTGCCATGGGAAATCACTAGAAGTTATTGATTAGTGCAGCAGTGCTGAGGATCTTTTTGGATGATATAAAAATAAATCCTCAGAAAGAAAGAGTAACAGAATAGGAACAGCATGAAATGCATCAGAGAGGTTTTCTTGGCAGACTTTAAAAGATTTGAATTGTTTTCACAGATGCATTTGTTTTGAAATGTTTTAAATAATGTTGCATTGACTAGTGTAATTTTTATTTTTTCACTGAAAAACGACAGTACCCAGCAGAATGGATTATTCTGTTTCATCCTTATTATACTTTGGGGGGGGGATATGTTACATACTTTATATTTGAAATATGTTGTCAGACATCTTCTTTTGCATTAGCCTGCCTACACTGCCTTCCCATGGGAAGCAGAGGCTTTAGAGATAGGGAGCTCTGGCTCCTTTATGGGAATCAATTAAGCTTGAGGGATGGAATAAAATGATATTACTTAATAGGACTAATGTTTATTAACACCTTCTAAAACCAAGTCTGGCTCTGCTTCTTACCACACTATTCACCCTATCTGTGCCTCCTTCTTCTCACCTGTAAGGGTAAGCTGATGAAAAGTACCTGCCCCACAGGATTATGAGGATTAAATTATATACAATAATATATATATATTATACATGTGGTACTAGGGATTGATGCAGTAGCATTCTACCTAAGAGCTACATCCTCAGCTCTATTTTTATTTTTATTTTGAAATGGCGTTTCTCCAAGTTGCTGAGGGTCTTGCTAAGTTGCTGAGGCTGACCTCAAATCTGTGATCTTCCCGTCTTAGACTCCCAAGTACTGAATTTACAGGTCTGTACGACTACACCCAGCAATATAATGTTTTTTAAAAAACATTTTGGTGGTGCTGGGGGTGGAACCCAGGGGCTTTCTACCTCCGGGCTATACTCCCAGACCCATTTTATATTTTATTTGGAAACAGGGTCTTGCTAAGTTGCTAAGAGCCTCACTAAGTAGCTGAGGCTGGCTTCGAACCTGTGCGATCCTCCTGTCTCAGCCTCCCAAGCGTGGGGATTACAAGCGTGTGCCACCATGCCCGGCTGCAACATAATGTTTTTATTTTTTTTAAATTTTTTTATTGAACATAAATGGTATACACTTAAACTATACTTGATGCCCTCCCCCCCGCCCCTGTTTTCTCTTCCCCCCTCCCACCAATGATTGTCCAGGGTAACCATGCCATATTCATAATTTTACACATATTCGGGTGTGGGCCCTCATTAATCAAGTTCAGCCTTCCTCCTCCCCTATCTTTCCATTCAAGCCTTGCTGGTATTTCCCCTCCATTATCTGGAGTACCACTGGTATCCTCTGTGTTCCCTATAATGTTTTTAAAGTGAGAGTTTTCCTTACTTCACAAATGCTGTTGGGGAAATAGTTTTGATGTTTAGAAAAAAATCCACAAAAATAAATGAAAAATTTTAGGAGCATGTCTCATACTGTATATGCCCAAATCCCAGGTGAGTTAAAGTGAACATATTTTAAAGTATTAAATATATAAAACATCCGGGCATGGTGGCGCATGCTTGTAATCCCCGTGCTTGGGAGGTGGGGACAGGAGGATTGTGCAGGTTTGAAGCCAGCCGTGACGGCTTAAGAAACCCTGTTTCCAAATACAAATATAATACAAATATAAAAAATAGATGTCTGGGAGTGTAACCCGGAGGTAGAAGGGTTACCAGGAACCTCAGTACCAAAAAAATAAAAAATAAAAAAAATATATATAATCTTTATTAACAGAGAACAACAGAAGAATAGAAAACTGGGCTAATGATCCAGTTCATTAAGTATATGTGACATATATAGCCTTGTAAAAGTTCCACTTTAAGAAAATGTAGATGAACTGGGTGTGGTAGCGCATGCCCGTAATCCCAGTACTTGGGAGGCTGAGACAGGATGATCATAAGTTTTGTGGCCAGAGCAGGGACTTCTGTAACTTAGACCCTCTTTCAAAATAAAAAATAAAAGAGGGCTGGGGCTATAGCTCAGAGGTAGCATGCTTCTGGATTCAATTGCCAGTGCCACAAGAAATTCAGATAGCCAGGCATGGTGTTGCCTGCCTCTAATCCCAGTGCTTGGGAGACTAATAAAGGAGAATAGCAAGTTCAAGGCCAGCCTCAGAGATTTAGTGAGACCCTCAAGAATTTAGTGAGACCCTGTTTCAAAATAAAAAGGGTTAGGGGTACAGCTCAGAGGAAGAATGCCCCTGGGTTCAATCCCCAGTAACTCAGATTCACACACATGTTCTCCTAAGGATTTCATTCTGACTATTAACGGTATTATATTGTATAATTATAGATGAGTTTTTAGTTGGTCTTCCTTGCTGCCTCACCCTCTTCCTTCTCCTCCTCCAATAAATATGCATTACTTGTATAATAGTCCTTTTTTAAAAATAGCCCTGAACAAAATAGTGAGAATAAAGAAGTTTTGATTTGCTTTATAAAATGTTTCTTTTTCCATCCCTTTCTAACTTCCTGTCCAATTCCCCACTTTGTTTAAAAAATTGTCTTTTGGAGGCACACCTAGTTCCTAATCCAGCCACACATCTTTCATCATCCTTCAGCCATGGGGGTACCTCTGAATTTACCCAATTGCTCCCACTACTCACTGCTATTGTTGCAAAGGAGTGGACATAGTTATTTGAGGCAATCTCCATTAGTTTATTGCTAACTGACAACACAGTGCTGATGGGGGCAAGAAAGTCATTTTTTTCCTATTTTTGCATAAGAATGATGGCACCCCATTATGAGGAAGCGATTCACATATCCTCGGTGGAAAGGCCATGCTTTCAGAGGGATGCAGAATGGGCAAGACTTGGCATGACTGTGGCTGTCCCCTTGGAGGACATGACAAGGAGTGTTCTTTCTAGCTGAACCTTAGTGCAGCCCCAGAATCCTGAGCCATGATTCCTGAGCATAGTCCTTTAACCTAGCAAATCCATTTATGATCTTAGCATCAGGGGACAGCTTACCAGGAATGCAAATTCTCAGGCCCTACTCCAAATATACTGAATCAGAATCTGGCTTTATATTCAGGAATTCTTGTAGTCCCTATACAGCTATGACAGAGAATCACCTATAATCCAATCACCTACTACATCATTTTGCTCAATGCGGTTTGTGGTCAGTTTGCATTAAATCACCTGACATATTTGTTATAAAAACTAAGTCCTTGTTTTCTCCTGAGAACCTAGGATGATAACAGGAATCTATATATTTAACAAATGCCTGGGAGGATTCTTTTTGCCTTTTTTATTGCATGTGGTACAAGAGTTTGAATCCCAGGAAGTTCTACCACTCAGCTACATTTTCATCAATTATTTTCTATTTTTCTTTCTTTTTTCTTTTTAAGTTAAAAAATTTTATTGGTGCATTATATTCATACACCATACTGTGGTAAAAATACTTGTGTGTACATACATGTACATATCACTGATTTAACCCCAATCATCAATTAGTTTATTTTCAATTTTTTCCCTAAATTTTGAGTCTATGTCTCACTAGGTCTCCAAGTTTTGCCTCCAACTTAAATCCTCCTATTAAATAATAGCTAGTATAAATTAGTAAGGCCCTTTGCAGGTCAGTGAGACCCTGTTTCAAAAATAAAAAGACTAAAAACTAGGGCTGGGGGTGTAGCCACCAGCTACAATCTCCATAAATTTTCAGAGGAAGAGGTCACTTTCAACAGTTTGGGCAGATTTTATGAAGAAAGTTTTTTCCTTTTTTTCTTTTTGCGGGTCTGGGGATGGAACCCAGGGGCATTCGACCTCTGAGCCACACCCCCTGACCTATTTTTTTAATTCTTTATTTTGAAACCAGGCCTCACTAACCTCATACATGTAGCACTGAATGATGTAAAAGTCCTGGGAAGAAGGGATTGAATGAGTCACTGCCTGCGAAGTATAGCACTCTTAAATAAGACCTAGTATAGAGGACATGCTCAGTATGTTAATGCATAGCTACGATTCTAGCTATTATAATCCACCTCTACTACTGTTGAGGGCCATCTAGGTTGGTTCCATAATTTGGCTACTGTGAATTATGTAGCTATAAACTTGAGTATGTATGTATCACTATAGTATTCTAACTTAAATTTTTTGGAAAGATACTGAAGACTTTGTATAGCTGGTTCATATGGTGGTTCTAATCTTAGTCTTATTTTTTGTGGTACTTAAGTTTGAACCCAGGACCATTCTACCTACAAACCACACCCCCAGGCATTTTGTTATTATTTTTATTTTGAAACAGGTTTTTGCTAGATTGCTGAAAGTTTCACCAAATTGCTGAGGTTTGTTTCAAACCTGCAATTCATTTATCTCAGCCTCCCAAGTATTGGAATTGCAAGTGGGTCCCACCATGCCTGGCCCATCCCTAGCCTTTTTTTTTTTTTTTTTTTTTTTTTTTTTTTTTTTTTTGCGGTACCAAGGATGGAACCCAGGGTTGTTGCACCTCTGAGCTACACCCCCAGCCCTAGTTCTTAGTCTTTTCATTTTTGAAACAGGGCCTCACTGAGTTGCAAAGGGCCTAACTAAGTAGCTAAGGCTGTTTGCGAACCGCGATCCTCCAGTCTCCACCTCCCCAATGTTGGGATTAGAAGTGTGCACCATCATGCCTGGCCTCCATCCCTAGCCTTTTGAGGAGCCTCCATACCTTTGTCTTGGAATTTTTGCTTAGCCTGAGATGTGTCTGAGGTCATTGGGTGTCTGTACAGAATATGAAATCTCTGTCCTCTCAGGAGATCTCAGCGTGTGAGATCTCTGAGTGCTTTGGGCTGTGTAAGATCAGGCTTGGTGATGTGCTTCTGTTTGTGTTTCTGGTTCTGAGGTGTGTGGTTTGGGTGCTGCTTTGGGATCTCTAAAGAGGTATGAATTCTTGGAGCTATTTTAGGGTCTATGTTTCAAGTGTAAGGTTTCTGTACATTTTTAGGACCTGTGTCCTAGGCCTTGAGGTTTTGAAACACTGTGTCCAAGAGTAACATTTTTTTTAGATTTTAGGATTATTTGCCCAGATTGAGTTCTTTGTCTTGCTTATAGGTCTGCATTCAGTTTATGAGGTCTTTTATTGTGTGCATGCAGGGTACAAAATCTTTTAGCTTTTCTTTGTTCAGAGAATAAACTATCTGAGCCAGTCATAGTGGCACAGGTTTGTAATCCCAGTATCCCAATACATGGGAGACTGAGACAGGAGAATCTGGATTTGAAGCCAACTTTAGCTACTTAGTGAGGTCCTTTGCAACTTAGTGAGACCCTGTTTCAAAAATAAAGGATAATATATCAGGCTGGGGCTGTAGCTCAGTGGTAGAATGCCCCGGGTTCAACCCTCAGCAACACACACACACACACACACACACACACACACACACACAAAAGAATGAACTATTTGGACTTTTGAAGGTCATTGAACAGTATGGGAGTCTGTGCCCAAGGTAGAAAGTCCATGATCTCTTTGGTGTTTGTGTCACAAAGGGTCAGGCTTTTTTCTTTACATAGGTTTCAGGGCTTGTCTGAGAACTTTGGCGAAGTGGCCTAAGGCATGAGGCTTCTAAGAGAATTCTGGGTCTGTTTTCCAATATTCCAATATTCCAATATTTCATCAGGATGGGGATCTGTATTTAGGCTCAGAGGTGTGTATATTTGTGTGGGGTCTTTATACAGGGTGGTAGATCTCTGAACTGGTTTTCTCTTTTTAAGTATAAGGTAATTTAGATTTTTGTTGAGGGAATGTTGTCTCTGAGTTGTTTGGGGATCTATGTCTTAACTTTGGAGGCCTCTGACATCTTTTGGATCTGTATTATTGTTGTGAGGTCTCAGAATACTTAGAGAGTCTTTTCCTGGGGTATAAGGATGCTGAATTGTTTAGGACTTTGTGTGCAGGATGGGAGGTCCTGAGTTCTTTTTTCTTTTGGTACTGGGGATTGAACCCAGGGGCATTCTACCTCCTCCAAGCTACAACCCCAGTCCTATTTTATTTTTTATTTTGAAACAAGGTCTCACCAAGTTGTTGAGGCTGACATCAAACCTGTGATACTACTGTTTCAGCCTCCCTCCCAAGTACTGGGATTAGATGCATGCACCACTGTGCCTGGCCTGAGTTATTTAGTTGCCTATGACTGGCCGTGGGTGAGATCTTTTGAGCTCTTTGGAGACATCCTCTCTCAGTGTGTGGGTTTTTGTTCTGTGTACAATTCTGTGTCTAGAATAGAAGACCTATTTACTCTTTGGTGGTCTTATTCCTAGGGTGTGAGTCCTGTGGGTTTTAAGTGGTTTTGGGGTTCAGAGTATAGATTTCCCAAAGTCTTTGTGGGATCTGTGTATAGAGCTTGAGAATTCCAAGCTCTAAGAGTATGTTGTGAACTTTCTGAAGTGTTTGATGATCTGTTTCCAGTACATGTTTTCTGTGGCTGTGAGAGTAGAGGGTCTGTGTTTCTGAATGGAAGGTATCTGGGGATTTTGTTTAATGTGTAAGGCTTGTGAGTTATTTAGATGTCTGAGGGTACAAGGTATCCAGGATATGGGCTCTCTGAGATATTCACATGCCTGTTTGGGGTGGGAATTGTCTCAGCTGCTTGGAAGGAGTAGTACAGGGTATGAGCTCTCTAAGGTCTTTGGGGGCTCTGTGTTCAGTATTTTTTTTGGTCTTGGTCCTTGTTAAGGGCCTTTGCCTAGGCTTGGAGGTCACTCAACTCATTTGACATCTGTTCCCCTGGTTGTGAGGTCTGTGGATATTTAGAGGTCTATATAATCAGAGCAAAATGGCCCAACTCTAAGGAGGCATTTGTTCCCAATGCAATGTCCCTGGGCTCTGTGGGTTTGTGTGACCCAGGGTGTGATTCTGGTGAGCTATCTGAGGGTCTGTGTCAGGGCATGAAGACTATTCACTGCTGGAGCTGTTATGTGTGCAAAGTCTGTTAGGTACTTAGGGGTCTATGTCTATTCAGGATGTGTGGTTGATGTGTTAATTCTGGTTTTATCTACAGTGTGAAGCAGTACAAAGTCTCTAAGTGTCTCATTCCATGGCATAAAGTCCCGAAGCAGCTTCAGGGTCTTTATCCCAAGGTATGAGGTTTGTGAACTATTTGAGGTCTGAGTCTAAGATATGAAGTTCTTTAACTTCAGCTTCTAATGGACCATGTCTTTTTGATAATCACTGTCTCACTGCTGTGACATCTCAATATTCTTGACCTATTGGAACCTCACTTTCCTCATTTTACAGAGGGACATTCATAATCACCTTGGAGTGATTTGAGTTTTAAATGTGAATGGGCTCTTTGAAGCCCTGGCACAGAGCCCAGTACCCCACTGACCATCAACAAAATGTACCCCTGTGTTTCCCACACCCCCACACCTACATTCAGTCAGGGGACAAGATTTCCTTAGTATCGGCAGAAGTTCTTCCTTGTACTTCTGAAAGACATCTGTGCCTGGCTAGCAGATGGCCTCCCCCTCCATCCATCCATCCATCATCCATCCTGAGATGAAGTGGCTCCTCTTCTGAACCTTCTTATGCCCTAGTAAGGATGGTGGTAGTCCATTGGATTCATGTACAGCCCTGGGCTGGTTGTGGGGTCTGAACTGAGATCAATATTTTTAGAATTGAGATTAATTTTGTTTCACCAGGTGGGTATTTAAGTCATGATTATCACTGATAAAACAAAAAAGTTGCGCACGCGCATGTGCGCATACACACACACACACACACACACACACACACACACACACACACAGTACAAAACATAAATGCACCAGAAGAGAATACAGTGAAAATAAGCTTCTTTCCCCTTTTGTTGCCATGGTTACCAGCTTTTTGTGTCTCTCCTGAGATGGTTTCTGCATACATTATGGTTCATGTACATGATCATCCACTCCCACTCCATTTCTTTCCCCAAGTGGAGACACTCTGTCTGCCCTTTGGTAGTTTCACTGAACAAAGCACCTTGGAGACTGTTCCTCACCCTCCCACGTGTTAACCTTTGCTCACTGTGTTTCATGCTCCCAGGATGAAAATCCATTACTCCCCCCACCATGCGTAAACAAGTGGGTTGTTTCCTGTCTTCTGCTGTGATGAACAAAAGAAAATCAGATTATCATTGTTGAGTTCTGGTGTTTAAGGGAACTACTTGAGTCCAGGGCTTTTATTTGGAAAAGAAGCCATGTTTTGGTGGCAACACCAAGCCCAATCCCAGGGTCCGGGGAGTTCTAGATTATGAGAGCATGTCAGAAAGGTGAGGGAGGCACTCTGCCCATGGTTAAATAGCAAATTGGTCCGGGCAGGGAGGGAAAGCCTTCTAGCGGTTCTGAGGGAGGAGGGGATTATGAGATATCTCTATTTTTTGTTTTTGGTGGTACTGGGGGTGGAACCTAGAGGCTTTCTACTTCCAGTCTATACTCCCAGACCTACTTTTTATACTTTATTTGGAAACAGGGTCTCACTAAGTAGCTGAGGCTGGCTTTGAACCTGCACGATCCTCCTGTCTCAGCCTCCCAAGCACGGGAATTACAAGCATGCACCACCACGTCCAGCTGAGATATCTCTAAAGGTGGGGTGAAGGTCAAGAGACCCTAATGAATCAGGCTTCCCTCACTCAGGCAGACATTGTTCCTGGTCTATAAAATTACAGACTCCTGGGCCTGGGACCTGCTATACACAGAGATGTGACCTCAAGTGACATTATTCTCAGAGAAGCAGGTAAGTACTCCAGTAAGCTGGGGTGTCCTTATACCCCCCGAGATGGCTCTGTGTAAAGGGGGCACGCCTGTGAGGAACATGCTTGTCAGAGAGGGTTTATATGGGTGTCTACATTTGTCTACATCCCTGGCAAGGCCTCTTTCTACTCACCTACTGAGTCCCAGGTCTGTAGTGCCACAGAGTGGCAACTCTCTGAGGCATTTCTAGTCTCCTAGGTCAGAGTAGAGGGTCTCCCCATCCCCTGGTAGACCCGGTCCTGGCCTCTGGACTGTGTGCCCACCAGGGGAGGAGAAACAGTCCAAGATTTTAGTGTTGTTGACAGCTGAGAACCTGCAGCAGGCCAGGTCCTGAGGTGAGTGAAGAAGATGTGGCACCTGGGCCTGACCTGAGGCTCTTGGCCCAACATGTCCTCCACAAATATCCCAGGGGCCCAGGTTCTTTGCTGCACATCTTCTGTAGCAGCCCCAAGATGGTGGGTGGAGGGCACTGGATGGGGTGATATCTTACTCACTGTCCATTACCTTCCTGGATTTTGAATACCAAGGCCTTTGGGCTCCATTATTCCCACAGGGCCACAAGCCACCATTGTCTTACCCATGTTAACCTTACTGCCCTCCTTTATCATTTAGGTCTAGACTCTGGACTCCTGACATAACCCATAACCACAAGTGATGTCCAATATGGTTTATGTTCTTGTTGGTAGGGACAAGACATATCTTCTTTTATTGGACCATTTTGCAGGAATCTGACCTTCTTTGGCTGGACTTAAATCACCTGACATTCTTATTGCTGTGACCCCAAATACCTGATAATCACAACATAGATGAAGGAAGGTTTATTTGCTTACATGTCTGGAGATTTTAGTCCTTATATATAGTTCATTTGTGCAGCTGCTAAGCAGGAGCTGGGGCTTCAGGTCCTTAAGGTATGATGGCGGGAAACAGAGAGGGGAAGGAGAGCTTGTCTGCTCACAGCTGCAGAGAAGAGAGAGGAACTGGAAGCTGCAGCACCTACTCTGGAAATACTTTCCTGGGCCATGAATTGGGGACCCCAGCAAAGTCCCACCTCCAACATGTCTGACTTGTCTACCAAAGGAGGTGTAGGGGCATAATAAACCCAAAGCACAAGATGGCCCTTATTCCAGGGCTGAAGGACAGCAAAGGATGATGTAGGGTATTGGGTATTTTATTTGTGATGATCATGAAGAAACTCTCAGATGAGGTGTGATGTTTGAATAGAGCCTGAAAAATATAGGCACAGTATGCCAAGTGCAGGACTGTGTGAAGGATAGACCAGATGCAGGACACAGCCTAGCAGAACCCTGATGATTGAATGCTTTGGGGCAGGAACATTGGGTACTTCTTTTGGAGCCAGGACTTTTAGCCTGTGGAAGGGGCTCTAAACCATACACCAAGAAGACATTCTTAGGCAAGAAATTAGAACTTTAGTCTTTGTTTTCTACAAGATAGTCAGGATTTGGGACAATTCATTTCCAGATGTTGGAGTGGGGTTAACAGGAAGGTATGGTCCGGCATGCATGAGGGTTGATGTGGATGGAGGATTCCACTTAGTGACTGGGGAGGGAGCTGGGGATGGAACATTCCACTATTATAGTATAGGAGGATACAGAGTTGGAACAGTCCATTGCAGGGGGGTTTGCTGTGTTGGGAAACTGTGGGGCAGGGAGGAAGTAGAATCAACACCATCCCTGATATGGGAACCTGACAATCCCATTTTTCCAGCTTCTACCTGGGCTCTAGCATAGATTCCAAAATTGGGGGATACCTCCCCCTGGGGGATACTAGAAGGTCTGAAGGGGTAGTTGTAGCTTTGTATGCAATTAGGGGGCATTGGATAAAATAAGGGGGCAGTACAAGCATCCAGGGGGGGAACAAGTATTTTTTTTTCTGAAAAGGGGGCAGTAAGTCAATAAATTTGGGAATCTATGCCCTGGGTAGATTCTCCACTCTCCAGCCTAGGTATACACCTGCTCTGCAGCCCCCGTTGTCGTTCTCAGTCTCCCTCCCATCTGCTTCTCCACTTCAGGTTGGCCTCAGAACCCATGCACTCTGGGGTAGAATTTGGCTCCAGGATCAAGAGAACAGGAATTGTGGACTATCCTGGGATCTTATTGGAACTAGAGAACACTCATGTTTTATTATTTATTTATTTATTTATTTATTTATTTATTTATTTAGTGGTAATAGGGGTGGAACCCAGAGGCTTTCTACTTCAGCCTATTTTATATTTTATTTGAAAACAGGGTCTCACTAAGTTGCTGAGAACCTCACTAAGTAGCTGAGGCTGGCTTCGAACCTGTGTGATCCTCCTGTCTCCGCCTCTCAAGTACTGGAATTACAAGCGTGCGCCACCACACCGGGCTAACACTCATGTTTTAGTTCTACCCAATTGCAGGCATTTCCAGAAGTCCCCATAAGTCATGTACCTCCCTTGCACATGCTGGTCACTGGTGGTACACAGGCATTTTGGTTACCAGGCCAACATTTGTGATTGAGGAGATGGGGGTTTGGTACTAGTTCAGTGCTCAAGTACATGTCCAAGCATCAGTGATCTGCCTATGAAGGAAATTACCTCCATCTCCTCTCTACACCCCAGTCCACACAGGGATCAGAATTGCCAGCCACCTGTAGCCGTGCTTTGGTAATGGGGGCTGACGTTGTGTGAGCTCCTGCATTCCTGTGTTTGCCATTCACCCCTAAACTCAGTCACAAGCCCAACAGGCATGCCTGCCTCTGGTCGTTCATCCCTGAAGTGCACTCATGTGTTCCATCATTTGCTTTATTCTGAACATAAATTCAATTGGGATTTTAGAGAAAACCATTTCCTTAAATAGGAATCTTGCCCTGGAGGGTGAAACACAGTGGACAGCCCAGAATTTCTGATCTCTGGAAAACATAGAGCCAAAATAGCTCAGCTTGCAACAGTAGGGTGGGATGTGAAAGGGGGGGGGGCTGTAAGAATGTGGGGGACCGGGCCAGAGGGATAAAGAAGTAAAAGAGAAGGAGGAGGAAATGGGAAATAAAAGCAGAAAGAGAAGTTAAAAAAAACAACCAGAATAAAAATTTCACACTTACTGCTGCTAAATATGGGCCAGACATTGTTTTTAGCAATGCATAGCAAAAGTCTAGAAGGAAGCTGTCCCATCTGGAAGTGGTATTCTCCAGCATGAAACTGGACAATTTTCAAATAACTATTTTCCTTTGCTTTTTATTTGCATTTCCTTGGTTTATGCTAATTTTCTTTTCTTTAGTTTAGAATTTTTTATTGGTGCATTGTAGTCATACATCTTAATGGGGTACAAGATGCTGGAGGCATACATGCACACAACACTCATTTAGCCCTTCCCCAATTCTCACCTCATTCCCTCCTCACTCCCTTCTCCTCATGCTTGGCTTACTGATTGACTTTGATATGTTTGTGAATGTATGTCATGTACATTAGAGAATTTTCCTCTTCCCCTTCCCATCACCCCCCAGGTAGGTCTCCTTATTTGCTCATCTATGAGTTTAGATTTTTTTTTAAAAAAAGCTTTTTCTAAACAATCATTGTCTTAGCCCTCTGAATATTTCAGAGCATTAAATTGCATTAACAGCTTTATCAGATTAGAAGTCAGTGGGTAGCCAGGCATGGTGGCACATGCCTGTAATCCTAGTACTTAGGAGGCTGAGACAGGAAGATTGCAGACTCGAGACCAGCCTCAGCAAACTAGTGAGAATCTCAGCAACCTCAGTGAAACTCTGTTTAAAAACAACAAATAGAAAACAGGGCCTGGTTGGGCGTGATGGTGCACACTTGTAATCCCAACATTTGGGAGGCTGAGACCTGGAGGATCGCGGTTCGCGGACAGCCTCAGCTACTTAGTGAGACCCTCTGCAACTCAGTGAGACCCGGTTTCAAAATAAAGAATAAAAAATAGGGCAGGGAGTGTAGCTTGGAGGCCAAATGCCCCTGGGTTCCATCCCCAGACCCGCAGAAAAAAAAAAAAAGAAAGAAAAGAAAAAGACAGGGCCTGGGGAGTAGCTTGGAGGAAGAATGCCTCTGGGTTCAATCCCCTGTACACACACACACACACACACACACACACACACACACACACACACACTACACACCAGTGAATGACCAAAGGAAGCAGAAGAAAGATTTGAGATGCAGTATTAGCTGGTTCTAATAATGCTGGTAATGCAGTACCACTTTCAGATGGGGCAGCTTCCTTCTAGACTTTTGCTATGCGTTGCTAAAAACAATGTCTGGCCCATATTTAAAATTGTTATCCTAAATATCACTCTTGGGTTGGAATTTCTTTCTTTCTTTCTTTCTTTCTTTCTTTCTTTCTTTCTTTCTTTCTTTCTTTCTTTTTTTTTGAGGTATTGGGGATGGAACCCAGGGTCATTCTACCTCAGAGGTACACCCGCAGTCCTACTTTTTATTCTTTAGATACAGGGTCTCACTGAGTTGCAAAGGGTATCAGTAAGTAGTAGCTGAGGTTGACTGTGAACTGCGATTCTCCTATCTCAGCCTCCCAAATGCCAGGATTATAAGTGTGCATCACCACACCCAGCTCTGGATTGGAATTTCTGCATCAGGAATCTGTACATATTGGGTTGTGCTCTCCATAAGATCTTCAGAGTGGAACACTGAGGCGAGCCATTTGGGGGTATGTCAGGGAAGATGAGGTTGGAATTGTCCAAGGGAAAACATGACAAGACAGTGAGGAAAGAGTTTAATTAGATACATTGGTAGATCTGGAGATAGAATGATCCACCGGACACAGGCCATCATGCTGGAGGTGGGTCCCTAGGGATATGGACTAGGCCTCCATCTAAAGCTTATTAGAAAAATAACAGCAAAATAAACTCTTAAGTAAACGCATCAACTAAGAACATATAAATTCAAGCTGGGTGTGGTGGCACACACTTGTAATACCAGCATTTGGGAGGCTGAGACAGGAGGATCCGGGTTCAAGGCCAGCCTCAGCTACTTAGTGAGGCCCTTTGCAATTCAGTGAAACTCTGTCTCCAAATAAAGAATAAAAAATAGGGCTGGGGGTGTAGCTCAGAGGTAGAATGCCTCAGGATCCATCCTCAGTACCACACACAAAAAAAGAACATATAAATTCAAACTAGGTACTGTGAAAGGTTAAATGTACATGTTAAATATAATGTCTAAACTGGGTGCAATGGCACATGCTTGTAATCCCAAGCATGGGAGGCTTTGACAGGAGGATCACTGGTTTGAGGACAGCCTTAGCAATGAAGTGAGACTCTCAGCAACCTAGTGAGACCCTGTTTCAAAATAAAACATAAAAAGGGCTATGGGTGTAGTTTGGAATTAGACTGCTTCCTGGATTCAATACCCAATACCAAAACAAAACAATAACAACCCATTAATAAATATAACCTATAAACAGAAAAAATTCTCAAACAGCTTACAGATAAATTGAATGGAAGAGCAAAAACACTCAAATGATCCAAAAGAAGGCAGTAAATGGGGAAGAGAATAGATTGAACAAGCAAACAAAAATAAAACAAAGACTAGCATCATAGTGCTTGCCTGTGATCCCAGTACTTTGGAGGCCAAGACAGGAGGATTACAGGTTTGAGGCCAGTGTGTGGTATCTTAGTGAGACATTTCAGAATAAAATGGGATGGAGTATATAACTCAGTGGTAAAATTTCCTGGGTCCAACCCCTACTAAAACACACACACACACACACACACACACACACACACACACACAGAATAAACACAAGAACCTCCATACCAATAACTTGATAGCCTTATATACAACTCTGTCAGTTATTATATTAAAATGTAATGTTATAAAAATTCAATAAAATACTGATATGTATAGAACAAATGAAGAACAAGGCTGTACTAAATGTTATATGTAAAAGACATGTTTTAAATATAAAGACAGCCAGGCATGGTGGTGTACGTTGTAATCCCAGTAATTAAGAGGCTGAGACCAGGAGGATCACAGGTTTGCAGACAGCCTTAGCAATGCATTGAGGCTCTCTGCAACTTAGTGAGATCCCAAAATAAAAAATAAAAAGGCCTTGGGGTATAGCTCAGGTAGAATGTCCCTGGGTAAATCTCCAGTGTAACTAAATAAATAAATAAAAGGTTCAAATGTATGGGAAAAGTTATACTATCACAGAAAAAAACTAGAAAAGCATACGGTGCACATTTTATAATCATAGTTGAATTAGATTAGTAATCAATTATAATATGATATATAGGAAACTCCAAATATCTGGAAATTAAATGACAGTTTTATTTTTATATTTCTATTTGGTGCATTCTAGTTATATAACATATTGGAGTATAGAGTGATAGAAACATACATGCACACAGCTCTTAGAGCACTTATTTCTGGGCCCCACTCCTCTTCCCATATATGGGGTGATTGGAATTGATAATTTTGTGTACATATGTTGCAATATTTCAACTGAAGGGGTGGCAATGTAGTGATATATTTCTAAATGATTTATGAGTCAAGGATGAAATTGGATAAATTAGAAAATATTTGGGGTTTAATAGCAATGAAATCAGAACAGAAAAAATTAGTAGTGTTGAACTATAACAAGTGTTTAAAAGGAAATTTGCAGCTTTAAATGATAATAATAGAAAAGGGTAAGTATATAAAATCAGTCACCTAAAGTTCCTCCTAAGAAGCTGGAAAACCAACAAAGTTAACTCCTGATAATGGAAAGAAAGAATAAAGATAAGTGTGGGAATCAGCATTATAGAAAACAGGAAAGAAACTCAACAAAGCCAAAATAGTTTTTTTGAATACATCAACCAAATTGTCAAAGCTCTGGTGAAACCAGAAAACTAAAGAGAGGAAAGGAATCACACATGAGGAAAATAAGTGGGATCATCACCAGAAATCCTACAGATATTAAGAAAGATACTAAAAAAAGGAATGAACAGCTTCCAGCCAACGAATTTGACAACATAGACAGTATAGGTGGGAAGAGAAATTGAACTGGAATTTGGGTCCCATTACTGGCATGGCTGACTCCTAGTGAAGCTCTGGAATGGCCCATGGGAGTTATCTCAGGTTGGGTCAGATGGCTGTGCCTATATACGCCCATGTCGTTCTGTCATTAAATGTGGATTACCCCGGGGAATTAGTGTAGCCTTGAGTGAGTGAGTCAGTTTTCTGCAGATGACATGATTCACGAAGGGCCTGGAAGCTGTCTGACACTAGCACATGCCCCATATGAGAAAATAAACCCTTCATTAAAGAGGGCCTGGGTAGCATTAGGAGTATCCACCACAGGTTCCATTAGGAACACTTTTATCCAAAGCAGTCCATTACTGTTATGACAGAGTGGCTTGAGGTAGAAGACTGAAGGTAGGATGACTTATGAGATTAATGGATGAGAACATAACAGTAATATCTACCACCTACTTTGGGTCAGGTACCATGGTAGAAACCAGAAGTACTGAGAGGATACAGTCCCTAGCCAGGCATGGTGGCGCACGTTTGTAATCCCAGCATTCGGGAGGTTGAGACTGGAGGATCTCGGTTTGCAGACAGTCTCAGCTACTTAGTGAGGCCCTTCGCAACTCAGTGAGACCCTGTTTCAAAATAAAGGATAAAAAATAGGGCAGGGGGTGTAGCTTGGAGATCCAATGTCCCTGGGTTCCATCCCCAGACCCACAAAAAAAATAAGATACAGTCCTTGACCTTGGTGAGAGAAGATACAGCAGAAAAAAAATGTTATGATAATGCCACAGGAATAAAGAAGGTGAACAATTCATTCTGCCTTTGCCCAGTGGTGTGGGTGGTGAGTGGGCTGGATTTTCAGACAGGTTTTAGGTAACAATTTAGCATCCACAAGACCAGGAGAGTTTTGTGATATTTGAAGATTTTTTTTAAACATAGTTCTGATTTTTTAATGCACTTAGAGTTGGTATATAATTTAATTTAGAAAAATACGCACACAAGAGTTTTTCTACAACTGTTAATGGAAGACATATCTGTATTACTATAAATAATATCTTTTTCCTGGAAACATTTTTCTTGCCAATTATGCACTGCATTTTAAAACAGCCCTTATGCTATATTCAGGACAAACATTTTTCTCATTTGAAAATATAATGGAAATATATAGCAAGCAAGGTTTATTCAGAGCATTTTAATTTATAGGCACCATTTTGGAAATGTGCTTATAATTGTTAAAAATGAATTCCCTTCACCCCTTGGTTATGTATTTATAGAAGCTCTCACTAGGAACGGGTACTTTATTCAATTACCTCAGACTCAAATCCTGGAATGAAAACCCCCAAAGAATTTAGAGATCTCATACCCTGAACACAGTCCTCCCTTCAAATCTTACACTTAACATTGGCATAAAAGCCCTTACATTTTCAAAGACTTCATACCTTGTACATATACCAACAAATACCAACGACTTAAAACACAGATAATTAGTTCAGAGACCTGACATGAATGGACCTCAGATTATATATTTCTAATTGATACATTAAAAATAAAATACTAAGGGTGTACCATGTAATGTTTTGATACATTGTATAATGTTTAAATCAGGTCAAATAATCTATCTCCACAAACATTCATTGTTTCTTTTAAATACCTCAGATTATAAACTTGAACACAGACACTCAAATATACCTCACACACTAAACTCGTATTCCAAAGACTTTAAATCCAAACTGGGGACAAGTTCCTGAAAGAAATTAGATACCTCACATACAGAATACAGACACCCAATCACCTTATACCCAAACCTGGGAATACAAAACCTCAATTTCAGAGACCACATATTAATTAATTAATTAATTATTATTATTTTATTTTTATATGATCATATTGAAAATGGCATACATTCAGACTGTGCTTGATGCCCTCTCCCCCACCACTACCCCTTCCCCCTCCCAACAATGAGTGTCCAGGTTAACCACGCTACATTCGTACTTTTACACATATTTGGATGTAGCTCCTCCATTAATCAACTTTAGCCTTCTTCGAGGGTCCACAAATTTTAAATATAAATCCCAAAAAGCTCAGACTCAAATCTTAGTGCATAGACCCCATTCCCTAAACATTATCTCAGAATCAAATCTCGGAACACATAACCCCCAAAGAGTTCAGAGACCTCATACTAACATATGGCCCTAAAATATCAGAATCAAACATTTGAATATAGACCTTGAAAGGATTCAGACACTAAACTGAAAATACAACACCAAATACTTCAGGCTCAAACCTTGGGACAAACTCTCAGAGAGTTCAGATACCACATGCTGAACTCAGACTCTGTGTTCCACAGAACCAAAATATGACCAATGTGTTCAAATAATTCAGAGACCTCATACCTTGAGAAATATATCTAAATGTCTTAAAGTCAAACTCAAGATGTAGGTCCCCACAGATTCTGGAGACCAACAGGAACATACACTTCCAAATACCTCAGAATAAAACCTTGAAACAGACTCTCAGAAATGTGTGTGTGTGTGTGTGTGTGTGTGTGTGTGTGTGTGTGTGTTACTAGAAATTGAACTCAGGGCATTCTACCTCTGAGCTACACCTCCAGCCCCTTTTTCATTTTTCTGTTTTGAAATAGAGTCTTACTAGGTTGCTGAGGGTCTCACTAGGTTGCTGAGGCTGTCCTCAGAGCTGTGATCCTCCTGCCTCAGTTTCACAAGTACTGGGATTACAGTTGTGTGCCAGCATGTCCAGCTCTCATAGATTTATGAGACCTCATATCCTGCATTTGGACTCAACAAACACCTCAGGCTCAAATTTGGAGTATATACCCTTTAAAAGGTAGAGATTAACATTTTGAACACAGTTCCTAATTACCTCAGACCTAATCTTGGAAATGAGTTCAGAAACCTTGCTTTCTGAACAGAGGCCACCAGTTATCTCAGACTCAAGTCTCAGAGCATAACCCCAGATTTCAGCCACCTTACACTATGAATACAGACCCTCCAAACTTCAGCTTCAAAACTTGGGACACACACCCTCAAAGAATTCAGAGAATTTCCAACTGGAAAATAGACAACAAATATCTAAGATTCAGATCTCAGAAAGTAGACCCTTAGCTGGGCATGGTGGCACACTCCTGTAATCCTAGTATTTGGAAGGCTTAGATGGGAGGATTGCAGATTTGAGGCCAGCCTCTGCAACTTAGCAAGGCTCCCTTAGCAATTTACTAAAACTACATTTCCAAATAAAAATAAAATAGAGCTGAGGATACAGCTCAGAGGTTAAAAAAATGCCCCAGTGTTCAATCCTTTGTACAAAAAAAGACCCTCAAACGCTTTTAGGGTTCTTAACCATGGAGGCCCCAAAAAGCACATTCTGTAAATTTCAAAACAGATCCTTAAAGATTTAGAAACCACAAACCTGACCAAAGTACTCCAAATACTTAAGACTTAAAAGTTGTTACATAATCCCTCAAAAGTTCAGAAAAAACAATCGGTGGACTCAGGCTATAAATACTTCAGATTCAATCCACGAAATACACCTGCACAAAGAGTTCAGGGACCTCACATTCTGGGCAAAGGGCACATAAACCGGTGGCAAAACTCAAAAACCAGATACTCAAAAGTATCTGGGGGCTAATCATGGTGGTGCACACCTGTAAGCCCAGTACTTGGAAGGCTGAGACAGAAGGATCACAGGTTTTAGGCCAGTGTACAGTAACTTAGTGAGACTCAAAACCAAAAGCCAGGTATGATGGCACATACTTGTAATCCCAGTACTTGGGAGGCTGAGACAGGAGGATTTCAGGTTGGTGGCTAGCCTCAGCTACTTAGTGAGGCCCTCTGCAATTTAGTGATCCCTTGTGTCAAAGAATAAAAAATAGGGCTGGAGGTATAGTTTGGAGGTAGGATGCCCCTGGGTTTAATCTGTAGTATCTCAAATAATAATAATGATGATGATGATGATGTGATGATGATGATGATGATAATAATAATAATAATAATAATAATAATAATAATAATAATGTTAGGCACAGTGGCAAATGCCTGTAATCTAAGTACTTGGGAGGCTAAAAGAGGAGGATCACAGGTTCACGACCAGCCTCATCAACTTAGTGAGGCCCTCTGCAACTTATTTCAAAACCCTGTTTCAAAATAAAAAATAAAACAGGACCAGGGGTATAGCTTGGAGGTAAAATGCCCCTGGGTTCAATCCCCAGTACCACATACACAATAACAAAATTATTATCAGGGACTTTACCTTGAAAATACACTGCCCAACATCTCAGATCCCAATTTTTTTCTTCGTACTGGGGGTCAAACATAGGGGCATTTTACCTCTTAGCTACATCCCCATTCCTTTTTATATTTTATTATTGTTGTTATTGTTATTATTATTATTATTATTAATGTTGTTTATGTTTTGAAACAGGGTCTTGCTAGGTTACTGAAAATCTCACTATAGTAGCTGAGGCTGTCCTTGCATCTGTGATCCTCCTGTCTCAGCCTTCCAAGTACCAAGATTACAGGTATGTGCCACCATACCCTGCTCCCTACTCAGATCTTGAAAAAATTCAGAGAATTTGTACCCTGACCAGAGTATGCCAAATATGTAAGTCTAAAAAACTTAGCTGGTTGTCTCTGAAAGAATCCAGAGACTTTACATACTTTAAACACAAACCTTCAAATATTAAAATGTAATATTAGACTAAGATATAGAAAAACAGATCCCCAAAGTCTTCAGAGACCTCACGCTCTGAATATAAGCCCCTGAATACCTAATACTCAAACCTTGGACACAGAACATTTCAAAGTGTAGAGACTTTACATCTTAAATTCAGTCACTAAAACCTCAGGCTCAAATTTTGGAAAAGGCCCTAAATGGCTTTTATAAATCTCAGTTTCTAAAGAACTCTCCAAACATCTTACAAACATTGGAACATGGACCCTGAGAGAATCTTGATACTTTATTCCCTGAAAACAAATCACCATACCTCTGACTCAAATCTTGAAGGAAAGCCTAAAAAATGTAAGATCATATCCTGAAAAAAAATCTTCAGATAGCTGAAACTCAACCTTTATTGTTTATTTTTTTAAGAATTGATGGCAGTATTATCAACATATTGAGTTTATTTGGTTATAACATTTTCTGGAGTACTTAATTCTGTGAACAAATAACAATGGCAATTCAATGAATGGAACTACTTTGTTGGTCTTTGACAATACTGAAAAATGTAACAAATTCTCCATATTCATGAAATGATCTACATATGATAAAAATACAAAATATATTCCACTTAAGAAAGGATATAAGCTGGGCTTGGTGGAACATGCCTTTAATTCCAGTATTTTGGAGGCTGAGACAGAAGAATTGCAGGTTTGAAGACAGACTTAGCAACTTAGTGGAAACTCAACCTTTTTAAAAAGAACGTCACTTCCGGGAAGATGGTGACTGAGAAAAGCAGTGTTTACGAGTCCCGCTAACAATCGATCTCTATTACCACAAAATCAGTGCCTTTCATAGCCAGAAAACACCATCAGCAGAGAAATAAAAACTGTAAATACAAGGACAGAGAAAAAGAGAGCTGGAAGAACAACCAGACATCAGAAAGAAACCAGCCCACAGTGCCACGGCCGGAGCCATGGTGCGCCGGCGCCATCTTCCCTTGCAGCACCAGGCTCCAGAGAGGAGGGGGACTCAGAACGGAACTCAAAACCAGAGAGGAGATACGCCAGCCTCACGGCCAAGGACGCAGCAGCAGCATCATACTACTGGCGGCAGTGGCACATTCACCAGACGGCTCCAGACAGTGCACTCAACAGCCCATCAGACTCCAGAGAGGAGGGGTGGACAGCGAGCTGAGGTGAGCAGCTGCGGAACAGTCAGGTGTAATTCAGCAGTTTTTTTCGGCGCAAGGAGTGTCTAAAGCTCCCAGGGGCCGGGCTCAGCATGACTCAGAGAGGAGCTCAAAACCAAAGAAAAAATATGCCATCCTCACGGCCGAGGGCGTGGCAGTGATGCCATATTGCCGGCCGCGGCAGCAGCGAGTTCACCGAGTCCACAACAGCTATACATCAGCGCACTCAACAAGTGTGAGTCAAATTGTGGCCCCTAGAGGAGAAATCCCAGTACTGCACCCCCAGGGACTTGCGCAGCTTTGATAGTCTCCCTGGGTCAGAGATTTTTGCAGTCCAATCCAGTGGGGGAGTAGCGGTAGCAGAGATATCACACCATAGTCACAGTTCTCCACGGGAGAACGCCCAGCCAGACACCTCCCATAGTCTCAAGCAGCCTCCATGGACTCCCTGGGTCTGAGACTTTGCGCCAACTCAGTAAAGGAGTAGTGGTGACTGAGATACCATGGACTCGAGATCCAGAGCACCTTAAGTGAAGACGTAGTGACCCAGGGAAGAACCTAGAGAGGGCACAAACTTCCGAAATCATGGGAAAGAGGAATAACAATAGAGCAATGAATGCCCACAATCCCACAACATCAGAACCTGATAACACAGAAATTCAGAGATCTCTAGATCAAATCAGGAAAATAACTGTAGAAGTAATAGAGGACCTTCGAAAAGAATTCAGAGAGAGTCAAAGAGATAAAGGATGCAATCATTGAAGTAAAGGCCTCAATTCAAAGTATAAACAACCAGTTAGACCACATGGAGAATAGAATCTCGCTCCTAGAAGATGATCACTCCAAAAATGAACGCATAGTTTCTAATTTAGAAAAAAAATCCAACAGCAGGAATTTCACACTGAAGAAATATGGGCCCATTTTAAGAGAGCTTTCCTAAGAATAATTGGAATAGAGGAGGGAAAAGAAGGTGAAACCAAAGGGATCAATAATCTCTTCAAGGAAGTGATACCAGAATATTTTCCAAACATAGAGCAAGAGGTCAATACACAGGTCCAGGAAACTTATAGAACTCCCTTTAGACAGGATCAGAGAAGAGGATCCCCACACCACATAATTGTCAAAATGACTAATGTGAAAGCCAAGCAGAGATTCTTAAAGGCAACAAAAACAAAGGGCCAAGTGACATTCAGAGGCAAACCAATTAGAATCACTCCAGACTTCCCAAACCAAGTCATGAAAGCCAGAAGGGCATGGAGTAACACATTCCAAACTCTGAAAGAAAACAACTTCCAAACAAAAATTTTCTACCCAGAAAAACTATCTATCAAATGAGATGGGGAAATAAGAAGCTTCCACGACAAACAGAAACTGAAGGAATTTATGTCTTGAAAATCAGCGCTAGAGAAAATACTCAAGGAGATTAACTGAAAAGAAGAAATAGGTAATACACACCAGAACCAAAGAAACAAGATTTCCCATCCAGCAGACAACTAAGCAAGAAGAATAAATATCTCAAACAGAAATAAAATCTTAACATGTTAGGAATTAAAAATTATCTGTCCTGTCTATAATCCCACTGAATGTAAATGGCCTCAACTCCTCAATAAAAAGACATAAAGTGGCAAAATGGATTAAAAGCCAGAATCCATCCATCTGCTGCTTACAAGAAACACACCTTACAAGTAAAGATAGGAACAAACTCAAGGTAAAGGGCTGGAGCAAGATAATTCATGCTAATGGAACTCGAAGATAAGCAGGAGTAGCAACTATGATATCAGACAAGTTAGGCTTCAAACCCAAACTTATTAGAAGAGACAAAGAAGGTCATATGTTACTGGTAAAAGGAATAATCCAGCAAGAGGAAATAACAATAATCAACATCTATGCCCTAAACATAGGTGCAGCTACTTTCATAAATCAAACTCTTTGTGACATGAAGTCACATATAAATCACAATACAATAATACTTGGAGACTTCAACACACCTCTCACAACACTAGACCGATCTTCCAGACAAAGGGTCAGTAAAGATGCCTCAGAACTAAAGAACACCATTAACCAAATGGACCTGTTGGACACAGATAGAATATTTCACCCAACAACAGCGGAGTTTACATTTTTCTCAGCTGCTCACGGAACCTTCTCCAAAATAGATCACATTCTGGGACACAAAATGAGCACTAGCAAATTTTAAAAATGTTACATAATTCCCTGTGTCATTTTAGACAATAATGGACTGAAACTAGAAATCAACTATAAGAAGACCCAGAGAAACAACATAAAGATGTGAAGACTGAACACACTTCTGAATGAAAAATTGGTCATAGAAGATGTAAGAGGTGAAATCAAGAAATTTCTAGAAACAAATGACAATAAACATACAACATATCAAAACCCCTGGGACACTTTGAAGGCAGTATTAGGAGGAAAATTTATAGCACTGAGTGCACACATAATAAAAACAGAAAATCTTCAAATAAATAACCTAACAACACACCTCAAAGCCCTTGAAAAGCAGGAACAATTGAATCCCAAAGCCAGCAGAAGATGGGAAATTATTAAAATTAGAGCAGAAATTAATGAAATAGAGAATAAAAACAATACAGAAAATCAACAAAACCAAAAGCTGGTTTCTTGAAAAAATTAACAAGATTGATAAACCACTAGCCAACCTAACTAAAAAAAGAGAGAGAATCAACACAGATTATGAAGATAAGAGATGAAAAAGGAGACATTACTACTGACAGTGTAGAAATCCAGAGGATTATCAGAAACTACTTTGGAAAACTATACTCCAACAAAATGGAAAATCTGGAGGAAATTGACAACTTCCTAGATAAATACAACCTTCCTAAACTGAGTCAAGAAGATATAGAACACTTAAACCAACCAATAACAATCAAAGAGATTGAAACAGCAATAAAGAGCTTACCATCAAAGAAAAGCCCAGGATCAGATGGTTTCCCAAGTCAATTCTACAAAACCTTTATAGAAGAGCTAACCCCAGTACTCCTCAAACTATTTCGCGAAATAGAAAAAACCGGGATTTTCCCAAATACATTCTATGAAGCCAATATCACACTAATACCCAAACTGAATAAAGACAGTTCAAGGACAAAGGGGCCAAAATCATACACTAGAGAAAAGATAGCCTGTTCAACAAATGGTGTTGGCAAAACTAGTTAACCATATGCAGAAAATTGGATATTAATCCCACTTTCTCACCCTGTACAAAAGTCAATTCAAGATGGATCAAAGACTTGGAAATCAAACCAGAGACCTTGAAGCTCCTTGAAGAGGGCATAGGTCCAACACTGCAACACTATGCACAGATAAACACTTTCTCAACAAGACCCCAAAGGCACAACAAATTAAAAGGCAAATCAATACTTGGGATTGCATGAAACTGAAGAGCTTCTGTTCAGCAAAGGAAACCTCAATTGAGAGCCAACAGAATGGGAGAAGATTTTTTTCCACATACACCTCTGATAGAGTACTAATATCTATAATATATAGAGAACTCAAGAAACTCAACACTAAGAAAACAAAGCATCCAATAACAAAATGGGCAAGCGAACTAAGTAGACACTTCACAAAAGAAGAAATTCAAATGGCCAATAAATGTATCAAAAAATGCTCAACATCACTGGCAATCAGAGAGATGCAGATCAAACTCCAACTAGAATGGCAATCTTTCAAAACACAAGCAGCAACAGATTCTGGTGAGGATGTGGAGAAGTGGGAACTCTAAAACATTGTTGGTAGGACTTCAAATTAGTGCAACCACTTTGGAAAACAGTATGGAGAATCCTCAGAAGAATGGGAACAAATCTACCATTTGATCCAGCAATACCCCTTCTGGGTATCTACCCAAAAGATAGGAAACCAAACTACCAAACTAATGCATGTGTATCTATGTTCATACCTGCATAATTCACCATAGCCAAACTATGGAACCAGCCAAGATGTCCATCAACAGATGAATGGATTACAAAACTGTGGGATATGTACACAATGGAATTTTACTAAGCCATTACAAAAACTCAATTAGATCATTTTCAGGGAAATGGATGGAACTGGAGGACATTATGCTAAGTGAGATTAGTCAGTCACAAAAAAATAAGAAAGCAGATGCTTTCCCTAATATGTGACAGTTAGGGAGAAATGGGTCATAGGAGGAACTCTAGATGAAAAAGAAAATCCTATAGATGAGCAAACAAGGCAATCTAAAGGAGGAGAAAGGAGGGGGGAAGAGGAAAATCTCTAAAACACACAATGTACTTAAACATATCCAAGTCAACTACTAAGCCAGGCAAGGGAAGGAGGGACGGGGAGGGAATGGGGTGGGAATTGGGTAGGGGTTAAATCAGTGATGTGTACATGTATGTACATACAAGTTCTTTACCCCAATATGATGTATGAATATAATGCACCAATAAAAAAAAAGAACGTCAAAGAACTCATAAACTTCTCTCCATGAAATAAAGCCCAATAGTCTTGCACTCAGCTTTGGAAGATAGTCCCTGGAAGAGTTCAGAGACATCAGACCCTGAAGATAGTTAACCCAGTTACCTCACAGTCAACTCTTAGGCAAAGAACTTCATAGATTTCTGAGACTTCACACCTGGAATACTTTCCACCAAATACTGAATATTAAACCTTTGGGAGAGAACCTCAAAGATACCAGAGACTTCAATTTCTGAAAGCAGACCCCATTTCCTTGGGCTCATTTTTGGGACACAGGTCATCTAACATTTCAGATACCTCACACCTTGGAGACCTACAAAGTATTCAGCTGTCTTGCACCTGGAATACAGAAAGTCATCTCAAGCTCATATCTTGTGACATAAGTTGCCATGGGTTTGGGGACTTTACACCTTTAACCCAAATGCTCAGTGGGACAAACTGTTAGAACTTAGAGACTTCAAGTCCTCGGCAGAGACTCTCAAATCCCTACCTCAAGTTATAAAACACAAACCTTTAAAGATGTCAGACCCACCACCCTTAATATACATTACAAATACTTCAGATACAAAATGTAAAGCAGAGTTCCAGAACCCCATACTCTGAACTTAGGTACCATATATGTTAGTTGACAAATTGAGACACACACCCTCTGAATTCAGAGACCAAATACCCTGAATACAGAGCCATCCAAATAAGTCAAGTGTCAAACCATGGAAAACACAGATTTCAGCAAGTTATGGGCATGGTGGTACACGCCTGTAATCCCAGTACTTGGGAGACTGAAACAGGAGGATTGCAGGCTCAGGCCAGCTTCAGCAACTTAGTGAGACTCTTAGAAACTTAATGATACCCTTTAAAAAAAAAAAAGCTACACTCCCAACCCAGAGGTAGAATGCCCCTGGGTTCAATCCCCAGTAACAACAATAACAACAAATTTTTAGCAAGTGCATTCTCTGATCTGAAGGCAGGCCCTAAATATTTCAGTCTTCATTCCTGTAACACAGACTATCACAGCATTTAGAAAACCTACACCATGAACCAGACCCTAAATACCTTAGAGTCGTACACTGGGACACAGATCCTTAAGCATTTTAGAGATCTAACTCCTGGATCCAGACATCCAGACTAAATCCTTCTAACGCAGGCACTCAGTGAATACCTCGGAATGAAATGCTGTGAGAGACTCTCAACAAATTAAGATGCCTCACATGCTGAGCAGTCTCTTACATGTCCCACACATGAGTTTAAGTCCACCGATGACCCTTCAAAGAATTCTGATACTTTTGCCCTCACCACACATGTGCAAATCCTCCATTCGCACCCTGGAGCATAGACCATCGGAGAGTTCAAACCCCGAACTTGGACCTGAAACTCCTCCTATTCAATTACTAGGACTCATACACTAAGAAAGTTCAGAGAACTCAAACCCTGAACACAGAACCCAAAATATCTTAGACCTTAGTCTAAATATCTTAGACTTCATGTCTCTGCCGAGGACATGAAGTCTCTAAGTTCTAACATTTAGACCTAAACATTGAACACAGGACCACAAAGTTCAGACTTCTCTGAACACCATTCCCTGGAGCATGGAGTGCATGCGCTAAGATTTTAGAAACCTCAAATCACATGCCTGACAGTCTAAATACCTCAGACTCAGCACTTGGAACATAAATCCTCGAGGAGTCCAAGTATCTCACATCCTGATCCCAGGACACCCAAATGCCTCAGTCTCAAACTATGGAACAAGCTGAGATTTCAGAGACATCACACACTGAACACAGACCCCAAAAGCCTTATTTCAAATGTTGGGTCAAAGATATAAAAGTTTAGAAACCTAACATTCTTAATGCTTATGCCTAAATATGTCAAGAGTTTAACTTTGTGAAACAAAGCCCATCATATTTCAGACACCTGAATGCCTTCGATTCACACCTTGGAACACAGACTGCAGTGTTCATAGACTCACATCTTGACTATTTCAAACCTTAGAACACACTCAAACAATTAAGAACTCTGAATATACCCTCATTTACCACACATTTAAATCATGGAACAAAGTCCCTCAAAGTGTTCAGAGACATTATACCCTTGATGGAGAACATCAAATACTTCAAAATCCAGCTTGGGAATACAGACTGTCAAAGAGTTCAGAAACCTTACACATTGAATACTAAATTCCCAGACACACCTAAGAATAAGTTCTTAAAAACACATCATCAAGCTGAGATGCTGAGTCTAAACAAAACTTGAAACAAAAATCCACAAAGAATTCAGAGACTTCACGCTCTCAATACAAATCCCCAAATATCACACACTCAGATATTTGAATGCAGATCCTCCAAATGTTCAGACCTCACATTCTGAATTCTGGAATACAGACTTGAACATTTCAGACTCCAAACTTGGAATAGAAACACAGCAATGTTCTGCACTAAATTAAAGAAGCTGGCCTTAAGACTACAATCCTCCTGTCTCAGCCCACCACACACTGGGATTATGGGTATGCGCCACTATGCCTGGTTTGCAGTGTCACAACCTGAAGAGAAACTCAAACACCTCCGGCACAATATCTGAAACTTGGGCCTTCAAAGAATTCATAGACCTCATGCTCAGAACATGAATTTCCAAATACTTCAGGCTCACACCTAGCAACATAAATCAAAAAGATCTGAGACTGAAAACTGAATATAGACCCCCTCAAATACCTAAGATCCAGTCATGAACTACTGAACCCCAAAGAGTTCAGAGAACTTTTACATTGAACATAGAACCCTAACACCTCACATTCATTCATTCATTATTTATTTATTTATTTATTTATTTATTTATTTATTGGTGGTACTGGGGGTGGAACCCAGGGGCTTTTCTACCTCCGGGATATACTCCCAGGTTTATTTTATACTTTATTTAGTAACAGGGTTTCACTAAGTTGCTGAGAGCCTCACTAAGTAGCTGGGGCTACCTTCAAACCTACATGCGATCCTCCTGTCTCAGCCTCCCAAGCGTGGGGATTACAAGTGTGTGCCGCCATGCCCAAATCACATCCAATATTTAAACCATGTATTCTAAAATATTTGTGAGCCCTTATAATCTGAATGGGCTCTGATACTAGAGACTCAAAACATGAAACACAGATGCTCAAAGTATCCAGAGACCTCACATCTTCAACATAGACTTGAAAATACATAACATTGAAATCTGAGAACATCAAATACCTCAAAGACTTCAAAGACTTTACTTTAAAGATGATGTGCAAATACCCCAGAGTCAATACTAGGAAAAAGACCTCACGCCCTATAAACACACCCTCAAAAGATTCTGGACTCTGACTGTGCAGCAGAGACTCGATGAGTTCAGAGACCTCACATACTAAACATAGATTCCTAAATATATCAGTTAAGTTACAGACCTTCAAAGGGTTCAGGGACATCACAGTCTAATATCTCAGACTCAAACTTTGGAACACAGACCTTCAAAGAATTCCAAGACTTTCTAAACCTCATATCCTAATATAGACCTCCAAACTCCTGAGACCATGCACCCTAACATAGACCCTCAAACAAATTAAGCTCTGAATCTTAGGACACAGATTCTCAGTTAAAGACCTCAAACTCTAACCCAAAACTTCCTACATACTTTAGACTTGATCCCGTGAAAAAGACCTTCAAAGAGCTAGATACTCTCATTCTAACATATAGTTCTAATCTTGTAATAGAGATGCTTAAAGACTCCAGACTTCTCATCTTCTAAAGATCCCCAAATAGCTCAGATTCAAAATTTGTATCACATCCTCTCAATGATTTCAGAAAGCTCACATTATAAATACAGATTCCCAAATACATTAATGAAAATTTAATATGTAGAGTCTCAAAGAGTTAATATCTCACAGTCTAAAAATGAACACTCAAACTTCCCACCATTTATATTCAGACGCAGAACCTCAATACAGATCAAGGGACTCACATTCTGGACTGAGAACCAAATGACTCATAAGCAAACTTAGGAATAATTCCTCAAATAGTTTGGAAATCTCCTGCCCTGAACACTGAACTCAAATACCATAGACTAAGCCTTTAAAAGAGACCCTCAACCGGGTGTGGTGGCACACATGCTTGTAATCCCAGCATTTGGAAGGTTGAGACCAGAGAATCACGGTTCATGGACAGCCTCATCTACTTAGTGAGGCCCTTTGCAACTCAGTGAGACCTGGTTTCAAAATAAAGAATAAAAAATAAGGCTGGGGGTGTAGATTGGAGGTAGAATGCCCCTGGGTTCCATCCCCAGTACCGCAAAAATAAAATAAAATAAAATAAATCCTCAATGAGTTTATAGAGCATATACACTGAAACACTTGAGATCGGTAAATTGGTAGAAGATCCTTAATGAGATAAGGGATTTTATATGCTAAATTTAGAATCCTACATGTGTTAGATTCAGTCTTGGAACACAGGCATCAAAGATTTCAGAAACCTCACACTCCACACATACCCTGAATAATTCACACTCAACTCATGGGACAGAGACCCTATAATATATTTCAGAAACCTAATATGTTGAATCCAGGTGCCTAACACCTCAGGCTTAACCCTTGAGAAATAGACACTATATGATTTCCAATGTTTCATGACTGTACGATAATCCATAACTTCAACACAAATCATGGAACACAGGCTCCATAAGATTTCAGAGACTTCATATTCTGAACACAAATCCCCAAATACTATTGACTCAACACCTGGAACACAGACATGCCAAAGAGTTCAGAGACCTCACATCTTGGGTACAGTCCTGACCCTTAGGAACTCACATTCAAACTTAGAACACATATACTCTAAAAATTCAGATATGTAACGGGTGTTGTGGCACATGTTTGTAATCCAGTACTTCGGAGGCTGAGACAGGAAGGATTGCAGGTTCATGGCCAGCCTCAGCTACTTAGTGAGGCCCTCTGCAACTTAGTGAGACTCTGTTTCCAAAGAAAAGGTAAAATAGGGCTGGGGGTGTAGCTTGGCGGTAGAATATCTCTGGGTTCAATACCCAGCACCCCAACACACACACACACACACACACACACACACATCCCCCACATATACACACATGTGAGTGTGTGCATGTGCAGAGATGTCATAATAGAACACATAATTTTTTATTAACTCAGACTGAAACTATGGGACACAGATCCCCAAAGTGTCTATATACTTAATATTTTGCACAGTAGCTCTGAAATACAGACAAGAATCTCAAAATTGAGAAAGGCTTAATAATTACAAAGAACCAACATACTAAATAAATGCTTCCCATTACCTCAGACTCAAATCTTAGAACACAGAGCATTAAAGTGTTTTGAGACCTCAAACCCTGAGCCCACCCACCTCCATACATACATCATCAGAATCAAACCTTGGGGGAAACCCTTCATTCTGACCCCAGACCTCACACACACCCTCATATAGGTTAGTGATCTCTCATCCTGATTACCTACTCCATTAGATTCAAACTTTAGTACATAGACTAATAAGCTCCTACTTATCTCAGTCCATGAACACAGATCCATAAATATCTGTGATTCAAATGCTACAACACAGCCTATCAATGAATTCAGAGACTTCACACTCTAAGCAAATCCCCAAATGCTACAAACTCAAATAATTTGTTTTATATTTTATGTTGCAGGAGACATTTTTTAGTTTATTTTAATTTTAGCTATAAAATACAAGAAGCTAAACAACTCAATCAAAACTTTGGCTTTTAAAGAAAATTTCTGTTTCTCTACTAAAAGATTCCACTCATTTCTAAATACTTCAATAAATACTTCTAAATACTTCCAGAAAAGTAACCTCCTTCAAAAATTAAGAAATTTAGTGTTGGGATCTAAGAGGAAGGGAAATAAAACAACTAATGAACATGCATCAACAAATTGAGTACAATGAAACTTGTGTCAATTATTTTGTCTTCATGATATATACACCTATAAAAAGCAAGATCACAAGCAGCAATACAAATGCTTTACAATGGAGCTCAATAAAGTAGTGTAAAAATAAGGAAAGATAGAATTAGAAGGACAAGAGAGAATTGACATTACCAAAAAATATAGTTTGGGTCATTTTATTTTTGCCATACTAGGGATGGAACCCAGGGGAATTCTACCTTCTAGCTATACCCCCAGCCCTATTTTTCATTCTTTATTTAAAATCAGGGTCTCACTGAGTTGCAAAGGGCCTCACTAAGTAGCTGAGGCTGTCCCCGAACCGTGATCCTTCTGTCTCAGCCTCCCGAATGCTGGGATTACAAGTGTGTGCCACCATGCCTGGCAAACTCAAATCTTGAAACATAGATACACCAAGAATTCAGAGACAATACGCCCTGGATAGAGACACCAAAAGCTTCAAAAGAACATTTAGGACACAAAGCATCAAGGATTTGAGACCCCACAACTTGAACAATGACTCCAGCTACCCTGGACTCTGTCTGACCTTGGAACATAGACCTTGAAAGACTTCCATGACAGCTCAACCTGTACATACACCCAAATGCTTCTCCCATTATTTGCAATTCAGTTCCTCAAGTGTTCATAGAAGTCAGACCCACAACATGAACTTTAAAACACCTCAGATTCAAATGTTGTGACACAAAAGCACAGAAGACTTACAACTGAGCACAGACCATGAATAATTCTAGTTCAATATATGGTCACAGTCCCTCAGAAAGTGAAGAGATCTTGCCACTGCACACATTAATATACATATCTCATATTCAAATATTAGAACACAGACCCAGTAGGTTTGTGAATACTTCCATCCTGAATACTGATCAAAATACCTCAGTCTGGAAGCCGGGCGTGATGATGCAAGCTTGTAATCACAGGATTTGGGAGGCTGAGACTGAACATGGTTCGTGGACAGCCTCAGCTACTTAGTGAGGCCCTCTGCAACTCAGAATTGGTTCTTTGAAAAAGATAAAGAAATTGACAGACCTTTAGGTAGAATAACCAAAAAAAGGAGAAGACCCCAAATAAATAAAATTAGAGATGGAAAAATATGTATTGAGTTGATAACACAGAAATCCAAAAGCTCATTTGGGCTTATTTTGAAAGACTATATGCTATCAAAGTAGCAAACCTAGAAGAAATGGACAAATTTCTGAATGCATATGACCTACCAAAATTGATCTAAGAGAACATTTAAGAAAAAAAAACAAATAAACCAATAATAAATAGTGAGATTGAATAAGTAATAAAGTCTCCTGTCAAGAAAGGTCCTTTTACAAAAATTTTTTTTGAATGTGTGGTACTGGGGATGGAACCCAGTGGCATTCTACTTCTGAGCACACCCAGCTCTGTTTTTTATTTCCTTATTTTGAAATAAAAAGGGTCTCACTAAGTTGCAAAGGGCCTCACTGAGTAGCTGGGGCTGGCTGTGAACCTGCGATCTGCCTGTCTCAGCCTCCCAAGTACTGGGATTATAAGCATGTGCCACCATGCCTGGATTTTTATCAGACTTTTAAAGAAGAATTTGTCAATTCTTCTCAAACAATTTCATAGACTTGAAAGGGAGGGAACCCTTCCCAACTCATTCTATGAGGCCAATGATACCCTGTTATCAAAACCTTACAAAGACACAACATAAAAAGAGAACTACAAGCTGGGTGTGGTGAAACATGCTTGCAATCTCAGCACTTGGGAGGTTGAGATGGGGGAGGATTGCAGTTCTTGGCCAGCCTCAGCTACTTAGTGAGGCCCTCTGCAATTTAGAGAGACCCTATTTCAAAATAAAGAATAAAAAATAGGGCTAAGGGTATAGCTTGGAGATAGAATGTCCCTGGGTTCCATCCCCAGTACTGAAAAAAGAGAAAGAAAGAAAGAAAGAAAGAAAGAAAGAAAGAAAGAAAGAAAGAAAGAGAGAAAGAAAGAAGGAAAGAAAGAAAGAAAGAAAGAAAGAAAGAAAGAAAGAAAGAAACTGTAGACGATTGAACTTAATGGCTGACTGCCCATTTTCAGGAAAAATAATTCTCAACATCCCTCTTTTGATGTTATTCCATCACTTGTTTTTATTCAATGTCCCCAATCACAACTGTGGCTACATATGCCTTCCTGGATTGTTCCAGCACCCCTCCCCATTCCTCTGCAGTACTGACAATTTTGGGTATCTGTGATATAGACCAATTTCCCAAAGAATCCCTGATGCAAAAATACTCAATGAAATATAGCAAATGGAATTAAACAACACATCAAAAATATCACTCATGGGGAAATCAATAAATGTAATACACACACCAAAAGAGCATGGTGGCACACACTTGTAGTCTCCATACTTGGGAGGCTGAGACAGGAGGATCACAGGTTCTTGGACAGCCTCATCTACTTAGTGAAGCCCTCCACAACTTAGTGAGACCCTGTTTCAAAATTAAGAACAAAAATAGGGTAGAATGTCTCCCTGAGTTCCATCCCAGGTGCGAGAGAGAGAGAGAGAGAGAGAGAGAGAGAGAGAGAGAGAGAGAGAGAGAGAGAGAGAATATTTCACTACCTGCAGAAAAAGCATTTGATAAAATTCAACATACTTTCATGGTAAAGGCCATGAATAAATTAGGTACTGTAAGGTACTTCAACATAATAAAGGCTATCTATGACACAGCCATAGCAAACATAATACTAAATGAAAAAAAAAAAAACCGAAAGCATTTCCTTTAAGATCAGGAAAAAGACAAGTGTGTCCACTCTTGCTGCTCTTATTAAAAATAAGAGGATTTGCCAGAAAAGTTAAGCAAGAGAAATAAATACAAACATATGTATAAGAAGGGAAGAAGTCAAATGATCTGTTTGCAGATCATATGATTCTGTGCACAGAAAAAAAAAGACTTTACCAAAAGACTATTAGAACTGATATATTCAATAAATAGCATTTACAAACTCAAATACAAACCTGTATCTTTTCTTTGTCTAAATAATTAATTTGTTCAGAAAGAAATCATGAAAGCAATCTCATTCATGATAGTTACAAATAATAATAAAACACCTAGGAATAAATTTAATCAAGGGAGTTAAGGAACTCTACATTGAAAGTTATAAAATACTAATGAAAGAAAACTGAAGAACATGCAAATGGAAAGACCTCTTGTGTCATAGATTAGAAGAATTATTATTTTTACATGTCTGTACTACTCAGAACGGACTACAGATTTAATGCAATCCCTATCAAAATACCAATGACAAAGCCAGGCGTGGTGGCACACACTTGTAATCCCAGCATTTGGGAGGCTGAAACAGGAGGATCACGGTTCTTGGACAGCCTCAACTACTTAGTGAGGCTATAAGCAACCCAGTGAGACCCTGTTTCAAAATAAAGAATAAAAAAATGGGGCCAGGGGTATAGCTGGGAAGTAGAACGCCCCTGAGCTTCATCCACAGTACTGCCAAAAAAAAAAAAAATACTAATGACATTTTTTCAAGAACTAGAAAAAAACAAGCCTTAAAACTCATATGGAAGGGGACACACACACACACACACACACACACACACACACACCCCTAAATGTAACCAAAATAATCTTGAGCAAAAGAACAAAGATAGAGGCATCATAATACCTGACTTCAAGACATACTGCAGTACCACAGTAGACAAAACAGTATGACACTAAAATAAAAACGGATACACACACCAATGAAACAACCAAGATCTCAGAAATAAGTCTATACATTTATAACTGATTCTCAACAAAGACACCAAAAACATATATTGAGGAAAGGGCAGCAGAATCAACAAATGGTGCTAGGAAAACTTGATACCCATATACAGAAGACTGATACTTGATTTTGGTTCCTCACCTTGTACAAAAATTATCTCAAAATGAATCAAAAATCTAAATATAAGACTTGAAACTGTGAGAAGAAACTAGAGAGAAACGAAGATATATGTATTGGTGATGATTTTCTGGATAGGACCCCAGAAGCACAGGAAACAAAAGCAAAAATTGACAAATGAGATAATATCAAACTAAAACACTTCTGCACAGCAAAGGAAACAATCAACAGAGTGGTGAGACAACCTATAAAATTTGAGAAAGTATTTGTCAATTATTTATCTGATCGACACTGTCCAGAATATATCGAATACTCAAAAACTGAAAAATAAAAAGAAATAACCTGATTAGAAAATGTGCAAGTGATATGAATAGTTATCTGTGAAAAGAGGAAATACAACTAGTCAGCAAATAAAGGAAAAAAAATAAAGGTCAATTTCATTAGCTATCAGGAAAATGTTAATCAAAATTATCATGAAATGTCTTCTTTCCACATTTAAAATAGCTATTATCAAAAAATGTTGGCAAGGGGCTGGGCATAGTGGAGCATACTTGTAATCCCAGCATTTGGGAGGCTGAGACAGGAAGACCACAGTTCTCGGACAGCCTCAGCTACTTAGTGAGGCCCTTTGCAACTCAGTGAGACTCTGTTTTAAACAAAATAAAGAATAAAAAATAGGCTGGAGGTATAGCTCGGAGGTGGAAAGCTCCTGGGTTCCATCCCCAGTACCGCCAAAAAAAAAAAAAAGTTGGCAAGGATGTGTAGAAAAATGAAATTTTATATGTTGTTGATGAGAATGTGCATCCATTGTAGAGAAGAACATGGAGATTCCTCAAAAAAATAGCCTAAAAATAGAACAGCCACAACATCCTACTATTCTATTCCAGGTTACATAAAGAAAACAAAACCAGAATAAGCATAACAAGAGATACTTGCATGCCCATGCTTATTGTGGCACTTGAAAATAGCTAAGATGTAGAATTAACCTAGTGCCCATCAACCGATGAATGGATTAAAATGTGGTGTGTATGCACAACAAAATGTATTCAGTCAGAAAGAGGAATTAAGTCCTATCATTTGCAGAGAGATGAATGGAATTAAGGGCATTGTATTTTATTATTTTATTAGTATATTGCAATTACACATCATAGTAATATTCAGTGTGATAAAAACATACACGCACACAGCTCTTGGTGTATTTCCCTCCACATCCCACAATAAAGGGCATGTTAAGTGAAATTAGCCAGGCACTAAAGGACAAGTACCATATTTTCTCTCTCCTATGCAGAAGCTAAAAAATGTTGACCTAACAATAGAATAGTGATTACTAGAGATTGAGAAGGGTGTTGGTGGAGGGAGGGTGGTTATTATCAGTGTACACTCTATGCAAGTATGGAAAATTATATTTTATAATGTTAATAAAAATAAACTCAAATTTAAGAATTTAAATCTGAAAATTTAAGAAACAAATCCTCAAATTTGTCACATATCTTTAACTGTGAAAAGGACCCCAAACATCTCAGACTTCAACCTTGGAACACATTCCATAAGATATTCCATGTCATCTTAAACAGAATACACACCTCCAAATACTTGTGATTTGATACGCTGAACCCAGACCTTCAGTGAATTTACAGCCCTCACATCTAGTACATTATCTTACAAACACCTGACTCAAACTTTGTGACACAAAGCCTGAAAGATTGCAGAGACCACACACCCTGAACAGACTCCAAAAACCTCCCCTACAACTTGGATTGTGAAACTTAGCAGTTCAGAGAACTTACTCCTTTATGGTAATGCACACCTGTAATCCCAGTGCTTGGGAGGCTGAGACAGGAGGAATCACAGGTTCAAGGTCAGCCCCAGAAAATTAACAAAACTCTTAGTAACTTAGTGTGCTTTTGTTTGAAAAAATGTAAAAAAAAAAAAAAAAAAACCAGAGATGTATCTTGGAGGTAGAATGACACTGGGTTCAATCCCCTGTATCAAAAGTGGGGGTGGAATTGGGAGTGTAGCTTGGAGTTAGAACCCCACTGGGTTCAATTCCCAGTACTCCCCCCAAAAAAACAACCAGAAACCTCCATATATGGCATATAAACATTAAAGAATAGACCCTAAGATATTTGTGAGTGCTTACACCCAGAACATAGACATGAAATACCTTCGTCTCAAATCTTAGAACATAGATCCTCAAAGATTTCACAGAACTAAAATTCCAAACACAGACATGAAAATGTGTTAAATTTATTACTATAGGGCATAGCATAGACACTCATTGACTTTAAAGATATCACCTTCCAAATATACATATGCAAATACTCCAGAATCGATCTTATATTTTAAAAAGACCTCCAAAGAGTCCAGCACCTCATATCCTGCCCATATACCACCAAACACCTCGGATCCTCTATGGGTGTTAAAATAGCCCCCCAATTTGTTCTTAGATGGAATGAACTCATTACAAAAGTGAGATTAACAAGAGTAAAACAAACTGATGTTTATTAAAATGCACATTTCATGGATACATAGGAAAACCCCAGAGGATGAGTAGTTCTTAAAGAGGTGGAGTTGAATTCCAGCATCAACAGCGTGTTCAACAAAGAGCAGTAACATTTTACAGAAGTGATAAGACAAATAAAGAACTTTGTCAACTGGCAGCAACTTAGGGAAAGGCAAACAAATGGCAGATAAAGGCTAGTTAGCTAAGTCAGACCATATAAATTCCTCTGGAATCGTCATCTCCAGACTACTGAAGGTCTACAGCTGCTTTCCCAGATAAGCTTCGTTCTTCCTGGTGGGGTGGTGAGGGAAGTGTGCCTGTCATCTTTGTCCACCTATGTCCTGCTTTTTGGCAAACAGAAGGATGACAGAGCTTTCCTGTGTCTGTTTCTTCTTATTTGATTTAATGCAATAATTCTCCAGATTTGGGAGAAACATAATCTGGTCCCCCACAATCTTTGGCCTGGCAAAAATGGAGAGTTCAGAACTCTCATGCCCTGAATAAAGACCCCTGGAAACTCAGATTAAAAATTTGCATTGAAGACTTTCAATGATTTTAGAGCTCTTGCACTCTATATACAGATGCCCAAATACATCAATTAAAACTTTAAGACACGGACCCTCAGAGAGTTCAGAGACATTTCACTCTCTCTATATATCTCATATATCTCAGACTCAACCTTGGGACACAGGAATTCAAAACATAAAAATCAAAGATCTCATGGCCTGAAGTTTGACACCAAATAACTTGGAAGCACACGTAGGATACAAATTCTCAAACATTTTAGAAACTTCTCATTGATGCAGGTTTCTCCTCTTCTTTGGTCCTTGGTCTGCAAAATTATGAATAAAATCCACAGACTGAGGAAGGGTGAACATTAAAATATGAAAATTTTAAGCCAAAGAAGACAGAAAACCAAAAGGCTCTCACACTGTGGGAGGAGCTCCTGAAAGAGAGATGAAGTACTTGAGAAGTGAGATTTTATATCTTCTTGTGGTTCCCCATCTGTTCCTTGGTGATTCATTGGAATAGGGTCTTAGGGACCCCATGATTTTGGCACAGTTTCAATCCTTAATTCAAATCTTTACCTTAAAGGTTGGTGGGCTCTTCTAATTTCCTGGCACCACACATCTGCTTCCTCAATCCTTTTTCCTTTGATCATTCTTGGAACTTCTTTACACCACAGTTGTTCTGAATTTGTCCTGTGGAAGAGGCTAAAGTTTGGTATTAACTTGCACTGTATCCCTGTGTCTATTAACCTTACTTTGCTATTTTTGTTCTTTATAGATAGAGTTATTTGAACCCTTCCTATTCCTAGGTCCTTTGCCCTAAACTGCTTAATGTTTCTAGATCAATATCTTGAACACTTGCCCCAAACACCTTAGAAAAAAATGTTGAAAAGTAGACCTTTAATGAGTTTAGTGACTTCCCCTTCTAAACTCCAATCCTGAAATACTTCATGCTCAATGAAAAACAAACTCTTAATGATATCAGTCTTCACAGTGAAATCCCTCAGATTTGGATTGCACTATAGATATAGAACACACAAAATCACAAGCACCAAAACAGCTTATAATCTAAGTAGGACCTGAGAGTCAAATTTGGAACACAGAGACTCTCAAACGTTTCAGAGAGCCAGGTACAATGGCACACATCTGTAATCTCAGCAACCCAGGATGTTGAAGCAGAAGGATCACAAATTTGAAGCAAGCCTGGGTAACTCAGCAAGCATCTGTCCCAAAATAAAAAATAAAAAGGGCTTGGGATGTAGCTCAGTGGTAGAGCGCCGCTGGATTCAATCTCTAGTAGTGTGAAAAAAAAGTCTCAGAGAAGTCACACCTTGAACAAATAGCATATATACCAATCTCCATTCTTACCACAGAGATCCTGATAGAGTTCAAAGAACTTACATTCTAAAACCAGACCCCAATAGTTCAGTTTCAAAAAAGTACTTTGATTAGTTGGACTCAGACAGTCAAGGATGATATGTTTTCTCTAACATATGGAAGCTAGAGAGAAAATAGGAAACATAAGGACTTTAAGTAATAGAGAAGGAGAGGGAGAAATGGAGGCAGGGAAAGAGGGACAGGGAGAGAGAGACTAGTTGAAGGGAATTTGAGGTGGGAGTTAGGAAGAGGAAAAAGGGAGGATTACAAAAGGAAACCGTTCAAATAATACTATGACAGTATTTGAAGGCATTGTTACTAATTTTATTAACTCGTGTGGGGAGGGAGGAGGGGGGAGTGGGGTGGTATATGGAGGGAACTACACCAAGAGCTTTGCATGAATATTTCTATCATATTGAACCTCACTATGATGTATATTTGCAATGCACTAATAAAATGATTAAAAAAGAAGTACCTTAAAAAGAAGTCTCACATGCTGAACACAGACTCACAAATATCTCAGGAATAACACTTGGAAAACAGATCCGAAAAAATTCCTGATAAGACACCTCACAGCTTGAACACTGACAGTACGTGTAACTTGAATTCTGGAAGCAAGTATTATAAGATTTCAGAGACTTCACATCCTCAACACAAATCTCCTAATAGCATAAACTTCACACTTGCAAAAGGAACCCTCAAAGTATTCAGATACTTTATACTAAGCTTGCTTTCTTACTTCCAAAGTAAGACTAAAAGCTTGAAAACACAGACTCTGAATAACTTCAGAGACCCAACATGCAAACACAGATCTTCAGTCTCATTAGACTAAAACCTCAGAAAGCAGATCATCAGAGTACTCTGAGACCTCCAGCTCAATAAACAAAAGAGAACCTTGGTACTCACATCCATAGTAAAGCATTGAGTGACTTCATACCCAGAGTAAAGTTTCCAAAATACTTCAGATTAAAACCGTGGAAGACCTCTCACTTCTAATCAGACCCTCAGAAACCCTAATCCAAACCTTGGAACACAGACTTTCAAATAATTCATGCTTGGAATATACACCCATCAACTATTCAAAGACTTCACACCTTGTACACTGATCCCCACATATCTCAGAAACCTATGAACACAGGCCTCAAGTAGTTCAGACCTCCGAATCTCTCACAACTAAGACTGAGAGACTCAAAATTTCAGGGACCCCTTTCCTTGAACACAGAACCCCATATATCTCAGATTTAAATCTTTATAAAATGACAGACACATAAGTACATCACAATCAAATATCACAACATAGGCTCTCCAGGCATTCAGTGACCTTATTTGAAAAACACAGATCCCCAAATATCTCAGATTCAAATTTTTGGAACGAGATTTTCAAAGAGATCAGAAATCTCCTGAACAGAGGTGTCTAAACAACTCAGACAAAAACTTGTAAGCCTGAACTTAAAATATTTCAAGAACCTCAAGCCAGATGTGGTGGTGCATGCCTGTAATCCCAGTATTTTGGAGGCTGAGACAGGAGGATCATAGGTTCAAGGCCAGTGTCAGCAACTTAGTGAGGCCCTCAGCAACAGAGTGAGACCCTGTTTAAAAAAATAAATACATTGTTGAATTGCAAATTAGTGCAACCAATTTGGAAAACAAAATGGAGGCCCCTCAGAAGAATGGGAATGAACCTACCATAGGATCCAGCAACATTACTTCTTAGTATCTACCCAAAAGTATGGAAACAAAATTACCAAACTAATGCATGTGTATCTATGTTCATAGCTGCACAATTCACAATTGCCAAACTATAGAACCAGTCAAGAAGTCCATCAACAGATGAATGGATTACAAAATCATGGGATATGTATACAATGGAATTTTACTCAGCCATAAAGAACAAAATTACATCATTTGTAGGGAAATGGATGGAACTGGAGAACATTATGCTGTGAGATTAGTCAGTCACAAAAAGTTAAAAAAAATTGGATGCTCTCCCTAATATGGGGAATCTAGGGAGGAAAAAAAGTCATAGGAGGAACTCTAGATGAAGAAGGAGAAACCATTGATGAGCAAATAAGGCAACCTAACTGAGGGGGATAGGAGAGGGAAGAGGGAAATTCCCTAATGTACATGATGTACATTCACAGACATATCAAACTCAATCACTAAACCAAACATGAAAAGGAGGGAGGGGGGAGAGAATGGGGTGGGAATTGAGGAAGGGCTAAATGAATGATGCGTGCACATATGCATCTATCATCTTGTACCCCATTAAGAAGTATGAATACAATGCACCAATAAATAAAATAGGACTGGAGGTATATCTCAGAGGCAAATGTCCCTAGGTTCATTAACACACACACACACACACACACACACACACACACACACACACAGAGAGAGATTTCAGGGACCTCACTTTGAATGCAAGCCCAAAATATCTCTAATTCCTACAAAATTTGAGATAAAACCCTGAAATTTCAAAGACTTAACCTCTTGATCACAGAATCCCAATTAGTGCAAAAATTACAATACAGATACGAAAATTTTCAGGGCCCTCACACCGTGTACACAGACTGCCATTTTACCCAGACTCAGAATATAGACTTCTAATACCTTCAGGAAGAAAAAAAAAAACTTGGAACAAAGGCTTTCAAAGAACTCATAGTCTTCAAATAACTTCCTGATCACAGACCTCCAAATACTACAGAATCAAATATGGAACTCAGAGCCTCTACAGATTCAAAGACCACATACCCTGAACCCAGGCATCCTAATACCTAGAATCCTGGAAAAGAAACTGAAAACTTCGGAGGGTTGCTTTGATACACTGGCTGAATACTTGGCACACAACTCCTCTCCTCTAAAAGCAGAGAGACCTCAAAGCATGAATGCAGACCTCCAAATATGTGAAACTTCAACTTTTGGAAGCAGACCACTATAGATTTCAGAGACCTCTTGCTCTGAACAGAGACCCCTCCAAAAAAAATGCCTCAGACTCAAACATTTAAACAGAGTTGCCAACCGCTTTGAGAGGTCTTGCACCCCAAACACAGACCCACAATGACCTTTGATTAAAAAACCCGTAGAATACAAATCTTTGAAGATTTAAGACCGCATACTGTGAACACAACTCACCAAATACATCAGAATCAAAATCTTTAGTCACAGACCTTAAAGAGTTCAGAGACTTCACAGCCTGAACACAGACCGCCAAACTCCTCAGAATCAAACCTCAGAAAAGAGACTCTCAACATTTCAGAGACTTCAATTCCTGATTACAGGCCCCCAAGTAAATCCAACTGAATCCTAGGAACATAAACACTCTAAAAATGCCATGGACCTCACATCCTGAAAACAACGCAAATCTTTCACATTCAAAACCTGGGGCACAAAAATCATTCAAAAGTTTAGACACAGCATAACTGAATATAAACCTCCAAATACCTCATAGTTAGGCATTTAGAAACAGACTTCCATTGATTTTTCAGACACCTCTCACTAAATAGAAATATCCCAAAACTTCAAACTTGAACCTTGAACCATGGTCCCTAAAAGAGTTAATAAGCTGCACTCCCTGTACAGATTCCTAGTCACCTCATACTCAAACACTGGGACAGGCCCTGGAAGAATTCCATTTCCTTCCTTCCTTCCTTCCTTCCTTCCTTCCTTCCTTCCTTCCTTCCTTCCTTCCCTCCCTCCCCCTCCCCCTTCTCTCTTCTTGGATTGAATCAAAAGGCATTCTACCTCCTATATTTATGCCCCTTTAAATTTTTTTTGTTTCATTTTGAAACAGGTTCTCACTAGGTTGCTGAGAGTCTTGCTAAGTTGCTGAGGCTGTCCTCAAACCTGTTTCACAAATACTGGAATTATAGGCATGCACCACCATGCCCAGACAGTAAATTTATCCTTGAACACAAACCCCTAACTATTTGAGTCAAGCTTTCAAACATATATTTTCCAAGAGTTGAGAAACTTTACAGCCTGAACTCAGACAAAAAGCTTTAAATACATAACCTCAGAGAGTTTACAAACACCCCTTAAACAAAGACCCTTGAACCCCTAAGATTCAAACTGGGGGAACAGATATGCAAAAATTTCAGAAACCTCAGCCTTTAAATGCAGATTCTTGAGCTGGGTGTGGTGGTGCACAGTTGTAATCCTAGCATTTGGGAGGCTGAGATAGGAGGATCACGGTTTGTGGACAGCCTCAGCTACTTAGTGAGACTCTGCAATTCAGTGATACCCTGTTTCAAAATAAAGAATAAAAATAGGGCTGGGGGTGGAGCTCAGAAGTATAATGCCCCTGGATTCCATCCCCAGTACCTCAACATATATATACAGATTCTCAAAGTGTTCATATAACTAACATCCTAATTGCTCACTATACTTTAAACAGATATTTTAAACTTTGAGATATACTTCAAAGATAAACAGAATGAATGCATCAGTTTTTTACATTTATTTGTTTATTTATTTATTTATTTATTAATATTGGGGACTAAACCCAGAGGGAGTATGCCTCCGACCCATACTCCCAGCCATCCCCCATTTTTAACAGATTTAAGAGAAATTCAAGGAGAATATAAGCTCCACTATGTCTTAGTGAATTCACCTTTTTCTCAATGTATGCAGCCATTTGCTCAGATTATCTCTACAGCAATTTCACCCGGACTTTTCCATGGCAAATTTATGGCCACAATAGATTTATGCTTTGTTCTCTTACAGATTTATTCTCAACTCTCCTTTCCTCTTTAAGCCATGAAAATAGTAAAAAAAAATTTAGTTACATAAAGCCTTGGCATATTTCAAGGGTTACTTCAGAACATCATAGTGTGAACTGAAGAAATCTCTGTGGAATACATTAAAATTGCTCCATATCCCTTTTTAAGCATAAACTTTTCTAGAAAGTAAAATAAAATCCACATACTGTTATATGTGAAATAGTTAATGGAAATTCTTGTTTTTACTTGTTTTGAAACAGGGTCTTGCTCGATTGCAGAGAATCTCGCTGCATTGTTGAGGCTGGCCTCAAACCTGTAATTCCCCTGTATCAGCCTCCCAAGTACTGGGATTACAGGCATATGCTATTATGCCTGGCTTATTTTCTTATATTCATATTCACATTTTCTAAAAGTATTTCACCTTGTATAATTATCTGGTTTAATAAAATAAAGTTGCTATTCCCCAACCATAATGGAAATATTATGGAAAATTAAAAATAGCACTTTTTCTTCTTGAACAATCATTATCAAATTTGGTGAGGAAAAAGAAACAGTTCTAACAACACACTATAGAAAAAGGATCTTAGTGGTCTCACATCCTAAATTCAGATAAATTATTGAGGCCTCATACTTTCAACACTGATCCCCTGTCACTTTTCAAATCCAGGGACCCATAAATGGCCCAAATCTGAGAAAATGTGAAATGTAATTCTTTTTCTCTTTAAAACACGGGTCCTTTAAAACACTTTTGGTGCTTAAACATAAAATTTATAACACTGTCTGATGGGGTTTTCAGTAAGGTAGATATAATATATAAGACATAGTATAGTATGAAGAAGTGATGGTTAACAAGGCCTATAAGGTGGCAAGGTTTTAAATTGCAACTGAAGTGATAAAATATTCTAGCTACAATGTGAAAAGTTGTGAATCTTTTCTGTGGTACTGGGGATTGGGCTCAGGGGTGTTTTACCTCTGAGCTACACCCCCAATCCTATTTTATTGTTTATTTTGAAACAGGGTGTCATTGTTGGGGTGAGCTCTCAGCTAAGGAACTCATGATCTGCAGGGTCCTTGGCTAATGTTACAGAAAAGAATTTCAGCACGGACAGAGGTTTATTTGGGAAAAGGGAGAAGAAATACACATTCAAGAGAGACTGCGGGCCACCTCAAGATGAGGAAGGCATTTTGGGGAGTTCAGGATTTTCTTCTTATAGCGGACTTTCGTGAGGGGTGGGCTAGAGAAGGTATGTGAGGATGAGCTCAGGCCAGTAGTCCCAAGGCGGTTTAGGGTGAGTAGGTGGTCTGGTCAGCCTTATGGTGGATGAGCTCAGTCCAGTAGTCCCGAGGCGCTTCCTGTTGGTCTGGTGGGCTGGTCAGCCTTAGGGTGGATGATCTTGGGTTGATTGGGGTCTTCATTAGCTGATTGACAGATAAACTGGAATATCGTAAATTATAGGTTTTCTCAGAAATATTGTTAACTAGGATCTACAGGTTTCCCAGGAATTTATGGGCGAGTCAGGCCTAGGAAAGAGAACTGGTTTGTGGATTAGAGGTTGAAGCACTTCAGCTCCAGGTTCTTATATTAAAGTTATATTTTACTTTTCCTTCCTGTCTGTCTTTTTTCTACCTACTTATTTCTTCTGTCCTACATCATCATTAAGTTGCTGAGGGTCTCATGTTGCTGAGGCTGGCATGTGATTTTCTTGTCTCAGTCTCCCAAGTACTGGGATTATAAGGGTGTACTATCACACCCAGAAAAGTTATGGATTTTTATATTCTTAGAGAAACTTTTTTAAAACTGTATGGAAAAATAGAGTTAAGACAGGAATGATGGCACACACCTGTAATCTTAGTACTTGGGAAGCTGAGACAGGGGAATCATATGTTCAAGGCCATCCTCAGCAATTTAGTGAGACTCTCCTAATACAAAATAAAAAGGGCTAGGGATGTACCTCAAAGGTTGAATGCCTCTAGGTTCAATCCTTAGTACCAAAAAATAAAACAAATCAAACAAATATGTCATATGTGCAGTTTTCTGTCTCTCTCTCTCTCTCTCTCTCTCTCTCTCTCTCTCTCTGTGTGTGTGTGTGTGTGTGTGTGTGTGAGAGAGAGAGAGAGAGAGAGAGAGAGAGATTGAACCCATTCTACCTCTTAGATACATCCTCAGTCCCATTTTATATTTTTTTAATTTTAAAACAGGGTCTTGCTAAGTTACTGAGGCTGTCCTTGAACCTGCTATCCTCCTATCTCAGCCTCCCAAGTACTGGGATTACAAGTGTGTGCTATTGTACCTGGTGCAGATTTATACATCTCACTGGATTTTCCTCTAGTGACACCAGGCACTGAGAAGGGACGCTAGGGGGATTCCTAAGAAGACTGAGGAAGAAGACAACAGCCACTATTGAAATTGTGCTCAGACCAGTCTCCTCAATCTCCTATAGAAAAATAAAATAAAAATGCTTTTTTTTAAAATATGAACAAAAATATCTCTTATTTTTTTGTACATATTCAGATTATGCAGAGAATTTTCTCAAGTTTTTACTTTTTATTATAATTTCATCTTTAGTAAAAAGATGTTTTCATAAACTATATGAGATGTATATTTATGTCTTGTTATATCTGTATTTTGCCAGGCGTGGTGGCCCACGCTTGTAATCCCCGCGCTTGGGAGGCAGAGACAGGAGGATCGCGCAGGTTCGAAGCCAGCCTCTCTGGCTTAAGAGACCCTGTTTCCAAATTAAAAAAAAAATACAAAATAGGTAGTAGTCCGGAGGTAGAAGGGCTTCCAGGAACCCCAGTACCACCAAAATTTTTTTAAAAAGACGCCTTAGAAGCCGGGGGTGGCACACGCTTGTAATCCTAGCATTCAGGAGGCAGAGACCCGAGGGTCGCGGTTCGCAGACAGCCTCAGCTACTTAGCGAGGCCCTTCGCAACTCAGTGAGACCCTGTTTCAAAAAACTATAAGGACTAAAAATAGGACCAGGGATGTAGCTTGGAGGTAGATTGCCCCTGGCTTCCATCCCCAGTACCCCCCCCCCCACACACACAAAAGCCTTGAGCTGAAACAGAAGAATCAAAGGTTTGAGAACAGCCTTGGCAACACAGCAAGACTCTCAGCAAACTAGTAAGAAGCTGTTTCAAAAACAAAAATAAAAAGAGCTGGGAGTGTAGCTCAGAAATAGAATGGCTCTGGGTTTAATTCCCAGTAATATAAAACAAAAGCCTTAATTCTCAGACTGAAGATCATGGAAACCTGTTGTCTGAGGTCTTTGGTGGAAACTCACTATGGCTGGGAGAAAATATGGAGACTACCATGGAAACTGCCTAGATCTATTTTCCCAATTTGCATTAGAATTCTAGCAGTGCCTGCAGATTAAGCCTTTTTTTTCTTGTGCTTCTTTTTTTTTTCTTTTTGTACTAGGGATTGAACCCAGGAGTATTATACTCTCAAGATACACCCCCCCAGCACTATTTTATTTCTTATTTTGAAACAGAGTCCCACTAGGTTGCCAAGGATCTCACTAAGTTGCTGAGGCTAGTCTTGAACCTGTGATCTTCCTGTCTCAGCCTCCCAAGTACTAGGATTACAGGCAGGTGTGCGCCATCACGCCCCACTGCCTTTTTGTTCTTTAAAGGAGATGGGGGAAGTGGGTGTGGGGAGAGGAGTTTGGCAGTAGCTGCTGTTCTCCCCTTACCAGTACCTTCAGAGAACTTTCTCTAGATTTCCAGTGTGAATCTACTGGTATTCCTATAGGAATATCTACAAGTGGGCAAGGACCCACAGGACTGTTTTTCCTGGAAATTTCACATTCTCTTGCTGGCCCCCACTTGGTCCCCAAGGATTAATCAAAATCTCTTATGTAATCTTTATACCAGCTTCTGTCCCTTTAAAACAAATTCCTGGGTCCTGCTGTGAGTACCTGCCTTTCTTCACATTTTGGGATGGCATTAACCCTATGGTCTCAGTTGTCTGAAGGGTTCAAGAAAAAGTCATTCATTTGAAGTTTATCCATGGCTTTTTTCTTGGATGAAATAAGAGCAACATCTTTCCAGGTCTCCATCTCTGGATTGAACTTCTGGGTCATGTGGTATGTATATATTTAACTTTATATAAAATTTCCAAACTGTTTTCCAGAGTGGCTGCAAAAATTTTGCATTCATGACATAGGAGAGACCCCATGGATCTGTACCATCCCTTATACATCAGTGTCAGTATTTTTTAAGTCATTCAAATAAATGTATAATAGTATCTCTCAGTAGTTGTAATTTGCATTTCCAAGTGGCCAGCCATGCTGTGAATCTTTTCATGTGCTAAATTTCCATCTGTATATCCTCTTTGGTTTAGTGACCATGACTTAGCCAAGTTATACGTTTTCTTGGTATTACATTTGGAGAGTTCTTCATATTTTTCTGGATAGAAGCCCTTTGTCAGATATATGATTGGCAAAGATTAACTCCTGGTCTGTATTGTTCTTTTTTTTTATTTGCAGGTCTGGGGATGGAACCCAGGGGCATTTGACCTCCGAGCTACACCCCCTGCCCTATTTTTTATTCTTTATTTTTGAAACCGGGTCTCACTGAGTCGCAGAGGGCCTCACTAAGTAGCTGAGGCTGTCCGCGAACCGCGATCCTCCAGGTCTCAGCCTCCCGAATGCTGGGATTACAAGCGTGCGCCACCATGACCGGCTGTATTGTTCTTTTTAAGTTAGTACAATTGGCCAATATACCCATGGATTACACATCCATGGGTTCAACCAGCCATGGATTGAAAATATTTAGAAAAATTGTATCTGAGCTATGTGTGGTGGTGCACACCTGTAATCCTAGTACTTGGGAAGCCAAGACAGTAAGATCGCAGGTTTGAACCCAGATTTAACAAATTAACAAGACCCTCATAAACTTAGTGAGATCTTGTTTCAAAATGAAAAGTAAGCGACCGAGAAAAGCGGGGCTTAAGAGTCCCGCTAACAACCAATCTCCATTACCACAAAAAGAGCGCCTTTCATAGCCAGAAAACACCATCACCAGAAAAACAAAAAAACCACCAGGCTCCAGAGAGAAAGCGGACTGGGAACAGAGCTCAGGGCCACAGAGGAGACAAACGCGCCCGAGGACGCGGCAGCAGCGCCATACTGCCGGCGGCAGCGGCGAACTCAGCGGATGGCTACAGCAAGCCGAGGTGAGCCGATGCGGAACAGCCAGGCGGGATCTTTCGGCGCAGACAGCATTTAAAGCTCCCAGTGGCTGAGCTCAGCACACGCTGCAGGGATTCAGAGTGGAAATCAAAACCAGAGAAGAAAAAATACGCCAGCCTCATGGCCGAGGGCGTGGCAGAGGCGCCATATTGCCACCGGTGGCGGCAGCAGCAGTGAATTCACCGAGTCCAGTACAGCTACATCTACGTACTCAAGAACAGTGAGTCAAATTGCGGGCCACAGAGGAGAAATCCCAGTATTGTGCCTCCTGGGACTTGACCCAGTGAGGGAGTGGTGGTGGCAGAGATATCACACCATAGGAGAGCGTGCAACCTGGCACCCCCCATAGTTTAAAGCAGCCTCTATCGACTCCCTGGGTCGGAGACTCTGTGATACAACCCAGTAAAGGAGTAGTAGGGTCTGAGATAATACAGACTCGAGATCCAGAGCACCTTAAGTGAAGCCATAGTGACCCAAGGGAAGAACCCAGAGAAGGCACAAACCTCCGAAATCATGGGAAAGAGGAATAACACTGAAGTAATGAATGTGCACAACCCCACAACATCAGAACCTGATAAAACAGAAAATCAGAGATTTCTAGAAGATCAAATCAGGAAAATAACTGTAGAAATAATAGAGGTGCTTCGAAAAGAACTCAGAGAGAGCCAAAAAGAGATAAAGGATGCAATTAATGAAGTAAAGGCCTCAATTCAAAGCACAAACAACCGATTAGACCACATGGAGAACAGAATCTCGCTCTTAGAAGATGAGCAATCCAAAAATGAATGCATAGTTTCTAATCTAGAAAAAGATATCCAACAGCAGGAATCTGACATTGAAGAAATATGGGCCCATCTTAAGAGAGCTAACCTAAGAATAATTGGAATAGAGGAGGGAAAAGAAAGTGATACCAAAGGGATCAACAATCTCTTCAAGGAAGTAATAGCAGAAAATTTTCCAAATATAGAGCAAGAGGTTGATACACAGATCCAGGAAACTTATAGAACTCCCTTTAGACAGGATCCGAGAAGAGGATCCCCACGCCATATAATTGTCAAAATGACCAATGTGGAAGCCAAGCAGAGAATCTTAAAGGCAACAAAAACAAAGGGCCAAGTGACATTCAGAGGCAAACCAATTAGAATCACTCCAGACTTCCCAAACCAAGTCATGAGAGCCAGAAGGGCTTGGAGTAACATATTCCAAACTCTGAAAGAAAACAACTTCCAGCCAAAAATTTCCTATCCAGCAAAACTTTCTATCAAATTAGATGGAGAAATAAGAAGCTTCCATGACAAACAGAAACTGAAGGAATTTATGTCTTCAAAACCAGCGCTAGAGAAAATACTCAAAGAGATTAACTACAAAGAAGAAATAGGTAACACTCACCAGAACCAGAGAAACAAGAGTTTCCATCCAACAGACAACTAAGATTGGTTATCTGTGGAGATTCATTATTTATGTTAGTCTTTTACCTATCTCTAAATTGTATTGTTTGCCTTTATTGTTGTTAATTTTTAGGATTTCTAGTTGGAATATTAATATACCTTCAGATATAGCATTTGGAAATATTTTATCCAATTCTATTAGTAACTTTTAACTCTGTTTACATTGTCTTTGGATATACAATATTTTCTTTTATTTTTTAGGGAGTTTGTATATTCTTCTGTTGCCTGTGCCATTGGAATCATATCCAAGAAATCACTGCCAATTTCAATGTTGTGAGGTTTTATGACCCAGATTTTCTCCTAAAAGTTTATAGTCTTAAGATTTATATTTAGGTCTTTTATCTATTTTGAGTTAATACTTGTATATGGGATTAGGTAAGGGTCCAATTTTATTCTTTTCCATGTAATTATTATTTTTCAACAATATTTAGTTAAAAGAGTATTATTTCCACCACCAAATCTTCATGGAAACCTTGTCAAAAATAACTTGACAATATAGGGAAGAATTTAGCTCTAGGCTTGTATTTAACTCCAATGGTCTATATATCTGCCTTTAGAACAGTACTACACTGTTTCAATTATTGTAGCTTTATATGGTTTGAAATCAGAAAATATACATCTTCTAGCTTTGTTTTTGCTTCGAGATTGTTTTGGGTATCTAGAGTCCATATTCCATATCAGGATAGATTTTTTTCTGAAAAATAAATATGATAGTTTCACCAAAAAAAAAGAAAAAAATATTCTCTGGTAAGAAAGAAAGCAAAAAGAAATATTGAAATGTTATCTTTAAGTCATCAAAAGCTTGGTATCAGACAAATGAAACTGTTATGTGAGATTATCATTTTTAATGTTGGATAAATTGCTATAATACTAGATGTCAACCACTAAGCCAAGCATGGGAGGGAGGGATGGGGAGAGAATGGGGTGGGGATCGGGTGGGGGCTGACTGGGCGATGTGTGCATGTATGTCTACAAAAGTTTGTATCCCACTATGATGTATGAATACAGTGCACCAATAAAATAAAATTAAAAAAAAATGAAAAGTAAAATATGTCTGGGGAATATCTTGGAGGTAGAATGCCTCTGGGCTCAATCCACAGTACCAAAAAATAATATGAGCCTAGTGTTTGCATTGTATTAGTAGTATAAATAATCTAGGAATGATTAGAAGTATCTGGGAGAATGTGCATAGGTTACATATAAATATTTTGCCAATTTCTATAAGTGACTCAAGCATCTGCAGAAAGCTAGAAGCAAATTACAACTGAATGACTATTTACAAATGAAATTGAAGTTTTAGCTAAAAGTCCCACAAATAAAATCCAATCCCAGAGTATACTAGAAAATTCTTCCAAATATGTAAATAAGAATTATATAGAAAGTTTTCCAAAATATCGAGAGGAAAGAATTATTTCCTACTCTTTTTATGAATATTTATTTTTTAGTTCCAAACTAAAGATGTTAATAGGAAAGTATAGAGTAATATCCCTCATAAATATAGATGCAAACATTCTAAACAAGATTTTAACAAATTAAACCCACTAATTTGTTAAAAGGGTAATATATCATGACTGACTGGAATTTATTTTGGGAATACAGGCTGGTTTCGTATTTAAAAGTTAGTAAGAATTCAGCATATTAGCTAACTAAAAATAAAAATGATAATTTTTTTTTTTGGTGGTACTGGGGTTTCTGGAAACCCTTCTACCTCCGGGCTACACTCCTAGACCTATTTTCTTATACTTTTTTATTTGGAAACAGGGTCTCAAGCCAGCGTACATGCAGCTGGCTTCGAACCTCCTGTCTCCGCCTCCCAAGCGCGGGGATTACAAGCGTGTGCCACCACGCCCGGCCAAAAATGATATATATATATTTTTTGCAGTACTGAGGATGAAACCCAGGGAATTCTACCTCTGAGCTACACCCCTAGCCCCGTTTTTATTTTGTATTTTGAAACAGGGTCTCACTGAGTAGCAAAGGGCCTCATTAAGTAGCTGAGGCTGTCCGTGAACCGAGATCCTCCTGTCTAAGCCTCCAAAATGTTGGTGTTACAAGCATGCGCCACCATGCCTGGCTAAAATGATCTTTTTTTTGTGTGTGTGGTACTGGGGATGGAACTCAGGGGCAGTCTACCTCCAAGCTACACTCCTAGCCCTATGTTTTTATTCTTTATTTTGAAACAAGGTCTTACTAAGTAGCAGAAGGCTTCACTAAGTAGCTGAGGGTGTCTGTGAACTACAAACCTCCTGTCTCAGCCTCCTAATGTTGGGATTACAAGCGTGTGCCACCATGCCTGGCTTATAATTTTTTAAACAGAGGTAGAATGCCATTTTTTTCTGGCATTATGGATTGAACTCAGAGGTATTCTACCTCTGAGCTACACCCCCAGCCCTATTAATTAATTAATTAATTAATTATTTAATTTTGGTGGTACTGGGGGTGGAACCCAGGGGCTTTCTACCTCCGGGCTACACTCCCAGACCCATTTTATATTTTATTGGAAAACAGGGTCTCACTAAGTTGCTGAGAGCCTCACTCAGTAGCTGAGGCTGGCTTCAAACCTGCAATATCCTCCTGTCTCAGCCTCCCAAGCGCGGGGATTACAAGCGTACGCCACCACGCCTGGCTATTTTATTTTATTTTTTGTTTTGAAACAGGGTCTCACTCATTTGCTGAGGGTCTTGCTAAATTGCTGATGCTGTCCTTGAACCTTATATTTTACTGTATCAGCCTCTCAAGTGCTGAGGTTACACCAGGCTTAGAATGTGGAATTCTTTTTTTGTGTGTGTGTGTGTGGTACTGGGGTGGAACCCAGAGGCTTTTATACCTACGGGCTATACTCTCAGACCTATTTTTATACTTTATTTGGAAACAGGGTCTCACTAAGTTGCTGAGAGCCTCACTAAGTAGCTGAGGCTGGCTTTGAACCTGTGCGATCCTCCTGTCTCAGCCTCCTAAGCGCTGGGATTACAAGCATACACCACCATGCCTGACTCGAATGTGAAATTATTTTGCTCTAAGATGAAGAACAAGATAATAAGCATCCAAACTGGAAATGAAGACTGTATACTCACAAATGACACAATCATTTATATAAAATGTGATGAAATCTGATTTAAATAATTAAACGGTACTAAAACCAACAAGTGAGCTAGGTGAAGTTGCAAAACACAAGTTCAGTAAAAATTTATATTTCTATCTACTGGCAGCAATCAATAATTGAAATTTATTTTTTATTTTTTCATTATGGCTGGAGAATTTACTGTGAAGTGTTTAGACATTTAATGTTGACAATGTCAGATGAAGGGTGGTACAAAATATATTTAGACTTAAATATTTGTTCTGCCTATTTTGCAGTTCACATTATTTTTGAGAACATTGTTCCTTGCTTAAAATTTAAACCTGCAAAGTGTGAGCCAGTGGTTATAAATAAGTGAACATTAAAGTTCTCTTTTATTCTAATTGAGACTTCATTCCCAGGATCTACATCTTTATTTTATAATATCAATTTAGTTGTATTTATTTTTTATTTTTTATTGGTGCATTATATTCATACATCATATTGGGGCAAAAATCTTGAGTGTACATACATGTACACATCACCGATTTAACCCCTACCCAATTCCCACCCCATTCCCTCCCCGTCCCTCCCTCCCTTGCTTGGCTTAGTGATTGACTTTGATATGTTTAAGTACATTGTGTGTTTTAGAGATTTCCCTCTTTCCCTCTTCCCCCCTCCTTTCTCCTCCTTTAGGTTGTCTTGTTTGCTCCTCTATAGGATTTCCTTTTTCATCTAGAGTTCCTCCTATGACCCATTTCTCCTTAGCTTTCACATATTAGGCATAGCATCTGATTTCTTATTTTTTGTGACTGACTAATCTCACGTAGCATAATGTCCTCCAGTTCCATCCATTTCCCTGAAAATGATGTAATTGAGTAGTTGTATTTAGATAGGATTTATTCAATGAAAAATTCTGTTTAAGTCCAATTGGTAGCTGCAAAGCAAAAGGCAAAAGTGAACTAGACTTGTGCTTCCTGTAGTGGATTTGGTAAAACAGTGCCAGTCAGTGAATCCCTTTTTTTTTTTTTACAGTTTATGACTAGATAGAATAAGAATAAACAGCTTTGGCTGGTTGGTTCAACAACTGAAATTTAAAATGCTATTTACAATAATGCAAAATGTGAACAGCACTGAGATCAATCTGATGAAAGAAGCAAGAGATCTGTACACTAAAAACTCCAAAATATTGCTGAGAAATTAAGACCTAAATAAATAGAATCATTTCTCACTCATGGATCTGAAGAACCAATAGTAACAAATGCTAATTCTATCTAAATTGATCTATGAATTTAAAGCATTCTCAGCTGAGCATGGTGGCACAGGCCTGTAATTCCAATACTTGGGAGGCTCAGACAGGAAGATCCCAGGTTTATGGCCAGACTAATCAATTTAGTGAGGCCCTCCGAAACTTAGTGAGACACTGTTTCAAAACACAGAATAAAGCGGAGTGGTGGTGCACACTTGAAATCCTCTTGCTTAGGAGGCAGAGACAGGAGGATTGCGCAGGTTCCAAGCCAGACTTGCTGGCTTTAAGAGACCCTGTTTTCAAATAAAAATATAGGTCTGGGAGGAGTGTAGCCCGGAGGTAGAAGGGTTCCATCCCCAGTACCACCACCAAAAAAAAAAAAAAAAAAAAAAAAAAAAAGAAAAAGAAAAAAGATCTGGGTGTGGTGGTGCACACTTGAAATCTCAGCATTTGGGAGGCTGAGATAGGAGGATCGCCGTTCACGGACAGCCTCAGCTACTTAGTGAAGCCCTTTGCAACTTAGTGAGACTGTTTCAAAATAAAAAGAATAGCCAGTTGTGGTGGTGCATGCTTGGCGCACACTTGTAATCCCTGCGCTTGGGAGGCTGAGACAGGAAGATCGCACAGGTTCAAAGCCAGCCTCAGCTACTTAGTGAGGCTCTCAGCAACTTAGTGAGACCCTGTTTCCAAAAAAAATAGAAAATAGGTCTGGGAGTATAGCCCGGAGGTAGAAAGCCTCTGGGTTCCACCTCCAGTACCACCAAAACATAAATACATAAATATATAAATACATACATAAATAAATAAATAAAAGAATAAAAAAATAGGGCCAGGGTGTAGTTCAGAGGTAGAATGCCTCTGGGTTCAATCCCCAGTACCACATAAATAAATAAATGAATAAAGAATTCTCAATAAAAATTCCAACAGACTTCTTTTTGGTAGACATTTACAAGCGGATACTACAATTCATATGGAAATGCAAAGAATCAAAACTAGCCAAAATAAGGTTTCAAGAATTATTATAAAATTTATCACAATAGTGTGGCACTGGCATGAAGACATCATAGATTAATGGAATAGCATTGAGAGTTCAGAAATAAACCTGCACTTATATGGACAACTTATTCTCATTTTTTTCTTTGGGTCTGGGGATGGAATCCAGGGGCATTCGACCTCCGAGTTACACCCACTGCCCTAATTTTTATTCTTTATTTTGAAACAGAGTCTCACTGAATTGCAGAGGGACTCACTAAGTAGCTGAGGCTGTCCACGAACCGCGATCCTCCAGTCTCAGCCTCCCGAATGCTGGGATTACAAGCATGTGCCACCACCCCCGGCTTTTATTTATTCATTTATTTACTTATTTACTTATTTAAGGCTGAATATTGAGCTCAGGATCTTGTACCTGCCAGGCCAGCACTCTGCCACTGAGCTAAATCCTCGACTCTCACATAAGTTTTATTTATGACCATGGCTAATGGTATGTCTTTCATCTACTATAGTAAGGGCGGAAAGAGGCAGAAATTGATACCTTGTGCCTGACTTATGTGGTCCTAGTGACAATACTATTCATGCCAGGTGTTAATTGTACCAAGAATCAGGTAAACTTGCTGGGCCTTAAATAAAAATGGTGAGACAGTGCAACTGGCTAATTCCTAGTGATGGAATTATTTGTAAGGAGCAGATAACGCTTGTGTCATAAAACAAAAAGAAAGTGCTATCTATAATCACACAGTGATACAAATGAGGACTGGGAAGTACCTCCACATACTGACCAGAGTGCTTGCCCTTTGCTTATATTGCCCTAGGATGAGCTCACCTGGGAAGTCTCATGCTTCCTGGAAAATTAGGGGTTGCTTTTCTAGTTCAGACTCCAAGCTCTCACACCTAAAGGATTTTACCTGCCTCCAACTTCTTCACAGCATCCTGGAGAAACTTGATCCTACCCAGAAGATATCACTACTGCTGACACACACCAAGTGAAGGAGGCAGTGGCCAAAGATAGACTTTTCAGGAGACAACAGGAGATGTGTAAGAGCACTTAAGCTGAGGAGAAACAAGAGCCCACAGGCCAATTGCAGAGCCAGTCTTTCTCAACCTATTTTACCCACAATTAGCATCCAAGCTGTAGGAGCAGCCATTGGTTAGATATTAAAAGTGGTTATCCCTGATAGGTGAGATCAAGGGAAAGTAACATATTCTTTATACTCGATTCTATTTTACCTGTATATATTATCTATGGGAGAGAGGAAGAAAGAGTGGGCAATCCTACTTCTCCCACAGGAGATTTTTCTAACTTTTAAAGAATGTGTGCTTCTCTGTGGGTAACCTGCATGGTTTGGGATGGTCCTGCACATGCAGGGGGGAAAGATAGGCAGGGAAAACTCCTCTTTCTGTCTTACAGGTACCTACTACCTTTGTTCTCCCAAAGCAAGAAAAATGGGTTTCTGTGCTCTTCCCACCTCCCCTTGATACTGTCCCTTCTCTGATAATACAAGACCAGACCACCTATGTGATGGTGGTGCTCATTGAGGTGCACAAGGTACACGACCCCTACAACTCTCAAGGCTGCATTTTACCTGCTGGTTTGCCCTTGGAGAACCATATGTCATGGCAAACCTACAGCTACAGGAGAACAAAGCACACTTACTGGCTCTCTGCTTCCCCCCATTTGTCAGACAGTCACAGCTTCTTAAGTTGCACCAGATGCAGCCCTGAGATGTGATGGTGAGGGTTGGAGTAAACAGATTTGGATGCCCAATTGCCCAGGATACAATAAACTGGAACAAAGTAGATATTGTTGCCATCAATGATTTTTCCTTGATCACAACTGCATGGTCTATATATTTCAGTGATTTTATCCATGACAAGTTCAATGGTGCAGTCAGGGCTGAGAATGGGGAGCCCATTCCCATCTTACAGAGATGAGATCCCACCAACATCAAGTAAAGTGGTGCTGATGTTGTGGAATTTACCATTGTATCTACTACTGTGGGGAGTGCCTAGACTCACTTGAAGGGTGGACCTCAAAGGGTCATCATCTCTGCCCCCTCTGTTTATGCTCTATGATTGTGAACTATGGGAGGTAGAACTCCTTTAAGATACTCCCTGGATCTCCTTGCTTATTTTCCCTGGCCAGGGTCACCCATGACAACTTTGGCATCAGTTGAGAGAGTCATGACCATAGTTCCTATTGCTGCCAACCAGAAGGCTGTGTATGGTTCCTCTGGTAAACTGTGGCACAATGGCCATGAGGCTTCCCAAACCATGATCCCTGTGTCCAATGGTGCTGCCTACCAAGGCTGTGGGCAAGGGCATCCCTGAGCCAAATGGTAAACTTCCAAGGCTTTCTATATGCCCTCCTCAGTCATGGGTCTGATTTGCAACCTGGAGAAAGCTGCCAAATATGATGACATGTAGACAGTAGTGAAACAGACATCAGAGGGCCCCCTAAAGGACATCCTGGGCCACACTGAGAACCAGGCTGTCTCCTGCAACTATAACAGTGATGCCCACTCTTCCACTTTCAATGCTGGATATGACAATAAATTTGGCTATCAGCAACAGGGTGGCAGACTTTATGGTCCAAGGAGTAAGAGCCCCTGGATCACCAGCCTCAGTCAAAATACAAAAGGAAGAGAAAGGTCCTCAGCTACTGGAGAGTCCATGACCCAACTCAGTCCCCCAACAAACTTAGGATCTCCCTTCCTCACCATTTCCATCCCAGTGCCCCCGAAGAAGGAGAGGAACGTGGGGAGTCCTACTTTTTAACATACCATCAATAAAAATCCATGGCGTCTAGGGATAGGAGTAAGCACTTACTGAGAGGAAGATTGATGGTGTGGTAGTGCTGGTGAACTTTTCCAAATCCTCCTTCTTTTAGGATCATACTGCCCACACAACGATGCATAACCAGCTGTTTGAAGTTAATAACTTACAGTGAGAAGCACCTCTGTATGAGGAAATATTATTCAGCATTGGCCCTGGTGGCTAGCCATATTTAATTTTTAAATGTGCCACATTTTTTCTTACATAGCAAGTCCATAACCAGGGTACTATAAATTAAGCTGTTATGGAAGTCTCAGGTATTAAAATATTTGTTCACACACAAAACCATTTCTGTAACATAAGGTCCTAGAATTAGAAATGCTGAATCTCAAGATTTACAGTTTTTAAGGCGTATTTATCATTGGATTTATCAAGCCTTTTCTTCTTCTGTTTTTCTAGATTACTTTCCTGCTTAAAATGGTTTTGTGCTCTCTTAGAGCCTAAAGGCCTTCACCAATCTCTAGGGGACTAAAGACTGTTAAGGACCACAGAAGCAGCAGGAGAGGAAAAATTGGAAGGTAAATCAGCAGTTGAAAAGTAATGTGTAGAAAGTTTCCAGACATAAAATGACAATATAGATAGATGATAGATAGATAGATAGATAGATAGATAGATAGATAGATAGATAAAATTGGGTAGGAAAGAGAGGAGGGAAAGACAAGTCTTTTTCAGGCCATGCCCTCCTCCAGGTGAGGCTGACCTTTATGTAGTATCTTGGAGATTTGAGATTGGCTGCTGCAGTTAATGTGAGACTGTATTTAGTCTGCAACCACCATAGGTAAGGGCAACTTATATTCTCTTCTTGACCTTGTTGCAGGCTTTCTGCTGCCTCCTGGCAACCTGAACCCGTGTGAGTGAATGAGGCAGTGGGCTTCCGGAGGGTGGGGCAGTGCGGACCTTACCTTCAGAGGCCTCAAGGTCTTTGTCCTTCTCATCATAGATGTCTAGACAGCCACGGGCCTTGTGGGACCAGGACAAGGGAGGAAAGTGGGCTAAGGAGGGGAGACAGTCAGGTGAAGGTGGGGCAGATGTTGGAGTGAATTTGGAGGTATCTGAGTCAGACAGATTCTGGGGTTCTCAGTGGGTACCTGTTGCCGTCCCTGGTGCAGTCCGTGGGGGCAGGCGCGGGTCTCAGTACGCATGCCCACTGCATGCCTTCCAGTCTGCCAGATGTGAGTTGGTTGGTTAGAGCAGTGTTGTGCGTGTGAGGGTTCCATTCCTATGCCTTGATGGGTTTTCACCTGCTGGGACTTAGCATGTGGACAGGTTCTCCCACCAGTTCAAGTGTGAATGTGAGGGGGAGCCCGCAGGCTTCGAGGGTTTGGGCAGTGCTAGCTAGAAGTTGGAAAGGCCCTTTCCTTACTGCGTTGGGCTTTGTAGTTTGGTAGGCCCAGGGAAGGACGGGCTCGGTGGAGACTAGGAGAGTGTTCGGGGTGCAGCTGGATGCTTTGGAGCCCAGGAAGTGCCTGAAAAAGCTGACAGAGGACAGATTCCCCAGTTCTTAGTGAGGACTTGGGGATGGGTGGAGCAGGGAGCAGCAGCCTGCCAGACAGGCACTGGTGAGCGGATCTTGTGTTTCTATCATCTCAACTTGTTGTCACCCATTGGGAAGTAACTGGTAGGTACCACAAGTGAAAGTGTGAATGTGAGGAGGTGTCAGGGGGCTTCAGATGGATTGGGTGGTATGGTTTGTGGCCTCACCTTTGGAGGAGGAAGGGTCCTATTATTGTCGACACCCCGCCCTCCTTTTTTGGTACTGGAAATTGAACCCGAAGGTGTGCTACCTTCAAGCTACACCCCTTGCCCTTCTTTTATTTTGAAACAGGGTCTCTCAAAATTGTTGAGGGCCTCGCTTATTTTCTGAGGTTGGTTTTGAACCTGTGATCCTCCTGTCTCAGCCTCCCAAGTATTGAGATTACAGGTGTTCAGCACCATGTCCAGCTTGGTTTATCTCAAAGGTGCACTATCAGCATAGGCCTTGTCGTAGCAATGCTGGAACAAAGAGGAAGGTAGGCTAAGAAAAGGTGGGAGTCATTTGAAGTGAGCTGAGTCTTGGAGGGTACTTTCTTTTTTTTCCTCTTTTTTTTGTGGTATCGGGGATAGAAACCAGGGGCATTCTACCTCTGAGCTACACCCCTATCCCATTTTTTTATTCTTTTTCTTTTTTAAAACAGGGTCTCACTGAGTTGCGAAGGGCCTCACAAAGTAGCTGAGGCTGTCTGTGATCCTTCAGTCTCCTGCCAGAGCCAGCTGGCAAAAGTACGGGTTCTGAAGAGAGGCGTAAGGATGAAGAATTCAACTCTTAAGGATTTGATTCCAAAAAATTTTTTAATTCTAATGGGGGGGGGCACCAGCCTACTATCTCTACTGGCCGACCCCTGCTCCTGGGTCAATATCTCTACTGGCTGATGACTACCCCTGGGTTAATATTCTCTATTGGGCCGACTATGGGTTTATTTCTCTAGAGGTATTTTTACGGTTACAGGTCAATCAATATCCTTATGCTAACACCACTAGAATACAATAAAGACCAATCCAAAGCACATACATTACAGGTAGGTTAATCAGTACCCTTGTGCCATCACCACCTGATCTTCTCCCAGACCTTTTACTTTGAACTTTCCATGACCCCAAACCTTGTTGACTCTGGGTGAAGGACAGTCAGCTATATCAGAAATATTCTTTTAGGGGAAAACCTTAATGGCTTCCCACAGTCTCCTGGGGATTACAAGCATGCACCACCACACCTAGCTTGGAGGGTACTTTCTTGAGTTATTGAATTTTGAGGTAACGGAATTTTTTTGTGTGTGGTACTACAGATGGAACCCATCTTTTTTTATTTTTTTGGTGGTACTGGGGTTCCTGGAAACCCTTCTACCTCCAGGCTACACTCCCAGACACATATTTTTTTATATTTTTATTTGGAAACAGAGTCTCTTAAGCCAGCGCGGCTAGCTTCAAACCTGCGCAATCCTCCTGTCTCCCCCTCCCAAGCTTGGGGATTACCAGTGTGCGCCACCACACCCAGCCTACGGATGGAACCCTTCTACCTCCGGGCTACACTCCCAGACCTATTTTATATTTTTATTTGGAAACAGGGTCTTTTAAGCCAGTGAGGCTGGCTTCGAACCTGCGCGATCCTCCTGTCTCCGCCTCCCAAGCACAGGGATTACAAGTGTGCGCCACCACACCCGGTGTACTGGAATTTTTTAACAGAGGCTGCAGAGGCCAGAGCTGGTCATGGCTGTGTGTTACAAAATCTCTTTATAATAGAATCAATTTGTGAATTAAATCTCTTTGGTAAAGTCCTCCTTTTTTTTTGTCTAGTGCTTAAGGGTCTCTTCTTAGACAAATTGGCCATAAGAGAAACAAAGGGATTTGCAGCCGACCTTATTTGATATGTTTGGTGGTGCTGGGGGTGGAACCCAGAGACTTTCTAACTCCGGGTTATACTTCCCTACCTATTTTATATTTTATTTGGAAACAGGGACTCACTAAGTTGCTGAGAGCCTCACTCAGTAGCTGAGGCTGGCTTCGAACCTGCGCCATCCTCCTGTCTCAGCCTCCCAAGCACAGGGATTACAAGCGTGCGCCACCATGCCCGGCGACAGAGTGTTTTTTTAAAATTAACTCAAGATTTATTTTGGAAATGTTACCAAGTACAAAAAATTTACAGTCAGGAGTTGGCCATAGAAACATTCAAGTGTAATTAATATTTCTTGTTACACTCTTCTTGATTTTCTAGTTTCTGTCTGAAATATGAGTGCACGAGTAAGATCTATATCCAGATGAAGAGATGGCAAAAAAAACCTTGTATTTTCATTAAACCAGTGATTGTATTTGAACATTGTTTTTTTTTCCATTAGCAGAAGCTTATTTTTCTGTAAAAAATTAAAAAAAATGTAACTTCCCTGCTGAAAATGGTTAAAAACTGAATCTCATAAATGAGGCATTCAATAAGGAGACTTATATTCTAATGTTGCCTGGTTATGTTTGTAATGAGCCTGGAAATAGTCTCTGCGACATCCGTCAATGCTTACTAATAAACAAACAGCTCAGAGACTATTAAAATGCTTTCCAGAATCATTGGTTCTTTCAGTTAACTCCTCTTTTAGATTATTTTCCAAAAGAAAAGAGTAATTCTAGCCAGGTGTGGTGACGCACGCTTGTAATCCCCATGCTTGGGAGGCTGAGACAGAAGGATCGCACGGGTTCGAAGCCAGCCTCAGTTACTTAGTGAGGTTCTCAGCAACTTAGTGAGACCCTGTTTCCAAATAAAATATAAAATAGGTCTGGGAGTATAGCCCAGAGGTAGAAAGCCTCTGGGTTCCACCTCCAGTACCACCAAAAAAAAAGAGTAATTCTTTTGTTGTGGTGGTGCGGGAGATCCAATCCAGGGCCCTCAACATACGAGGCAAGCATTCTACCACGGAGCTACACCTCAGGCATAGATTAATGTATCTTAAGAATATTTACAAATAAGAGGATAAAAACATTTTTAATTTTATTTGTAATTAGTTATATCACACAGGATGTATATTTATGCCCACGTTCATCATTGTATTAATAAAACACTCTTCATTTGCACCCACCCTTCCCCAAGGCACAAAAGCCCAGTGATGAACAAACTGGACAAGAGGAACTACAAACCGGGAGTCAGGATTTTGAACCTGAAGAAGGTATAGTTGTGGATGACAGTGAAGAAGGTCTGAAGGAACATTTTCTATTTCCAGTTAGAGTAGTAACAGGAATAAATAAAGTTCTCCTGGCAATTATCTGGAAACTTATTTGGTAAGGGAATGGCATCTTTCAGTAGATTGTAGTTCCTCTCTATGAAGAATTTTTTCTCAGCATTTTGCCTATCCTATATCTGCAGACTTATTCAGTATGTTCAAAATACAATCCATACCAAGACTTTACGTGAGAAAATGAAATGAAACTACATTAAATTTAGAAAAAATATAAAATATTTCACTAGTAAAACTTGGTCTCCTTAGGACATTGTTTTCTGGGTATAAATATTTTCATCACTTAATCCCATTAAGATGTATGACTACAATACAGCAATAAAAATTTAAAAAAATAATAAAAGAGTAGTAACATACCAATAAAAAATTTTGAACAAACCAAGATATGTTATGGTTAGCCCTTATATTGCAATTTTTACTAAACATAGAGTATTAAAAATGTGAAATTCTTTCCTAGTTGCTGGTGAAGTCTTTTGTATTTTTTTGGGTGTGTGTGATTCTGGGGATTGAACTCAGGGGTATTCTACCTCTGAGCTGTACTCCTAGCCCTATTTTTTTTTTACCTCTGAGCTACACCCCAGCCCTATTTTTTTAATTTTGAAACAGGGTCTAAGTTGCAGAAACCTCACTAATAAGCTGAGGCTGGCTGCAAACCTGGGATCCATCCCCTGCCTCAGCCTCCCAAGTACTGGGATGACAAGTGTGCACCACCAAGCCCCGGCCTTTTAGACTTTATCTTTATCATAATATAGTTGTCAGTCTTTTAAGAAAACTTTTTCATGAGAAAAGTTTAAAACTTATAAAACTTATAAAGTTATAAGAGTTCAGTAAATTCCCATATACTCTTCTTGATTTACTAATTACATCTTGCCACATATTTTTATGTTAATATGCATATTATTGTCAAACTATTTTAGAACTTCAAATATCACAATCATTATACCCTAACAATTCATTATACAATTTCTAAAAATGGAGATATGATAATTGCACCTTAGTATAGTAATCAAATTCAGAAAATTTTACATCAATAAAGCGTGATCTAATCTACTGCAGTTTCCTCAGTTGACCCAGTAATCCTTTATAACATTTTTTTGGTGGTACTGGGATAGAATCCAGAGGCTTTCTACCTCCAGGCTATACTCCCAGACCTATTTTATACTTTATTTGGAAACAGGGTCTCACTAAGTTGCTGAGAGCCTCACTAAGTAGCTGAGGCTGGCTTCGAAACTGCGCGATCCTTCTGTCTCAGCCTCCCAAGCGTGGGGATTACAAGCGTGAGCCACCACACCGGCTATAACTTTTTTCTGATCAGGATCTAATCCAAGACCAACATTTCTCTGGTTGTCATATCTCTTTGCCTTTAATCTGGAAATGGTCCCCAATTTTTCATTGTTTTTCACATCATTGACTACCAGAGTCCATATCACTTGTTTTGTAAAATGTTCCTTCATTCTGGTTTGTCTCAGATCACTATTCATAAAGTTCTTTTAACTCATTTATTGGAACCTCCTGGGTGCCAGGTAGCGCACTAGGGTGTTGGGGATATAAATACAAATAAAAAAAATGTTCTATCTTGAGCTCAAAGCTAATCAGTGCAATTCATGTAAACAAGCAACTGATCTAATGAGATAACTGCAATAACAGAGGCATAGATACTTAAGTCTTAGGAAAAGCAAAGCTTCATAGGCAAAACTATATTTGAAAGTCCATCTTTCTCATTTTCAAACAGAAATCTCCAGTGCTTGTTTATTCTTCTACATCACATATGTTAAAATAGCAGTCTACAGCACTTTATTTTAGTAGAGTAACTTATGGCTTTTTTGCTTCCATTAATAACTCTTTATTTTCTTAAGAACTTAAACTTGATTGTTTGGGAATAAATATAAAAAGGCTGAAGGAAAGTATGAGGTGGCTCTTATGTGAAAAGGAACATTCCACCTGATCTAGAGAGAGACTGCCTAAATTATAGAAGTGTTAAGAATGGAAGTCACAGCTGGGGTAGGATGCAAACCTAATCCTTGGTCTTGGGAGGCTGAGACTGGAAGATTGCAGGTTCACGGTCAGGCTCAGCAATTTAGTAAGGCCTTCAGCAACGTAGTGAGACCCTGTTTCAAAATAAAGAATAAAATAGGCCTGAGTTCAATTGCCCCACAAAATGGAAGTCATGGAGTTGCTCTTTTCTACAGTTTATACTTTAGTAGTGAATCAAACATACAAATATTGTGTGTGTGTGTGTGTGTGTGTGTGTGTGTGTGTGTGTGTGATACCAGGGATGGAACACAGGGACATTCTACTTCTTAGCTATAATCCCAGTCCTTTCTTCCTATCATCTATCTCTATCTATCTATCTATCATCTGTCATCTATCTAATCTATCATCTATCTTTTTTTTGTGGTTCTGGGGATGGAACCCAGGGGCATTTGACCTCCGAGCCACACCCCCTGCTGGGATTACAAGTATGTGCCACACACCTGGCTTCATTTATTAAAAACAAGGTCTCAAAGCCAGGCATGGTGACGCACGCTTGTAATCCCAGCATTCGGGAGGCTGAGACCTGGAGGATCGCGGTTCGTGGACAGCCTCAGCTACTTAGTGAGGCCCTCTGCAACTCAGTGAGACCCAGTTTCAAAATAAAGGACAAAAAATAGGGCAGAGGGTGTAGCTCGGAGGTCAAATGCCCCAGGGTTCCATCCCCAGACCCGCAAAAAACAAAACAAAACAAAACAAAAAACAAAAACAACAACAACAACAAAAAAACAAGGTCTCACTAAAATGCTGAGGGCCTCGCTAAGTTGCTGAGGCTGGCCTCCAACCTGTTATCTGCCTGTCTCAGCCTCCCAAGTATACAGATTACATGTGACAAAGGTTATTTGAAAGGTAGTTCAGACACTAAGTATTTGATTCAAAGTGTCAGGGGAAAAAACCAATTAGGTCAAAGCTATGTTGTTGAATAGTGAAGTATAACTAAGTATAACTATTTTGGAGTAGATGTCATTTAAACCCCAAGGTCAATGGCCAAATACTTTTTAAAGTATGTAGATTAGTTAATATATCCTAGTAGTTGTTAGATATATGAACAAGAGTAGTATTGCTGTTTTTAACTTGCCAGAATTGTTTACCAAAAATTTACTCTGTTTTAGACACCTATAAAAAGATATATCTGTATCTTGTGGCTTTTCTAGGTTATTTTCTAGTCGTGAATCAGGCCGAGAAATTTGTAGCATTCTCTTTTTGTCTCTCATGCTAGGGATGAAACCCAGGGCCTCCCAAATGTTAAGCAAAGGCTCTACCACTGACCATACCTTCAGCCCGTCTTTCTCATGTTATCTATCATGATAGTGCCTTAAAGTATCTTGACCATGTCATTTTTTTTGTGGTACTAGAGACTGAACCCAGGGGCATTCTACCTCTGAGCTATACCCCCAGCACTATTTTATTTTTATTTTGGAACAGGGTCTCACTCGGTTAATAAAAGTCTCACTGCTTGCTGAGGCTGTCCTTGAACCTGCAATCTTCCTGTCTTGGCCTCCCAAGTCCTGGCATTACAAGTGTGTGCCACCATGCCTGACTGACCATGCCATTTTTATTATCCAAACTCAGACACAATACTTACACTAGCCACAATGGGAGCCAATGGGATGCATTGCCACCCTCTTATAAATATGCCACATAGTATTGAATTAGTTCAATGAACGTTTTTGCACCTTTTTATGAGAAACAAACCAAATGGAATGCTGTTCTTTGACTTTTTTCATTTAAATAGGTTTCAAGTATGGCATTATCTATACTTAGTAGAGTGCTTCAAATCAATACATTTGAATGACATAGACTTGGCTTGTTTTACTCCTTAGAATTTTTGTGTGTTTTTTTGTTAAGAGCATTATTTTATATACTTTTATTGATCTCACTAGGTTGCTGATTTTGTATACTTTTATATACTTCTATTTTTATATACTTAATTTATTATTATTATTATTATTATTATTATTATTATTATTATTTTGGTGGTACTGGGGTGGAACCCTGAGGCTTTCTACCTCCAGGCTATACTCCCAGACCTATTTTATATATTTTTTATTTTTTGGTGGTACTGGGGATGGAACCTTTTTTGGTGGTACTGGGGATAGAACTCTTCTACCTCCGGGATACACTCCCAGACGTATTTTGTATTTTATTTGGAAACAGGGTCTCTTAAGCCAGCAAGGCTGGCTTCGAACCTGCGTGATCCTCCTGTCTCTGCCTCCCAAGCGTGGGGATTACAAGCGTGCGCCACCACGCCCAGCTCCTATTTTATATTTTATTTGGAAACAGGGTCTCATTAAGTTGCTGAGAGCCTCAATAAGTAGCTGAGGCTGGCTTGGAACCTGTGTGATCCTCCTGTCTCAGCCTCCCAAGTGCAGGGATTACAAGCGTGCGCCACCATGCCTGGCTTTTATTATTTTTATATGCTTTTGTTGGTGCATTGTAGTTTGTGTTGGTTATTTCTTAAACAGAAATTAGTCTGTTTTGCCCTCTACTTAAAATTATCCTTAAGTGGGCTCAGAGGATTTTATCTGTTTGGGGCTTTAAAGAGTCTCTTTGTTTTCTCATGCCACTAGAAATAGAGATACATATGAAAAATTAGTGCTTATATGCCTGAAGATGTAGATTATACAGTGATCAGGGTTCTCGTTTTAGTTTCATCTTATAAAACCAAAACTGTAGTGGTCTTTGTGTATGCTTTTAGTATCATCTCAGTAAAGGTCTGCCAAGTAACGTACCCAACTGTGACATCTATATTTTAGATGATATGCAGCCATCAGTTCAAAAGAAGACAAGCTGAAGCCACACATGCTGCTGTTGTAGTGACAAATTGACTTGTTAAATGCTCTGAATAAAGCTTTACAGCTTTCTCCTAAGAAGTCATGTGTGTCTTTTTAAAAAATCTATTCCTAGGAAGTTGATGCTACTTGAAATAGCATCTTAAAAATTCTTCATGTTCTGTTTAGAGCTGGTGTATAGAAGAAGTCTGTGTGTTTTTGTATATTGAGTTTGTGTCTCACAGCCTTGCTAAACTTGCATATCCGACTACTTTTATCTTGACATCTTTTTGGGTTTTCTGCACATCACACCATACCGTATTAAAATAATAGCTATTTTATTTCTTCCTTTTGAATATTTATGCTTTTACTTTTCGCCTTTAGCTTATGACACTGGCTAGACTCTTCAGTATATTGTTGATGACAAGTGACAATAGGGAGCCATCTATGTCATACTCCTGATCTCCAAGGGAACTCTTTTAATATTCCCTATGATGGACACCATAAGAATTTTTACTTAGAGATACCATCTATCGGATTAATGAATTTCTTTTTTATTCCTGTCTTGCCAAGAGGACTTATTATGATATGCACTGGATGTTATCACTTGTTCTGCCTCTGTTGAGGTATATGTTGTCTATCCAACTATCTGCTATTGCATTCCTACAAGAAGTCCAGTTTAAGTCATCATATATTGTCCTTTTGATGTGTTGCTTGCTCTTTGTCCTAATGCTTAGGATATTTGCAATTTTGCTCTATAAGTAAGAATGACCTATAATCTTTGTGTGTGCTGTCCATGTCAGGTTTTATCAAGGTAATTCTGGCTTCATGAAATATATTCTGGGATATATATCCTCTTTTTTTTCTATTTTCTGGTATATTTTATCTGACATTGGAATTAAGTGTTTGATAGAGTTTGCCAGTGAAGCCATTAGGTCTAGAGTTCTCTCTGTAGGGAAGTTTTAATAATTCACTATCATTAGTGATAATAGGGTTATTTCAATATTCTATTTTTCCTCAGTCAGTTTAGGTAAATTTCATTTTTCTAGGACTTTGCATTACCTCAATTTTCATAACACAAAGATGTCCATAATATCCTTCTTTACCCTCTTCGTGTCCGCAGGCTCTGCAGTGATATTGCTGCATCACAGGGTGGGCTGCGAACAAGGCAAGTGTTGGGCATGACTTGAGTGTTGGAAGCAGCTGCAGCAACTGGTCCTAGGAAGTACCAGCCAGGGTAGGGTTCAGCATGTGTGGCCACAGGACAAGAGTTTTCCAGGAAAAGCCTCTTGCCTTGCTTCTGATGGCGGCTGGCTGTGGCCTAGTGCATGCTGGTGGGCTCATGGGGCTGTGCTGCCTGGTTGACCTCAGAGAAGTTATAGTTCCAGCAGCCCCTGGGCTCATAGGTCTCCAGAGGCACCTCACCCGTGCCTGACTCCTCTTTCCACAGACTTCTCTTCCACTTCCACCTGCTGCTCAACCTGGGACTCCACTAGGGCTTAAGGGCCTTGGAACTATGATCTGTAGCCTAGGCTCCTCTCTCAGCTATAGGGACGGCCTTGTGGTGTCTCATCCCCACTGGCCTTGGAGGGAAGAACTGAGCTCTGCCCCTGGGCTGATCAGTGTCTGCTGGAATAAAAGCTTCTCTGAGTAAAGGAAACAATCAACATTCTGAAGAAAGAGCCTACAGAATGGGAGAAAATCTTTGCCAGCTACTCTACCGATAGAGTACTACTGTCTAGACTATATAAAGAAATAATATAACACCAATCCCCCCACAAATAACCCAATTTTAAAATAGACAATTGAACTGAATGGATACTCCCAAAGAAGAAATATAAATGATCAATAAATATACAAAAATGTCTAATATCATTAGCAATGAATGAAATGCAAATTAAAAGTACACTGATTTTCCATCTAATTGTGGTTAGAGTGGCATTCGTCAAGAATACAAACAATAAGCTGGGTGTGGTGGCACACGCTTGTAATCCCCACACTTGGGAGGCGGAGACAGGAGGATTGCGCAGGTTCGAAGCCAGCCGCACTGGCTTAAGAGACCCTGTTTCCAAATAAAAAAATGTAAAATAGGTCTGAGTGTGTAGCCCAGATAAGGGTTCCACTCCCAGTACCACAAAAAAATACGAACAATAATAAATGCTGGTGAAGATACAGGGAAATTGGATTTCTCATATACTGTTGGGACTGAAAATTAGTTCCAACCATTATGGAAATCAGTATGGATATGCCTCAAAAGACTAGGAATGAAACTACCAGATTACCCAGCTATGCTACTCTTTGGTACCTTTCCCAAAGAACTGAAGTTAGAACCCTATAGTGATACATATGTACCAATGCTTATTTTGTATGTGTCTGTGATACTGGAGATTGAATCTAGGGACATTCTACCTCCAAGCTACAACCCAAACCCTATTTTTATTTTTATTTTTAAACAGGGTCTCACTAGGTTGATGAGTCTCACTACTTGCTGAGGTTGTCCTCAAACCTGTGATCCTCCTGTCTCAGTCTCCCAAGTACTGGGATTACAAGCATGTTTATAATAGCACAATCCCCAATAGCCAAATTATGGAACCAGTCTAGGTGTCCATCAAAAGGTGAATGGATAAAGAACACGTGGCATATATACAATTGAATTTTACTCAGCTATAAAAATAATAAAATTAAATAATTTGCAGGAAAATGGATAGAACTAGAGAATATTATGCTGAAATCTTCCAATCTCAGAAAATTAAGGGTCATATGTTTTCTGTCACACATGTAAGCTAGAGACAAAATAGATAAATGAGATAAATGAGAATCAGATAAATGAGAATCAAGTCCAGTCGAATAGTGGAAGGGAGCTGGAGAGGGGGAAAATGAGGCTTGAGGAAGGGAAAAGTTCAAATTATGCTATGCCATATATGAAGGTATCGGGATGCAGAGAGAATTACATCTCATCTTGTGTGCATTATGAATGTATCATTTCGACTCTCACTACAATGTATAATTGCAATGCACCAATAAGAGTATGAAAAATCGAAATTTAAAAATAAAAATTTGAATAAGAAAAAATATAAAGAAAAATGGCAAAGTAAAGGGCTAGGTCTGTCTTAAGGACACTGTGAACATTGGTTGCATCTGTCTGAATTTTCTCTGGGATTCGTCATAGAGGCCTGAATACAGCAGAGGCCAGAACCAGTACCACCTGACGTCCATCAACAGAGCTACCTTAAGGCCCTTCACATCTCTTCACCCCTTGCAGCCTTCCAGCTCTATAGCTCCTTCACATTCATTATCACCTCTAGATGTAGTGCATCGGACAACACTGCTTGCTCCCTGGTCCACAGATGAGTGCAGCCAGTGTCATGTTCAAGGCTTGTAAATGAGGCCCAGAAGCAAGAGCAGTCCTAGCCTTTATCTGATGTCTGATGTTCAACATTTAATGCCAATCAGAAGAAGCATGCTGTAGAACTGTGTGTGGAATATGGTCTCATGTTTCTGTGTGTGTAAGATAGAGGTATAAAATATGCTTACGTATTTGTCCAAAATGTTTTGGATAAATATGCAAGAAATTGCTAACAGCAGTCATTACTAGTTCAACTAAAATGATGATCAGGGAGGAATAGGGACTTTTTATTTTTAGTAATCATTAACATTTGAATATTATTACCATAAGCATGTGTTGCTTTTATAATTAAAAAACCTTAATGTTAAAATATGATAATGATTGATACATAGATATAGAGTCATCATATTATGCAATATAATAGAATTTGGGTTGACAAATCACATATATGTTGGTGGTCCCATAAGATTTGGAGCTGGGCATGATGGTGCATGCCTGTATTCCCAGTACTTGGGAGGCTGAAATAGGAGGATCACAGGTTTTTTCTAGCTTTAGCTAAATCAGTAAGACTCTGTTTCAAAATAAGGGGTGTACCTTAGAGTTAGAAAATTCCTGGAAACAAACCCTAATACCAGGAAAAGAGAGAGGGAGAGGGAGAGGGGAGAGGGAGAGGGGAGAGGGAGAGGGAGAGGGAGGGAAGGGGAGGTTGGGAGAGAGAGAGAGAGAGAGAGAGAGAGAGGGAGATTATGATGGAGCTGAAAAATTCCTATGGTCTAATGATGTCATAGACATTGTAAAGTTATAGTGCAACATATTACTTGTGGTAACGTTGTTGTGAACAAACCTGTGTTGCCAGGTATGTTGCACATACAATTATGCACCTTACATAATACTTGCTAATTATAATAAATGACTGTTAGTTGTTTTTGCATTTACTGTACTATGCATTTCTTTTTTATTGGTGCGTTGTAATCCTACATCTTAATGGAGTACAAGATGGTAGAGACATACATGCACACATCACCCAATTATCCCTTATCCAATTCCCACCCCATTCTCTCCCTCTCACTCTTTCTCATGGTTGGCTTAGTGATGGACTTTGATATGTTTGTGAATGTACATCATGTACATTAGGGAATTCCCTTAATGTACTGTGAATTTAATATTTTTATTAGAACATTGTAATCATAGTGAGTGCCAAGTCATACAAACAAACATGCACACAGGTGTTGGTCTGTTTCCCTTCAGGTCCCACCCGGGTCCCCACCTCTCCTCTTACATAATAGTGAGACCTTCACACCTGGGCACAGCATCATTTAAACTGTTTCTTTCATCATTTCTTCCTTTTCCTCTCTTCATTGCCTTTACCCCCAGCTCCTTCCACTACTCTACAGGTTACTCTCCTCTTTTATCTAAAGAATCTTTTTTTCCTATTTTTTCTCTAGCTTTCACACATGAGAGAAACATTTGACCCTTGACTTCCTGAGACTGGCTGATTACACTTAGCATAATATTATCAAATCCATCTATTTTCCTGCAAATGACATAATTTCATTCCCTTATGGCTGAGTAAATTTCAGTTATGTGTATATATACCCCATTTTAGTTACCCACTCATCTGTTAATAGCACCTAGGTTGATTTGATAATTTGGTCATTGCGAATTTTGCTGCTATAAACATGGTTATGCATGCAACAATATAGAATTTTGATTTTAATTCTTTATTTTTTGGTGGTACTGGGGATGCATCCCAAAGGCCTTCTACCTCCGGGCTACACTCCCAGACATAGTTTATATTTTTTAATTTGGAAACAAGGTCTCTTAAGCCAGCTGAGGCTGGCTTCGAACCTGCATGATCCTTCTGTCTCAGCCTCCCAAGCGCGGGGATTACAAGCATGCGCCATGCTTGGCTGATTTTAATTCTTTCAGAGAGGTACCAAGAAGTGGTATAGCTGGATCATCTGGTCGTTTAATTTCTGGTTTTTTTTTTAACTGAATAGAAATTTCCCAAAAGAAGAAATATTAATGGCCAATAAATTATAGAAATATATTCAACATCATTAGCAATCAGGGAGATGCAAATCAAAGTACTCAGATTTTGTCTAACTCCAGTTAGAATAACAATAAAAAATACAAAGAAAAAATACAAACAATAATAAATGCTGGCATGGGTGTGAGGAAACAAGAACTCTTGAATTGTGCTTTTTATGTCTTTTTAGAGTATAAAAAAGTTAAATGAAAAACAGTTGTCAGCAGCAGACTCATACATCTCATGTTTACTGTGTTTCTCGATTGCATCAAAAAAGCTATGTGGAGGGATTGACCTATACCATCTGGGTTTGCGTAATTACACTTTGATGTTTGCACAGTGACGCAAATGGCTACTGATGCATTTCTCAGAACATATCCCTGTTGTTAAGCAATGCATGCCTGTAGATAGTTGATGGAAATAGATACGGCTAAAGGACACGAAAGTAGATAAGCGCTGAACTAGACAGGTATCTCTGTACCTTGGTTTGTTCACTTGGTAGCTATTTCAAAGGATTATTGTGAGGATTAAAGGAGTTCATATATTTAAGCCCTTGGAATGGTGCCTGGCACACAGTATGTGCTCAGTAAATGTCCTCTTCCTTACATCAGTGATGGCGTTGGGGTGGTGGTGGAGGAAGACAGGAAGACTGGATGTGATAATCTCTTTCGCCATCTTGTGGTTGGTGAAGCACAAGCCATGCGGCAAAAAATGTTAAGCAGGAGCTCACTTGGCAGGGTTTTAGTTTTCTTTGTGGTTGAGCATAGGAGTTTGGGCTTTAGTGAGATGGAAGACCTGGGACTTTCAAGATCCAGAAATGGTTTAAATAAACAAACAGGCATTGTTATAAATAGGCAGCTGATTGACACTTAGAGACCCCTATTCTTTTCTTTTCTGTAGTCCTGGGGATTGAATCCAGGAGCATTCTACCTCTGAGCTTCACCCTCAGTCCTTTTAAATTTTTATTTGGAAACAAAGACTCACTGGACAGGTATGGTGCTGCAAGCCTGTAATCTCAGTAACTGGGAGGTTGAGACAGGAGGAACGCAGGTTCAAGGATATCCTCAGTAAGTAGTGAGACTCATCAACCTAGCAAGTCCTTGTTTCAAAATAAAAATAAAAAATGGGGCTGGGGTATAGCTTGGAGGTAGAAGACCCCTGTGTTCAATCCCCAGTACCACATGCCAAAAAAGAGAAACAGAATCTCACTAAATTGCTGGTGGTCTTGCTGAGTTGCTGAGGTTGGCTGTGCACCTTCGTCTCAGCCTCTCAAGTCCTGGGATTATAGGCAGATGTGTGCCACCTCACCTGGTTGAGAACCTTACTCTTTAATTATCTTTGATCCCAGATGTTCCTGATAACCTACCCTGACAGTGCCAAAGATAAACAGCAGATTGACTGGTCTCCATTTGTGGATTCCTGACTTCTGAGTGATCTACAAGAGAAACAATTCTAGTTTCCTTAAGCAGAAATAGGATTTTTAAGACAGCCATTAGAAAGCTCAAGGAAACCTCCATCTGGTAAAAAAAAAAAAATCTGGCCTAGAGGGCTAGGCAGCAGAAGTTGGTGTAGTCTCACTTTCTCAGGGGACAGCCATTGCTGAGGCTGAGTCTAGGACCATGCTACTATGGCATCCATTAAATCATCCTGTGAAAACTCAGTGTCTAGCTGCATATGGTAGCAAATGTCTGCAATCCCAGTACTTAGGAGGCTAAGACAGGAGGATCACAGATTTGAGGACAGCCTCAGAAATTTAGCAAGACTTTCAGCAACCTAGTGAGAACTTGTTTAAAAGTAAAAAAATAAGATGACCAGGGATGTAGCTCAGACATAGAATGCCCCCTGGGTTCAATCCTCAGTATCAAAATAAAAAGAAAGAAAACTTGGTGTCTGAGCCATGATCAACACTATCACCAGGCATGGTTTCCGCTAGACATTTTTTCCTCACTAGTTTTTCTCTCCAGATCCAAAGTCTTAATGGGGAACATCCAATCAGTGGAAAGCAGGGCTCAAGCCTCTCCCCTACACCAAGTTCTATTTTTCATCTTAGAGAGGCAGGAGTGTGTGTGTGTGTGTGTGTGTGTGTGTGTGTGTGTATTACTGGGGATTGAGCCCAGGGGCATTCTCCCTCTGAACTACACTCCAAGTCCTATTTTATTTTTATTTTTAAAGGGGTCTGGGGATGGAACCCAGGGACATTTTACCTCTGAGCTATACCCCCTGCCCTATTTTTAATTTTTTTTATCTTGAAACAGGGTCTTACTAAGTTGCGGAGGGCCTAAGTAGCTGAGGCTGTCCACGAACCATGATCCTCCGGTCTCAGCCTCCCGAATGCTGGGATTACAAGAGTGTACCACCACACCTGGCTTTATTGTTATTTTGAAACAGGGTCTCACTAAGTTGCAGAGTCTCGCTAAGTTGCTAAGGCTGGTTTTGAATTTGTGGTCCTCCTGTCTCAGCCTCCTAAGTACTGGAATTACAAACGTGTATCATCACACCCAGCTGGGAGGCAGGACTCTTAATTCAAGGATCCCTGAAAATTTAAAAGAGATACTTAGAAGAAGTTGGGTAGGGGGTGATGATGATGTCTCTTGGGGGAGGACAATGAGCATGTGTGCTTTGGAGCCCCATGTCCCTTCTCCAGATCCTGCCCTTCTAGCAATAGGTTCTAGATGTACCCCAGGCACAACTTAGAGTCTTCTTTCACCTAACTTGACAGTCAGATTCCATATTGGTTATTCACAACATAGTCACGGTGATGCCATGTAGGAGGGGCTTTCGGACTGTGAACTCCGTGGGGCCAGGGGACATATCTGACCGGGTACCACTGTCTTCTGCAGCACCTAGCTCATTGCCTCAATACATAATGAAAGAATAATGGAGTGAATACCTTTTCAACTTACGTAATTGTAAATTTCGACGGGCACTTCAGGCCATGATGAGATGCGATGATGTTGTAAGGGGTTGTCTTGTTAAATAATGGAGATAAAAAGAGAGGCCGCTCCACTCATAGCACCCTAGAACTTCTCAAAGAGTTTCTCATTCCCCTTCAGGAGCTGATTCCCCTCCACAGTCAGTAACTCCATTCTGAGGGACAGGACAACCAAGTGTGTGTCACCAGATTCTACCATCCAACCAGATATTTTCCAGAAACAATTCTGCACATGGAAATATGTCTTTCCAGAAGGAATAGATGGAACATTCCAGAAGTGGCCTTGTTGGATCTGAAGCGCTGTTGGAATTGGACTTTTTCATCCAGTGGGTGGCTCAGACTGTGGCCATGACATTTTCTTTTATTCATCAACCAGGGCAGGTTTCCATCTCAATCTCGGGTTGCGGCTGTGGAAAGACCAGCAGAGGGAGCAGGTGTGCCTAGCTGTGGTGGAGCATCTGCACTTCCTGTTTATTCCCGCCCCCCACCCCCCACCCCCCCACCCCCGCCCCCAGCTCGGAAAGACCTTTCTGTTGCTTAGCAACAGAGAAGCCAGTAGTGTCCTGGCCCCTCATCTCAGTCACTAGCCCCAGGTGAGACATGGAATGTAAACGTTTGCCTCCAGAGCACATCCACTGCAGGATTTTGGAACTTCCTGGCCACACGAAATGTTGCCTGTAATCCCTCATCACTTTGGGTGTCTCAAAACCACCTGCATGTTCAGTGAATTTGCTAAAGACTCATGGGTCTGCACTCATGGCTAAAGTTATTATAGCCGAAGGATGTACAATAGGATCAATGAGGGAGAAAACATAGATGGAGCCTGGAGATGCACAGGCTTCCTTACTCTCTCTCCCTCTTACACGGGGGCACACTGACACACTTTTCTTCAGGAATTAAAATGCACAGAAAATGTCAGGTATGGTAGTACACACCTGCAATCCCAGTACAGGAAGCTGAAACAGGAATGCAGGTTGCCAGCCTCAGCAACTTAGTGATACTCTATTTCAAAATAATAATCAAAAAGCCTGGGCGGGGCACTTGGGAGGCTGAGACAGGAAGATCACTCAGGTTCAAAGCCAGCCTCAACTACTTAGCAAGGCTCTCCACAACTTAGTGAGACCCTGTTTCTAAATAAAATATTAAAAAGAGGTCTGGGAGTGTAGTCAGGGTGTAGAAAGCCCCTGGGTTCCACCCCAGCACCACAATAAATAAATAAATAAATAAATAAATAAATAAATAAATAAAAAAGGGCTGGGAGTGTAGCTTGGAGACAGAATGTCCCTGGGTTCAATCCCCAGTGTCACAAAGAAAAGAAAAGAAAATTCACAATATGTGGCCAATAATTTTGCTGAAGGAAGTTCATTTAGTGGTCAAGGTTGTTACCAGGTTCTTGTACTAGGTACATCCTGCCCATAATGTACCAAAATGCCAGGCTCTCAGAAGAAATTGGCCATCAGCATAGACTACAATGTTTGCACAAACTAGGTAGGCACATCAAACAACCACTTCTGTCAATTTAGGGAACATGTCAAGTGTGATGTCAGTTTTCTATTGCTGCATAACAAATTATCATGAATGTAGAAGCTTAGACTATACAAAATATTCATCTTACAATTTTGTAGATCAGAAAGGCAACACTGGTATTACCAGGTTAAAATCAAGATGTTGACAGGGCTGTATTCATTTCTGAAGATTCTAGGGGAGAATCTACTTCCTGCTCATTTGGGTTGGCAGAATTCAATTGCTGGGGTTATAGGACAGAAGTCTCTATTTTAAGGATTTTTTACTTGTTTTGGTACTGGGGAATGAACCCAAAGAAATTCTACTTCTGAAGTATACCTCTAGCCCTTTTGTTTTTAAAACAGGGTGTTGCTAAATTGCTGAGGGTCTTACTACATTGCTGAGTCTGGCCTCGAAACTGAGATCCTCCTATCTCAGCTTCCAAAGTATTGGAATTCCAGGATTGCATCACCATGCCTGGCTTCTGTTTTCTTGTTGGCAACAACCTGAGGACCATTCTGTGCTTCTAGAGACCACCACATTCTTTAGTTCGTGATTTCTCCTCCATTTTCAAGTTCAGAGCAATGAGCCAAGTCCTCTTTGAGTCACATCTTTCTAGCCACAGCTGGAAAAGATTCTCTCATCTTTTGGGGGATGTTGGGGGTTGAACCCTACCTCCAAGCTACACCCCCAATCACTTATATTTTATTTTCTTGTGTTACCTGAGGTGAAACCTAGTGCTATATCCCCAGCCCTATTTATTTTTTTATTTGGAAACAGTCTCACCAAATTTCTGAGAGTCTCACTATATTGCTGAGGCTAACTTCGAACCTGTGATCCTCCTGTCTCAGCCTCCCAAGTACTGGGATTACAGGAATACACCATCATGCCTGGCTGGTTCAGTCACTTTTAAGAACTAATGTAATTAGATAGGGCCCACCCAGATGATCTGGGATGATATCTCCATATGAAAGCTCCTATGCCATGTAAAGAAACATATTCATATATTCTAGGAATTAGGATGTAGGCAATATTGAGGGGCTAGTGTTCTGCCTACTAAAAGTGCCAAGTTTTCCAGATGCCAGTGAAGGGCCAGTTTTGGAAACATGCTTTTCTAAAGATAACAGTCCCAGGATGCTATGGCAACTTTACTGTGTACCCATGCATATCTAAAGAAATATGACATCATGAGGGATAAATGACACCTCATTTCAGTAGCATGGTAGTCTCTCTCATGCTTTTAATATCTTAGAAAACTGCACCCAAGGCCCAGTCTTATACCCCAGATTCCAGTATGGCATAATACACTTGAACCTAGGTACTAGACAGAACTGTCTCCTCCATTTTCGACCAGGATAGGAGCCAAGGTCAAGGAAACTGTAGGGCCGTGATGATTATTATCAAAGGGATGCACAGAAATATATATTCTGTAGAAAAGTTAGCTCAAGACCAAATTATTTTCTGTGGTTCTCATTTTTTATCTGCTTCTAGGTACAACCTACTCTCTCTATTTTTTTCCTGGTACTAGGGATTAAACCCAGGGGCGTTATACCTCTGAACTATATACTTACCCATCTTTATTTTCCTATTTTTTTGTGGTGGTGGTACTGGGGTTCCTGGAAGCCCTTCTATCTCCGGGCTACACTCCCAGACCCATTTTTACATTTTTCTTTGGAAACAGGGTCTCCTAAGCCAGCGCGCACGGCTGGCTTCGAACCTGCGCGATCCTCCTGTCTCCGCCTCCCAAGCGCGGGGATTACAAGCGTGCGTCACCACGCCCGGCTATTTTCCTATTTTGAAATAGGGTCTTGAAATGTTCCTGAGGGTCTTGCTAAGTTGTGGAGGCCGACTTGAACCTACAATCTCCTGTCTCAGCCTCCTATGTACTGAGATTACAGGTGTGTGCCAACATATCCATCTCTAACCCACACTCTTATAAATTTAAATGAGAGAACAGAGCTGGGCACAGTAGTGCACGCTGCAGTTCCAGTGCTTGGGAGGCTGATACAGTAGGATTACAGGTTTGAGACTAGTCTCAGCAACTTAATGAGACCCTGTTTCAAGGGAGGGAAAAGGGGAAGCAGAGGGTGGGGAAGGGCACCAAGTACTGTGTGAATATTTGCCATTGTCAACACGATCTACATTATGATGTGAGACTATAGTGCACCCATAAAATAAACTTTAAATTTAAAAAGACAAAAAAATAAAATAAAAAGGGCTAAAGGTGCAGCTAGAAGGTAGAATGCCCCTGAGTTCAATCCCCAGTACCTAAAATAAATAAAATAAAGAACAGGTATAAGGCGTGTGTAAGACATTACCTTCCAGGTAAGGATGGCTAGTATGCTAGGAGCTGGAATATCCAGAAAGAGCAAAAACAAAACTAAAACCTGATTACTTCTACACGGAGTTTCCTTGTGGGGAGAAATAAGAGAAGAGGCAGGAAGGCTCATCTTTAGGGTCTACCTTGGTCTCTCTTGCACTAGTATTTCTTCATTGACAAACTTATTTCTCCTCCTTGTGAATGTGACATTGTGAACTATCAGCCCTTGGTTTTCATCCTCAGCTTCCGCTTGACCTTGTACTCCTGGCCCTGCCACAGTCCAAGGCTGATGCCTCACAGTACAGTTACTTCAGCAGAAACACAAACAGAACCAAAGAGCCCAAGATAAACTTTTGAGCCACAGAAGAGCCTTTAGAAAATTTACACTGAGATAATCGAACTGATAGAACAGCTTTTTGAGTTGTAGGATCTTAGGTCTATTGTGTGTGTGTGTGTGTGTGTGTGTGTGTGTGTGTGTGTGTGTGTTACTGGGGATTGAACTCAGGGGGCATTCTATCTCCAAACTATACTCCAGTTCTTTTTAGTTTTTATTTAAAAACAGTGTCTCACTAAGGTACAGAGGGCCTAAGTTGCTGAGGGTGGCTGTGAACCTGAGATCTTCCTTTCTCAGCCTCCTCAAGTACTGAGATTACAAGTGTGCACTACCGTGCCTGGCTATTTTTATTTTTTATTACAATTTTTATTTTTATTTTAATCCTGGGGATTGAACCTAGGGACATTCTACCTCTGAACTACACCCCCAGCCCTTTTATTGAACAGGGTTTCATTAAGTTGCTGAGAGTCCTTTTTTTTTTTTTTTTTTTTTGCGGGTCCAGGGATGAAATCCAGGGGCATTCGACCTCTGAAGTACACCCCCTGCCCTATTTTTATTCTTTATTTTGAAACAGGGTCTCACTAAGTTGCAGCGGGCCTCACTAAGTAGCTGAGGCTGTCCGCAAACCGCGATCCTCCGGTCTCAGCCTCCCGAATGCTGGGATTACAAGCGTGCGCCACCACGCCCGGCTGCTGAGAGTCCTATGTTGCTGAGGCTGGCTTCAAGTCTGTGATCCTCCAGTCTCAGCTTCCCAAGTACTGGGATCACAGGCATGCACCACCATGCCCGGATTGTACTATATTATTACAATTATTATTTGAGGTACTAGGGATTAAACCCAGGGGCCTTCTGCCTCCAAACTACAACCCCAGTATTATTTTTTATTCTTTATTTTTGAAACAGAGTCTCACTAAGTTGTGGAGGGCCTTACTATGTAGCTAAGGCTGGCTGCAAACCTGTGATCCTCCTGTCTCAGCCTTCCAAGTACTAGAATTACAAGCGTGTGCCACCATGCCCCATCCTATACTGTTTTATTAAAGATTTAGAATTTGTCCAGTGTTATAGATCCTCAGAAAAACAATTAAGACCTCTGAGGAAAAAGAAGACACTGCCCTACTGGCTTGTTAGTGACCATCAGGTGAACACCACATCCTTTCTACTACTGGAACAGCCATGAGGTCTGCTGATAGCAAGAAGACAGTGTCTAGATCACAACAAGTAAACAAAATGGCCCAACACACGCAGATCCGCTTGCTCTGGGCCAGCTGTTCACTGAGAGGCATCAGATTCTCCTATTTCTGATGATGGGAAGGTGCCTGGCCAATGTAGGAGGCAAAGGATGCTGTTAAAACTGAATTTTTTTTGGGGGGGTGGTACTGGGGTTCCTGGAAGCCCTTCTATCTCCGGGCTACACTCCCAGACCTATTTTTACATTTTTATTTTGAAACAGGGTCTCCTAAGCCAGCGCGCACGGCTGGCTTCGAACCTGCGCGATCCTCCTGTCTCTGCCTCCCAAGCGCGGCGATTACAAGTGTGCGCCACCACGCCTGGCTAAAACTGAATTTTGAGGGATTAAAATTGGGACAGTTCAGCTGGGCATGGTGGCACATGCCTCTAATCCCAGTACTTACGAGGTTTCAGGTTCAGAGCCAGCCTAAGCAATTTAGCAAGACCTTGTTTCAAACAAAAAATTTAAAAAAAAATTCTGGAAGTGTGATTTGGAGGTAGAATGGCCCTGGGTTCAATCCCTAGTAATCCTCCCCCAAATTGGACAGATCAAAATTATTCACAATTCAGTAACATCCAATGCCTTCAGCCTGCAACTACTAACACTTCATGGCTGCTAGCTTAACAACACTCTCAATTTTGAGGAAGCTTCCTATAACCACCAAAGAAAACCAGTAAAAATGCTTTAAGAGCACTATGTGTCATGGTTAAAAGCAACTGAATATTGTTCCTCCAGCTGTGTCACACAGATGGACATCAAGGGGAACCATGAGTCCCACTGAATTACAGGCAAAGTATAGCAGGTCAGGTATTTTGTGTGCACTTTTAAAGGGAGAAGAGCTGTAGTATGATCCATTCTCAGAGGGGTCTCAGACTTAAGAGATTTTAGCAGGAGGGAGTCGTGGATCTGTACTTTATGAAATGGGTACCCCATGAAAACGCATTTCCAGCCCTCACGTCAAACTCTCCCTGCCTGTGGGGTAGAAAAATAACAATGCCCAGCACACAGTGTTATTGTGAGGAATTAATTAGAAGGTTCTTTGTAAATAAATGGATTTTTAAATGAGACATATTCATGCTTTAGCCCTCCCCTCTTCCTCCAAATGAATAACAATGTTAAATAAAGGGCAATCTGTTGAGATTTGGGATATCAGAGATGCACGATTTTAAAGAATGTGTGTGTACAGTTTACATGGAGCATAATGCTGTGTTTAATCCTGTTCTTTAATCCCTTTCCATTGATGATGATGATGATGATGATGATGATAACACTGGTCCCCTGTACTTGCGTAGCCAGTAGCCGTCTCATTTATCTCATTGCTTGTTGACAAAGCCCTCCTCTTACTCTTGTAAATGAAATGAGGCTAGTGCTGGGTCCACAGTGTTTGGTTGCCATGGTTTGCATTCGTTTCATAAGCTGTTGCTTGGCAATCCCACGCGTCAGCTGGCTCTTTTTCCTCAGCACTCTCGCCACACGCTGTCTGAAGTATAATGAGACCAAGGCTGGGCAAAAGAAGACGGTGGTCCCTAGCATTTTTCTTCATCCCATACAGCACCGTTTATCACTGTGATGCCTGATAAATATGTTGGGAGCAGAGCCCTGAAGTGCTTACGAATGTGGGATTCAGACTCACACAGACCTGGGCTCAAATTTTGGTTTAGAGTCTGGCTTTGTGTGTCCTTAGCCACACCCCTAGGAGCCTGAGTCTCAGTTTCCCCAGTAGAAAGTAAGAGGTGATACAATAACCAGAACTGGGGTAGCTGTGAGGCTCAGAGGTGAAAATTCATTCAAAGCACCTGTGCACAGTAGGTGCTCAGTATCTGTCACCTGTACTAATAAGGATGATGAGAGATGGGAGGACCACAACTTCCTTGTTAATAAGGAAAATGCTCTGATATAGCAGTTTCCATTTCATTTGAACAGTTGTGGCCCACTTTTCTTTACATATAGTATAAGGGGGCCAATGCAAACCTATAGAGTAAAATCGAAATTTATAAGCAAACTATCAGGATCAAGTAAAATGACAGGGAGCATTGTGGCCAGAAGAAAATCAGGGTTGCTGCAAACAGAAAATAACAATAGATGCCCAGTCTGAGTAATGGGTGGGTAGGCTCTGTTCATTTGAAGTAGCTGTCATGGGAGAAGCCTGTAATCCTCCCTAGATAAATATGTACCCAGAGGTAGTAAGTACTATGCTGGTAAAACAGTTCTCAGTGGAAGGAAAAATCCTGATTTGCTGATTTTTATTACTCTCCTCTTGTTGTTGTTTTAAGTACTAGGGCTTGAAACCAGGGGTGCTCAACCAGTGAACTCAACCCTCTCCATTTTTTTATATTGAGTCAAAGGTTTACTAAATTACCCAGGCTGGCCTGGAACTTGTGATCCTCCTGCCTTGGTCTCCCGAGTCACTGGAAACACAGGAATGCATCCCCTGAACCTGGCTAATTTGCCTATTTCCTTGGCATAAATCCTCCTCCTACTACAGCCTAGGCCAAGTTGCCAACACAAAGTTAGCAAATGGAATGTGGAGTTGGAAGGAGTTGCCCACAGTTGGCTCTCAAGCACAGGTTTAATGTTTTATCTGTGGCCATTTCCTTAAAGCCCCTGGTTTTATAGCAGTTTAGGGAGGTCAGATCTTAGGACTGATCTTCTGGCCATTGATTTTTCCCCATTGGAAGAACATGGCTGAGGAAATCTCTGTTGCACAAACCCAGCCCACATCTCTCTAGTCTGGATTCTGTGCTCTGTCTGTCCTAGACCCCATGATGTTTTTAGCATTCAGAGGAGAATCAGCAGCTAAGAATTACCTAGGTGAAAATCCTACTTGGAGCAGTGTCTTCTTCCATAGTTATATTATTTTAACCCTTTTTATATAACCCAACTTAAACATACTGTCCTTACCATAATTGTTCATATTCTTAATGTTACAAGCATGTATAACATTAGCATTTTTATATTAGTTCCCAGTGATTTTTAACATGAATCACTTTCTGAATTAACATGTGCCACTCTAAAGCTTCTTCATCTAGTAACTCTGGTGTAGTTGTCTGATTCTGACAGCCAGAGTAAACAAACAACTGTGCAGATGTGAATTCCTGTATGGACTGATCGGGTTCAAGTGTCAATCAGTGATGTGCATTCACGAGAACAGGCACTTCAACCAGCTTTCAATGAAAAGGTGTATGCCCGGTGTAGTGGTCAAGTACTTGGGAGGCTGAGATAGGAGGATCACCGGTTTGAGTCCAGCCTCAGCAAATTAGCAAGATCCTTGGCAACTTAGTAAGACCTCATTTCAAATTTAAAAAGAAGATTAGGGGTATAGCTCATAGGTAGAATGTCCTTGGGTTCAATCTCTAGTATATTAAACTTAATTATTTCATTATCAATTGTCTTAGTCTGCTCACGCTGCTAAAATAAACAAACAAAAAAAAACATTGCCACAGATTGGGTGGCCAAAATACCAAACATTTATCTCTCACACTTCTAAAGGCTAGGAAGTCCAAGATTGAGGTGCCAAGAGATCCTGTGTCTGATGAGGACCCACTACCTGGTTTGCGGATAACTGTCTTCTTGAATTCACACAGGGCAAACAGCAGTAGCAGCAGCAACAGCAGAGAGTCCATTTTGTAAGAGCACTAATCTCATTCATAAAGGTTCTAACCTCATCACTTAATAAGTTACCCCCAAAGGCTTCATCCCTTAGTACAATCACATTAGGAGTTAGGATTTTAGCATATGAATTTGGGGGTGAGGGGACAAAAATATCCAGTCACCAATGATTTTCAAATATTTAAAAATTGTGTGTACTGAGAGAGCTCATGAGCTTTTAGCCTTAATAAATATTTTTAACCTTTAATTCCTTTGTGTCCAGTTATTTAAATGTTGGTGAAGAGGGTGGGTGCAAATTTTATGCACCATGAAAAATATTCAGAGGTTGGTATGGTGGCGCATGCCTTTAATCCTAGCACTTGAAATACTGCAACAGGATGATCACAGGTTCAAGGCTAGCCTCAGAAGCTTGGCACAACCCTTAACAACTTAGCGAGACCCTGTCTCAAAATAAAAAGGGTTGGGGGTATAGCTTGGAGGTAGACTGCCTCTGGGTTCTATCCCCTGTAGTAAACAAAAAAATTTTTTTTTCAGGCTTCACAAGTCCACTTTCATATTTTCAGTCAATGTTAAGACACTGAGTTTGTTTCTAATTTGTTTTCAGGAAGTGTTGCCTCCCTGCCTTTTGATAAAATCTGAAATTTTGTCTCCAGCTATGATTTATTTGGAAGCTGATTGTTTGAAAGGGAATCGGGAGGGTGTACGTGAGATGGCTCAGTGACCACCTAAGATTCATGCTCTGTTACCATGGCATGGAATGGTTGCTAGGAGCAGCTGCCCAGCCAGGGATTATGGTTTTCAGTGCCTCCTCCCTGCACTTCATCTGGGTGACTAGTGTTTGTTAGTGGAATAGGAGAGTTACTACGTGGGCAAATAAGGGCTTATGCTTCTCCGTGATCTCTTTACTCACTGGCCAGCTAAATGGGGAGGAGCACTGGGGGTCTGGAGAAAAGCGAGACAGAGACCATAACCAGGCAATAGTATCATTATTGATTTTAGGGAATAAGAATTAAACTTCTAGCTGGGTGTGGTGTCACTCACCTGCAATCTCAGCAGTACTTGGAGGCCTGAGATAGGAATGTTGCAGGCTTGAGGTCAGCCTCAGCAACTTAGTGAGACCCTCAGAAACCTAGTGAGATCCTGTTTCAAAATAAAAAAAGGGCTTAGGATTTAGCTCAGTGATAGAATGCCCTTGGATTTAATTCCTAGCACACACACACACACACACACACACACACACACACACCCCTATCGTTTTAAGCCATTGACATGTGCTAGTTAACTGTTACAGCATTTCCTAGCACACACACACACACACACACACACACACACACACACACACCCCTATCGTTTTAAGCCATTGACATGTGCTAGTTAACTGTTACAGCATCTAGTCTATTACCTTAATAAATACAGAGAAGTTTCAGGGAATTTTTTTCAATTAATCAGTCTCATACATAGAACATGACCTCAGAATGCACCTTGCCTTTCCAAACTCTCTGACTTTGAAACACATTTCAGAAAACCATACAAAAATAATGCCTAGAATCATGGTGGAAGGCATTTCTTACCAAGCCCTCAGTGGAAGCTGGGTCAAGTCCCATCAGGATTGCCTTCCATGAAAGGGCACAGGCAAAATGATCTGGAACTGGGCCCCAAGGGGAATTATCTAGGAATTATGGGCTGAAAATTACAGAGTGCTAATAACAGGTGGTTAATAGGATCCTAGGAGATAGAGCCAAAAGATAGAAAGCCCAGTGTGGGTTAAATAGGAATATCAGCTTGGACAAGTAAAACCTATCAAATAGAGGAAAGAGATAAGTAACAGCACAGTTGGGGATGATATGAATGGTGAGATGGAGGAAAGACTGGTTAGGAGCAAATTTGGTGAAGCTAATATATATATATATATATATATATATATATATATATATATATTCGATCTGCAAGATCTAGCACCTTCTATGTACTTTCCTTTGGGCCATCCAGGGCCCTCCCAGTCCACCACGTTTATAACTAATATCTAGAAGCATTACATATGCAAGAACTCTGCCTAAAAGTATGCATTCTCTGAATGATAAGAATAGCCCATGGGGTAGGGAGGGGTCAGGATACAAGGTGAGCAGGAAGCAAAAGCTCATGAGCAGGCTACCTTGATCATTCTACAGGGGCTCAGTGAGCCCCTGAACTTGGTGCAATTCCAAGCAGCCCCAATGAGATAGAAAAGATCTCCCTGACCACTTTTCAGGCCTAGTGCCTTTTTATTTTGGGGGGACTTAGGATTGAACCCAAGTGCTTTCTACCTCTGAGCTACACCCCCAGCCCTATTTTATTTTTTATTTTGAAACAAGATCTCACTAAATTGCTGAGTTTCTCGCTAAATTTTGGAGGCTAGCCTTGAACCCGCGATCCTCTTTCTCAGCCTCCCAAGTACTGGGATTACAGGTGTGGGCTGTTAGGCCCAACTAAGCCTGGTGCCTTTGAAGCTTACAGTTCTTGCTCTTTCTCTTTCAATGGCCTCCAAAAGATGATCTGTAGATTGTAGACTCTACTCCTCTCCCTTTATTTCCTCCAATTTTGACCTAAACTTATAGTTTCAGGGTTCTAGGCAAAAAAAAGAGGTAAGACTTTTTTTGTTAACTCAATTTGTTCTGAGAGGGGAAATGCTGCCAGTAATTTAGTAATTTTCTTTCAGGAAAATTCCATTGAGGATGGGGTTCTAATTGCCAAGGGAAAGGAGCTCCTCCATCAACATATAATAGACTCCTTTCTTTTGGTCTCTAGTCTGGGATTTACAAGCCATGAAAAGAAACTCTGTACCAAACAAGCCTTAATGAGGGCTCATCAAAATAAGAACAAGTTGTTGAGGGTAGTTATTGGAAAGGAAACTAGTCTTGGTGACCCTATTCATGTTTTTTAAAAATATACTTTATTGGTGCATTGTAATTGTCCGTCATAGTGAAATTCAAAGTGTTACAAACATATATGCACACTCTTGGTGTGTTTCCCTCCAAAATCTACCCACTCTCCCCTCCTCCCTTCTTGTACATGTCAGTGAGATTTTGGTAGTGATACTTTCCTATATGGACATAATATTATTTGACCTGTTTTTTTTCTCAATTCTCCTTTTTTCCTCCCCACTTCTCTTCCCCAACCCCCTTCCACTATTCTACTGATTTCTCTCCTCATTTCTCTCAAGTCCCTTTCATTTCCTATTTTCTAACTTCCACCTATGAGAAAAATCATGACCTTTTAGTATGTTTTTATATGAAGAATTTTATTTTGACTAGCATGTGTAAGAAAGTTTAGTTGCACATAACATAAATCATTCTGGTTATTTTAACGGGATGCAAATTTAATAAGGTACTTAACATTATTGGAAGGAGAAAACTGTTGGCTTGGGAATGACTACCAGCACAACAAAAGAACTGTCACTGGATATGGTGGTGCACGCCTGCAATCCCAGTACTTGGGAGGCTGAGAAAGAAAGAGTACAGGTTTAAGGCCAGCCTTAGCAATTTAGAAAGACCCTCAGCAACTTAGCAAAACTCTATTTTAAAATAAAAGATAAAAAGGACTAGGGTAAGCTGGGCGTGGTGGCGCACCCTTGTAATCCCCATGCTTGGGAGGCAGAGACAGGAGGATCGTGCAGGTTCAAAGCCAGCCGTGCGAGCTGGCTTAGGAGACCCTGTTTCCAAATAAAAATGCAAAAATAGGTCTGGGAGTGTAGCCCGGAGGTAGAAGGGCTTCCAGGAACCCCAGTACCACCAAAAAATGGGGGGCTAGGGTGTGGCTCAGAAGTAAAATGGCCTTGGATTTAGTCTCTGGTAGCAAAAAATAAAAGAACTGTCACACCAGGAAGACCACTACCTCTGTCACAGTTAGGAAGCTGGGAAATCAGGAAGTTTCCTTCCTGACATCTGGGCCCAGGATCAAAACACTTTAGCTCCAATAATGAATTAGGAATCTGCCATCATAGCTGGTAGCTTTAGCAACATGCCACCTTGGCTGTGATGCTGAGAAATGGAAGCTGTCAGCCTATCTGTTGTACAACTGCCCTGTGCCTGCTAGATTCAGAGCAGCAAAATGGAAGCCTCCCCTTTACCACCTCTTTCCACTTGACGAGGGTAATTTTGAAAGGTAATTTTGCACAAGTGTACCTGACTAACAGAACCTAAATTACATCTATTCCCTGATTTCCAAGGAGTAATAGAATATTTAGCTTTCCAGCCTCTGCCATAAAGGAAGACACACTGCAGATGGGTTAGAAGAGATGTTTAGCAAGCTAATTATAGAGTTCACTACCAGTCATTCTCCATCCAGAGAGAGGCTCTCTGTCCTGACCCTGACACTTTGAGACTGGCCTTTCGTGATATGAAACAGGCCCAATTAGATAAAAGCTTCAATTTTGAAAGCAAAGCAAATAGTAGCAATATCATGTTGTTGGACTGAGAAACATTATGTTGAACAAAATTTGCATTGATGTAAGTGATACCAGCAATCAGAAATATAACAAGGTTGGATCTGTGAAACAAATACTACAGTCTGAGAAAGAAACTAAAAATTGAAAAATGAATGTTGAGGAAAAAAAGTAGATTACAAAGTTGTGACATCATATAGCACTATGTGCCTTTTTTAAAAGATACACACATATCTAGGACAGATTTCAAATATAATTCCTGGGTTTATCTGTGGTAGAGAGAGGAGAATGAGAATAAGGATTCGGGGTGAAGAAGAAAATAAAATTTTAAAAAGAGAATAGACTGTACCAATTGATGATAAAATTATGCCGTAATTTGTATAGAATAAATAGCTGGACTCATGATTTTTATAACATGTACCTAAGTTACTAAAAGTGAAGCCTTTGCAAGCAAAGGGCACACCAGATTGAAAAGGAAGGATTTGGAATGGTAGAAAATATTTGCAAATATAACCTAATGATAGGTTAATATCCAAAATATGTAACACATACAGAAGTCAATAGCAAAACATATCAACAAAGAACTAATTAAAAATGAACAAAGTTTGGACTGCAGTGTTGTCAGTAGATGGAAGTAAAGGATCTTTGGAGCAGGAAAAAAATAAAAATGAACAAAGGGCCAGGAATTTATCCAAAAGAAGTAAAATATCTCAAAGAGATTATGTTCGCTTTTATATTCATTGCAGCACTATTCACAATAGCCAAGATGTGGAACCAACTGAATGTTCGTGGAGAAGAAATGGATAGTGAAAATGTGGCAAGGCTGGGGATTGCGCTTAATGGTAGAGCACTTGCCTAGCTTGCGTGAGGCCCTGGGATCAGTCATTAGCACTGCAAAACAGACAAACAAATTGTTTAGGCTAGGGATGTAGCTCAGTAGGAATGCTCTGGAGAGCACTTGCCTAGCATGGGTGAGGCCCTGGGTTCAATTGCTGGTACTGCAAAAATAAAATGAAAAATTTTTTTTGGCTGGGGATGTATGGAGCTCAGTAGAAAAGCACCCCTTTGTCATGCCTGAGGACTTGGGTATGATGCCTAACACTCCAAAGAAAACCAAACAAGACAAGTTAACAAGAGAAAAGCATAAATAATGTATACAATGTATACATAAAAAAGAAAATATGGTGTATATGAATATAATGTAGCCTTCAGCAAGAAGGAAATCTCAGTGTGTGTGACAACACTGATGAGCCTTGAGGACATAATGCTGAGCGAAATAAGCCAGTTACAGAAGGAAAAATGTTACATGATTCCACTTACACATAGTCACAGAAACAGAGAGTGTTACGGATTTGCTGTATAAAATTGTACCTATGTCTTACAATATTGTACTGTATACTTAAATATTGTTAAGAGGAGCCAGGCATGGTAGCTCATGCCTATATTCCCAGTACATAGGACACTGAGGCTGAAAGATTTCAGGTTCAAGGCAAGCCTCAGTAAGTTATTTTATTTTCATAACTGTACATTTTATTTATTTATTTTTTGCGGTACTGGGGATGGAACCCAGGGGCAATCTACCTCTGAGCTACACCCCCAGCCCTATTTTTTATTCTTTATTTTGAAACAGGGTCTCACTGAGTTGCAAAGGGCCTCACTAAGTAGCTGAAGATGGCTTCGAACCTGTGCAATTCTCCCAGATGCTGGGATTATAAGCGTGCGCCATCACACCCAGCTCTTTTAAATTTTTTTATTGGTGTACTATAGTCATACATCTTAATGGAGTACTAGATAGTAGAAGTATACATGTACACATCACTCATTTAGCCCTTCCCCAATTCCCTCCCCCTTTCCTCCTTCTCATGTTTGGCTTAGTGATTGACTCTGATATGTTTGTGAATGTACATCATGAACATTAGGGGAATTCTCTCTTCCCTCTCCCATCTCCCACAGTTAGGTCACCTTATTTGCTCATATATGGTTTCTCCTTCCTTGTCTAGAGTTCCTCCTATGACCCCTAGCTTCTGCATATTAGGGAGAGCATCCGAGTTCTTATTTTTTGTTACTGACTAATCTCACTTAGCATAATGTTCTCCAGCTCCATCTATTTTCCTGCAAATGATATAATTTAGTTCTTCTTTATCAGCCTCAGCAATTTATTGAGGCCCTTAGCAACTTAGTGAGACCCTGTTTCATAATAAAAAATAAAATAGGACTGGGGATGTGGCTCAGAGGTAGAATCCACCCCCAGCAAAACACACACACACACACATACACATATGCACACACACACACACACACACACTGTTAGGAGGGTAGATCTCATGTTAAATATTGTTACCACCACAACAAAAATAATTGGCCATTGGAGGTATGCATTTCAAAGCAATTTGCAACTAGAAATTTTATGAAAACACTGCCAAGCAGAACATGCATAATTGACTTAAATAAATTATATTTATTTTTTAATTTGTGCATTGTAGTCATACCTCTTAATAGGATACAAGATGGTGGAGACATACAGGCACACATCACCCAATTAGCCCTCCCCCAATTCCCACCCCATTCCCTCCCCCTCCCTTCTTCTCATGCTTGGCTTACTGATGGACTTTGATATGTTTAAGTACATCATGAGCTTTAGAGAGTTTCCCTCTTTACCCCTCCCACACCCTCAGTTAGGTTGCCTTATTTGCTCATCTCTAGAATCTCTTTCTTCATCTAGCGTTTATAAATTATATTTAAAATACAGAAATTATAATAAATATAAGTCACATTTGACAGGCATGCAAATAAAAAGCTTAGAAAATGCCAAACAGGGCTAAAATTTTAATCAAACATCTAGGAACATTCATATCCTCAACTTTGAAACAAAATTGGATTGTATCAAAATAATATCTGAGACTGACAAAAATTGTGCCCATGAAATACCTATTGAATAGAAAAGAAACATGCAATGCAAAACCTTTGAAACTTTTTTTTTTTTTTTTTTTTTTTTTTTTTTTTTTTTTAGCGGTACTAGGGATGGAACCCATGGGCGTTCTACCTCTGAGCTACACCCCCTGCCCTATTTATTATTCTTTATTTTGAAACAGGGTCTCACTGAGTTGCAGAGGGCTTCACTAAGTAGCTGAGGCTGCCTGTGAACTCACGGTCCTCCTGTCTCAGCCTCCCGAATGCAGGGATTATGAGCATGCGCCATCATGCAGGGCTCATGCCAACATTTTAAATAAACTTTAAAAAATTTACAAACTAAAAAAAAATGGCAAGAACAGTAACATAAAATAGTTACTAGAGGACTTCCGGGAAGATGGCAACCGAGAAAAGCGGGGCTTAAGAGCCCTGCTAACAACCAATCTCCATTACCACAAAATCAGCGCCTTTAATAGCCAGAAAGCACCATCACCAGAAACAAAAAAATCACCAGGCTCCAGAGAGAAAGCGGACTGAGAACAGAGCTCAGAGCCACAGAGCAGATACACCGGCCTCACGCCCGAGGATGCGGCAGCAGCGCCATACTGCCGGCGGCAGCGGTGAGTACACCGGACGGCTACAGCAAGCCGAAGTGAGCCGCTGCAGAACAGCAAGGCGGGATTTCTCGCTGCAGGTAAAATCTAAAGCTCCCAGTGGCTGAGCTCAGCACACGCCGCAGGGATTCAGAGTGGAAATCAAAATCAAGAAGAAATACGCCAGCCTCACGGCCAAGGGCGTGGCAGTGGCGCCATATTGCCACCGGCGGCAGCAGCAGAGAATTCACCGAATCCAGTACAGCTACATCTGCGTACTCAAGAACAGTGAGTCAAATTGCGGGCCACAGCGGAGAAATCCCAGTACTGTACTCACTGGGACTTGACCCAGTGGGAGAGGGGCGGTGGCAGAGATATCGCACCATAGGAGAACGTGCAACCTGGCACCCCCCACAGTCTAAAGCAGCCTCTATCGACTCCCTGGGTCGGAGACTCTGTGATACAACCCAGTAAAGGAGTAGTGGGGTCTGAGATACTACTGATTCAAGATCCAGAACACCTTAAGTGAAGTCATAGTGACCCAAGGGAAGAACCCAGAGAAGGCACAAACTTCCGAAATCATGGGAAAGAGGAATAATGCTGGAGCAATGAATGCCCACAACCCCACAACATCAGAACCCGATAAAACTGAAAATCAGAGATTTCTAGAAGATCAAATCAGGAAAATAACTGTAGAAATAATAGAGATGCTTCGAAAAGAATGCAGAGAGAGCCAAAAAGAGATAAAGGATGCAATTAATGAAGTAAAGGCCTCAATTCAAAGCACAAACAACCGATTAGACCACTTGGAGAACAGAATCTCGCTCTTAGAAGATGATCATTCCAAAAATGAACGCATAGTTTCTAATCTAGGAAAAAATATCTGACAGCAGGAATCTGATATTGAAGAAATATGGGCCCATTTTAAGAGAGCTAACCTAAGAATAATTGGAATAGAGGAGGGAAAAGAAAGTGAAACCAAAGGGATCAACAATCTCTTCAAGGAAGTAATAGCAGAAAATTTTCCAAACATAGAGCAAGAGGTCGATACACAGGTCCAGGAAACTTATAGAACTCCCTTTAGACAGGATCGGAGAAGAGGATCCCCACGCCACATAATTGTCAAAATGACCAATGTGGAAGCCAAGCAGAGAATCTTAAAGGCAACAAAAATAAAGGGCCAAGTGACATTCAGAGGCAAGCCAATTAGAATCACTCCAGACTTCCCAAACCAAGTCATGAGAGCCAGAAGGGCTTGGAGTAACATATTCCAAACTCTGAAAGAAAACAACTTCCAGCCAAAAATTTCCTACCCAGCAAAACTTTCTATCAAATTTGATGAAGAAATAAGAAGCTTCCATGACAAACAGAAACTGAAGGAATTTTTGTCTTCAAAACCAGCACTAGAGAAAATACTCAGAGATTAACTACAAAGAAGAAATAGGTAACACACACCAGAACCAGAGAAATAAGATTGTCCATCCAACAGTCAACTAAGATTGGTTATCTGTGGAGATTCATTACTTATGTTAGTCTTTTACCTATCTCAAAATGGTATTGTTTGCCTTTATTGTTGTTAATTTTTAGGATTTCTAGTTAGAATATTAATATACCTTCAGATATAGCATTTGGAAATATTTTATCCCATTCTATTAGTAACTGTTAACTCTGTTTACATTGTCTTTGGATATACAATTTTTTTTATTTTTTATGGAGTTTGTATACTCTTCTGTTGCCTGTGCCATTGAAATCATATCCAAGAAATCACTGCCAATTTCAATGTTGTGAGGTTTTATGACCCAGATTTTCTCCTAAAAGTTTATAGTCTTAAGATTTATATTTAGGTCTTTTATCTATTTTAAGTTAACATTTGTATATGGGATTAGGTAAGGGTCCAACTTTATTCTTTTCCATGTAATTATTATGTTTCAACAATATTTAGTTAAAATATTATTATTTCTACCACCAAATGTTCGTGGAAACCTTGTCAAAAATAACTTGACAATATAGGGAAGAATTTAGCTCTAGGCTTTTATTTAACTCCAATGGTTTATATATCTGCCTTTAGAATAGTACTACACTGTTTCAATTATTGTAGCTTTATATGGTTTGAACTCAGAAAATATATATCTTCTAGCTTTGTTCTTTTTCAAGATCATTTTGGGTACCTAGAGTCTATATTCCATATTAGGATAGATTTTTTTCTGAAAAATAAATATATAAATATATGATAGTTTCACCTAAAAAAAATAGAAAAAATATTCTCTGGTAAGAAAGAAAGCAAAAAGAAATATTGAAATGTTATCTTTAAGTCATCAAAAGCTTGGTATCAGACAAATGAAACTGTTATGTGAGATTATCATTTTTAATTTTGGATAAATTGCTATAATACTAGATGTCAACCACTAAGCCAAGCATGGGAGGGAGGGATGGGGAGGGAATGGGGTGGGGATCGGGTGGGGGCTGACTGGGTGATGCGTGCATGTATGTCTACAAAAGTATGTATCTTACTATGATGTATGAATACAGTGCACCAATTAAAAGTATATCCTAGTGAAAAAAAAAGAATAAAGTTATAGCTTTCAGACTCAAAAAAAATAAAATAGTTACTAAAAGAAGAACTGGCAGTTAGAAGATAGAGGCTTCGCGCCATTTGCAAACATAGAAAGGTTTATGAAAACTTTAAAACCAAAGATTATTTACTTTAAAATGCAATCAAAAGAAAAACAAAATTATCAAAAGAATCTCAACAAGAAAATAAGATCCCCCAACCTTGAAACAATTCTAGAATCGGCAAATCATTGAAAATCTAACTCAAAGCCATTTCTGATTTCCTGAAAAACCACACATTATTGATTAGAAGCATTTTATTTGATATCAATTTCAAATTACATGGTTTGGCCTCAATTTCCCAAATGCTACTCTTTAAAATTTCTTCTTTTCCAAATTCCTCTGTATCTTATTCAAATTAAGATTCCCACACAATTAAGGGACTGCCGAGCAGGCTGGACAACATTCTTTGGGCACTTATAGTCACCCAAAGATCAGGACCCTCGCTTCTACTTTTCACACCATGAAGTTGAAGAAAAACCAAAGCTCTCGTATCTGCCCTTGTTATGTAATGGCCTTCACCTACAGCAAGGCCCAAGAAAGGAACCAATGGCTTCCAATCAGAGCAAGGGTCCCCTTCTCTTACTATTATGTCTCCCTGAAGTAAGTCAGAAACTTCTTCCAGAGCCTGTGGCAAGGCTGCCTGGTGCTGAATTTGTGTGTGTGTGTGTGTGTTGCGGGGGATGCTGGGGCACGAACCCTGGGGCACTGTACCTCTGAGTTACATCCCCAGCCTTTTTATTTTTTATTTTGAAACAAGGTCTCATTAAGTTGCTGAGCTTCACTAAGTTGCTGAGAGTATCCATAAGCCTTTGAATCTCCTGTCTCAGCTTCCCAAGTACTGAGATGGCAGATGTGCACCACCATGTCCAGATGATCGTGTTGATTTGATGGAAAGAAAACCTATTTCCCTGGGGTGGTAATAGAGTCACACTTGGCCTTTTCCCTGTTTGCTGGCTTCTATTGACCCTATTGTCAGTTGTGAGTGTCTTCTATGTACAGGGTGGAGTAAATAGGTGAGGGTATTTGATGGAGAATAGATGAGGTCCTTTCTAGGTACAAAGGTTGAAGCAGGTTTAAGAGGACAGGTCCCTTATGTTGTGGGGAGCAGAATTCAGGACTCTACTGTGGTGATATAAAGATTGTCTAGGCTGGAGCTGCCTCATCCCAGGAATGGTTGATATGTGGGTACCAATCTAGGCATGGGTATCCAGACCAAACTGGGTGTGGTGGCACAGGCCTGTAATGTCAGTAGTTGGGAGGTTGAGACAGGAGGATCACAGGTTAGAGGCTGGCCTCAGCAACTTAGACCCTGAGTCACCTAGCAAGATCCTGTTTCAAAACAAAAAATAAGGGTTGGGGGTGTGTGGCTCGGAGGTAGAATTCCCTAAGGTCAATCCCTAGTAACACACACACACACACACACACACACACACACACACACACAGAGGAGAGGTGAAAGCTATGGTTAGAAATGGGCTGTAGGGATCAAAGAAAGATGTTCTCTGAGATATAGCTGGGATCTTTTCCCAGATAACTATATTTCATAAAATCTCAGAATCTCAGATGCCATCGAGTGTAAGCTATTCCATTATTTTATGTAAGAACGTAAAAACCCTGCCAAGTACACTATGTCATAATGTGTTCTTAGTACTTGTAATTTTTTATTTAATAATTTTTTATTTTATTATTGAAAGAGTTCTCTTAAGCTTATATAGAGGTATTATCTTTCCGTATATTATTCTTGTGAGTACATAAAATATATAAGCAATGTAACTATCTAAAAAGCCGAGTGCAAAGCCGGGCGTGGTGGCGCACGCTTGTAATCCCAGCATTTGGGGAACTGAGACGGGAGGATCACAGTTCGTGGACAGCCTCAGCTACTTAGTGAGGCCTTCTGCAACTTAGTGAGACCCTGTTTCAAAATAAAGAATATTAAAAAAAACAGGGTGGGGGGTGTAGCTCGGAGGTAGAATGCCCCAGGGTTCCGTTCCATCCCCAGTAAAAAAAAAGGCCAAGTGCAGTGGAGCACGCCTGTAATCCCAGTACTTGACAGGAGAATCGAAGGTTCAAGCCCAACCTCAACAATTTAGCAAGGCCCTCTGCAACTTAGCAAGACTGTTTCCAAATAAAAAGTAAAATGGGCCAGGGAGTGAAGCTCAGAGGTAGAACACTTCTGGGTTCCATTCCTAGTATCACACACACACACACACACACACACACACACACACACACACACCTGCCTAAAGATTTTCTTTTGTATGTAGAACAGGACTGTTTCTTTGTATTATGACTGGACTGAGGAGTACTCTATCCCTGAGCTACACCCCTAGCCTTTTTATTTTTTATTTTGAAACAGGGTCTTGTGAAGTTGTTTAGGTTGCCCTCAATAAGTTGCTGAGGCTGCCCTCAAACCTGTGATCTTCCTGTTTCTGTCTCCCAAGTACTGGGATTATAGGTATGTAACACCTCTCCCGGTTTAGAATGTAACTTTTCTTTTCTTTCCTTTTTTATGGTCCTGAGTATGGAATCCCAGGGGCTTTCTACCTCCGGGCTATACTCCCAGACCTATTTTATATTTTATTTGAAAACAGGGTCTCACTAAGTTGCTGAGAGCATCACTAAGTAACTAAGGCTGGCTTCGAACCTGTGCAATCCTCCTGTCTCAGCCTCCCAAGTGCTGGGATTACAAGTGTGCACCACCATGCCCAGCTAAAATGTGACTTTTCTGATTCACTTTTCAGCTTATGGTTGTCTAAACAACATGATACTCTGTGTCATTGTCCCACTATTGTCCTTGCGATTTTCTTCCAAGTTACTTCTAAGTTGTGATTTTCAGCCTGGTGCTTTCTTGTTTGACCTTGAAAAGCAATCCTGTTGAACACACCTCGATAACAAAACACCAGAGTTTTAGCTTCTCATAGGCCTTCCTTGCTTTGGACCTTAGAAAAACTTAGTTGTTTCTCTGCATGAAAACAAGGAATTTTGATGATTCCTGTTTTAGGTAATGATTGCTTCATAACCAACTGCAGTTGCACGGCTCATTGTGTTTAGCCGGAGGGTTGCCATTACTCTTCATGCCAAATGCTACTGATATTTGACCTTTGCCCCAAGGCCACTTTGTTTTTGTAACTTTAGAAATAATTACAGAAAATTAGTACAGAGAGGTCCCACGTACATATTACCTAGTGTGCCCTAAGGGTGACATCTAAATATCTATAGTGCATTGTGCCAACCAGGAAACCAGTTTGCACAATACAATGAACTAGACTACACCTCTCACTTAGATTATATCAGTTTTTATTCACACACTTAGTTTGTATGTTTCTGGATCATTACATGACATTTTTGTCACAACTTCATATTTACATAACCACTACTTACAATTGTGATCCAGAACTGCTCTGTCACCACAAAGATTGCCCTCATGTCACCCTTTGTTATTATATTGTCATACTTTTTATTAGGGTGAACACCCTCAGCTTCCTCCTTCACTCTTGCCTTTTCTCATTGTATATGTTAAACATCACCTTTGTTGACTTCCTATCTTTTTGTTGTTGTTGTTTTGGTACTGGGGATGGAACCCAGGGGCATTCTACCTCTGAGCTCTACCCCAGCCCTATTTTTTATTCTTTATTTTGAAACAGGGTCTCACTACATTGCAAAGGGCCTCACTAAGTAGCTGAGGCTGTCTGTGAACCTGTGACGTTCCCATTTCAGCCTCCCAAGCACGAGGCTTAACAGGCACACATCCCCACACCAGCATCATGTTCTATTAACCATTTTCACAACTCCTTGTATGGTGAGCCCTCTTGGTTCTTCTTGTGACCTTGCAGGTTATGAAGATTGCAGTGTTCTGGCTTCTGGAAATTTATTGCTGCTGCCTGGCTTCTATTAAGTCAATGTCCTATGATGTCCATAGACATTAGTAGGGCCAGCTCCATGACAACTTGTCTTATCCTAACCCTTAGTCTGCATGTGACAGCCTCTAAACTGAGTGATGCTGGGTGCCCTTCACCAGTTCTTTCCAGATGGCTTTGGTGAATAGTGAGTTTTCTGCTCCCTCATGGGATATCATCAGGATTTCTGACCATATATGATGTCATTCCAACATGTCCAACCCCCTTAGTCTCTGAGCCCTTCCTTTCCCCTATAGGTGAGTTGGGCATTTCTACTTCACACAGCAAAACTTTTTGCCTCCTAAGACTTCTAGATACTACCTTAGCTATGAATTCTCCCCACCCGTGGGGTCATTCCCAAAGTGTTAAAGCCATCTCCTCGAATCAGTGAAGCCCTGCTTGCTTGCTTATTATTTATTTATTTATTTATTTATTATTTTTTTTAATTTATTTTTTATTGGTGCAATGTATTCATACATCATAGTGGTATAAAGAAAATACTTTTGTAGACATACATGCACATCTCGCCCAGTTAGCCCCTACCACGATCCCCACCCCATTCCCTCCCCATCCCTCCTTCCCACGCTTGGCTTACTGGTTGACATCTAGTATTATAGCAATTTATACAATATTAACATTGATAATCTCACATAACAGTTTCATTTGTCTGGTACCAAACTTTTGATGACTTAAAGATAACATTTCAATATTTCTTTTTGCTTTCTTTCTTACCAGAGAATATTTTTTTCTTTTTTTTTTAGGTGAAATTATCATACATTTATTTATTTATTTTTCAGAAAAAATCTATCCTGATATGGAATATGGACTCTAGATACCCAAAACAGTCTCAAAGAAGAACAAAGCTAGAAGATGTATATTTTCTGATTTCAAACCATATAAAGCTACAATAATTGAAACAGTGTAGTACTGTTATAAAGGCAGATATATAAACCATTGGAGCTAATTAAAAGCCTAGAGATAAATTCTTCCATACATTGTCAAGTTATTTTTGACAAGGTTTCCATGAACTTTTGGTGGAGGAAATACTAGTCTTTTAACTAAATATTGTTGAAAAATAATAATAAATGAAAAAGAATAAAATTGGACCCTTACCTAACACATATACAAATATTAACTCAAAATAGATAAAAGACCTAAATATAAATCTTAATACTATAAGCTTTTAGAAGAAAATCTGGGTCATAAAACCTCACAACATTGAAATTGGAAGTGATTTCTTGGATATGATTTCAATGGCACAGGCAACAAAAGAGTAAATAAACTCCCTAAAAAATAAAAAAAATATTGTATATCCAAAGACAATGTAAACAGAGTTAAAAGTTACTGATCCTCTTCCAAGAGTTCCTCCTATGACCCATTTCTCCCTAACTCTCACATATTAGGGAAAGCATCTGATTTCTTATTTTTTGTGCCTGACTGATCTCACTTAGCATAATGTCCTCCAGTTCCATCCATTTCCCTGAAAATGATGTAATTGAGTTTTTTTTTGATGGCTGAGTAAAATTCCATTGTGTACATATCCCACAGTTTTGTAATCCATTCATCTGTTGATGGACATCTTGGCTGCTTCCATAGTTTGGCTATGGTGAATTGTGCAGCTATGAACATAGATACACATGCATTAGTTTGGTAGTTTGGTTTCTTTTCTTTTGGGTAGATACCCAACAGTGGTATTGCTGGATCAAATGGAAGATTTGTTCCCATTCTTCTGAGGATTCTCCATACTGTTTTCCAAAGTGGTTGCACTAATTTGCAATCCCACCAACAATGTCTTAGAGTTCCCACTTCTCTACATCCTCGCCAGCATCTGTTGTTGTTTGTGCTTTGAATGATGGCCATTCTAGTTGGAGTTAGGTGAAATCTCAGGGTAGTTTTGATTTGCATCTCTCTGATTGCCAGTGATGTTGAGCATTTTTTCATGCATTTATTGGCCATTTGAATTTCTTCTTTTGTGAAGTGTCTATTTAGTTCATTTGCCCATTTTGTTATTGGATGCTTTGTTTTCTTAGTGTTGAGTTTCTTGAGTTCTCTGTATATTCTAGATATTAGTCCTCTATCGGTGGTGTAGGTGGCAAAAATCTTCTCCCATTCTGTTGGCTCTGGATTGAGGTTCTTGATAGTTTCCTTTGCTGAACAGAAGCTCTTCAGTTTCATGCAATCCCATGTATTGATTCTCCTTTTAATTTGTTGTGCCTTTGGGGTCTTGTTGAGGAAATGTTTGTCTATACCTATGTGTTGTAGTGTTGGACCTATGCCCTCTTCAAGGAGCTTCAAGGTCTCTGGTTTAATTTCCAAGTCTTTGATCCATCGTGAGTTGACTTTTGTACAGGGTGAAAAAGTGGGATTAACATCCAATTTTCTGCATATGGTTAACCAATTTTGCCAACACCATTTGTTGAAGAGGCTATCTTTTTTCCAGTGTATGTTTTTGGCCCCTTTGTCAAAAATCAATTGGCTGAAAGTGTGTGGACTTGTTTCTGGGTCTTCTATTCTGCTCCATTGGTCTATATATCTGTTCTTTTGCCAGTACCATGCTGTTTTTATTACAATGGCTTTGTAGTATAGTTTAAAGTCAGGTATTGTGATTCCTCCTGCGTGGTTTTTGTTGCTGAGAACTACCTTAGCTATTCTGGGCTTTTTGTTATTCCAGATAAATTTAAGGACTGATTTTTCTATGTCTGTGAGGAATGATCTTGGTAGTTTAATGGGCATTGCATTAAATCTGTAGATCGCTTTTGGGAGGATGGCCATTTTAATGATATTAATTCTGCCAATCCATGAACATGGAAGGTCTTTCCATCTTCTAAGATCTTCTTCGATTTCTTTTTTCAGTGTTTTATAATTTTCTTTGTAGAGATCTTTTACCTCCTTGGTCAAGTTTATTCCTAGGTATTTTATTTTTTTGTGGGAGATCCTGAGTGGAAGTGTTTTCTGAATTTCTTTTTCAGTGGATTTATGGTTGGTGTACAGGAAAGCTTCTGATTTTTTAAGATTGATTTTGTATCCAGATACCTTGCTGAATTTGTTGATCAGTTCTATAAGCCTTTTGGTTGAGTTTGTTGGGTTTTCTAAGTATAGTATCATGTTATCTGCAAATAGTGAAAGCTTAAGTTCTTCTTTTCCTATTTGTACTCCTTTGATTTCCTTTTCTTGCCTTATTGCTCTGGCTAGAGTCTTTAGTACTATATTGAAGAGAAGTGGTGATAGTGGACATCCTTGTCTCGTTCCAGTTTTTAGGGGAAATTCTTGAAGTTTTTCCCCATTTAATATGATGTTGGCAGTGGGCTTATTGTAGATTGCCTTAATAATGTTGAGATATGTTCCTTCTATTCCAATTCTCTGCAGTGTTTTTATCATAAATGGATGTTGAATTTTATCAAATGCTTTTTCAGCATCTATTGAGATGATCATGTGGTTTTTGTCTTTGATTCTGTTTATATGATGAATTACATGGATTGTTTTTCGTATATTGAACCAGCCTTGCATCCCTGGGATGAACCCTACCTGGTCATGGTGAATGATTTTCTTGATGTGGTTTTGAATGCGTGTTGCTAGTATTTTGTTTAATAGTTTTGCATCCAAGTTCATCAGAGATATAGGCCTGTAGTTTTCCTTCCTTGAACTGTCTTTATTCGGTTTGGGTATTAGTGTGATGTTGGCTTCATAGAATGTATTTGGGAGAGTCCCGGTTTTTTCTATTTCCCGAAATAGTTTGAGTAGTATTGGGATTAGTTCTCCTATAAAGGTTTTATAGAATTCACTTGGGAAACCATCTGGTCCTGGGCTTTTCTTTGATGGTAAGCTCTTTATTGCTATTTCAATCTCTTTGATTGTTATTGGTTGGTTTAAGTGTTCTGTATCTTCTTGACTCAGTTTAGGAAGGTTGTATTTATCTAGGAAGTTATCGATTTCCTCCAGATTTTCCATTTTGTTGGAGTATAGTTTTTCAAAGTAGTTTCTGATAATCCTCTGGATTTCTACGCTGTCAGTAGTAATGTCTCCTTTTTCATCCCTTATCTTCATAATTTGGGTTGATTCTCTCTTTTTTTTAGTTAGGTTGGCTAGTGGTTTATCAATCTTGTTAATTTTTTCAAGAAACCAGATTTTGGTTTTGTTGATTTTCTGTATTTTTTTTTTATTCTCTATTTCGTTAATTTCTGCTCTAATTTTAATAATTTCCCGTCTTCTGCTGGCTTTGGGGTCCAATTGTTCCTGCTTTTCAAGGGCTTTGAGGTGTGTCATAAGGCTATTTATTTGAAGATTTTCTGTTTTTCTTATGTGAGCACTCAGTGCTATAAATTTTCCTCTTAATACTGCCTTCAAAGTGTCCCAGAGGTTTTGATATGTTGTTTCTTTATTTTCATTTGTTTCTAGAAATTTCTTGATTTCACCTCTTACATCTTCTATGACCCATTCTTCATTCAGAAGTGTGGTGTTCAGTCTCCACATGTTTATGTTGTTTCTCTGGGTCTTCTTATAGTTGATTTCTAGTTTCATTCCATTATGGTCTGAAATGACACAGGGAAGTATGTAACATTTTTTAAATTTGCTAGTGCTCATTTTGTGTCCCAGGATGTGATCTATTTTGGAGAATGTTCCATGAGCAGCTGAGAAAAATGTAAACTCTGCTGTAGTTGGGTGAAATATTCTATATGTGTCCAAAAGGTCCATTTGGTTAATGGTGTTCTTTAGTTCTGAGACATCTTTACTGACCCTTTGTCTGGAAGATCGGTCTAGTATTGTGAGAGGTATGTTGAAGTCTCCCAGTATTATTGTGTTGGGATTTATGTGTGGCTTCATGTCACAAAGAGTTTGATTTATGAAAGTAGCTGCCCCTACGTTTGGGGCATAGATGTTGATTATTGTTATTTCCTCTTGCTGGACTATTCCTTTTACCAGTAAAATGTGACCTTCTTTGTCTCTTCTAATAAGTTTGGGTTTGAAGTCTAACTTGTCTGATATCATAGTTGCTACTCCTGCTTGTCTTCGAGTACCATTAGCATGGATTACCTTGCTCCAGCCCTTTACCTTGAGTTTGTTCCTATCTTTACTTGTGAGGTGTGTTTCTTGTAAGCAGCAGATGGATGGATTCTGGCTTTTAATCCATTTTGCCACTTTATGTCTTTTTATTGGGGAGTTGAGGCCGTTTACATTTAGTGTGATTATAGAGAGATAATTTTTAATTCCCAACATGTTAAGATCTTATTTCTGTTTGAGATACTGTTTATTCTTCTTTGCTTAGTTGTCCGCTGGATGGGAATTCTTGTTTCTTTGGTTCTGGCGTGAATTACCCATTTCCTCTTTGCAGTTAATCTCCTTGAGTATTTTCTCTAGCGCTGGTTTTGAAGACATAAATTCCTTCAGTTGCTGTTTGTCATGGAAGCTTCTTATTTCCCCATCTAATTTGATGGATAGTTTTGCTGGGTAGTAAATTTTTGGCTGGAAGTTGTTTTCTTTCAGAGTTTGGAATATGTTACTCCAAGCCCTTCTGGCTTTCATAACTTGGTTTGGGAAGTCTGGAGTGATTCTAATTGGTTTGCCTCTGTATGTCACATGGCCTTTTGTTTTTGTTGCCTTTAAGATTCTCTCCTTGGCTTCCACATTAGTCATTTTGACAATTATGTGGCGTGGGGATCCTCTTCTCTGATCCTGTCTAAAGGGAGTTCTATAAGTTTCCTGGACCTGTGTATCGACCTCTTGCTCTATGTTTGGAAAATTTTCCGCTATTACTTCCTTGAAGAGATTGTTGATCCCTTTGGTTTCACCTTCTTTTCCCTCCTCTATTCCAATTATTCTTAGGTTAGCTCTCTTGAAATAGGCCCATATTTCTTCAATGTCAGATTCCTGCTGTCGGGTTTTTTTTTCTAAATTAGAAACTATGCGTTCATTTTTAGCATGATCATCTTCAAGAAGCGAGATTCTATTCTCCATGTGGTCTAATCTGTTGTTTATACTTTGAATTGAGGCCTTTACTTTATTAATTGCATCCTTTATCTCTTTTTGACTCTCTCTAAATTCTTTTCGAAAGTCCTCTATTATTTCTAAAGTTATTTTCCTAATTTGATCTTCTAGAGATCTTTGGGTTTCTGTGTTATCAGATTCTGATGTTGTGGTGTTGTTGGCATTCACTGCTCCATTGTTATTTCTCTTTCCCATGATTTTGGAAGTTTGTGCCTTCTCTGGGTTCTTCCCTGAGTCACTACGAGTTCATTTAAGATGCTCTGGATCTCTAGTCTATGGTATCTCAGTCACCACTACTCCTTTACTGTGTTGTATCACAAAGTCTCAGACCCAGGGAGTCAATCAAGGCTGCTTAGACCGTGGGGGGTGCCAAGTTGGGCGTTCTCCAGTGGGGAGTTGTGACTATGGTATGATATCTCTGCCACTGCCACTCCCCCACTGGGCTGCACTGCTAAAATCTCCGTCCCAGGGAGACTATCTGCGCAAGTCCCTGGGAGTGCAGTACTGGGATTTCTCCCCTAGGGGCCGCAATTTGACTCACGGTTGTTGAGTGCGCTGATGGAGCTGTAGTGAACTCGGTGGATTCGCTGCTGCCGCCACTGGCAATATGGCACCACTGCCACGCCTTCGGCCGTGATGCGGCGTATTTCTTCTCTGGTTTTGAACTCTGCTCTGAGTCCTTGCCAGTTGTGCTGCGCCCAGCCCTTGGGAGCTTTAGATGTTCCCTGCACCAACAAAACTGCTGACTGCCGCCCAGCTGTTCAGCACCTGCTCACCTCGGCTCGCTGTCCACCCCTCCTCTCAGGCGCCTGGTGGCTGGTTGAGTGGGTTGGTCTAGGGCCGTCCGGTGAACTCGCCGCTGCCGCCAGCAGTAAGACGCTGCTTCTGCATCCTAGGCCGCGAGGCCAGAGTACCTCCTCTCTGGATTTGAGCTCTGTTTTGAGTCTCCCTCCTCTCTGGAGCCTGGTGTTGCTAGGGGAGATGTAGGCCGCGCCGCTCCGGCCGCTCTGCGCCGCGGCTCTGGCTGCTCCGCACCACGGTTCTGGCCGCTCCGGCTGCTCCGGCCGCTCTGCACCGCGGCTCTGGCTGCTCTGCACCGTGGGTCTGGCCACTCCGGCCGCTCTGGCCGTTCCGCGACGTGGCTCTGGCTGCTCCGGCTGTTCTGGCCGCTCCGCTCCGGCTGCTCTGGCCGCTCCGCTCAGCTGTTCTGGCCACTCTGCTCCAGCTGCTCCGGCCGCTCCACTCCGCGGCTCCGGCCACTCCGCGCCGCCGCTCCAGCCAATCCGCGCTGCAGCTCTGACTGCTCCAGCTGTTCTGGCCGCTCCGCTCGGCTGCTCTGGCCACTCTGCTCAGCTGCTGGGAACCGCGACTCCAGCTGCTCTGTACCGCGGGTCTGGCCACTCTGGCCGCTCCGGCCGTTCCGCGCCGCGGCTCTGGCTGCTCCAGCTGCTCAGGCCACTCCGCTCCGCGGCTCCCCCCAATCCGCGCTGCGGCTCTGGCCGCTCCGGCTGCTCAGGCTGCTCTGCGCCGCGCGGGCGCAGCACTTCGGGCTGGTTTTTTTCCGGTGTCTTGTTTTTCCAGCCCTTTTTTCTCTGTCCCTTGTATTTACCGTTTTTATTTCTTTGCTGTGGTGTTTTCTGGCTCTGAAAGGCGCTGGTTTTGAGGTAGTAGAGTTGGATTGTTAGCGGGACTTATAAGTGCCGCTTTCCTCCGTCGCCATCTTCCCGGAAGTCCTTATTTATTTATTTTTGCGATACTGGATTGAACCCAGAAGCATTCTACCTCCAAGTTACACACCCAGTCATATTTCATATTCTTTAATTTGAAATAAGGTCTCACTAAGTTTTGGAGGGCCTCACTAAATAGATGAGATTGGCCTAAACCTGCAATCCTCTGTTCTCAGCCTCCCAGGTTCCGGGATTACAAATGTATGCCACCATACCCAGCATTTTTAAAAATTTTGAAACAGGGTCTCACTAAGTTGTGGAGAATCTCACTAATTAACTGAGGCTAGCCACAAACCTGCAATCATTCTGTCTCAGTCTCCCAAGTTTACAAGAATGTGCCACTATACATGGCTCTAAACCCCTGCTTGTTTCATCTTATACTCTAGATGCTTTGATTAAACACCTCAAAATATAGCCCAGGGCTACTCATCTGGCTCAAGTTACCATGTACTGGTGATTTTTCTTTCTCCTTCCTTCCTTCCTTCCTTCCTTCCTTCCTTCCTTCCTTCCTTCCTTCTTTCCATCCTCCTTTTTATGGTACTGGGGATTGAACCCAGGGATGTTCTACCTCTGAGCTACACCTCTTGCCCTATTTATTATTTTTTGTTTTGAAACAGTCTTGCTAGATTGTTAAGAATCTCACTATGTTACCAAGACTCTCCTCACACTTGTGATCCTCCTGCCTCAGCTTCCCTAGTTCTGGGATTACAGGCATGTGCCACCATGCCTGGCTTGTGCTAGTGAATTCTTGAATCTCCTTCAGTATACACTCACTTTCCAGTCTTATCGATCTCAGCATATCTCTAGTGGGATTCTGATGGAATTTAACTGGAGTTATTTTGGCAGCCAGGAGATCAGATCAGAGCAAATCCTGTAGGGAAAATATTTGCTTTGTGAGAGAGAGAGAGGCCTCACTGACATCTTCTAGCTCAAAAGAGGTGCTATTTCTCACTCGGAGAAAATAGACTACCTCTGCAGTTTCTGAGACTTCAGGGAAGTCTACAGAATCAGAATCTCAGGAGAATCTATCCAGATGTCCCCAGTCTATTTTTCAAGTCCCAGAATTTTCCCTTTCTTTCTTTCTTTCTTTCTTTCTTTCTTTCTTTCCTTTCTTTCTTTCTTTCTTTCTTTCTTTCTTTCTTTCTTTCTTTCTTTCTTTCTTTCTTTCTTTCTTTCTTTCTTTCTTTCTGGTGGTACTGGGGTTCCTGGAAGCCCTTCTATGTCCGGGCTACACTCCCAGATGTATTTTTTTATATTTTTATTTGGATACAGGGTTTCTTAAGCCAGTGAGCCTGGCTCTGAACCAGCGCGATGCTCTGATCTTACGCTGACAGACTTGACTGGGATGAGTATTTAGCCATCGTGTGTGTGTGTGTGTGTGTGTGTGTGTGTGTGTGTGTGTAAGGCTTGAACCCAGTAATATCCTGCCTCTAAGCTACACACCCCAGCCCTATTTTTATTTTGAAATAGGGTTTCACTAGGTTAATGAGAGACTCACTCTTTGCTGAGGCTGTCCTCTAACCTGCTATCCTCCTTTCTCAGCCACCCACATACTGGGATTTCAAGCGTGTGCTGCCACACCCAGCTGCATTTAGCCATCTTGAGAGCTCTGATCTCCAACTACCAAGTTCCAAGTTTGTGCCTCTGAAGTGGGCATCTTTATAAACCGAAGAAGTATGATACTTTTTACTTTTATATATTTTTTGTACTGGAACCCAGGGCGTTCTATCTCCAAGATATACCCCCAGCCCTCTTTGTATTTTTATTTGAAACAGGGTCTCATTAGGTTGCTGAGAGTCTTTCTATGTTGCTGAGGCTGGTTTCAGACTACAATCCTCCTGTCACAGCTTCTCAGATACTGGGATTCCAGGCATGCACCACCATTCTCAGCTCAGAAAGGACATCTTTATAAGATAGGAATAAGCTCCTCTGGATCTTAGCCATTAAGTGCTCAACAAAAGTTACAGGCCAGCAGTATCTCCCAAGAACAGGCCAACACTAATACTTGCACAATGCTCAGCTGGTGGCTTTTGGTAGCCACCAGAGGCACTGAGGCATGGTCTCATGGTAGGACGAGACAGGTTACAGCTGGGTCTATTGGTCAGCTATGCTTCCTGCAGAAGGAGATCTCAGTGGTACATTTTATGTCCTCTACAGTGGCATTCCAGATGAAAGCCTTGCTGGTTTGACTCTGAGTAAAGGATTGAGGACTTCTGCGCTCTCTCTCTCTCTCTCTCTCTCTCTCTCTCTCTGTGTGTGTGTGTGTGTGTGTGTGTGTGTGTGTGTGTGTGTGTTATTACGGGCTGAATCCAGGGCCATTCTATTTCTGAGATACACCCCCAGCCCCAGCCCTATTTTATTTTTTTGAAACAGTCTCGCTAAATTGCGGAGGCCATCTTTGAACCTGTGATCTTCCTATCTTAGCCTCCCAAGCACTGAAATATGCCACCACACTCAGCTTCTTTAATTAAGCTTCTTTATTATGATGCAGGCACAAATGGGTCTGATTGATACCTTTACCCCATCTGTATACATAGCAGTAGAGCCTTTAACATGAATGAAAAGGAGTTTTCCAACCTTCTGCTTCCTATGCAAGATTGAACAGTAATGGCACTTGGCAATATGATTTCACCAATTCTCTATGAATTTATGACCTCCTCATTGGCCTGGGTAGACTTCTGGCCTGAACTTTTGATCCTATCTTGGATTAAAATTTGGACACTGTCTTGGATTAAAATTATTCTAACTCTTTTACTAAATTATTTTATCTCTGACTCTCACTTTCTCTCTTTCTCTCTCTTTTTGGTATTGGGGACTGAACCTAGGGGCACTCTACCCCTAAGCTATACTCCCCAGCCATTTTTAATTAAAAAAATTTGTGGTGCTTGGATACAGGAGCATTCTACCCCTGAGCTATACCCCAAGCCCTATTTTATTTTTTATTTGGAGACAGAGTTTTACTAATTTACTAAGAGTCTCACTAAATTGCTGAGGCTGGTTTTGAACCAAATTCTGGAATTACAAGTATGCACCACCATATCTGGCTATAATTACAAAAAAAACTGAAACAGGGTCTTGATAGGTTGCTAAGAGTATGCAATACTCCTGTCTCAGCCTTCCAAGTACTGGGATTACAGGCATGCACTACCATGCCTAGCTGTGACCTCCATTCTTGGGCCTTCAGAGATTAAATCCTCCACAAATTGTCATTCAGGCTTAGTATGTTTTTGTTCCCTCAGACTCAGCAATCTAAAGGGAAAGGCTTTTAGTTCAATTTATCCCAAGACACCAAAGCCTTAGGCAGTTCAACCTTTAGAAATGATCTATTTTAGTCTGACTCACTGGAACACCCTGTAATCCCAGTTATTTGGAGGCTGAGACAGAAGGATTGCAGATTCAAGGCCAGCCCCGGCAACTTAACGAGATTCTGTTTCAAAAATAAAAAGGGCTGGGATGTAGCTCAGAGGTAGAATGCCCCTGGGTTCAATCTCCAGCACCGAAAACAAGAAGGAAAGTAAAGTAGGTAAGAAAAAAAGAAAGAAAAGAAAGAAAGAAGGAAAGAAAGAAAGAAAGAAAGAAAGAAAGAAAGAAGGAAAGAAGGAAAAGTGAAACGATCCATTCTTTCCGCAGTGTCCACAGGATTGGCAATATGAGATAGGTGTGACTATTTGTTACTCACCAGAACATTTCTAAGTTGAAAGTAGCCACTTTGCCTTAGAAGCAAAATATTTTAATTGGTGGTTTACAGTGGTGTGAGCATACTCCTTGATAGTAGAAATTACATCACCTTAATAAAAGTAGCTGCAAACCAAGAAAAGTCAACCCTCGGAAGTGTTTTGCAAAGTTTCACTAGTGATGACCTGATCTAGGGATCACCTGAAAGCAGTTCTTAGGACAGTTGTTTGGGGACCATGACAGGAAGCATTCTAGTTAAGGAGAAAATTAGATTTCCCTTCCCTACTTTGATTAGTATAAAAAATGTTAAAGGGGAAGAGTTGGGACCTACTCACCAGAGAAGGGTGTGTGGGGGTGGTACTTTGGTGTACTTGGGTCTTCTCTAAGTTGTAATGGCCAGGAACAGTAATGCAGATACCCAGTGTGTGACAGGATCATGGTCTCTAATATCTATAGTGTCAAATCCGGTTATTGTTTCAAATTCCCCAAAAGAGACATCAAACTCCTTTGTACCTGTGAGTGTGATCTTATTTGAAAATAGGGACTTTGAAGTTAAGATGAAGTCATGAGTTTGGTCCCTTAATTCAATATTTTTTTAATCTTTGAATTTTTAAAATCCAACATGATTGGTATTATAAGAAGAGACAAAGAGAGAGAGAGACCTAGGGAGAGAGAACGCCATATGACAACAGAGACAGACATTAAAGTCATGGATCTACAAACCCAGGCATGCCAAGGACTGCCACCAACACCAGAAGCTAAGAGAAATGCATGAAACAGACTCTCCATGAGAGATTTCAGAGAGATCATGCCCCTGAAAACACTTTGATTTTATACCTCTAACTTCTAGAATTGTGAGAGAATACAATTTTTTTGTTGTTTAAAACCACCCAGTTTGCTGGGCGTGGTGGCGCACACTTGTAATCCTTGCACTTGGGAGGCAGAGAGACAGGAGGATCGTGTAGGTTCAAAGCCAACCTCACTGGCTTAAGAGACCCTGTTTCCAAAAAAAATACATACATATATATATATATATATGTGTGTGTGTGTGTGTGTGTGTGTGTGTGTGTGTGTGTGTGTGTCTGGGAGTGTAGCCCGGAGGTAGAAGGGTTCCATCCAGTACCACCAACAAACAAACAAACAAACAAACAACCCACCCAATTTATGATAATTTTGTTAAGGCAGCCTTAGGAGACTGATTTCTTATATTGACTTTGAAAAATATAGTGAAAGGGTTCAAGCTTGAGTTTCTAGTTCTGAGGTCCTTATAGTTAGGAATCCTACTGCACACTTTGGCCATAGCATAGAATGTTCTCAATTTTAAATTTAAAACAATTTTATTTTGTACTAGGGATTGATCTGAGGGGCATTCTAACATTGAGTTACATTCCCAGCCCTTTTTATTTTTTTAAATTTTTTTATTGGTACATTGTCATCATATATCTTTAGTGGGGTACAAGATAGTAGAGGCATACATGCACACATCACTCATTTAGCCCTTCCCCAATTCCCACCCCATTCTCTCCCTCTCCCTCCTTCTCATTTATTTTTATATATTTTTTATTTATTTATTTTTTGGTGGTACTGGGGATGGAACCCTTCTACCTCCGGGCTACACTCCCAGACCTATTTTATATTTTACTTGGAAACAGGGTCTCTTAAGCCAGCGAGGCTGGCTTCAAACCTGCGCGATCCTCCTGTCTCCACCTCCCAAGCGCTGGGACTACGCTGGGACTACAAGTATGCACCACCATACCTGGATCATTTATTTTTATTTTTAAAAGTCTCATTAGGTTGCTGAGGGCCTCGCTAAGTGGCTGAGATTGGCCTTGAAACTGCGATCTTCTTGTCTCAGCCTCCAAGTACTGGAATTACAGGCAGGTACCAGCACTTCTGGCTCCTTAATCTTAATTTTCAATTCAATTATACTTCCTTAATTCAATTATTTATTATTTTTCAATTTCAATTATACTTTAGGTACCTAGAAATAAAATTATCTTATTAGTAGATATTATTTATAGGAGATCTTGCCAGGCATGGTAGCACATGTCTATAATTCAAACTTTAGGAGGCTGAGACAGGAGGATTGCAAAATCAAGGCCAGCTTCAGCAATTTAGCAAGACCTTGTTTCAAAATAAAAAATGAAAGTGCTAGGGGTGTGTAGCTCAGTAGCAGAGCGCCCTTGAGTTTGAACCTTAATACTGTAATAGAAAAGGGAGTTCTTGCTTATTCTAAGTGTTCTTGCCTTGTTATCACTCACACCAATGCCAAAATGGTGTTATTGACATAACTATGTCTGTTTTGTAAAGAAAGGATTTGAAGCACACAACTATTAAATAATCTCCTGAAGGTCTCACAGCTAGGAAATTGACAAAAGTAGGGTTTGAACATCAGCAACAATGGCTCCAGATTCTGTGCCATTAACCATTATACCAGACTGTCTCTTTAATGGGACATATGATGGAGGTCACACCAAGTAGAGTCCATCAAGTACCAAATGTCCCACTAGTCCAAAGCCTAGTGACTGTGAGAAATATATAGGATGACTTTGTTACTATGGTATCTGGACATTTTGGAAGCTCAGAGATCACAATTTCAACCCCTAGATTTGATTCCACTTTTTCACTTCTTTCTTTTCTTTCTCCTTCCTTTCTTCTTTTTTTGGTGGTACTGGGGTTCCTGGAAACCCTTCTACCTCCGGGCTACACTCTCAGACCCATTTTATATTTTTTTAATCAGAGACAGGGTCTCTTAAGCCAGCGCGACTGGCTTCGAACCTGCATGATCCTCCTGTCTCCTCCTCCCAAGCGCGGGGATTACAAGCGTGCGCCACCACGCCCGGCCTCTCTTCTCTCTTTTCTTTTTTTCTTCCTTCCTTCCTTCCTTCCTTCCTTCCTTCCTTCCTTCCTTCCTTTCTTTCTTTCTTTTTTCTTCCTTCCTTCCTTCCTTTCTCTCTCTCTCTTTCTTCTCTCTCTCCCTTCCTCCCTCCCTCCCCCCCCTCTCTCCTTTTCTTTATACTGCAGATTGAACCTTGGGCATTCTACCTCTGAGCTATACTACAACACTTTTTATTTTGAAATGGGGTCTTGCTGCCAGGTGTGGGGGCGCACGCTTAATCCCCACACTTGGGCGGCGGAGACAGGAGGATCGTGCAGGTTCGAAGCCAGCTGGCTTAAGAGACCCTGTTTCCAAATAAAAATATAAAAAAAATAGGTCTGGGAGTGTAGCCCGGAGGTAGAAGGACTTCCTGGAACCCCAGTACCACAAAAAAAAGAAATGGGGTCTTGCTAAGTGGTTGAGGTTTTTGCTGCATTGCTTAGGCTGGCCTTGAGCCTGCACTCCTCCTGCCTCAGCCTCCCAAATACTGGGATTAAAGATGTTCACCCCTGCACTTTAATTTAATTCCATTTTCTAAGATAATTTATCTAGCTTCTTGGGTCCCTGTACCTCCACTCCAGCTTTTCCTTCTACAAATAAGTCATCTTCAAAGTATAATTTGTTTTCTTCTGAAGTTAGTAGTTGCCTCCTTAGATTATTTAGAGAATAAAGATAAATAAGTTAGACACAGAAATCAATTAATATTGATATAGCTATTTTCCATGGAAAAGATGGGGACGTCTCCAAGAGTTTCTCCACTCAATTAATGATCCTAGGCTGCTACCAGTGCCAAGGATTTTATGGATAAATTGAAAATGAAATAATAGAGCATAGCCCTTCACCAAGTTCCATTCAGTTCCGAATCAATTACATGGGAATGTTTGTGGATGAATCTTGGCAGTAGCTCTGCTTCTGAGCCAACAATTTGGGTGTTATTGTTTTTATTTCTTCTGTGACATCAGTGGTGATAGGATTTGGATCTGTGGGAGTTTGAGGTAGCCATAGTCTTTATACCTACTGGAACTTGAGAATGATTACCTGACCTCTATGATGGATTTTAATCATCCAGCTGACTCTTCCATCAAAATTAATTGCATCATGGCAGCTTTGTCTTTCCCTACACCCTATTATAAAGACTGATGGCTCTGTTAGGTTAGAGGAAAAAAGAGAAACCTTTGAAGTCCCTAAGACATGCTCAATTCAACTTTAACATGAGCATGTTTTGACTCCAGCACTGACAGTAGGAGCGCCCTCCATGGGTGATCAGTCTTTTCAGGTGTTCCTTATGGTATTTTGGGTACCTCTGCAAAATTTTCCATCTTGTAAATAATACTCACAGATGAGAGATTTTGAATGAATTAGATCTATATCAAGAATTCAGTGGAAAGACCAGGTATCCCTTCCCTACTGTAACTTTCCCACAGGAACAATGTGGGCCTGGGAAATAATATGTTTTTGTATTGGGGATTGAACCCAGGGGCATTTTACCCCAGAGATACACCCCATCCCTTTTTATTTTTTGTTTTGAAACATGGTATTTCTAAGTTGCTTAGGGTCTCTATAAGTTGCTGAGGCTGGCCTCGAACCTGCTATCCTCCTTTCTCAGCTTCCTGAGTAGTGGAATTACAGGTATGTGCCACCACACCTGGCTGTACTCCTACTTTCTTAGTTTGAAGTTTGTGTGGTAGAATTGTCAGAAAGCAAGGGGAGGTTGTAAGGGACATATATAGGCCCCCAAGACCATCCCTTCCCAATGGCCCACCTCCAAGCCTGGCTGCTTAATATCTTACCTAATGCTATAAACCAGTAACTGAGGTATATTCACACAATGAAATTTTACTCAGCCATAAAGAAGAACAAAATGATGTTATTTGCAAAACAGACAGAACTGGAGAATATTATGCTGAGATTAGCCAGTCTCGGAAAGTAAAAAGCTGTAGGCCGGGCGTGGTGGTGCACACTTGTAATCTCAGCATTCGGGAGGCTGAGACCGGAAGACTGTGGTTCGCAGACAACCTCAGCTACTTAGCGAGGCCTTTCACAACTCAGTGAGACCCTGTTTCAAAAAAATAAAAAGAGTAAAAAAATAGGTCTAGGGGTGTAGCTCAGAGGTAGAAAGCCCCTGGTTTCCATCCCTGGTACCCCCAAAAAAATTGTATGTTTTTATCCCCGTATATGAAAGCTAGAGAGAAATTGGGAAACAGAAAGGATCTCAGATAAAGGAAGAGAGACTCCAATGGAGCAATGGAGGGAGTTTATGGGAGGGAGGTGAGCGATGTATTGAAGGCAACGGTTCAAATCATGTGATGTACATATATGAAATTATCAATACCAATCTTAATGTCATGTACAGAAAATGGGAAGGAGTGGGATCTCAAGGGAAGCTCACCAAATACTGTATGCATGCATTTTTCTATCACTGTATACCTGGTTACAATGTGTAATTACAGTGAACCAATAAAAGTATATTTTAAAGATACATTACCTAATCTCATCTGTGGTATGACACTGTGAGAACAGTTCCCTAGTTCATGCCTTTAGCAATAGAGGCGGCCCTTTGATGGTTAATGCAAAAATCATCTTTAAGGTTTTATTTCCTTTTCGCTTATCAGTGAAGATATTATGAAGGATTGTAGGAATGAAACCACTAGAAATATGGAACATTATGAGAATGAACACGTGATATTTTTAGGTTTATACTCTTGGAAGTGAGAAGTAGTTGTTAATACAAATCTTTCTGGTCTAGAGTTGTGTGGGGAAGAATGGGTGCCCTTTGGGGGTCAATATTCAGTTTTTTTGGTACTAGAGATTAAATCCAAGAGCATGCTACCTTTGAGCTACATCCACAGCTCTTTTTATATTTTAATTTGAAACGGGGTATCATTAGGTTGCTGAGGGGCTTGCCAAGTTGCCAAGGCTGTCTTTAAACCTGTGATCCTCCTGTCTCAGCCTCCCATGTACAGGTACACACCACCACACTCAGTTTCAATCTTCAATTCCAACTAAAAACCAGTCCTTCTTGTAAATGACCACAGCTGTTTCTTTTTGTGTGTGTGTGTGGTACTGGAAATGGACTCAGGGGTTTTCAACCTCTGGGCTATACTCCAAGACCAGTTTTCTATTTTATTTGGAAACAGGGTCTCACTAAGTTGTTGAAAGCCTCACTAAGTAGCTGAGGCTGGCTTCGAACCCGTGCGATCCTTCTGTCTCAGCCTCCCAAGCGCGGGGATTACAAGCGTGCGCCACCACGCCCTGCTGACCACAGCTGTTTCTTGAGTCCTGCCATCCTTGGCCTTCATCAAAATGACCTGTGTAGTCTCCACCTCCTCCATGCCTGCAGGCAAGAAGATCTGTCTAGAGGGCACCTCACTTATCGATTTTCCCATCCCAATGCCTGTAATATAATTGATAACCTCCTTGTTGTGGTATACAAGGCCCTCTGTGATCTGGACCCACTTTATGGTTTTGGATTCCTTTTCTAGAATTTCCCTTCTCTTCGCAATATTTCCTTGTCTGCAATTTCTTATAATATACTCACTAAGGTCTCTCATGGCCCAGGGATTTGCAACTGGTCTTCCCTCTGCCAGAAAGAGTCTTCCCCAAACTCAGTGCTTGTCTGCCTAACAAACTTTTTTTTTTCTGGTCTCATGTCAAGTCCTAGTTCTATGGAGCCTTTTAATAACCCAATCGGAAGAAACTCAGATTGATTTCTTCCATCATTCTCCCCGTTTTGCCATATATTGCATAAGTGACCTCTTGTAGAACAATAATGTTCAGTAGTTTACTACCTGATTATTTTTCTCTAGGCCACCATTATAGTTAATCACATCCTCTTAAAAGTGGTCATTTGAAAAATTAAGGAGAGCATGGATAAGAATGGACAGAAATCATCCCAATCCCTCTCTCAAACATATTTCCATATTCATTGCTGCTGGTATGAAAGTTTCCCTCAATTTTGATCATCCACACCTAAATTGATGACAAAAAGAGATATAAAGGAGGTAACAGTTGAAATAATGCTATGTATGCATGTTAAACTACCAATGCCAATCTCAAAGACATGAGCAGAGAAGGGAAGGGAGGAGGGTGGGACAGAGAAGGAAATGTCCCATGAGTTGTGTGCATACGTATTCCTATCACTCTGTACCTCAGTATGATGTATAATTACAATACACCAATAAAAATGTAAACAAGAAAAGATGAAAGGCAGTGAGCAAGGAGCCAGAGTCTTCAGTAATGAGGCAGGCCAGTGGACACGATAACAGTGCTTTGTGAATCCTGATTAAGCTACATCCTTTTCCTCTCCTGCCCCAGCGTCCTAAGTTTATAATATTTGATGGGATCCAGAAAGGAGTATGAATATTTGAAGAGCCCAGCCCTATTCATTTTGTACTCTCCTAGTCATATTTATTGTGTACAAAGATATTATCAGCTTTCAACTAAGGTAAGTTACTTTTTATGGTACTGGGAATTGAACTCAGGGGTATTCTTTGAGTTACATGCCAGCCCTATTTTATTCTTAATTTTGAAGTAGGGCCTCACTAGCTTGCTGAGAGTCTCACTAAGTTGCTGAAGCTGGCCTAAACTTTTGATCCTCCTGTGTCAGCCTGCCAAGTACTGGGATTATAGGCTCTAAAGTCACATTATATGTGAAGCATCTATCAAAACTACTAATCTCTATCCAGATGCTCCTTGATTTACACTGGGATTGCATCCTGCTAAACCCATTGTAATTTGAAAATGTTGTAAGTAAAAATGGATTGAATACACCTACCTCACATCCTCACTTAGCAAAACAGTACACCGTAGTCTCTATGGTTTCCCCCTGTGATCACGGAACTGATGGAAAGTAAACTACAGCTTAGTGCTGCTGCCCAGCATCATGAGAAAGTATCAGACCACAAGGGTTCTCAATAGTCTGAGAAAGATCACAGTTTAAAATCTGAGCTACATCTTCTATCGAATGCATATTGCTTTTACATCGTTGACAGAAAAATATTAAGTAGAATCATCATAGGTCAGGGACCATCTGTACTAGTATGAGTATTATTAGTATTATTTTTTGAGAATAAGAGATTTATATTCTATTGCAAGATAATACATCACATATAAAACATACACGTGGTTTATTTATTTTTTTTTACATTTTTCACTTTTTTGGTGGTACTGATGGAACCCAGGAATATTCTACCTCCGAGCTACAGCCAAAGCCCTATTTTTTATTCTTTATTTTGAAACAGGTTCCCACTTAGTTGCAAAGGGATTCACTAAGTAGTAGCAGAGGCTGTCTGCAAACCGCGATCCTCCTGTCTCAGCCTCCCAACTGCTGGGATTACAAACATGCGACACCATGCCTGGCATATTTTTTATTTTTATTGGTGCACTATGATCTCACATCACAATGTGGATCATATTGACAATGGCATATATTCACACAGGGTTTTCCAAATGCTGAGTTTTGGGTCATTAGAGAAATAGGAGAGGATTGCTAAATTCTAATTGGCTGAATTACCTTTCAGTCTAATTGGTCCTATTATTAGTCAATGATGAACATTTACTAGGGTTCAAGTGGCATTAAGTGTCAGCCAGGTATGATGGTGCACGCCTGCAATCCCAGTACTCAAGAGGCTGAGTTAGGAGGATCACAGGTTCAAAGACAACCTCAGCAATTTAGCTAGGTCCTCTGAAATTTAGTGAAATCCTATTTAGAAATAAATAAAAAGGGCTGGGGAAGTAGCTAAAGGTGGAAAACCCCTAGGTTCAATTCCCAGTAACACACACACACACACACACACACACACACACACACACACACACACTAACTGTTATAATGTTTTAATTTATATTTGATACATAGTTTATATTTACTCTAAATAAATATTTTATTGTATCTATTTCAATGATTTATGGCATAAATGTGAAAATCATGTAAAGAGTCAGGCATGGTGGTGCACACCTGTGATACCAGTATTTGGGAGACTGAGACAGGGAAATCATAGATTCAAGGCCAGCCTCAGCAATTTAGTAAGACACTGTTTTAAAATAAAATTAGGGCCGGGCATGGTGGTGCACGCTTGTAATCCCAGCATTTGGGAGGCTGAGACCGGAGGATCACGGTTCAAGGACAGTCTCAGCTACTTAGTGAGGCCCTTTGCAACTTGGAAAGACCCAGTTTCAAAATAAAGAATAAAAAATAGGGCTGGGTGTATAGTTCCAAGGTAGAAAACCCCTGGGTACCATCCCCAGTACTGAAAATAAAATAAAATAAAATAAAAATAGGACTAGGGGTGCAACTAAGAGGTTGAACACCCCTGAGTTCAATCCACAACACCAAAGAGGGCTCTTTGGGGGGAAATGACCAAGTCATGAGGGTTCATTAAAGAATAAGTGCCTTATAAAAGGGCTGGCAAGCCGGGCGTGGTGGCGCACGCTTGTAATCCCCGCGCTTGGGAGGCTGAGACAGGAGGATCACACAGGTTTGAAGCCAGCCTCAGCTACTTAGTGAGGCTCTCAGCAACTTAGTGAGACCCTGTTTCCAAAAAAAGTATAAAATAGGTCTGGGAGTATAGCCCAGAGGTAGAAAGCCTCTGGGTTCCACCCCAGTACCACACACACACACAAAAATAACTGGCAAGAACTTGTTTAGGTCCTTTTTGTTCTTCTGCCATCTCCCTGGTGAAGAGGCATCAAAAGGACTCCCACCAGACACCAAACTTACCAGTGCCTTGATCTTGGTTTTCTCAGTTTCCAGGACTGTGATAAAAAAATTTTGGAGAGGGTGTTGGGGATCAAACTCCAGGCTTTCCATATGCTAAGCATATGCTCTACCACGGAGCTATACTTCCAGCTCCTAGAACTATGAGAAATACATTGTATTTATAAATTATCTGGTATCAGGCACTCTTGTTTTGTGTGGTACTGGGGATCCAACTCAGCAGCATTCTACCTCCGAGCTACAGCTCTGAACCTTTTTAAATTTATTTTCTGTTTTGAAACAGGGTTTCATTAGGTTGATAAGAGTCTGGCTGCATTGCTGAGGCTTGCCTCAAATCTGTGACTCTCCTGGCTCAGCCTCTCAAGTATTTGTATTACAGATGTGTGCCACCATGCCCAGCAGGTGTTTTTTTTTTTAATTGGGTGCTGAACCCAGCAGTGTTCTACCTTTGAGCTACACACCCAGCCTTGTTTTATCTTTTATTTTGAAACAGGGTCTCACTAATTAGCTAAGATTCTTGCTAATTTGCTGAGGCTGGCCGTAAACCTGTACACCTCTTGTTTCAGCTTCCCAAGTGGGATTACCGGTGTGTGCCACTACTCCTGGCTGCCAGGTACTTTTCAAATAGCAGCTTAAATGACCTAAATACTCTAACAGTCAGTCCTCGATGAAGAGCTGGGCTTCCTATATTCCACCAATGTTGCCCAGGGGAGCTACAAAGGCTGCACTGTCACATAGACCCCTATGGGGTCAGTCTTATTAGAGCCTCTGGCAATACTTTAGAACCTCTGCATGTAGGGGAAAAACACCTGACATTTAAATTGAAAACCAGATGGTAGAAGATTATTGCTGAGAATTCAATTTCCTCCTGCTTGTATTTGAAATTCCTTTCCAAAGAGATTGTTTTGTTCTTGTAAGTCTTCAGTTCCAGCAGTGCTATATCTTGTGTAACAGAAAATTGACACTGGGACAGTGTTATGTGTATAATTCTCTATCATCTTACCATGTGTAGATTTCTGTAACCACCACCAAGAGCAAGATATAGGACAGCTCCACCACTTCAAAGATTTCCCTCTTGCTATCTTTTTAAAGTCACACCCACTCCTCTACCTCCCATCATCTCTAACCCTTGATGACTATTAATCTGTCCTCTATCTCTTATGTTGTCACTTGAAGAAAGTTATCTAGCCAGGCATTATGGTGCACACCTGTAATCCCAGTTCTTGAGAGGCTGAGACAAGAGGATTACAGGTTCAAGAACAGTCTCAGCAAGTAGTGAGTGCCTCAGCAACTTACTGAGACCCTATTTAAAAAAAGAATAAAATAGGACTGGGAGTGTAGCTCAGAGAAAGAATGCCCCTGGGTTCAATGTTCAGTACAAAAAGGAGGAGGAGGAGGAGGAGGAGGAGGAGGAAGAGATATAAATGAGATCATACAGCTTGTGACCTTTAAAAATGGGCTTTTCCCCCACTCATTATAATGCCTCAAAATTATTATATGTATAGTTTGTCCTTTTATTGGTGAATAGTATTCCATAGTGAAAAGAACATTCCATGAAAGTACCACAATTTTTATAACCACTCACCTATTAGAGAACATTTTGGTGGTTTCCAGTTGGTAGTGTTGGTATATTAGGATTTTTCAGGCAATTTTTTTTGGTAAAAGCTCTGTTTTTTTTTTTCTCTGCATTCTTTTCTCTAACTTCCTGTGAATTACTTAAACTTCATTTAGCATTGAATTTTTATTTATTTACCTATAGTGTTTTTGAAGTATTTTTCTTTATATCACTTTTGTGTGTGAAACTGGGAATTGAATCAGGGACACTCTACCTCTGAGCTACACCCCCCAGTTCTTTTTATTTATTTTTACTTTGAAACAGGGTCTTACTAGCCTGCTGAGAATCTTACTACATTGGTGAGGCTGTCCTCAAACCTGCAATCCTCTTGTCTCAGCCTCCCAAGTACTGAGATTACAGATACACACCATTATGCTTGCCTTTCTGTCACTTTTTATTGGTTATTTTAGGTATTGAATTAAATACACACATCTTAATCACATTCTACTAGTGCTGACATTTTACCAGTCAACTTGAGTGAAGCATACACCTTTACCTATCTTTACCCTACTTTACTTACAATTTTCTTGGGTATTTCCTTTGTATACATTGAGAAACATCAGATTGTTATAATTTTTGTTTCAAGCATCAAATAAGAAAACTCAAGAGAAGGATAATATCTATTTTGTTTAGTCTATATTTACACTGCTTTCTAAAATTCTGATGTTTCAAGATTGTGTGTGTGTGTGTGTGTGTGTGTGTGTGTGTGTGTAATTGATTATTGAACCCAAAGGCACTCTACCTCTGACCTATATCCCCAGGCCTATTTTATATTTTATTGTATAATAAGGTCTTGCTAAATTGCTGATGGCCGGGCGTGGTGGCGCACGTTTGTGATCCCCGCGCTTGGGAGGCTGAGACAGGAGGATCGCACGGGTTCATAGCCAGCCTCAGCTACTTAGTGAGGCTCTCAGCAACTTAGTGAGACCCTGTTTCCAAATAAAATATAAACTAGGTCTGGGAGTATAGCCCGGAGGTAGAAAGCCTCTGGGTTCCACCCCCAGTACCACACACAAAAAAATAAATTGCTGATGGTCTTGCTAATTTTTTTTGGTGGTACTTGGGGTGGAACCCAGAGAGCCTCACTAAGTACCTGAGGCTGGCTTCGAAACTGCAATCCTCCTGTCTCAACCTTCCAAGCGCTGGGATTACAAGTGTGCACCGTCACACCCGGCTGGTCTTGCTAAACTCTAAGGCTGCTCTCAAACCTGTAATCTTCCTCTCTTGGCCTCCAAAGTACTGGGATTACAGGTATATGCCTCCTCATGGGGCTTCAGGAATCTTTTATAATTTCCTTTTTGTTTAGAGAATTTATTTTAAGCCAGGCGTGGTGGCATACACTTGTAATCCCAGCATTTTGGAGGCTGAGACAGGAGGATCGCCGTTCGTGGACAGCCTTAGCTACTTAGTTAGGCCTTCTTCAACTTAATGATATCCTGTTTCCAAAAAAAGAATAAAAACAATAGGGCTGGGTGTAGCTCAGAGCTAGAATGCCCCTGGGTTTCATCCCCAGTATTGCAAAACAAAATGAATATATATATATATATATATATATATAATATTATAATATTATAATAATATTACAATAATATTATAATTATAATAATATTATAATAATATATTATTATAATATTATATATATATAATTTTATGGTGGGTTTATTGGTGGCAAAATCTTTTAGTTTTCTTTAGTTTTGATAAGAATATCTTGATCTCTCTTTTGTTCCTGATAATCTGGATTGACAATTCTTTTCTTCAGTGCTTCAAAAATATGCCACTTTCTTCTGGCCTTCCTGGGTCTTGATAAGAAATTCTGTGATTCAAAAACATTTTTCCCTATAGGCAAGATGTTTCTTTCTTGCTGACTTAAAGATTTTTACTTGCCATTTATTTTCAGAAGTTTGACTATGTTGTATTTTGGCATGGATTGTGTCTGTGTGTGTGTATCCAATTCATTGTTTGCTGAAGTGTGTGTGTGTGTGTGTGTGTGTGTGTGTGTGTGTGTGTTCCTGGGGATTGAACCCAGAGGCATTCTACCTCTGAGCTACATGCCCAGCCCTTATTTTTTAAATTTCTTATTTGGAAACAAGGTCTTACTAAGTTGCTGAGAGCCTCACTAAAATTATGGAGGCTGCCCACCACGGGCAATCCTTCTGTCTCAGCCTCCCAAGTACTGGGATTACAGGCATGCACTGCCACATTTGCTGAACTTTTTTTCTTTCTTTTATTTTTGTGGTGCTGGGGATTGAACCCAAGGGCATTCTACCTCTGAGCTACACTTCCAGCCCAATTTTTTATTTTTTTTTATTTTAAACAAGGTTTTACTAAGTTGCCGAAGGCCTCACTAAGGCTGGCTGTGAACCTATGATCCTCCTGTATCAGCCTCCCAAGTACTGAGATTACAAACGTGTGCCACCACGCGCAGCTCTTGTTGAACTTCTTAAATCTGTAGTTCCATGTCTTTGGGGAAATTTTCAGCAATTATTTAGTACCTTTTCAGTCCCATTTTTTCTCTTTTCCACTCCTAACTTTGATGACACAGATATTTGATCTTTTGTTATAGTCCCACAAGTTCCTTAGGATCTGTTCATTTTATTTCCATCTATTTTCTGTCTGTTGTTTACACTAGGTAATACCCATTGCTTTGTCTTCCAGTTTGCTTATTCTTTTTTCTGTCCCTCCCATGCTGTTAAGTCCTTCCACTGAGTTTTTAAGCTATAGTTATTGTATCTTTCAGTTTTCAAATTTTATTTAGTTCCTTTTTTAGTTTTCTATTTCTTTGCTGATATTTTATTTGTTTTGTTTTTAATTGCTTGTTGATACATCTTTATGAAAACTGATATCATCTTATTGGTGTCACTTTGTTTTGCAGTGCTATCGATCAACCTCCCAACTCCAGGGCCTTGAACATACTAGGCAGTTACTCTACTGCTTAACTACATCCCTGACCCATTGGTACCTTTTTTATTTGTTTGCAGTGCTTGAGATTGAACCCAAGGCCTCCCTAATGCTAAGTGCTGACGTACCACTGAGCTACATCTTGAGCTCTTTCTAATTTATTTTATTTTGAGACAGGGTCTTGCTATGTTTCCGAGGCTGGCCTCAAACCTGTGATCTTCTTGCCTTTCTAGATATAGCTCCGTCCAGCACCCACCATTTTCATTTTTAAAAAATTTGAAACAGGATCTCACTAAGTTACTGAGGTTGAACTCAACCCTGCTATTCTTCTGTCTTTACCTCCCAAGGACTGGGATTATTGGCCTGTGCCACCACGCCTGGCTACATCGTTGTTATATTTTTTTTATTATCTTTTCGCATTAGAGATTTCCTCTGATTTTAGATTGAAGCCTTGACATTTTGGTAGATGCATTATGAAACTCTAGATCTCTGTTTATCAGAGTCCTTCTTCCCTGGTCTGACAAGGGAAGGGGAATATCACTTTGCTATTGTTGGGTGGAGTGCAAGTCTAGGTTACCCACTCAGCCTTCACTGATGTCTGAGGAGAGGGTCTCATCATTACTTCTTGTCAAGGTTCACGTTCCCCATTCTACCTCTGCTGATAGCACCCTGGCAGAGAGGGGCAGAAGTGCCTTGTTATGATTCTTCCTGGCCTCCACCGACTCCATGGTGGTGAGTATGCTTGTTACTGATGGATGCTTGTAAAATTGATGATTCTCTACGAGGCTTCCACTGGCACCATCCTACCGGGGAGAAGAGGAGGGACCTCTTCCCTATCTTCAGGTGGCTGTGGAGGTTCAGAATTACCATGTGGTCTTTACTGACACTGTGTCAGAGGGAGTTTATGACTGTCCAGAGAAAATGAAACTTCTGGCTCCCAACTTGCTGTTCTGTGACATGACCATAATGGCATGGTGGGCTCTTTGGTATGGTCTGGAAAAGGCAGAAGTCTTAAATTTTCCACTTGGCCCTTGTTGGCACAGATGGTGCTATATTTTGTTTCTGTGGCATTGGTTAGAGTAGAGTAGTTATCATTTACAACTTACTTGTTTTGAAAGGTTGCCTCTTTCCTGGTCCTTTGCCCAGAGAAAACAAGCCTTTCCTCTCTCCCCTCTCCCTTCTCCCCTCTCCCCTCTCTCCTCTCCCCCTCCCTTCTTCTTCTTTTTCTCCTCCTCCTCCTCCTCCTCCTCCTCCTCCTCCTCCTCCTTCCTCTCTCTCCCTCTCTCTTTCTCTCTCTCTCCTTTCTTTTTTTGGTATTGGGAATTGAACTCAGGGGTATTCTACCACTGAGCTATACCCTATACCCACATCCTCATTTGAAATCTTATTTTGAAACAGGATCTTGCTAAGTTGTGGAAGCTGGCCTCGAAAATGTGATCCTCCTGTCTCAGCCTCCCAAGTGCTGGGATTACAGGCATGCACCACCACATCCATCTTCAGGCTTCTCTTGAGGTATTTTTGGTATATACTCACTGATGTTTCCAGGTTACCAGCTTCTCTACAACTCAGTCCAGTATAATCAAGAGGGAAATTCCCTCAGGAAATTCACTGCTGTGTCATTCCTTGGGTTATGAGGTCCATGTCCAGTCTGCATTATTCTATCTACTTTTCAGAGTCTTCTTATATTTGTGTTATACACAACATCCAAGGTGTATAACTATAATTAGCAGGAGGAATAGGGAAAGTACACCTACTACAGTTTTCCAGAAGTGGTAGTACTATTGGTGTGTGTGTGTGTGTGTGTGTGTGTGTGTGTGTGTTACTAGGTATTGGACCCAGGGGCATTCTACCTCCTAGCTACACCGCCAGCCTTTTCTTAATTTTTTGTTTCGACTCTACCTATCTACATCACATGGTCTTCAATCAGCCTCCTGCATGCTGGCCCAACATCTGGCCAAACACTTATCTTAGCTTTGCCTTTTAGGAGAACACTGGAATCCCAAGATCTGTGTCTAGTGTCAGAGGTTGGCCCTAAGGGATATAGCTTGACTCTGAACGTGAGCTTATGGACAAGCACAATAAAGAGCACATTCTGCAGTTTCACTTACAGAAGTATGGAATGTGACTTCTTGTGTTTGTTCTAAATGTCTCTTTTCAAGCCTGAAGGGCAGGTAAGGATACAGCTTGTTACCTTGCATCCAAATTAGTGGATTAAAAATTCTTATCACATTTTTTATTCTTTTTCAAAATCTTAATCCTTTTAAAACCACAAAAAGCAGTACACAGAAATTTATATAGCCTCACTAGAGGGAAATTTAGTAATTTCTGACAGTCTCAGCTAGGTTGCTGAGTGTCATTAAATTGCTGAGGTTGGCCTTGAACCTGAGATCCTCTCATCTCAATCTCCCAAGTACTGGGATTACAGGTTTGTGTCACCATGCCTAGCTTAATTGTTTTGTCTTTAAAATCATTTTCTTATGGAAAAACTTAAACATATACAAAAGTAGTGAGATTAATAAGCCCATTTTACTCAATTATAACAATTTTCAACATTTTGACAATCTTGCTGCATTTATTCACCTTATCACAACAGAGATTCATTGGAATCTTTTTTTTTTTTTTTGAGGTACTGGGGATAACCCAGTGGCATTCAACCTCCAAGCTACACTCCCAACCCAATTTTTTATTCTTTTTTTTTTTTTTTTTTTTTTTTGGTGGTACTGGGGATGGAACCCAGAGGCTTTCTACCTCCAGGCTATACTCCCAGACCTGTTTTATACTTTATTTGGAAACAGGGTCTCACTAAGTTGCTGAGAGCCTCACTCAGTAGCTGAGGCTGGCTTCGAAGCTGCATGATCCACCTGTCTCAGCTTCCCAAACTCGAGGACTACAAGTGTGCACCACCATGCCCGGCTATCATTGAAATCTTTTAAATTCAAAACTTTTTAATTCAAATGATATTATTTCATTTTATTCAGTGTCTATGTGCGCCTTTTACAGAAAATAATCATTTTTTACATAAACACAATGCCATTATCACAACTTACTTAACTAATTTCTTAATGTGATTAAATACTAATTCATATGTGTATTTCCATGACAGTCTCAGGAAGTGCATTCAAAGTTGAAGTTTTTCAAAATAATATCCAAACTAAATGTAGTATTGTATGTGATTGATAAGCCTCTTTAAAAATCTGTAGATTTCCCTTCTTTTTCTGTGTGTGTGTGTGTGTGTGTGTGTGTGTTTGTTGTTGTTGTTGTTGTTGTTGCTGGGGATTGAAACCAATCTACTGCCAGATCGATTTTATATTTCTTTTGAAACAGAGGCTCTCCAAATTCATGAGGATGGCTTTGAGCCTGCCATCCTCTTGTGTTAGCCTCCTAAGTACTAGGCTTATTATAGGTGTGTACCCCAGCTTAACTTGAAAGAGGACATGTGACAATTTCTACTGAGTTTTAATCCTAATAATTATGTAAGACTCTATCTCATTCCACAATAATCCATTTTACAGCTCTACCATAATTCATTCAACTAGTCCCTTAGTGGTGGATATTTTTTTTCCAGATTTGTTATTAAGCAAAGTGCTATAAAAGAATAGCTTTGTGCATTTGTCATTTTGTATGTTAGCTAGTGTATCTTTGGGTTCTATTCCTAGAAGTGGGATTACTGAATCAGAGTGAATACACATGCAATTTTGTCAGAAATTACTAAATTTCCCTCTAGTGAGGCTATATAAATTTCTGTGTACTGCTTTTTGTGGTTTTAAAAGGATTAAGATTTTGAAAAAGAATAAAAAATGTGATAAGAATTTTTAATCCACTAATTTGGATGCAAGGTAACAAGCTGTATCCTTACCTGCCCTTCAGGCTTGAAAAGAGACATTTAGAACAAACACAAGAAGTCACATTCCATACTTCTGTAAGTGAAACTGCAGAATGTGCTCTTTATTGTGCTGGTCCATAAGCTCACGTTCAGAGTCAAGCTATATCCCTTAGGGCCAACCTCTGACACTAGACACAGATCTTGGGATTCCAGTGTTCTCCTAAAAGGCAAAGCTAAGATAAGTGTTTGGCCAGATGTTGGGCCAGCATGCAGGAGGCTGATTGAAGACCATGTGATGTAGATAGGTAGAGTCAAACGTGTAAGTCTTCAGGGCATGGTGGTACATGCCTGTAATCCCAGTACTAGGGAGGATAAGGGAAGAGGATCACAAGTTTGAGAGCAGTCTCAGGAACTTAGTGAGACTCTCAGCAACCTAGTAAGACCCTGTTTCAAAATAAATAAATAAATAAATAAATAGGGCTGAGAGTGTAGCTCAGGGGTAGAATGTCCCTGGGTTCAATCCCCAGTAACCCCCACCCCCACACACACACACAAAGTAAAAGTCTAATGGGACATGAACATGAAAGGCTACAGTTAGAAGGTTGTACTGAAGACTACTGTAAACTAAAAACAACCCAGCTGGAGGCAGCATGTGAAAACTGGGGAGATGTCTGGCTGGAATATGAGATAGTGCAATCTTCATTTTTACTGCCATCCCTACAACCATGATTTGTTCTCAATCTTCCAGCCTTCCCTTTCTTTCAGCCAGAGAAGTGCTTGGGCTATTGGAATCACTAGAGTGCCAGGCTACCTGGAGCTACACTATGCTTTAGGGAAGACTTCATCTCTTCCATTTTCTAGCCCTTCCCCAATTCCTGGCCCACTGATTCCCTCTGTATGGTTCACATCTTTTGGAAACATGTGAAAGATCCTGATAACTCCACTCCTCAGTTCTCTGATTGTTGTTATGGCTTTGGGAGTGCAAGGTGCAAGACCTAGTCTGGCTGTGATGGTAAGCAGGGGCTGCTGAATGAACTCTATCTAGGTCATCATGAATGAACCAGAAGGCTGGATATTCCTGGTTCAGGGCATTTTGGCATGTTCCAAATGGAATGGGAGGAGCCTAGGTTCCATGCTTCAGGGCCCTGGTGTAGAATGAACTTGCTATTATGTCTTTCGTTAGTACAGAGAAGACTTGAAAAGCCATAGTGAGACATCAAGGGCCCAGAAATAGTAGGTATGAGACACTTCATTCTTTAAATTAGGTATATTCTAAATGGGAAGAAATATAGAAGCAGAGGGTAAGTATAAGCAAATTCAAGGTATTTAATCTCAAGGCACTTAATCTTTCTTCTAGAACCCAGAAGCATTCTTCCTCTGAGCTATACCCCCAGCCCTATTTTATTTTGAAACAGGGTCTTGCCAAGTTGCCAAGGGCCTCACTAATTTTCTTTTTTTTTTGAAGATTTAAAGAAGTTTATTATAAAGATAGAAATACAGAAGACAGTTACAGCCTCATGTTACCGTAACATGAGGGGGTGCTTCGAACGAAATCACCGCAGGCCTCACTAATTTTCTGAAGCTGACCTCAAACCTGCAATCCTCCTGTCCCAGCCTTTCAAGTACTGAGATTATAGGTGTGAGTCACCACACCTGGCTGGCACTTAATTTTTTTGTGGTACTGGGGTTCCTGGAAGCCCTTTTACCTCTGGGCTACACTCCCAGACCTATTTCATATTTTTTTAAATTTGGAAACAGGGTCTCTTAAGCCAACATGCTAAATGGGGATTACAAGCGTGCACTGCCATGCCAGCTTAATTTTTTAAAAAATATGCAGTGTTAAGGACCAAACCCAGGGTTTTGTGTGTGCCAGGCAAGTTTCTACCATGGAGCTATATTTTTAGCCCTATTAATGTTTACAAACACATTTCCTCATGTGAACAGTAATAAGTACATTAGTACCTACCTCATCAGTGCAATATGAGGTTTAAATAACTCAGTAAATTACCTAAAGAACAATGTGTTGCATATTATAAGCAATCAGTTAGTTACTATCATTATTAGCACATTATAATTACTGCATATAAACCATAAATCATATTGTGTCATTTCATTGCATAAAACTCCCAAAGGATTCTCAATGCAAATAAGCTAGCACTAAAATTCTACATGATGGTCTACAAAGCTCCAGGTGATCCCCTGCCTGCACCTCTGTCTCCATCCTCATCTTGTAGCACTCTCTGTCACAAAGTCCAAGCCAGTCTGGTTTTATTTTTATTTCTTGAAACTGTCAAGCTCTTTTTTTGCTTAGGCTCTTTATACTTGCTATGTACTTTTATGATCTGGGAGAAAAAAAGAGCCTTTTCTAAATTGAGATACTAAAATCCAGAATCAATCAAGAAAAGTTGAGAAACTTGTTTAGATAATAATCTTTTTTCAAAAAGCTTAGCCCTAAATGTAGGAATGTAGTCCGTGTGTGTGTGTGTGTGTGTGTGTGTGTGTGTGTGTGTGTGTGTGAGAGGGGGGGGGGACAAGTGGTACTAAGGATTGAAGCTTGAAGGCAGGGGCACTCTACCGCTGAGCTACATTTCCCAGACATTTTTATTTTATTCTGAGACAGGTTCCCCCTAGGATTCTCAGGCTGGCCTCAAACCTGTAATTCTTTGCTTCAGTCTCATAAGTAAATACTGGGATTACAGGCTAAAGTCACCACATCCAGCCTAGGTAATAATCTTAACCAGCATACGGTAAAAATAAAATACAAGCCAGGCATGTTGTTGCACACATGCAATCCCAGTATTTGGGAGGATGAGATAGGAGGATTGCAGGTTTGAGGCTAGCTGCAACATCTTAACAAGATTCTGTTTCCAAATGAAACAAAACAAAATAGAGTTAGGGGTGTTTCTCAGAGGTAGAATGCCCCTGGGCTCAACCTTCAGTACCAAAATTAAGACCAAAAAAAATCCAACAGTCAATTATAACTGAGAAAATTATATATTAGAATCTGGCAGATAAAGGGCTAATTGCTTAGTAGTTACAATCCAAACTCTAGATTTTAACTGGTGAATTTGAATATTACATGTATTACTTACTTGCTGTATGACCGTGGGTGTCATTCAATCTCTCTGTACCTTAATTCCTCACTTGTAAAATGGGTATGATAATAACATCTCTTAAAATTATAAACAAGGGTGAATCAAGTTAAATAGAACAGTTCTTGGTACACTTAAAGAGCCATCAAAATGTTGCTTATATTACCCAGCTGTGGTAGTGCCCAGCCTGATCAATTAGTGAGACTCATCAATCTAGTTAGACCTTGTTTCAAAATAAAAATAAAATAGAGCTGGGGGTATGGCTTGGAGGTAGAATGCACCTGGGTTCAATCCCTAGTATCACAAAAAATGATATTGCTTATTATGATGAATAATAAGAAACCACAAGAAAACTCAGCAAAGAATATGAATAGATGATTCACAAAAATGATAATGCAAAATCTCCCCAAATATATGAAAATACGATGGCCTTCATCCATTATAAAAATTCTTCCTTTGTTCATTTAAAAAATAATTAAGAAGACTTCCGGGAAGATGGCGACTGAGAAAAGCGGGGCTTAAGAGTCCCGCTAACAACCAATCTCCATTACCACAAAAAGAGCGCCTTTCATAGCCAGAAAACACCATCACCAGAAAAACAAAAAAACCACCAGGCTCCAGAGAGAAAGCGGACTGAGAACAGAGCTCAGGGCCACAGAGGAGATACACGCGCCCGAGGACGCGGCAGCAGCGCCATACTGCCGGCGGCAGCGGCGAACTCAGCGGACGGCTACAGCAAGCCGAGGTGAGCCGATGCGGAACAGCCAGGCGGGATCTTTCGGCGCAGACAGCATTTAAAGCTCCCAGTGGCTGAGCTCAGCACACGCTGCAGGGATTCAGAGTGGAAATCAAAACCAGAGAAGAAAAAATACGCCAGCCTCATGGCCGAGGGTGTGGCAGAGGCGCCATATTGCCACCGGCGGCGGCAGCAGCAGTGAATTCACCGAGTCCAGTACAGCTACATCTACGTACTCAAGAACAGTGAGTCAAATTGCGGGCCACAGAGGAGAAATCCCAGTATTGTGCCTCATGGGACTTGACCCAGTGAGGGAGTGGTGGTGGCAGAGATATCACACCATAGGAGAGCGTGCAACCTGGCAACCCCATAGTTTAAAGCAGCCTCTATCGACTCCCTGGGTCGGAGACTCTGTGATACAACCCAGTAAAGGAGTAGTAGGGTCTGAGATAATACAGACTCGAGATCCAGAGCACCTTAAGTGAAGCCATAGTGACCCAAAGGAAGAACCCAGAGAAGGCACAAACCTCCGAAATCATGGGAAAGAGGAATAACACTGAAGTAATGAATGTGCACAACCCCACAACATCAGAACCTGATAAAACAGAAAATCAGAGATTTCTAGAAGATCAAATCAGGAAAATAACTGTAGAAATAATAGAGGTGCTTCGAAAAGAACTCAGAGAGAGCCAAAAAGAGATAAAGGATGCAATTAATGAAGTAAAGGCCTCAATTCAAAGCACAAACAACCGATTAGACCACATGGAGAACAGAATCTCGCTCTTAGAAGATGAGCAATCCAAAAATGAATGCATAGTTTCTAATCTAGAAAAAGATATCCAACAGCAGGAATCTGACATTGAAGAAATATGGGCCCATCTTAAGAGAGCTAACCTAAGAATAATTGGAATAGAGGAGGGAAAAGAAAGTGATACCAAAGGGATCAACAATCTCTTCAAGGAAGTAATAGCAGAAAATTTTCCAAATATAGAGCAAGAGGTTGATACACAGATCCAGGAAACTTATAGAACTCCCTTTAGACAGGATCGGAGAAGAGGATCCCCACGCCACATAATTGTCAAAATGACCAATGTGGAAGCCAAGCAGAGAATCTTAAAGGCAACAAAAACAAAGGGCCAACTGACATTCAGAGGCAAACCAATTAGAATCACTCCAGACTTCCCAAACCAAGTCATGAGAGCCAGAAGGGCTTGGAGTAACATATTCCAAACTCTGAAAGAAAACAACTTCCAGCCAAAAATTTCCTACCCAGCAAAACTTTCTATCAAATTAGATGGAGAAATAAGAAGCTTCCATGACAAACAGAAACTGAAGGAATTTATGTCTTCAAAACCAGCGCTAGAGAAAATACTCAAAGAGATTAACTACAAAGAAGAAATAGGTAACACTCACCAGAACCAGAGAAACAAGAGTTTCCATCCAACAGACAACTAAGATTGGTTATCTGTGGAGATTCATTATTTATGTTAGTCTTTTACCTATCTCTAAATTGTATTGTTTGCCTTTAGTGTTGTTAATTTTTAGGATTTCTAGTTGGAATATTAATATACCTTCAGATATAGCATTTGGAAATATTTTATCCAATTCTATTAGTAACTTTTAACTCTGTTTACATTGTCTTTGGATATACAATATTTTCTTTTATTTTTTAGGGAGTTTGTATATTCTTCTGTTGCCTGTGCCATTGAAATCATATCCAAGAAATCACTGCCAATTTCAATGTTGTGAGGTTTTATGACCCAGATTTTCTCCTAAAAGTTTATAGTCTTAAGATTTATATTTAGGTCTTTTATCTAGTTTGAGTTAATACTTGTATGTGGGATTAGGTAAGGGTCCAATTTTATTCTTTTCCATGTAATAATTATTTTTCAACAATATTTAGTTAAAAGATTATTATTTCCACCACCAAATCTTCGTGGAAACCTTGTCAAAAATAACTTGACAATATAGGGAAGAAGTTAGCTCTAGGCTTGTATTTAACTCCAATGGTCTATATATCTGCCTTTAGAACAGTACTACACTGTTTCAATTATTGTAGCTTTATATGGTTTGAAATCAGAAAATATACATCTTCTAGCTTTGTTTTTGCTTCGAGATTGTTTTGGGTATCTAGAGTCCATATTCCATATCAGGATAGATTTTTTTCTGAAAAGTAAATATATGATAGTTTCACCTAAAAAAAAGAAAAAAATATTCTCTGGTAAGAAAGAAAGCAAAAAGAAATATTGAAATGTCATCTTTAAGTCATCAAAAGCTTGGTATCAGACAAATGAAACTGTTATGTGAGATTATCATTTTTAATTTTGGATAAATTGCTATAATACTAGATGTCAACCACTAAGCCAAGCATGGGAGGGAGGGATGGGGAGAGAATGGGGTGGGGATCGGGTGGGGGCTGACTGGGCGATGTGTGCATGTATGTCTACAAAAGTTTGTATCCCACTATGATGTATGAATACAGTGCACCAATAAAATAAAATTAAAAAAAAAATAATTAAATATATAAGAAGTTCCAAAGAGGCATTGGGAATACTGAAATTCTTCCTTTCTTGCAGTTTACACTAATTTATGTGTGTGATATTTAATATGCCCATGTAGTAATTATGTAATATAAATAATTATTTAACACATTATGTTCCCTATGGAGAAATATAAAATAGAGATGGAGTGTTATTTTACGTAGCAGTAAAGAAAGGATTCTGAGATGAGCTGATGGTTAAGCAGAGATCTGAAGGAAATTGGAGAGAAAGTCATAAGAATTTGTGCATATGTGTATGAGGGGGTACTGGGGATTAAACTCAGAGGCATTCTACCTCCAAGCTACATCTTAGCCCTTTTTTATTTTATTTTGAAACAGGGTCTTGCTAAGTTGTTGAGGATCTTGCTAAACTGCAGTTGCTAGCCTCAAATCTGCAATCCTCCTGTCTCAGCTCAGGTACTAGGATTACAGGCATGTGCCACTACACCCAGCTGATATTTTATTTAGAAACAGGGTCTCACTAAGTTGATGAGGCTGTCCTCAACCTTGCCAGGTACTAGGATTACAGGTATGTGCACCACTGCAGAAAGCCATGAGAATTTCTAATGGAGGAGTTTTCCAAGGAGAAGAAACAATAAGGGCATAGGCCTGAAAACAGGAGCCAGCTTATTATACTCAAGGATAAACACTAAGTGCAGTCTGTTTGAGGTAAGGCGGAGTTGATAGAAAGCGAGGTCTCAGAGACCAAGGCCAGATTCAGTAGCTCCTGAAAGGACAGGATAAATAAGGACTTGTGATTCTACTAAGAAGTGATATTGGGAGGTAAATATTAACGATTCCGGAAAGGATGTGGTCAACCCACTAATTTGATACTCATCTACAAGTATATTATGATCACTGACTGTGTTTACAACCATAGAATGAGCACCAAATAAACTTATGTATGCTGGGGGAAAAAAAGGAAAGAAAGCCTGCTCTCACGTAGGTATTGTATTCAGCTATACACATCTGGGATCAACATAACAAAGATTTAAAAGACATTTTAAGCATTATAATGCTTTTAGGATACTATCGACTGTGAGACAGACTGTTATTTGATGTACTACCAAGAAAGAAAAAAAATGCTGACAAACATAATCACAGTAGTCATTCAAAAATTTCAGCCATGTTGAAACGTGAAGAGCTATACCTCTTAGAGTTGATGAGATTAAATATTTATTTCCTTATGTAATGATAGACTACTAAGATACATTCCCAGCCCTTTTATTTTAATTTGATACAGGGTTTTCCTAAGTTTCCAAGGCTGGCCTGGAACCTGCAATCCTCTTCCTCAACCTCCCAATACTGGATTGGGATTAAAGGCATGAGCCACTTTGCCTGGACTAGATAATAATATTAGCCACTTTTTAAGGCCTTAGTTTTTTTTGTCTTTCCATTGAGATTTCTTGTAAGATGGCTACTTAGCTCTGGCAATTAAATCCTCATTTTTAGTTGGAAGAAAGAGGAAGGAGGGAAATGCTTTAGTCTTCTACATTAAATTATGGATCACTTTTTTAAGTCTCCCACAAAAAATCCATTTGGAATTTTTATTGGCATTTTATTGGATGTGTTTGATTAACTTGGAGAGAACTTCTGCATTTCATAAAGGAATATATTTATAAAACATGCTTGTATTTATATAGAAAATGACTCCAAGATTGTAGGAGAGAAAGGGCGTTCACTTTTTATGTCATACCCTATTCTATACTTTTTACTAGAAAATTCACAAATATTGCAAATATTGTATACATTACTTTTCTAACAAGTACAAACCACCAACTTTCAAAGCAGAGTATGTATTACCCTAGGATACAGGAGTTTGAAGGGAATGACTTTCCGCATCCTCCAGTTTCATATAGAGTCTTTTAAAATTGGCCTGCCAAAGAACACGCTTGTGGTGGAGGAGTCAAGCTGGTTCTCTTTTTCCATCTCCCACTTCACAGGCTCCTTTTGCACTTACAAAAGAAAAGCATATCTTTTACCCATCCTCAATCTTACCTGGAGGCTCTGCCCTGCAGAGTAAAATCCTCAGGGCACCAGAGAGACAATTCCAAACACTGCGGTCGATGGTGAACAAACATATTGCTCTGATAAATTGCATGGGGATCAAATCTTTTGCACCTCAGATGGTTTCCAATTTTTGCTTCCAACAAAATTGAAGGTAAACCCAGTGGGGACATCAGTTGATAAATCATGAGAAATGATTTTGAAGATAAATCATTGTGTAATTTTCCCCTCTGTATCCCCCTCAGAACTCAAAGACTTGAGCATTATTGCTAAAACAAAATGTCCATTCTCATTTACCTGTTTATATGAAGGGGGTTTCTGTATGCTAACATGTAACTAACAAATGCTGGGTTCTGTCACATTCTAGAGATAAATATTTATCCATGGATACACTCACTATTTTTTTTTCAAAAAAGATTCATTAGACCATACATCTCCAATAAACTTATACTTGTTTAATAATTGCCTATCAAGATTTGTAATATATTTGCAATGCTCTGGTCCATCATGTTCTAATACTAATTGTCATGGCAACCCAAGCAAGAACAGATTTTAAACAGCACATAGAGCCTTATGATCACATGGACACTAAAAAAGCATTTAAAGAGAAAAATATATATACATTTTTGCTGCATAGTAATGTGATAAGATAATCCATAAAATTACTTGAAGTAAAAAGTGTTATTAGGAAAAAATTCTGATGAAGAATAGAGTGGAATTAAGAACTCAGGAAGAAAAGAGAAAATGTAAAACCGATAGCTATCCTAGGGCTTGGTTATGAATTTTTAAAACAGATGATGGTGACTCAAATCACTAGGCATTTAGGTTTCACCATACTCAAGTGAAACAGTGACGTAACAGATTTATTTTGGGAGGTTAACACTTGTCAGAAATTACATTTTTGCAGCCAATTGACATTTATGGTGAAAATTCAGATGTCAATCTAAAAATGCGTGGAGCACTGTGTTTTTCAAAATATTTTTAGAGAGCATTTTGTTATAAACCAATAGTTTTATATAAACATACAAAAAAAAAAAAAACCCCAAGGAATTGTCATTTACTATTTTGCCACCTTGTGGTCAGAACTGTGTCTAACACCCAGTGCACCGACTGACTGCAAGGAGTAGCTGTCTCTTCTGTCAGATCTTTGTGAAGCAGACATGGTGACATTTGCCCAGGACTGAATTCAGATTCAAACAAGCACTAAGCATCTCAAGATTATGGTGACACCCTCTACGTGTGATTCAAATCAAAAGCAACACACCACGAAGAAATGAATGAAAGGAAGTACAACTAAGTTGTGACCCCCCCCCCCAATGGGGACTCCTTACAAAAAAGTCAGAATTGTTTCTGATGCATATTTTTTAATTTACATTTTGTTTTTGGTGCTTCTTCTATGCTAGGGAACTAGACACTTAATGTGCCTTGTGAAGAATCCAGCCCTGAGTCTGGCCCTGGGGTAAATGTCTTGGGTTCAATGCCACGTCTCAAATACCTAGTACAACACCTGGCTGTGGATGGGTGTTGAATAAACATCTGTTGAGTGAAGGGTGACACTCCACTTCCAGGACATGATGCCCTGAACATAATCCAGGTGGACCTGTGGGCTTCCAGGGGAAGTTGATCAGTAAGGCAACCAGGTTCCCATTGCTAGTCTTCAATGGTAGATGGCCTCAGGCACACAGAGGTCTTTAGATCTTTTTACTGTCTGTTAGTCTGTAAAGATGGGAAGAGAGCATCCCCCTTGCCTCTCATGCTCTATGATGTCAGTCACTTTCAGCAGTAGTATTCACTCCTTCAGTGCATATGCTAGTCATCAGCCACAGAGTATGACTTATTGGAAGGATGTTGGGAATACTTCAAGGAACCGAAGGCAGAGATGACTTGGGAAGTGTCCACACCAGGGCTACTGTGAGCTGGCTGGCAACCAGGCCTCCTAATGGCTCCTGATTCCCGATGACCACATCCTGCTGTTAATCTCAGGGCTCCTGTCCATGTTCCCTCCCTGTAGGAAGGACCAGATGGAGGGTGACATATGCGGTGCTGACGATGGACAACTTTGCTGGGTTATAACCAGGCAACACCGCACCCCACAAGCCTGCAAGTGGGGTTCCACACCACAGTGCACCAGGACTCTGGAACGAGGACCTGGACTGTATTCCATGGGACCAGCAGCTGCAGCTGCGTCCCCACACTCTTAGCCATGTCCGGCACCTAAGCTGTTTCTTCTAGGCTCATTTCTTAGGGCCCCAGAGTACTGCTTTCTGCCCCCCCAGGCACAGGGGTCTCCAGAGGCCCCTCACCTATGTCTGATGCCCTACCCTCGTGGGCAGCTCCACAGACCCCGCAGGCAGCTCCACTTCCACCTGAGCCCTCCTAAAGACTTTGCTAGGGCTCAAGGTCCTTGGGACCTTGTCCTATAGCTCAGGCCATTCTCTCCACTGTCAGGGTGGCCTTGTGGTGCCTCCTCCCTAGTAGCCTTGGAGGGAAGAGCGAGTTCTGCCCCTGGAATTCTCAGTGTCTGCTGGGCATCGGAAGGCTGGCTGCCAAACCCTCATCCCACCCTCGGCCTTGGGATCCTGAGGGAGAGACAAGGAGCTGGCCCGGACTCTGCCAAACACTGATAAGATGAACAAGAGGACTGAACACTTCAGGCTGTGTGGCCTTGGACGCACTGCCCTCTGGATCTGGGGTCCAGGCCTGGCTCCGAACGAACGGACCTGGAGCTTCATCCTTTGTGGGAAGGGCAGGATCTGGGTGAGAGGGGAGCCTGGGGCAGGCTCGGTCCCGGAATGGCTGTCACGACTCCTGCCCGTGCTCCCCTAGACCCCCTAATAAGGGGACATCACATAGCCTCAGAAACGTTTCAGGACTTGGCAACCGTTCGTCCCCCCCCCGCCCCCCCAGCCCTAGGGAAGCCTGCAGGGGACTGAGGGGAGGACCAGGGGAGGGGAGGAGACGACGAAGGGGGTCAGAACCGCGATTGGAGCCCAGAACTGGAAGCGCCTTAAAGAGACTGCGCGGTCCCCGCCCCCCTTCCCGCCAGCCTCAATGAATTAGAGCTGTGTTTCCCAAACTTGCCTGATCATAAGCAGCCTCTCGGGCCCTAGTTAGGGTTACAGGTTTTGGAGTGCCTCCCTTCCAGAAGCCAGCTCCGTAGGCCCGCGAGCCGAGCCGGGGAATCTGTAATTTTAACATGCCCTCCACGTGATTCCCGTGAACCAGCAAGTTTGGGAAATATTGAATTAAAGGAAACGGGGCCTGGCTGCAGAAGCGGCCTCCGCTAGGGGGCTTCGGCGGGAGGATTCCCGGGGGCGTCGCCTGCTTCCGCCGCCGCCTCCTTCAGTGAAAAGTCCCTTTGGGGTCCAGCCGCCACAGCCGCCTCGCTCCCTCAGGCCGGGCGGGGGACACCCCAGGTCTGCGTGGCCCCCGCGCCGCCACGCCCAGTGGCCGCCGGAGCCCTGCGAGCAGGGGGAGGAGCCGGCGCCAGTGGAGGCGGAGGAGATAGAGGAGGCGGAGACGGCGGAGACGGCGGAGAAGGCGGAGAGGAAGGTGGAGGCGGAGGCGAAGGTGGAGGGGAAGGTGGACACGGCGGCGAAGGTGGAGGCGGCGGGGAAGGTGGACGCCACCGAGAAGGTGGAAACGGCGGAGAAGGTGGACGCCGCCGGGAAGGTGGAGACGGCGGAGGGGCCGGGCCGCCGGGCTGAGCTCAAGCTGGAGCCCGAACCCGAGCCGGTACGGGAGGCGGAGCAGGAGCCAGAGGGGGAGCCGAAGCAGGAGCCAGAGGATGAGAATCCAGCGCGGAGCGGCGGCGGCGACCAGGTTCCTCCCCCCACCCTTGCCTGCGACCCACCGCGGCCCCCTGATCCCTCCCCGCGGCGCAGTCGCGCCCCGCGCCGCCGACCCCGGCCCCGGCCCCAGACCCGGCTCCGTACCCCGCCGCAACCTAGGCCACGGCCCCCACCCCGGCCCCGGCCCCGGCGCGGCCCTGGGGGCGGATGCCTGGATGTGGATTTTGCAGTGGGGCCACCAGGTTGTTCCCACGTGAACAGCTTTAAGGTGGGAGAAAACTGGAGGCAGGAACTGCGGGTCATTTACCAGTGCTTCGTGTGGTGTGGAACCCCAGAGACCAGAAAAAGCAAGGCAAAGTCGTGCATCTGCCATGTGTGCGGCACCCATTTGAACAGACTCCACTCTTGCCTTTCCTGTGTTTTCTTTGGCTGCTTCACGGAGAAGCACATCCACGAGCACGCCGAGACGAAACAACACAACTTAGCTGTAGACCTTTACTACGGCGGGATCTACTGCTTTATGTGTAAGGACTATGTGTATGACAAAGACATTGAGCAAATCGCCAAAGAAGAGCAAGGAGAAGCCTTGAAATTACAAGCCTCCACCTCGACAGAGGTTTCCCACCAGCAGTGTTCGGTGCCAGGCCCCGGTGAGAAGTACCCAACCTGGGAGACCACCAGACCAGAACTGGAACTGCTGGGGCACAACCCACGGAGGAGGAGGATCGCCTCCAGCTTTACCATCGGCTTAAGAGGACTGATCAATCTGGGCAACACGTGCTTTATGAACTGCATCGTCCAGGCCCTGACCCACACCCCGATCCTGAGAGATTTCTTCCTCTCAGACAGGCACCGATGTGAGATGCCCAGTCCTGAGTTGTGTCTGGTCTGCGAGATGTCTTCACTCTTTCGGGAGTTGTATTCTGGGAATCCATCTCCTCATGTTCCCTACAAGTTGCTGCACTTGGTGTGGATTCACGCACGTCACTTAGCAGGGTACAGGCAGCAGGATGCCCACGAGTTCCTCATCGCAGCATTAGATGTCCTGCACCGGCACTGCAAAGGTGATGAAGTGGGAAAGGCGGCCAATAATCCCAACCACTGTAACTGCATCATAGACCAAATCTTCACGGGTGGCTTGCAGTCCGATGTCACCTGTCAGGCATGCCACGGTGTCTCCACCACCATAGACCCGTGCTGGGACATTAGTTTGGACTTGCCTGGCTCTTGCACCTCCTTCTGGCCCATGAGCCCGGGGAGGGAGAGTGGTGTGAATGGGGAAAGCCATGTCCCAGGCATCACTACCCTCACGGACTGCTTGCGAAGGTTTACGAGACCAGAGCACTTGGGAAGCAGTGCCAAAATCAAATGTGGTAGTTGCCAGAGCTACCAGGAATCCACCAAACAGCTTACGATGAATAAATTGCCAGTCGTTGCCTGTTTTCATTTCAAACGGTTTGAACACTCAGCCAAACAGAGGCGCAAGATCACTACGTACATCTCCTTCCCTCTGGAGCTCGATATGACGCCGTTCATGGCCTCTAGTAAAGAGAGCAGAATGAATGGACAGCTGCAGCTGCCAACCAATAGTGGAAACAACGAGAATAAGTATTCCCTGTTTGCTGTGGTCAATCACCAAGGAACCTTGGAGAGCGGCCACTACACCAGCTTCATCCGGCACCACAAGGACCAGTGGTTCAAGTGTGATGACGCCGTTATCACCAAGGCCAGTATTAAGGACGTACTGGACAGTGAAGGGTACTTACTGTTTTATCACAAACAGGTCCTGGAACCTGAGTCAGAAAAAGTGAAAGAAATGAACACGCAAGCCTACTGAAGTGACACACAGATTTACTTGGAATGGAAGACAATGACACCCATACTACAACTGGCATCGAGATTTAAGGACCTACTTGACCATGGCCCATGGGCCTGACAGAGTAAGAATTGAACAGTATCCAGTGTCCAAAAGGTCCTGATTGGAAGAGAAGTAGACGGGGAGGGAGAAGAGGCTCTAGTCTAAAACAGTCACTCGAAGGAAAATTAAATGGCAGAAATGCTCTGGGCGGGGAAGGCAGGAACAGGGACATGGTGACACTGGTACATATCCTATATTCCTCCAAAAGGTTGTGTGGGAAGGTGTGGGGGGAGGGGGGTGGTGTGGGGGGGTGTGTGCCCTTGTAACCGTAAAACATCTTTCTCCATGGGTGTTTCAGCTTCAACTGACCAATCACATAACAGTTACACGTTTGGGAGGGGGGAGAAAAGTTTACAAAAATGTAGCCCATTACAGACATGGGCGTGAAAGCAGGAAAGTGGAGGAGGCAGGGATATCTCATTGACAAACACCTTTGCCAGTTTCTTTGTATTCGTGATTTTGTGTGCTATTAAGTGCAGTATTAAAAAAAAGAAAAGCCCACGTGGGCTAGTAAAAGGAGAAGAAATAAAGGGGTTTGTATAAGGGGAGTAGCAGCTCCAAAAGTAGAGAAGACAGAAGAAATGCTGTAAGATAAGCGATCAACACAGACAGGCCTCAGCTGACAGTGTAGTGTGTGAGTGTTATTAAAAAAAAAAAGCTGTATGATATACTTGAGCAAATCAATGAACCTCTTTGCGATTGTTTTCTCATCTGTAAAGTGCAGATAATTCCTACCTTAAATGGTTGTTGTTAAAGAATCAATGATATAAAATGTGTCAAAGTATAAAGTAAAAAGGCTTGGAACCTTGTAGGGACCCAGTAAACATTTGTTGGATCCGAATCTGGAACTTCTTTTGACCGAGGCTCACAGTGCATCAGAGGTGAAGGGTCAGTTCCACCTCATACCCGTGGACAGGAAGGACCTATATCACATGCAGTCACACACACGTACATACATACTATCTTAAGATCTCTCTCCCTGACACTGTCTGCATGGAGCCCCAGGGACTCTGCTATTGTCCGTGTATACAGGGTATCACACCCAGGGGTGGGGGTGGAGGAGCCACAGCTATCCCTAAAAAGTCACTATTCTATCCATTTGGAAGACAGTCATGTTGTTTTCATGACTCAGCATGCCAGTGATTCGATTTCTCACATCTAGTGTGCTATTGAGCTTGCACACAAAGGTATTGGTGGTCTTTGCCTTCTAAAAACCTCTGGGTGCTGCTGCCATGTTTACACACAGGCGTAGACTGTTTTGCAAAGCTCACTGAGCCATCAGCCCAGGGATGGTGTTCCCAGATACTAACAGGCTAGAACAGCCTGCAGAGAGCTAAGCCGAAACAGATGGGATGGGCCCTGGATGGCGTAAGCACAGTGAGTCCTTCTCTCCTCAGCCTCAGGTGCAAAAGTAATCATTAAACTAGACAATCCCAGGAGGGAATGGAATCTGTTTCAGATCTACTGGGCTTAGATACTGCTCTGGTAAAAGATTGAGCTTCCCACAGCTTGGCAAGTCTGCATCATGCTCACCTCTTTTGGAAATGCAAATTTATGTGGTTGTGGGTGTACCCCCATTGAACTCACAGGCTTTTGTAGGGTGGGAGTTGTGTCTCCTCTTGTACCCTGGGCTGCACCTCAGCCCCTGGTACCCAGTAAGTAGATACTCAAGGTATTTAATGAGTGGATGGGTGAATGAAACCATATGCCTTCCTTTCCTACCCAAGATATCTCCAACATCCAGGGCCCATAATCCTCAGGAGATAATGGAAAAAGTTGTCATTTTTGGTGTCTTATAGGATAGGGGAGATCAACATAGAAATGGCTTTGAGTGCCATTTGGCAACTTCATGCAGGATATCTGATTGTTTGCAAAGAAACTGACCTTGAAAAATTTTAAACATTTTAGCTGGGTGTGGTGGCACATACCTATAATCCCAGTATTTGGGAGGCTGAGGTAAGAGGGTCACAGATTTAAGGCCAGCTTCAGCAGCTCAGTGAGGGAACCTTAGCAATGTATCAAGGCCCTGTTTAAGAAATTAAAAAGGGCTGGGGATATTGTTCAGAGGAAGAATGCTCCTGGTTTCAATCCCCAGTACCCCCTAAAATTAACATTTTTATATTGAAATAAGCTCAAATGTACAGAAAAACCAAAAATAGTATAAAGAACACCCATATATCCTTTCCCCAGCTTTACCTATTGTTATATTTTCCCATCTGCTTTATCATTTGCACATGTGCAGTCTTTCATGAATTGTGTATTTGAACAGTATGAGAATAAATTACATACATCATGGCCCTTCATGCTGAAATACATCAATAGGCATTTTCTGAGAATAGGCATATTCCCTACATCACCACAGTATAGCTTCAGAAAAATTAGCATTGATATGATGCTTTTATCTAATCTACTATCCATACTCCAGTTTTGTCTGTTGATCCAGAAATGTCCTTGATAACATGTATCCTGTTTATTATCGGATCTATTCTAGGGTGAAGTACTGCATTTAGTTGTCATGTTCCTTTAGCGTCCTTTAATCAGGAATATTTCACAACCTTTGTTTGTTTTGTAAGTATTCACATTTTGAATAGAATGTTCCTCATTGGAGGTTCATCTGATATAGGAGCAGTCTTTTATAATGCCCTGCATGCAGAAATGCAGAAATGACAGGCTGCTGAAGCTGACCTCAGGGTCCTGGAAGGCACAGACCACCAGAGGGAGCAGCTGTGCCTGGCCCTTCCTCATTGAACCTTGCACCTCTATCTGGAAAACAACATTGTCCCTCAGAAACAGGGGAACCATTCAAACCCAGCCCTATGCCCCTACCAGTCATCACTCCCCAAGTCGAGCTGTGTACTGCAACAGCAGGCCAGAGCTTGCTTCCAGATCATGCCACCATGAGACACAGAGCATCATGTGTTCAGCAGGTATGTGCTAACCTTGCAAACCAAGATTCAGGCGTTTGAGCATGTCTAGTACATGGTTGGGTATCTCCGTGATTTTGGACTTTGGGGGGATTTGCACCTTCAGTATCCCTGTGGTGGGCATACCTTCTGCTATGGTATGGGTAGGGGAGGGAAGGCATAACTACTTCTTAAGCACCTTCATGGGGAGAATACACAAAGATGGGACCAAGATTAAGTAGGGAAGAATATGAGATGGTGAAAATAGAGATTTGTTTATGACCTACTGGACATTTTCAGACACATTGGGTTATTTTACACAGAGACTGAAGTTCCTGTTTGGGCAGATAGGCTGAAAAGCCAGTGAAATATACAGGCTTATTTTTTGTTACTGGGGATTGAACCCTGGGGTGATTAACCTCTGAGCTACATCTCCAGTCCTTTTTATTTTATTTTATTTTATTTTGAAACAAGGTCTCAGTTGAGGCTGACCTTAAACTTGTGATCCTCCTGTCTCAGCCCCCCAAGTACTAGGATTACAGGCATGAGTCACTGCACCCAGTTTAATCTAATTCTTTAATTCCATCTTTATCTACAAACTGGTAAATGTAGAGAGACTCAGTTTATATGTAGATGGCTATTCACTAATGAGGGCCTTAACTGCCCATAGAGCTCAGAACGAGGATCCAAACAATGAGGTACTATCTTGTCACCCATTACAGGTCTTATGGCTTCTTGTCCTAACCTGGTTCAAAATGCAATACCTGCTGGGCGTGATGATGCATGGCTATAATCTCAGTACTTGGGAGGCTGAGACAGGAGGATTGAAGGTTTGAGACCAGATTCAGCCATTTAGACCTTGTTTGAAAATAAAAAATAAAATAGGGCTGTGGCTGTAGCTCAGAATAGTGGCAAAATGCCCCAAGTTCAATTTTCAGTAGTGTGTGTATATACCCTACCACTGCCTATTAGAGTAGCCAGATGCTGAAACTGACTCTGGCCTACAGGTCACATAGGTAACTGCCTTACCTTTTCACTACCCACAGGGAGTCTTGATCAGAGGTAACATTAACGAAAAGTTTTTTTTTTTTTAAATCAGGAAACAGTAGCCTCCATACAAATTATTGTCAGAATATATTATGCCAGGAACCCGAGTTTTCTCCAAATACATAGTTCATAACCAGAAGTGAAGGTCCAGGTCCTCTTGAGAGTATGTAGTCCAGCCCTCAGTGGCTGTGTGGTTACTATACACTCATCTTCCCGGCAGGGGGTCCAGTGCCATTTTTTTTTTTAGAACTGGGGATTTAATCAAGGGGATTTCTACCTCTGATCCAAAACCCCAGCCCTTTCTATTTTTTAATTTTGAAGCAGGACCTCACTAAGTTGCTGGCACTGACTTTGAACCTGTGATCCTCCTATCTCAGTCTTCCAAGTACTAGAGTTACAGGCATGTACCACTGGGACTGGGTTTAATTTTATTTTTATTTTGAGACAGGATCACACTAAGATGCCAAGGCTGGCCTTGGACTTGCAATCCCAGTGTCTGAGCCTCTGCAGTAGGTCAGTGTATACTCTATGTCTGGCTTATTTTGCGCAATATAATTTTATGAATTTAGGACCTCAATTTTTGAAATGTGAAGAAAAACTAAGAGGAACTTCATCTTTTCCATCTAATAAACAGAATAGGAATCCCTGTCCTTCCTAGGGATTTCTAACATTAAGAACCATCTCAGAGGAAGCCAAGCCACTGTAAATTTGAACCTTGACACTATCTATAATCTCACCCAGGTAGGAGAAAATGGTGAATGGAAAACAGCCTTCCAGGGAAGCTTTGGTTAATTTAAATCCCTCAAAATATTAATCTTGATCAACACTCTAGCATTTTCTAGATAACTCCTGAATAGGATATTCTATTCTAGTAAGGTCTCCAATGAACAATCATCAGAGTCACTTAAAAGGCCTGTTAACAAACACACTGATTGCTGGGCCCCTCCCTCAGGTTTTCTCATTCACTAGATCTGGGATAGGGGCTTGAGAATTTGCATTTCCTTTTTTTCAGTGCTGGGGATGAAACCCAGGGGCATTCTACATCCCAGCTACAATCCCAGCCTATTTTTAGTCTTTTAAAAATTTTTCCTATTTTTTAGTCTTTTTTAAATTTTTTTTTTTTTTGCGGGTCTGGGGATGGAACCCAGGGGCATTTGACCTCCGGGCTACACCCCCTGCCCTATTTTTTATTCTTTATTTTGAAACCGGGTCTCACTAAGTTGCAGAGGGCCTCACTAAGTAGCTGAGGCTGTCTGCGAACCGCGATCCTCCAGGTCTCAGCTTCCCGAATGCTGGGATTACAAGCGTGCGCCACCACGCCCGGCTCTTTTTTAATTTTTTGAAACAGGGTCTCACTGAGTTGCGAAGGGCCTCACTAAATTGCTGAAGCTATCTGTGATCCTCCGATCTTACCTCGTACCTCCCAAATGCTGGGATTACAAGCACCACCACACCTGAGGAGAGAATTTACATTACTAACACATTCCCAGCTGACCTCTGTCATCTCAGTTCTGGGACCATACTTTGAGAACTACCTATCTGATCTCTTTGTTTTCACATCAGGGTACTTGGAACCTAAAGAGTCTATGAAGCTGGGTGTGGTGGCGCACGCTTGTAATCCCAGCTCTTGGGAGACTGAAACAGGAGGATCGCACAGGTTCGAAGCCAGCCTCAGCTACTTAGGCTCTCAGCAACTTAGTGAGACCCTGTTCCCAAATAAAGTATAAAATAGGTCTGGGAGTATAGCCTGAAGGTAGAAAAGCCCCTGGGTTCCACCTCCAGTACCACCAAAAAGAAAAGTGTCTATGAGATGCCCCCCAGAGTACCTTGGAGAGCAACTGGGGGTGTAAGGGAGAGGGTAAATTGCTGAGGACCAGACTGCTTAACCTTACTTCATCTAGGACAGCTCTCTTGTTTCATATTTGGGGCCTCCCAGTAATAGTCTGCTCCTAAATTGTATAAAAGTCAAAATTCACTATGCTAAGAAATTTTAGGCCCCATGGGAATGATGTTCTTAACATGCATGGGCGGTCTATTTGGAACATAATCCAGCCTGCTATGGGGGTTTAGTCACATATGTGCCAAGAGGGGTAATTCAATGCTTTGGAACATAAAGAAGCAGGTATTTATAAGGATGGAAGTGATGAAGAAAAATAATTATAAAGGTACAAAATCACGTGTGTAAAATATGGTTTCTTTTGGCACATAGAACACTAAGAAGCTATGAATAGCACCTCCCCCGCTACAAACACATATTACCATGAGATGAACTATAACGAAATTTTAAATGTATATCTACATAAGCATTTAAAATTATATTTATACACACACACACACACACACACACGCGCGCGCGCGCGCACGTGCTTCTGTACTCTCAGTACTTGGGAGGCTGAGACAGGAGAATCACAGGTTCATGGCCAGCCTCAGCTACTTAGGGAGACCCTATTTCAAAATTTTAAAAAATGGGGCTAGGGGTGTAGCTTGGAGGTAGAATATCTCTGGGTTCAACTTCCAGCAGATACCCCAAAATATATATATTTAAAGCTCAGCTTCAAAAAACAAAAAAAGGAATATATCTAGAGAAACAAAAAATTAAAGCCAGCAACATAACACTGTGCTGACCTATTATGATACTGGTTCCAGATATCAAGCCCCAGGGTCCTGGGGCTCAGATCCGAGATCTAAGACCCATGCAGGTACTGGCAAAGTCAACCACTGATTGAGAAGCTGAAATGATACCAGTACTTGGGAGGCTAAGACAGGAGGATTCCAGGTTTGAGGACAGATTCTGAAACTTAGGCCCAAAGCATCTTAGTAACACCATTTCAAAATAACATATAAAACAGGGCTGGAGGTATAGCATGGGGATAGAATTCTTCTAAGTTCACTCCCCAGTACCCCCCCAAAAAAAAAGCAAATTAAATACATTTTTACAATCCAGGGCATGTGGAAGCTGACAGGGGGTAGGAAGAAGGAATGAACTGCTGAGGATGTGCTCAGGAACAAATATCAGTAAAAATATGGTCCGTGCAAAGAAATGATATGTCCTTGAAGAAGAGTCACTAGATCCACAAGGAAGAGCATTTGTACCCCCAAGAAATACCGGTGAGAATAATTACAACTCCTTTTTTGAGGAAGAAAAAGCAACATTGAGAAATAATAATTTCTCACTAAAATGAACAAAACCTGGCAAAGCAGGAGAATCTGGGCATTAAATCTCTAAAGAGCAAGGGCTCTACATGAAACAGCACTGACATCCAAGCTACTTAGGAGGCTGAGATGGGAAGGGTGCTTGAGCCCAAGACTTTGAGGCCAGCCTGGGCAATATAGTGATACCTTGTCTCAAAAACAAAAATAAAACAATGACAATGTTGAATAATAAAGGAGCATTATGAGCAGGTTGGCGCTAAAAAAAAACCCGGGAGCACAAACATGTCAGACACAGGGGATTGTTAATATTTAAAGCATTCTAAGGCTCTTGTATTGTTTGGGAAGATGATAGGGATGTTGCCTGAATTTAGGTATTGTTTATTCAAGTATGGATGTTTAAACATTTAAGAGTATGAACTTCTTGTTTCCAGCATTTTTCCCCTGTGGTGCTGAGGATTGAACCCAGGGGCATTTTATCTCTGAGGCAAGCCCCCAGCCCCATTTTATTTTTATTTTGAAACAGGATCTTGATAAGTTGCTGAGGGTCTTTTTAAGTTGCTGAGGCTGTCCTCAAAGCTATGATCCTCCTGTCTCAGCCTCCCAAATACTGGTGCCACCAACACCCAGCTCAGACTTGGTTATTTAACTTTCCTAAAGATGCTGGATAAAATCTTTCAAAACCACTTCAAGCCTAGCATATTGGCACACACTGGTAATCCTTGTACCTGGGAGGCTGAGGCAGGACAATCACAGTTTTGAGGTCAGCCTCAGCAATTTGAGATACCCTATAAAACCAAAAAGGGTTTGGAGTATAACTCAGTAGTAGAACATTTCTTGGTTCCATCATCAGTAACACACACACACACACACACACACACACACACACACACACTTCCAAATAATAAGCATATGAATTCTAAATTCTTATATCATCTGTAAGGAAGATAAGATTATTTTTCAAAGTTTAGACTTTTGTAAGTTAATTATGCATATTGTCATTTCCAAGGTAGTCATTAAAAACCAGAGAGCACAGCATGATGGTGCATACCTATAATCCCAGTACTTGGGAGGCCAACATAGGAAGGATTATAGGTTTAAAAAAAAGTACAGGGCTTCCCAATTTACACACTAGTAGAAGGGGGATAGAATTATTAAAAATATATATATATAACCTTCAAACCACCAAAGGAGGAAAACTTCACCAAACAAATTGAATAGAGAGAAAAAAGTAAATAAGCTCTGAAAATTTGGGTAAATAGAAAGTACAAATTAAAATGGGGTAATCAGCTGGGCATGGTGGCGCACTCTTATAATCCCCGCTCTTGGGAGGCTGAGACAGGAGAATCGCACAGGTTCAAAGCCAGCCTCAATTACTTAGTGAGGCTCTCAGCAACTTGGTGAGACCCTGTTTCAAAGTAAAGTATAAAATAGGTCTGGGAGTGTAGCTTGGAGGTAGAAGGCCTCTGGGTTCTATCCCCAATACCACAAAAAAAATGGGGTAATCAAATCCAAATACAAATACAATGATAACAATAAATGCACATGAGTTAAAATCTCCAGATAATAGAGTATCAGGTTGTACTATAAAAAATCCAGCTATGTGCTCTTTAAATGAGACATTTTAGCTGGGCATGGTGACACATGCCTGTAATTCCAGTACTTGGGAGGCGGAGACAGGAAGATCGCAGGTTTGAGGACAGCCACAGTGAGTAGTGAGACTCTCAGCAATCTAGCAAGATACTGTTTCAAAACAAAAAATAAATTTGGGCTGGAATGTAGTTCAGAGGTAAAATTCCCCTGAGTTTAATCCCTAGTAACACACACACACACACACACACACACACACACGCACACATATTTATTTATTTATTTATTTATTTATGTATTTATTTATTTATTTATTTATTTATTTATGTGGTGCTGGGGATTGAACCCAGGAGCATTCTTCCTCTGAGCTATACCACAAGCCCTTTTTTATTTTTATTTTTTTTATTTGGAAACAGTGTCTTGCTAGGTTGCAGAGACTGGTCTTGAACCTGTGATCCTTCTGTCTCAGCGCCCCAAGTACTGAGATTATAGATGTACACCATCATGCCCAGCAAAAGAGACAGATTTAAAAATAAGGTCACAGGTTAGAAGTATTATGGAGTTAAAAAAAAAAGTATCAAGAAAGTCCTAACTGAAAGAAAGCTATTCTGCTTATACCATATAAAATAGATTATGGGTATAAGACCAAAATTATTAAAAGGAATAATTCAATAGAGATATATTAAAAATATGTACATCTATAAATACTTAATATTTTAGTTTCAAAGTATAATGAAAAATGGACAGAATTATAAGGATGAGGAACTGACAAATCTATAATAATGTGCAAGATTTTGACATACTTATAGTCAAATTTTTCAGACACAAAAGTCAAAATAAAGCAAGGTGTAGTATCATATGTCTGTAATCCTATTACTTGGGAGGCTGAGACAGGAGGATTATAGGAGGTTCAAGGCCAGCCTTGGCAACTTAGTGAGACACTATCAAAAAAAAATTAAGGCTGGGTGTGTTGGCACATACCTGTAATCTCTGTACTCAGCAATGTAGCAAGATGCTATTTTAAAATAAAATTGGGCTGCAGGTATAGCTCAGAGGTAAATACACCTAGGTTCAATATCTAGCAACATACACACACACACACACACACACACACACACACACGCATGTACATACACACACTTAATAAAAGGAAAAACCACTGTTACAATACAAATTTAAAATAATTCAAGAATACTCCAGCCAGCTTTCTAAAAATAAAATTATAGATAAGCCAGGCGTGGTGGCTCACGCCTGTAATCCCCGTGCTTGGGAGGCGGAGACAGGAGGATTGCGCAGGTTCAAAGCCAGCCTCACTGGCTTAAGAGACCCTGTTTCTAAATAAAAAAAAATATAAAATAGGTCTGGGAGTGTATCCCGAAGGTGGAAGGGTTTCCAGGAACCCCAGTACCACCAAAACAAAATAAAATATAAAATATAAAATCATAGATAAATTGAACAATTTTCTAGAAAATGCAAATTTATAAAACTTAAGAAGTAGACATAAATATTAAAAATGTTGAATCAGGAGTTAAATCCCACATTACCACTTCCTCTAACCCCCAAACCTTACTAATTTGATAGTAAAGAGATTTTAGAAGGGAACAAATCCACAGAGACAAGAATAACTATACAATAGCAATAGAATTAGGGCATCTAAGGTCCAGGATGTAGCTCAGTGGTAGAGTGTTTACCTAACATGCCCAAAAGGCCCTTGATTTGATCCCTGGTACCACACAAACATGCAAACCTAGGCGGTCTAGAATAGAGCCCTCGTTTCTGCTCTGACACTAAAAAGCTAAGAAGTCATTACTTGAGTCATTAAAACAACAACAACAACAACAACAACAACAACAACAATAACAACAACAACAGACTAGATAAACTGAATACAGATAGCTTTTCTTTCTTTCTTTCTTTCTTTCTTTCTTTCTTTCTTTCTTTCTTTTCTTTCCTTTCCTTTTCTTTTCTTTTCCTTTCCTTTTTTATACTGGAATTAAACCCAGGAGCAGTTGACCTCTGAACTACACCCCCAGCCTATATTTATTTATTTATTTATTTATTTATTTACATATTTATTATTTTGAGACAGAGTGTCTTGCTAAGTTGCTGAGGCTGGCCTCAAATCCACTATTCTGTTCAGTCTCCCAAGAACTGGGATTACAGGCATTTGCCACCATGTGTAACCCTTCTGTTTCAGCTTCCCAAGGACTGGGATTATAGATATGTGCCATAAGAGAATTGAAGTCACAGGGTAGGATTCTACCCTGAAATGTGGAGGGGCAGCCAGATTCAAAGAAATGCAGCATCTGAGACATGCTTAACTGAAAAAGAAACTGGTGGAAGCCTTAAGTGGTAAGACCACGTTCTTAACTAGTAATGTTGACAAATTTCTAGAAACTTGGTGTGCACTAGCATGAGTCTAAGAACTCCTAAGGGTTACCATCATAGGCACTCCACATCTGGGGGGGATAATTCAGGATTGAATTCAGGGACATTCTATCTCTGAGCTCCTCTCTTAACCCTATTTTTAATTTGAAACAGGGTTTTGCTAAGCTGGGAGGGCCTAAGTAGCTGAGGTTGGCTGCAAACTGCTGCCCGTCTGTCTCAGCCTTCCATGTACTAGGATTACAAGTGTGCAGCACCACATCTGGATCATCCCACACTTCTGAAGGACTTCTGTCCATTAACTTCACTAAATTCAGCCGGGTGTGGTGGCGCACGCTTGTAATACCAGTATTCGGGAGGCTGAGACCGGAGAATCGCGGTTCGCGGACAGCCTCTGCTACTTAGTGAGGCCCTCTGCAACTCAGTGAGACCCGGTTTCAAAATAAGAAATAACCCCGTTCTTGGGAGGCTGAAACAGGAGGATCGCATAGGTTCGAAGCCAGCCACGCTGGCTCAAGAGACCCTGTTTCCAAATAAAATATAAAAAATAGGTCTGAAAATGTAGCTCAGAGGTAGAAGGCCTCTGGGTTCCATCCTCAGTACTACCAAAAACAAAATAAGGAATAAAAAATAGGGCAGGGGGTGTAGCTTGGAGGTCAAATGCCCCTGGGTTCCATCCCCAGACCCGCAAAAATTTTTTAAAAATAAAAATAATTTTAAAATAGGGCAGGGGGTGTAGCTCGGAGGTCAAATGCCTCTGGGTTCCATCCTCAGATCCGCAAAAAAAAAAAAATTCACTAAGTTCTAAGAAAAAAAATCTCCTTGTGAACTTCTCAGGGATGGGGGGGAAAGTAGTTATTTTTTGTGGTACTGGGGAGTTTAGAGTGATAAAGACATACATGCATTTTCTTTTGCATCCCATCCTGCGTCCCCCTCCCTCCCCATACGTGTTAGATTTAGTAGTGATATCTTCCATTAGGGACATAGCCTTATTTGAACTATTTCCTTCATCAGTCCTCCTTTTTCCTCTCCCCACCTCCCCCATGGTTTCTCTCTTCATTTTCATGAAGTCTCTTTTCTTTCCTATTTTCTCTCTAGCTTCAGTGTATGAGAGAAAACATACCACCCTTGACTTTTTGAGACTGGCCGATCTCCCTTAGCATAATACTCAAAGAACAGCTATCTTGTAACCCCAGATACTTTTATACAAAGTATACCTTCAGGTCAGAGGAGACTTCACCAAAGCCCAGGACAGAAGGAATTTCCACCCTGCTCCTCACTTCCTGCATCACCTAAAGGGGTGGGGGAGAACCCCAGGAGTCGTTATGGAGCTAAATTTTTAAAATATGCTATTAGTGTTGCATTGTAATTATACATCATAGTGAGGTTCAGAGTGATAGGAACATATATGCATACGTCATTTGGTTTCCCTCCGGATCCCACCTCTCTCCCTCCCCACCCTCCCTGTACATGTCATTGAATTTGTGATATGTACATAGCATTATTTGAACTGTTGCCTTCATCAGGTCTCCTCCCCCACCTCCGTCCCCTAATCCCCCACCCCATCGCTCCACTGGAGTCTCTCCTTCTTTATCTGAAGTCCCATTTGCTTCTCAATTTCTCTGTAGCTTCGATTTATGAGAGAAAACATATGTTCTGAGACTGGCTGATCTCACTTAGCATACTATTCTCTAATTCCATCCATTTTCCTGCAAGTGATATAGTTTTTTATTCTTCTTTATGGCTGAGTAAAATCCCATCATATGTGCATACCACAGTTTCATAACCCATCTATCTTTTGTTGGGAACTGGATTTTAATGGAAATAGTTGGGAAATGCTACTGCATGGGAAGGGTAGAGGGAAGGGAGTCAGACTTCTGGAAGAGAGACAGAAATATTTGTGTAGGCTTCAAACCCAAGACCTAGGCCCAGTAGAAGACTGAAACTTAATCAAAAGATCATAGACTGATGCCCAGCCACCACACCCTGCCACCACACTGAGCCTTCTGCATAGCATGACTCACAGGTAAAGCAGCTGGAAAATATCCACTCTTTCTGAGGAGCAGGACAAAGAAATACCCCAAGGCTAGGAAAGGAGAGAAAAAGAAGGACATTAGAGGATTTTGAAGCCTCTGGCATTTACAGCTATAGCTAACATTAAGCGCAATCCATATCTATCTAGCATCTATTTACCTCTATCTTCTGTTGGCTCTGTTTCTATGGAATGCTCTAATACAAGGGTGGAAGAAATATTTATTTTTTTGTGCTACTGGAGATAGAACCCAGGGACATTCCATCTCCAAGCTATACCCCTAACCCTCTCTTTATTTACTTATTTTTTTAAATAGGATCTTGATAGATTGCTGAGAGTCTCATTAAGTTGCTGAGGCTGGTCTGAAATCTGCGTTCCTCCTGTCTCAGCCTCCCAAGTACTGATATTACAGGTGTGCGCCATCACTCCTGGATCAAAGAAATATTTGAAGCAATCCACAGATTCCAAAAGCCTAGAGAACACCAAGCAAGATAAACACCATGTCAAAACCCCAAACCCTGCACATGGGCATATTTAAACTTCAGACAACCAAGGACAGAGGAAGTCTCGAAGAGCACCAGAGAGAGCAGATGGAGGGATAACTGACCCAGTGGTCCCCCAAAATTCAAATGTTAAAATGGGAGTCATGCAAGCAGAGAGACAATTGATACCATTAGATTCACTAAAACACTCTGAAATTAATGGCGCAAACAACCTCTGAAAATAGTATCTATCTGTGACTTAATGTCACAAAGAGTTTATGAAAGTGGCTGTACCTATGTTTGGGGAATAAATGTTGACTTCGTTATATTGCTATATTGTTACTTTTACCAGTAAAAATTAACCTGCTTTGTCTTTTTTGATAAGCTAAGACTTGGAGCCTAATTTGTCTGATATCATAGTTGCTACTCCTGCTTGTCTCTGAGTTTTGTTGCCATGAATTACCTTGCTCCAACCCTTCATCTTTAGTTTGTGACTATCTTTACTTGTAACTTGTGTTTCTTGCAGGCAGTGTATAGATGGATTTTGGTTTTTTAATCCATTTGCCACCTTATGTCTTTTTATTGGGGAGTTGAGACCATTTATAGTCAGCATGATTATTGGAAGGTAGTTTTTAGTTTTGATTTTTAACATTTTAAAATTTAACTTCTGTTTGAGGTAGTGTTTGTTCTTTTTAGTTTTTTGTTTGATGGAAATTATTGTTTCTCTGCTATGGTGTTTATTAATTTTTTGTAATTAATCTCTTTGAATATTTTCTCTAGTGCTGGTTTGGAAGACAAATTCTTTCAGCTTTTGTTTGTCATGGAAGATATTTATTTCCCCAGTGAATTTGAGAGATTTTTTGCTAGGCAGGAAATTTTTGGCTGCAAGTTGTTTTCTTTTAGAGTTTGGAATATGCTTCTCTAGGCCTTCCTGCTTTCATGACTTGATTTGGAAAGTCTGAAATGATTCTAATTGGTTTGCCTCTGAATGTCACTTAGTCTCGCTTTTGTCGTCATCAACAGATGAATGGATTACAAAACTGTGGGATATGTACACAATGGAATTTTACTCAGCCATTAAAAAAAACTCGGTTACATCATTTTCAGGGACATGGATGGAACTGGAGGACATTATGCTAAGTGAGATTAGTCAGTCACAAAAAATAAGAAGTCAGATGCTTCCCCTAATATGTGAAAGCTAAGGAGAAATGGGTCATAGGAGGAACTCTAGATGAAGAAGGAAATCCTATAGAGGAGCAAAGAAGACAACCTAAATGAGGGGATGGAAGGGGGGAAGAAGGAAATTCTCTAAAACACACAATGTACTTAAATATATCGAAGTCAACCACTAATCAACCACTAAGCTAAGCAAGGGAAGAAGAGATGGGGAGGGAATAAGGTGGGAATTGGGTAGGGGATAAATCAGTGATGTGTACATATATGTACACACAAGTTTTTTAACCCCAATATGATGTATGAATATAATGCACCAATAAAAATATTTTAAAAAATTCTCTCCTTGCCCTCTACATTGGTCAGTTATCTATTATGTAGTGTGGTAAAAGTTTTCTCTGATCTTGGCTAAAGAGGGTTCTACATGTTTTCTTTACCTGTGTATTGACCTTTTTTCTATGTTTGGATAATTTTCTGATATTACTTCTTTTATTGGTGCATTGTAGTCAAACACCACAATAGAATACATGACTTGTGAGGGTTTATAAGCACACATCATCCAATTAGCCCCTACCCCCTCCATGTCCCATTTCCTCCCCCTCCCTCGATCCCATGCTTGATTTGGTAATTAACATTGATTCACTTGTTTACATATATCCTGCGTTTTCAAGAGATTCCATCTTCCCCTATCCCATCCCCTCTGATTGGTCACCTTAATTGCTCTTCCATGGGGCCCTTTCTTCAACTAGATCTCCTCCCATTACCCATTTCTACCTAGTTTAGTTTTTGCATATTAGAGAAAGGATCTGAATTTCTATTTTCTGTATGTTTCTCTATGTATGCTGCATTGCAAGTTTCGATCTCGCTCCTGAAGGCCCCGGCGCCGGCCTGGCAAGGCCAGTGCTAGGACCTCCAAGACTGGGATCGGAGCCTGCAGAGGGGTTAGGCCGGTGCCGGGGCCAGCAAGGCCAGGATTGGAGCCTGCCGTGAGGCAAGGCCAGTCCTGGGGCCTCCAAAGCCGGGATCCGAGCCTGCCAAGAGGTTAGGCTGATGCCGGGAATAGCGGGACCGGGATCGGAGCCTGCCTGAGGCAAGGTCGGTGCTGGGGCCTCTGAGGCCAGGATTGGAGCCTGCCGAGGGGTGAGGCCGGAGCAGGGGTCAGGGAGGCCAGGATTGGGGCCTGCCATGAGGCAAGGTAGGTGCTGGGGCCTCCAAGGCTGGGGCTGGAGCCTGGTGCAGGGTTAGGCTGGTGATGGGACCAACAAGGCCGGGATCAGAGCCTGCTGTGAGGCAAAGCCGGTGCTGGGGCCTCTGAGGCTGGGATCGGAGGCTGCAAAAGGGTGAGGCCGGAGTCAGGGTCAGTGAGGCTGGGATCGGGGCCTGCCATGAGGCAAGGTTGGTGCTTGAACCAGTGAGGCTGGGATCAGAGTCTGATATTACTTCTTTGAGAAGAGTGTTGATCCATTTGGTTTCAGTTTCCATTCCCTCTCTTATGCCTATTATTCTTAGGTCATCTCTGTTAAAATTAGCCATATCTCTTCTATGTCCAATTCATGCTGTTGAAGTGTTTTTTCTAAATTATATACTGTAAGTTCATATTTGGAGTGGTCATCTTCTAAGAGTGAGGTTCTATTTTCTGTGTGGTCTAGTCTACTGTTTATAGTTTATATTGATGCCTTCACTTCAATGAATGCATGTTTCCCTTCCTTCTAAGCTTCTTTCTGGTTCAGGGTGTCAGATTCTTTGTTTATTTGTTCCTTCATTTCTTTCAGGATCTCTCTAAATTCTTTTCAGAAATACTGTATCATTTCTACTATTAAATTTCTGATTTGTCCATCTGCCAATCTCTACAATTCTGTGTTGGCAGATTCTGTTATTGTGGGATTGTAGGAGCTCACTGCTTCCTTGCTATTCTTCCTTCTCATGATTTATATCACAATTTTTTAAAATACAGATTATACAAATTGAATTTTTCTCAAAGAATTATGAAGATTCAATGACATATTGCATGTAGTGTCTTTAGCACAGTTCTTGGCACCATCCCCCCAAGTGCTCAGTAAATTAATGGTGCAGTTCTTTCAAGGAGAAGAAGTTGAAAGAATCACAATTACAAATGCACATACTTATACTAATTAATTCTACTTCTAGGAATTTATCCTACAGACATACCTGCACACATTCAACAGATATACTTGTACGCATATCTATGTAAGATTATTTGATTACAACATTGGAAACCACCTAAATGTCTGTCAATAGAGGACTGGTTAAATAAATGATATTACTGCTACAATGGACTAAATTGCAGCTGTAAAATAATACTCTTTATGCATTAATATGGAATCACTGGCAGGATATAATGAGCAATGTGAACAATACTAAGCATAAAATGGCACCATCATATGTGGCTATCTATTCCAAATGTATGTTTTCAACTATGTAAGATATTTATGTGCACCTGGAATTTCTACCTACAACTTGTCTGAAAATAAACATAATTTTATTTTTTGTGGTGACAGGGATTAAATCCAGGGCCTTCTATCTCTGAGCTATACTCCCAGCCTTATTTTATTTATTTATTTTTTTGAAATGGGGTCTCAAACCTGTTATCCTCCTGTCTCAGCCTCCCAAGTAATGGGCTCACAGGTGTGCACCACTATACCCAGCACATAATTTTCTTTTCTTCTTCTCCCCTCTTTCCCTCTCTCCCTCCCTCTCTCACTTTCTTTTCTCATTTCTTTTGGTACTGGGGATTGAACTCTTGGGCATTCTACACCTGAATTATACCCTCAGGCCTTTTTTATTATTTTATTTTGAAACAGGGTCTAATTCTGGGCATGGTGGTGAATGCCTGTAATCTCAGTTGGGAGGCTGAAAGTGGATGCTCACAGGTTAAAGGATAGTGTCAGCCATATTTTTTTGGTATAGGGATGGAGCCCAGGGGTATTCTACCTCCAAGCTACATCCCCAGACCTAATTCTTTATTCTTTATTTTGAAACAGGGTCTCATTGAGTTGCAAAGGGCCTCACTAAATAGCTGATGCTAGCTGTGAATTGCAATCCTCCTGTCTCAGCCTCCCAAATTCTGGAATTGCAAGCATGCACCATCATACTGGCAGGTGCCAGAAATTTAGTGAGAATCTCAGTGACCTTGAAAGACTCTGTCTCAAAAAATATTTTAAAGGGCTGGAGGTGTAGCTCAGAGATAAAATGCTCCTGGATTCATTCTCCAGTACAAAAAAACGGTCAAATTTTAATTACTTTCATTATTATGTTTGAATTATCAAAGACAATATACTCCTTTATTGCCTTGCAACTCAGCACATAAGGTTTCTCACCCCACCTTTTTCCTTCTTTGGTAGGGAATGACAAAGATAGAGAAGAGATGTTCTCCCAGAGCAAATAAATTAATATAATTTGAGACCAGGCATCTGATCCAATAGATCTATGTTAAGGATGTGGACTGCTTTAAAGTATTTTTCAACAGATAGCCAGCCCATCAAAGTATGAGTGTAATAAAACAGGAACCAGTTCAATGAAGAGTATCACGTTGAATGAAATAAACCAGACTAAGAAAGCCAAGGGCCATATGTTTTCTCTCATATGTCAGAGCCAGAGAGAAAATAGGAAAGAAAAGGCTGGGGGGGTATTTCATGAAAACAGAAGGGAGACCAACAGAGTAGAGGATGGGGTGAAGATGGGGGCAGGGAAAGAAGAGGGAAAGGGAAGATACTGGGGAATGGTATGAACCCACCAAACTATGTTATGTGCCTGGACAAGTATATCACAATGAATCTCAATAGAACATATAATTATATTGCACCAATCAAAACTTCATTTTAAAAAAGGAACCAGTTTAAGACCTATGCCTAGAAACTGGCGGGGGGGGGGATGAAGAAAAAAGTAAGGCAAATGAAAATCAGACACACACAAATAAGATTGTATTCAAAGGAACGCTGAAAGTACTATGGCTAGTATGATGGGGTATAGATATTAGGAGCATCATGATGGATCTTTTTTATGGTACTGGCAATTTAACACAAGGATATTCTACCACTGAGATATGCCCTTACCCCATCTTATTCCTTGTTTTGAAACAGGGTCTCCCTAACCTGCCAAGGCTGGCCTCAAAGGTGCAATCCTCTGGTCTTAGCCTTTCAAGTACTGGGATAACCACCATTTAATGTGTTTTTTTTTAAATTAAAATAAACTGACTTTGCTGGCACACAGTTGGATAAATTTTAACTCTTGTATAGTCTCATTAAACTATCACCACAATCAGAATAAAGAACAATTCGATTACCTCCAAATCTCCCTTTTGCTATTCTTGTTCACACCCCCCACAAGCCCTGACAACTACTGATCTTTTTTCTGTCACTATAGTTACACGCTTTGAAAATGTCACATAAAGGAATCATACAATGGATAACCTTTTGAGACCTGCTTGTTCTGCTCAACACAATGCCTTTGACATGTATTCAAGTTGTTGGGTGAATAATTGGTTGTTCCTTTGTGTTGCTGAATACTACCACGATTTGTTTATCCAAATCACCCACTGCAGAACACTTGGGTTATTTCCACTATGGGGCTGTTACAAATAAAGATACTATTGACATTTGTATACAGATTTTGTGTGCATATTTCTCTGAGGTATCTACCCAGGAGTAGGATTGCCAGATCATATGATAAACATATGTTTGACTTTAGAAGGAACTCCAAATTGTTTTACAAAGTTCCTGAACAATTCTGCATTTTGAAGAGCAATGTAAAAGATATTTGTTGCTAGCCATTGGTGTTATCAGTGCGTTTATTTTAGGCATTTAAATAAATGTGTAGTGGTATCAAAGAACAGTGTTCTTTGTTTGTTTGTTTGTTTTATGGGGGACTGTGGATTGAATCCAGGAGCATTCTACCTCTGAGCTACACTCCTAGCCCTACTTTAATTTTTAGTTGGAAACAGAGTCTCACTAAGTTGCTGAGGGCCACAATAAGTTGTTGAGACATCCTTAAACCTGTAATCCTCCTGTCTTGGTCAACAGAATTTTAATATACATTTTCTGATAATGAATACCATTGAAAGTCTTCTCATATGTTCATATTCATCTATATGAATAGATAATATCTTGAATAAGATTGTTGAAGTCCTCTGAACATTTTTTGTGGTACTAGGGATTGATCTCACGGCCATTTTTATTTTGAAACAGAGTCTCACTAAATTATGAAGGGCCTCACTAAGTTGCTGAGGCTGGCCACAAAACTGCAATCCTCCTGCCTCACCCTCCAAAGTACTGGGTGAAATTACAGGCGTGCACCACCATGCCCTGCTCCTTTGACCATTCTTAATGAAGTTTTATTTTCTTACTGTTGAGTTCTGAGAATATACATATGCTTATTATATAATAACTATAATTATATAATCTAATAATTAACATATATTATATATCATCTAATTATTAATATATGTAATTTTTGTAGTATATAATATATAATGTATAATATAATTATTGATATAATATATAATTACAAAATATTATATGGGCATATATATTCTGAAAATAAACCCTCTGTCAGATACATCATTTGCAAATGCTTTCTTTTGGCCTGTAGCTTCTTAAATCATTCTTTTTTAAAAGTTTTTTTATTGGTGCCTTGTAGTCATACATCTTAATGGAGTACAGGATATTAAAGGCATACATGTACACATCACTCAATTAGCCCTTACCCAATTCCCACCCCATTTCCTCCCCCTCCTTCCTCCTCATGTTTGACTTAGTGATTGACTTTGATATGTTTGTGAATGTACTGAACTGTGTCTCAGAACAAAAGGTTTTGGTTTTGATGAAATCAAATATATCATTTTTTTCTTTTATGAATCATGCTCTTGGTATCCTATATCAAACTCTTTACCTAACCCCAGGTTGTTGAGGATTTTATCTTATGTTTTATGAAGAAAGTTTCATAGATTTTTTTACATTTGATCTTGTATTGATTTTTGAATTAATTTTATATAAGATGTGAGGTTAGGGTTGAGTATCATTTTTGCATATAGAAGTTCAATTGTTCAAATATCATTTATTCATTGGTTGCAAAACTATCCTTTTTCTGTTGAATTGCATTTGTGCTTTTATCAAAAATCAAATGGAACAATATTATGTCATTTTCAGGAAAATGGATGATACTGGAGAATATCAAGCTAAGTGAGATCAGCCAGACTCTGAAAACTAGGGACCACATGTGTTCTTTCTTATGTGGAAGCTAGAGAGAAAAAAAACAAACAAAAGAAAAGGGACCTCATAAAAATGAGGAGACAGAGCCAGGCGTGGTGATGCACACTTGTAATCCCAGCATTCTGGAGGTTGAGACCAGAGGGTCGTGGTTCAAAGACAGCCTCTGCTACTTAGTGAGGCCCTCTGCAACTCAGTGAGACTCGGTTTCAAAATAAAGAAGAAAAAATAGGGCAGCAGGTGTAGCTCAAAGATCGAATGCCCCTGGGTTCCATCCCCAGACCCGCAGAAAAAAAAAAAAAAAAAAAAAAAGAGGAGACAGATCAGCGGAAAGGGATGGGGGAGGGGAGGGAAAAGGAAATACTTGGAAGGAAACAGACCAAATAGTGTTATGTGCATATATGAAAGCATCACTATGAGTTTCATTGTCATGTACAACTACAATGACCCAATACTAATTTAAAAAATTAAATGGGATATGCCGGGCGTGGTGGCGCACGCCTGTAATCCGGGCGCTTGGGAGGCAGAGACAGGAGAATCGCTCAGGTTCGAAGTCAGCCGCGCTGGCTTAAGAGACCCTGTTTCCAAATAAAAATATAAAAATATGTCTGGGAGTTTAGCCTGGAGCTAGAAGGGATTCCAGGATCCCAGTACCACCACACACAAAAAAATTAAATGGTTATATTGATGTGGGTATTTCTGGACTCTATCCTGCACTAGTCAATATGTACATCCCTTCATAAATGCCATACATTCTGTAATCTCATTGTCAAGTCTTAAAATCAGATAGGGTGAATATTTTAACTTCATTCTCTTCAAAAAGTTTTAGCTATTTTTATTCCTTTGTCTTTCCATATACATGTTGTCATCAGCTTGTCAGTACTGACAAAAATATTGCTTAGCTTTTGATGGGAATTGTATTAAATGTATAGATTAACTTTGGGAGAATTGACATCTTTACTGTACTGAGTATTACAACGTGTGTGTGTGTGTGTGTGTGTGTGTGTGTGTGTGTGTTGCTGGGGATTGAACACATGGGTGTTCTACTTTAAGCTACACCTCCAGCCCTATTTTATCCTTTATTTTGAAACAGGCCTTGCTAAATTGCTGAGGCTGCCTGAAACCTGTGATCCTCCTGTTTCAGTCTCCCAAGTACTGGATTTACAGGTATGTGTGCCATTATGTCTGGTAGAGTTATTTCAGTTCTGAACATAAATTTATTTAGGACATCATATATTTCTTCCATCAGCTCCTTGTAGTTATCAGTATACATGTTTGGTTTTTGGACTGCCATAACTACATACCAGTTATAGGAAAAGAAATAAAGTGGTAAATTTCTTGATAAGTCAGTGGTACTTTGAAATCTGTCTTCTTCCCAAATCTACTCTACTATTTACTTTCAGAGTACTACAATAACTGTTCCATGCATTCTAAATTTTTACAGATGTATTTAGTGGGAGAGATTGAAGCTTGCTTATACCATATTACCCAGAATAAAACTCGATATCCTGAGATGAACCAGTACATTTTAGGACTGGACTTTTAATAGGCTTTTAGAGACAGAAGATGAGCCCATGAAAAGAGTTCATTAAGCCAGGTCATCCTTTCAGACAAAGGAAACTAGTAAAATTTCACCCAGAGTGCCAGAAATATGGCAAGAAAACTCATCATTTTTTCCAGAACAATGAGTAGAAAAATAATTACTTCTAAAGAAAGCACATAAAAAACAACTAACTTCAAAATCATTAGAGAAATAGAGTTTGGGTTTTTATTTACTTATTTTTGGTGTTGGGGATTGAACCCAGGGGCATTCTACCTCTAAGCTATACACCAGCTATATTTTATTTTATTTTATTTTATTTTATTTTATTTTATTTTATTTTATTTTTTGGTGGTACTGGGGTTTCTGGAAACCCTTCTACCTCCAGGCTACACTTCCAGATCTATTTTTATATTTTTATTTGGAAACGGGGTCTCTTATGCCAGCGAGGTTAGCTTTGAACCTGCACAATCCTCTTGTCCTCGCCTCCCAAGTGTGGGGATTACAAGCATGCACCACCACGCCTGGCTATTTTATTTTATTTTGAAACAAGATCTCACTAAGTTGCAGAGGATCTCACTAAGTTGCTGAGGATCTTATTAAATTGTTGAGGCTGGCCTCAAACCTGTGATCCTCCTGCCTCAGCCACCTAAGTACTGGGATTACATGTATGTGCCACCATGCAGGGCTAGTCCCTGCTTTCATTCCTCCTGCAATCTCCTTTCCCTCCTGTCTCAGACCTGACCTGCACTGTCTGCCCTGGGGTATTTTTTGGGGACTTCCAGCTTTAGGAAACTGAGAGGGTGGCTTCCCGCCTGAGTCGTGGGCTCTCTGGAGCTTGTGGATGGGTAGTGGGGTGCTTATAAGCTGGGGAAGTGGAGTTTGGGGCCCTGTTGCCCTGTGGATGGGAGCCTTGGACCATGAGGAGATGCTTCCACAAACCCAGGCCAGGAAGTGGACCAACTGAATGGGGAAGAGAAACTGCTTCCAGACTAGTATACCCACCCTGCGGGGTGTGAACGAATGGGATGTGTGTCAGAGGATGTCGTAGGGGTGAAGGACAGGGTTGGGGATGATGATTTGGGGGAGGTACAGGAATTGAACCTAGGAGAATTTTACCTTTGAGTTATACCTCTAGCTCTTTATTACCTTTATTACCATTTTTTAAAAAATAAATAGGATCTGGCAAAGTTGCTGAGCCTGAGCTCCAACTTGTAATCCTCCCGCTCAGCTTCCAAAGTACTGGGATTATGGGCATACACTTCCCTACCTGGCTACATTTGGGAACTCTAACAGGGCTAGGACTTTGGGTTGAGTACTCAGAAGAATATTGCCTGAGTATAAGGCAATATTTGCCTTAAACTGCTATTCTGATCTTTTGGGGGAAAATTAAAAGCAAAATTTCCTGACAATGTGGGGGGGTGATATCTATGAGTGTAGAAAATAAAGAAAACAGTTTTATTATTGAATAAACATTAAAGCAGACTGTGATGCATCACAGGCAGCTTGCTATTGAGAGTGAAAATACAGAAACAATCCCATTTTATGTACTTGATGTATCCATTTCACATATGTCCTTACAATAAATGATAGCTTGTCTTTTTGTCCAAAGAATTGACAACATATTTCCTATAGAGTCGGCCTTCCCTGTGGATTCCACATCTGTAGATTCAGCCAATAGCAGAAGGAAAATATTTGAAGAGTTGAGCATTGTAGTGCATTTCTATAATCCTCATACTTGAGACAGTGAGACAGGAGGATATGCAGGTTTGAAGTCAACCTCAACAATTTAGCTAAATAACCAGTAACTTAGAAAGACCCTGTTTCAAAATAAAAACTAGGCCTTGGGCCTTGGGGCTTGGAGTATAGCTCAGAAGAACACTCCTAGGTTTACTCCCTAGCACCACAAAAATAAATAAATAAATTAGTTAATTAATTAATTAAAGCCGGGGTACAGCTTGGAAGTAGAATGAACCTAAGTTCAACCCTCATTACAAGAGAGAGGGAGAGAGAGAGAAAGAGAGAGAGAGGAGAAAAAATATTTGAAATGTTGCATCTATACTAAAAATGTACAAACCTGTTTTATTGTCATTATTTCTTAAATAATACAGTATAACAACTCTTTACATAACATCAGGTATTATATAGACACTACTAAAAGTGTACGAGAAAAACTAGACATGATTGCTCATGCCTGTAATCCCAGTACTTGGGAGACTAAGGCAGGAGGATCACAGTTTAGGCTGATGTGTGGTAACCTAGAGAGACTCTGTTTCAAAATAAAAAATAAGTTGGGTATGGTAGTAATACTAGTGCTTGTGAGGCTGAGAAAGAAGGATCCCAGCCTCACCAACTTTGTGATGCTTTCTGCAACTTAGTGAGACCCTATTTTATTTTATTTTATTTTATTTTATTTTATTTTATTTTATTGTACTGTTGGTGGAACCCAGAGGCTTTCTACCTCTGGGCTATACTCCCAGACCTATTTTTTTATATTTTATTTGGAAACAGGTTCTCACTAAGTTGCTGAGAGCTTCACTAAGTAGCTGAGGCTGGCTTCGAACCTGTGTGATCCTTCTGTCTCAGCCTCCCAAGCACTGGGATTACAAGAGTGCGCCCGGACTGAGACCCTATTTTAAAATAAAGAATAAAATAGGGCTGAGGTGTGGCTCAGAGATAGAATGTCCCTGAGTTCAATCCCCAGCAACACACACACATACACACAAAGAAAACCACAGTACACGAGAGAATGTGTATAGGCTACATGCAAACACTATACCTCTTCTTATACGGGTCTTGAATATCTGCAGATTTTGGTATCCTAAGAAGGTTCTGGAACTAATCTTTCTCAGATACTGAGGGATGGCTGCACAGTAAACCTTATCCATGGATTTGCTTTTGATACTTCCAACCTTTCAGTTATCCAAGACAAATGCAGTTGGAGAATATTAAGTGGAAAATCCCAGAAATAAGTGGGTGGGGGGAGCTCATCAAGTGCTGTGTGCATGTATGTCACTATCACTTTGAACTATATTATGATGTAGGACTACAGTGCACCAATTAGAGTGTGTATATCTATGTATGCATATATATATATACATATACAAATAAAAAATCATAATAAAAATTCCAGCAATAAACAACTTATAAAGGACTGGGGATGTATCTCAGTGAAAGAGTGCTTGCCTATTATTCATGAGAACGTGGATTCCATTCCCATCAATGCAAAAACAAAACAATACAAAACAGTTTATAAGTGTTAAATAACTTTAATACACTATATTGCTATAATTGTGTTTCATTATCAAGTATTGTTGTTAATCTCTTTCTATATGCAATTTATAAATTACAATTTATCATAGGTATAAATATATAGGAAAATTATAGGATTTGCTAATATGTATGGGAAAAATAAATAGGAAAATATATGTAGGGTTCAGTATTATCCACGGTTTCAGGCATCTGTCTAGTGTCTTAGCATGTGTGCAGGCAGATAAGGGGAGACTACTGTACATTCTTTCATAGTTCATCCTAAGTTCACTTAGTAATTGGAGTAGCATCTGTGCTAGCTAATTGCCTATATCTGAAGGAAAAATCAAACTTCTCCTATCTCTATGACAAGCAGGTGCTTTTGGCTTAGAGCAAGGCATCTAGGCTCAGCTCCCAGGATGATAGGAAGATAGGGCTGCTATCTTCCTTGATGTTCACAATTCAAAGAAATGGCTCCCAAGTCCCTTAAGAAAAACATTTCTGGGTTATAAAGCTGGCAAGCGGCTTATTTCGTCTTTAAAAAGATTTATATCCATATCAAAGGGAAAGAGGAAGAGCTCACAAATACTCGCTTTCTCAAAGAAATATCACAAGAAAAGAGCTCCCCCTCCCCTTTAGCAGCAGGGAAGATTCAATTTTATTTTTGTTTACATTCCTAGATTTCCCTTTACAAAGATTAAAAGCAAGTCTTACAAAAATTAAACTCTTTCAGTGTAACTTAACTACATCTTCAAAAAATGCTACAGATGAGTAAAAGAAATATAAATAATTTAGTGCCAAACAACATAGAATTCACAATATCTGGCATCCAATAGACAAGTTATCACGTATGCATAGAAGCAGGAGCATGATTCATAGCAAGGGGGAAAAATCAACAGCAACAGACCCAGAAATGGCACAGATGATAGAAATAGTAGATAAAGACATCACAACAACTGCCATATTTCGGATATGTAGAGAAAAGCATACACAAGCTGAAAAGATAGAAAATATTAAAAAAGATGCACAATGAACTTATAGAGATGAACATATAATGTCTATGATATAAAACACACTGGATGGGATTACAGCAGATTCAATCCTGTAATTTAAAAAATATTAAGGGATGAAGGTGAGTGGGAACTAAAAAAAAAAAGTAATGAACCTGAGAGTATGGCAAGAAAATGATCCAAAAAGAAATATACACGGCACCTGTAATCCCATTACTTGGGAGGCTGAGGGAGGAGGACCGCAGGTTCTTGGCCAGCCTCAGCAAATTAGCAGGATCCTCAGCAACTTAGTGAGAACCTGTATAAAATAAAAGTAAAATAGAGCTGAGGGTGTGGCTAAGAGGTAGAATGTTTTTGAGTTTAATCCCCAGTAAAAGAGAGAGAGAGAGAGAGAGAGAGAGAGAGAGAGAGAGAGAGAGAAGAGAGAGAAGAGAAACATATGAAGGAAAAAGTCTGAAAATAAATGAACAGAAAATTAGTAAGCTGTGGAATGAGCAAGCAGACTAATTAATATATGTGCAATACTCAAGCAGGAGGAAAAGGAGGGCAAGGAAAAACTGTTTAAAGTAATGGCAAATTTTTCCCTAAATATAATAAATATATGAATCCACCGATCTAAGAAGCTCAGCAGACTCCGAACACAAGAAACATGAAGATGTCAGAATTAAGTTACTAAAAAAACAGTGGTAGGAAAAAAACTTTCAAATGAACAAGAAAAAGACATATTACATTCAGAAGAACAAAGATTAAAAAATGATAGCATATTTTTCATCAGAAACCAGGTAAGCCAGAAAAGAATGGAGCAACATATTTAAAGAAGCAAAAGAAAAATGCCAACCTAGAATTCCATGGCTAGCTAGAATATTTTCAAAAATAAAAAATACTGAAGACCTTTGCAGGCACACAGAGCTGAAATAATTTATCATCAGCAGACCAGTGCTGCATGAAATGTTAAAGGTGGGCTTTTAAGTAGAAAGACAATATTGGGTGTATATAAAATATATCTACATCAAAATCTACATCAATAAATGAAGAAATAAAAAAGTAACTACGTGGATAAACATATTTTAATGTCTTGATTTTAAAATCAAGAAACCACAGAGAAGCCAAGCATGTGGTGCATGCCTGTACTTGGGAGGTTGAGATAGGCATATTGCAGCAATTTAGTAAGGCTTTCAGCAACTTAGTGAGACCCTGTTTCCAAATAAGAAATAGAGCTGGGCGTGTAGCCTGGAGGTTGAAGGTCTCTGGGTTCCCTCCCTAGTAACACACACACACACACACACACACACACACACACACACACACAAATGTAGTATATTTATGGTGAAAGACTGAATGCTTTGCCTTCAGTATCATAAACAAGGATAAAACATCTGCACTCCACTTATATTCCGTATTCTAGTGGAGGTTCTAGTCAGTGAAATAAATCAAGACAAAGAAACAGAAGGTATATGAGCAGAAAAGTAGTAAAATTCTCTTTATACTCAGCTAGTATGATAATCTATGTAGAAAATCCTTTAAAATCCACAAAAGAAGCTCCCTGGACTCGTAAGTGATGCAGATTAATATATGAATCGGTATACAAAATCTAATTGCATTTCCATACTGATAAGCTGATTCTAGAATGTATGTCTTAATTCCAAAAACCTATACTAGTAAAGGACAATTTTGAAAACGGAGGATAATTTTGGAATACTTATAGCAACCGAATTAAAATGTATTATAAAGCTAGTGTTTGAGACAGCATGGTACTCATGAATATAGGTAAATTGATTGATGGAATAGAATACACCACTCAAATACAGGCCCACAGAATTGCTTTTTTTTTTTTTTTGGTGGTGGTACTGGGGGTGGAACCCAGAGTCTTTCTACCTTCAGGCTACACTCCCAGACTATTTTCTATTTTATTTGGAAACAGGGTCTCAACTAAGTTGCTGAGAGCCTCACTAAGTAGCTGAGGCTGGCTTCGAACTTGTGCGATCCTCCTGTCTCAGCCTCCCAAGCGCGGGGATTACAAGCGTGCGCCACCACGCCCGGCTCAGAATTGCTTTTGATGAAGATGCAAAGGCAATTTACTAGTGAAAGACAGTAATTTCAACAAAGCTGCTAAAATGAGTAGATATTCATATACAAAAAATAAAATTTGATGCATGCTTGTGTGTGTGTGTGTGTGTGTGTGTGTGTGTGTGTGTGTGTTACTGGGGATTGAACTCAGGAGCATTATACTTCTAAGCTATACCCACAGCCCATTGATTGATTGATTGATTGATTGATTGATTGGAACAGGGTCTCACTGAGTTGCTAAGGGCCTCACTACATTGCTGGAGCTGGTCTTGAACCTGTGATCCTCCTGTCTCAGCTTCCCAAGTACTGGAATTGCAGACATGCATACCATACCTGGCTAGAATAAGTTATTTTTTAAAACTGGGAGTTTGATGTTGAACATCTATTAGACAATCAAATTGAAATGCCAAATACATAGTTAGTAATAGGATCTATAGTTTAGGAAAAAATTAGGTCTGGGAAAATGAGTCTGGAAATCATCAGCTTACTGATAGTGATTAAAACCACAAGACTGGGTGAACTCATCTGTGGAATGAACATAGAGGACAAGCTGGGCCTAGTGGCGCACACTTGTTATCCCAGCATTCTGGAGGAGGAGACAGGAGGATTGTGGTTTTTGGACAGCCTCAGCTACTTAGCAAGGCCCTTTGCAACTCAGTGAGACCTTGTTTCAAAAAATAAAAAATAAAAAGACTAAAAATAGGACCGGGGCTGTAGCTCATAGGTAGAATGTCTCTGGGTTCCATCCCCATTACCGCAAAGAGAGAGAGAGAGAGAGAGAGAGAGAGAGAGAGAGAGAGAGAGAGAGAGAGAGAGAGAGAGAAGGGGAGGGGAGGAGAGGGGAGGGGAGGGGAGGGGAGGGGAGGGGAGGGGAGAGGAGAGGAGAGGAGAGGAGAGGAGAGAGAACAAAGGACTGAGCTCTTGAACACTTAAGCATCCTCTTAAACATCGTGCTCGTGCGTGATTGGATTTTTAGATGTGGGTAGTGGAAATTATTATTTTTTCCTACTCAGCCTGGTTTTTTCTACTTTTACATTTAAAATTTACACAAAATTGTACATTGCTTAAAGTATGGTTTTTTGTGTGTGGTACTGAGGATGGAACCTAGGGGGCATTTTACCTCCAAGCTACAACCCCAGGCCTATTTTATTTTTTTATTTTGAAACAGGATTTCACTAAGTTGCAGAGGGCCTCACTAAATATCTGAGCCTGGCTGTGAACCTGCAGTTCTCCTGTCTTAGTCTCCCAAGTACTGAGATTATAAGCATGTGCCACCATGCCTGATTTACAGTATGATATTTTGTTTTTGTTTTGTGATACTGGGGATAGAACCTAGGGCCCTTCTACCTCTGGGATACACCCCCGACCTATTTTATATTTTATTTGGAAACAGGGTCTCACTAAGTTGCTGAGAGCCTCACTCAGCAGCTGAGGCTGGCTTCGAACCTGTGCGATCCTCCTGTCTCAGTCTACCAAGTACTGGGATTACAAGCGTGTGCCACCATGCCCAGCTACGGTATGATATTTTGATACATGAATACAGTGTATGTAATGATCAATCAGGGCAAATGGGGCAATTGGTATGTCCATAATCACAAATATTTATTTTTTTATTTTGTTTTTGGTACTGGGATTGAGCCCAAAGGCATTCTACCTTTGAGCTACACACCCAGTCCTTTTTAATTTTCATTTTTGAAACTGGATTTCACTATCTTTTTGAGGGTCTCAAAAAGTTGCTGAGGCTGGCCTCAGACCTGCAATCTTCTTCTTTCAGTCTCCCAAGTACAGAAATTACAGATGTGTGCCAGTGTGTGTGGCCAAGCATTTAACGTTTCTTTGTGTTGGGAAGATTCAAAATGGTCTCTTCTAGCTATTTTGAAATACACAATGAGTTATTGTTAACTATGCTCACTCTATTCTAATATAGAACCTTAGACCTTATTCTTCCTATCTAACTCTACTTTTGTACCTGGCAGCCAGCTTATCTTTAACCTCCTATTCCTTTCACCTCCCTGAAAAATCCCCATCTGGGGCTCTCTATCACAGAATATAGTCTCTATTTTACTACCTTGCTGTTGTTATCTATAGACTCTTAGCCACCCCTCTACTTACTAAAGATTTTAGCTCCTCTTTTATTATCACTCTCACTATTTAATGTCATTTTAATTTTTGTGGTTCCATTATCTCATTAAAAAAATTTTTTTTGGTGACAATATTTCAATACTTTTTTTGTGTATCTGGTGCTGGGGATTGAATCTATGGTGTCCTACCTCTGAGTTACACCTTCAGTCCCATTTTATTATTTTGAAACCTGCTGATTCCAATGCCCTAGCTTTTTGGTGCCTTGAAATCCTCTCTTTCAGTTTCGTCCTCCACCTAATTGCAGCTCTTGCTTCCATCCTGTCATTACCAGTTACTCTTGCTCCATTCCTGTATCCTAAGAGCTAAGCCTGACTAGAGAATAACATAAAATGACACTCTCGCTTTAAATTCAAGACCGGGAGCCTCAAGTGGGCACTTAATGTTGCCAGGAAATCACATAATATTATCCTAGTCCATTTATTCTGCTGGTTTCCTAGACAACTATTTCGTATCTTCTCTTTCCCTTCAAACCTCTAACATCTCCTCACACATCCTCATTCTTGGCCCATAACCTTGCTTCTGGTTTCACAGAGAAAATAGAGGCCATCATAAAAGTAAGCCCCCAAATTTCTACTCGCCTCCCAAAATCTGTGCGTAGACTCTACCATTTCTCCTATGACTATGCATGAACTGTTCCTGCTCCTAGTGAGCCCAACCATTTCACTTGCTATTTACTTGTCTAGCCCCCTTTCTTGCCTCTATAGTATAATTCTTCCCTCTATAGGTTCTTTCCCATCAATTTCAATCATGCTATCATCAGTTTTTTTCTCTCTCTCATTCATTCCTTCCTTCCTCCCTCCCTCCCTTCTTTCTTTCTTTCTTTCTTTCTTTCTTTCTTTCTTTCTTTCTTTCTTTCTTTCTTTCGTCAGGTGTGGCAATACATGCCTATAATCCTAGTACGTGGGAGGCTGAGACAGGAGGATCACAGGTTTGCAGCCAGTCTAGCAACTTAGCGAGACCCTCCACAACTTAGTGAGACTCTGCTTCAATTTTTTTTTAAAGTCTAGGCATGTGGCTTAGAGAGAGAATGCCTGTGAGTTCAATACTCAGGACCAAAAAAGAAAAAAAATTATTTATTTACTTATCTATTTATTTATTGTGGGTCTGGGGATGAAACCCAGGGGCATTTGACCTCCGAGACACACCCCCTGCACTATTTTTATTCTTTATTTTGAAACCGGGTCTCACTGAGTTGCAGAGGGCCTTACTAAGTAGTAGCTGAGTCTGTCCGCGAACCGCGATCCTCCGGTCTCAGTCTCCCAAATGCTGGGATTACAAGCGTGCGCCACCACACCCTGCCTAAGAAAAAAATTTAAAACTTCTTCTGAGAAATGATATTTTTTGCTCACTACCCACCCCCATTTCTACTTTATAGCACAATTCCTTTCCAGAGTCATCTATATTCAATTCTATATTCCTCTTCTCCCATTAGTTTTTACTCTGAAATAATTATAGATCCACAGAAAGTTACAAAAAGTGTACAGAAAAGCCTTTTGTAAATTTTACAGTGTCCCCATAGTTATAGTTTACAAACTATAGTATAATATCAAATCTAGGAAATTGATGGTGGTAAAATGTGTGTACCTAGATCCATGCAATTGTATAATGTGTGTGTGTGGAATTGCATAAAATGACAGCAATCAATATACAGAAGTGGTCCATTGCCATAGTCATCATTTTTTTGGTGCATTGTAGTCATACATCTTAATGGGATACAAGATAGTAGAGGCATACATCCACACATCGCTCATTGAGCCCTCCCCCAATCCCTCCCCCATCCCCTCCTCCCTCCCTCCTCATGTTTGGCTTAGTGATTGACTTTGATGTTTATGAATGTGCATCATGTGCACTAGGGAATTTCCCTTTCCCCCAGTCTCATCCCCCTCAGTTAGGTTGCCTTATTTGCTCATCTATGGTTTCTCTTTCTTTGTCTGGATTTCCTCCTGTGTCCTATTTTTTCCCTGCCTTCCACGTATTAGGGAGAGCTCCTGGTTTTTTACTTTTTGTTACTCACTAATCTCACTTAGCATAATGTTCACTAGTTCCATCCATTTCCTTGTAAATGATGTAATTGTGTTTTGCTTTATGGTTGAATAGAATTCCATTGTGTACATATCCCATAGTTTTGTAATCCATTTATCTGTTGATGGACATTTTGGTTGGTTCCATAGTTTGGCAATTGTGAATTGTGCAGCTATAAACAAAGATAACTCTGGTAGTTTGGTTTCCATTCTTCTGGGTAGGTACCCAGAAGTGGTATTGCTGGATCATATGGTAGGTTAATTCCCATTCTTCTGAGGAGCCTCCATACTGTTTTTCAAAGTGGTTGCATTAATTTGCAATCTCACCAACCATGTCATAGTCATCTTCTTGCTACCAGTTTATAGCCACATCCACATCTCCCTCACTCACAGTTCCTAATCTCTAGCCACCACTAATTTGTTCTCTATAATTTTACGATTTAGAAATATTGTACGAACAGAAAACCAAGCATAGTGGTGCATGCTTGTAATCCCAGTATTTGGAAGGCTGAGTCAGGAGGATCGCAGTTTTAAGGTCAGCTTCAGCAACTTAGTGAGACCCTCCACAGCCTAGCGAGACCTTGTTTCAAAATGAAATTAAAGGCAGGCATGGTGGTGCATGGTAATGCATGGTGGTGCATGGTAAAGGCTGGTAATCCCAGTACTTAGGAGGCTGAGACAGGAGGATCACAGGTTCAAGGACAGTCTCATTAACTTAGGGATGCCCTCTGCAACTTAATGAGATCCTGTTTCAAAATAAACATAGGGGTGTAGCTTGGAGGTAGAATTCCCTGAATTCAACCAACCTCTAGTGCTACAAAATATAAATAAAAAAATAAAAATTAAAAAGGCCTGGGAGTGTAGCTTTGACGTAGAATGCTTCTGGGTTCAGCTGGGCACAGTGGTGCATGCCTGTAATCTCAGTGCTTGGGAGGCTGAGACAGGAAGAGCACAGGTTTGAGGACAGCCTCAGCAAGTAGTAAGACTCTCAGTAACCTAGTGAGAACATTTTCAAACAAAAAATAAATCAGGGCTGGGATGTAGCCCAGAGATAAAATGTCTCTGGGTTCAATCCCCAGTTCTACACATACACACACACACACACACACACGCTCACAAATGCCCTTTGGTTCAATCCCCACTATTCCCCTAAATGTAAAAATGAAATCCTTTTGAGCTTGCTGCTTTTTATTCATCATAATGTCCTTGAGGTTCATGTATTAATACATTTATTAATAATTTATCCCTTTTCTCCTTTTCCTTAGGTTTTGAACAGAAGAGGGAATGCCGGGAGGCAGCACACAGATCCATTGGCCACATCCACGTGGCTAGAAGGGGATGGCTACATCATGGGTCTCTAGTGGGTTATCCCAGGCAACATCAGGTGTGGTTCCAATCATTTTTGCCCAGCTGGCCATGCTACCAGGTGCTAAGGAAATGGCAGAGGTTGCAGAAGTTCCTTAAGGAGGATCCTCATCGTGGCATACTTTACCATGTAGGAGGCCTGTGTGTTCTCAGCATTTAGAAGGCACAAGGGTTTAGGACCAGCGTGGTGTGGCTGAATGGAGGCTGGCATCTGATGCAGTATCCTCAGCCTGCCATAAGTTTTCAGTAGCCCAAGAGCTTAATGCCATCGTTCAGTACATTCTCCTGCACCTCTGGGCTCTTGCTGAGCCCCTTTGCAGGCTCCTTTGCGGTCCTCTGGAACATGCACACACAGGTGCCCACATTAAAGTTTTCCTAGTGCAGCAGGCACATGGCCTCAAATTTCTCCCTGGCTTTAAGAGGTACATTTACACCCTGAGGTTTCCATCTCCTACTGCCCTACCACCAAGTCCATACTGTGTATCTCAAGGAGCTTGGAGGTGTAGTGTCTTGCTCTCTGCCAGCTAGTGCAGCAGTGGGATGCTCTTCATGAGGTCAGCTACTAGGAGGAAGTTCTCCACGCTGCTCACATGGCGGATGTGCACGTGGGTGCTGATCAACACTAGGCCAGTCAGCTCTTAGAGGCCACAGGAATTCTTTCTAACCCATGGCTGACACCAGGTGGCTGCTGTCATGACACAGAACAGTCAAGGCCACTTCTGTTCCTTCTCATATAGAACCTTGAATTTGTTCTCGATCATATGTTAAGTGTATATTAGTTTAAGAAACTATTCCCCAGGTGTGATGGTACATGTCTGTAATTCCAGTACTTGGGAGGATTGCAGGTTCAAGGCCAACATGTGGTAACTCATTAAGACTCTGTTTAAAAAAATTTATTTAAAGGCTTGGGTGTAGCTCAGAGGTAGAACAACCCTTGGTTCAGCCTCCAGTACCACATAAAAAAGAAACAGAAAGAAAGAAAGAAAGAAAGAAAGAAAGAAAGAAAGAAAGAAAGAAAGAAAGAAGAGAGGAGAGAGGAGAGAGAGAGAGAGAGAGAGAGAGAGAGAGAGAGAGAGAGAGAGAGAGAGAGAGAGAGAACCATCATTCTGGAAATTATACTATTGTACTTTCCAAAGCAGCTATACTATTTTGCATTTCTTGAAGAAATGTGTGAAACATCATTTTCTTTGCATCCTTGCCAGTATTTAGTATTATCACTATTTTTAATTTAGCTGTTCTATTAGGTGTATAATGATATTGCATTGCACCACAAGCTACATTTCCCTGATGACTAGTGATATTAAACATTATTTTATGAATTCTTCAATGAAATTCCTCTTTATGCTCTTTGCTCTTGCTCATTTTTTTTACTGTTTGATTTTGAGGTGTGTGTGTGTGTGTGTGTGTGTGTGTGTGTGAGAGAGAGAGAGAGAGAGAGAGAGAGAGAGAGAGAGAGAGAGAGAGAGAGAGAGAGAACTGAGAATTGAATCCAGGGGCATTCTACCTCTGAGCTACACCCCAGCCCTATTTTTATTATTTTATTCTGAAACAGGGTCTCACTAGGTTGGGGAGGGCCTCACTAAGTAGCTGAGGCTGGCTGTGAACCTGCAATCCTCTTGTCTCAGCCTCCCAAATACTGGGATTACAAGTGTGTGCTGCTATGTCTAGCCCCACACTCTATTTCTTTTATATTCAAGTCAACTGTGTTTAGCTTCCATATGTGAGAGAGTACATGTTATCATTGTCCTGTATCTGGCTTATCTCACTCAACTTAATGTCCTCTAGTTTCTTCTATCCATTTTTGCTGCAAATGAAGGATTTAATTCTTCTTTGTGGCTGAATAATATTCCTGTGTATGTGTGTGTTTATGTGTGACATTTTCTTTATCTATTGTTCTGTTTATGGATACCAGGCTGATTGCATAATTTAGCTATTATGAAGAGTGCTGGAATAAACATGGCCATTCAGGTATTTCTTCGGTATGCTGATTTCAACATATTTACTTTGTCTTTTGTTTTCAAAAGTTTTATGTACTTTGTGTGGGCTTATTTGGGCTTATTCTGTTTAGGCTTTGCTCATATAGAATCTATAGGTTTATGTCTTTTCCCCAATTTTGTAAAATGTCAATCATTTCTTCAAATACCTTTTTAGCCCCACATTTAATCCTTTCCTTCTAGGCCTCCTAGTATGTGAATGTTAGATCTTTTGATATAGTTTACAGTTCCCTGGGGCTCTGTTCATTTTTTCAATTCTATTTGCTATCTGCTGTTTAAACTGCATAGTTTCTGTTCTGTTTTCTACTTCACTCACTGTTTCCACTATATTCTCCATTCTGCTGTGGAGCCTGGCCAATGAGATTTAAAACTTTAGTTATTGTATTATTGGGTTCTAGATTTCCATTGGGTTTCCTTTTATAGACTTTTTCTTGGTACAGACTTTCTATTTTCTCATTCGCTTCACGCCTACTCACAATTCTTCTTTGACGTACTTTTGCATTGGATGTTTCAAAATTATTTTACATACAGTTCCAACCAACATAGGTGTCACACGGGTCCCAGAATCTGTTGGGTTTTTTTCTTATTCAACATTCTGGTTCTTGTGATGACAAGTAATTTTCATCTGTCCCCTGGATGAATTGGTTATCATGTGATGAGACACTACACTAAATCTTATTTAAATACTCTTCTTCTTCCTCTCCTCCTCCTCCTTCTCCTCCTTCTCTCCTCCTCCTCCTCCTCCTCCTCCTCCTCCTCCTCCTCCTCCTCCTCCTCCTCCTCCTCCTTCTTCTTCTTCTTCTTCTTCTTCTTCTTCTTCTTCTTCTCAGGACTGATCTACCTCTGAGATATACCCCAGCTCTTTTTTATTTTTTGTTTGGTAACAAGGTCTTACTAAGTTGCTGAGCTTAGCTATGAACCTTTGATCCTCCTGTCTCATACTCCCAAGTACTAGAATTACAGGTGTTTGCTACCACACTTGGGTTTTTAACTGGCCTCCTCTGAAACCACACCAGGAAAGAGACAAGGCCTCTTACTGCTTGTTGGGAATCAAAGACCATGTTCCCTACATTGTTTTCACTATGAGACAAGAAAGACTCTTTGCTCCTGTTGGGAATATGTGGAACTTGCAGCTCTGCACTGACCTCCACTGATAGCGCTCCAGCTCCCTGTCATTCCTCACATTCCAATGTCCCTGCTAGGTCCGCTTTATTCTCCCCATCTTTCAGAACTATCCTACTTTGTTTTCTATATATTATCCATGGACTTACTATGCAGAAGAAATAAATATAAGTGCATTCACTCTTAACCTGAGTACAAACAGAACTACCTTTTTCCTTCCTTCCTTCCTGTATTGGGATTGAATCCAGGGACATTCCACCTGGAGCTACAGCCCCAGCCCTATTTTATTTTTTGTTTTGAAACAAAGTCTCACAAAATTGCTGAGAGCCTCATAAAGTTGCTGAGGCTGGTTTTGAATCTGTGATCCTCCTAGTTCAGCCTCCCAACCAATTTTCTCTTAAACTCACTCTCAAGGTTTCAGCCTTCATGACGCTAAGACAAGTTTGCTATAGACATTAGGGATGTCCACATTGCCAAATCCTCCTTTTGCTAGACCCATCAGTTGTATTTAACTCAGCTGATCACTCCCTCCTTTTTCCCTTCTTTTTTGTGGTACTTACGATTGATCTCAGAGGCATTCTACATTCAAGCTACACCTTCAGCCCTATTTTATTTCTTATTTGGAAACAGGGTCTTGCTAGGTTGATGAGAGTCTCACTACTTGCTGAGGCTGTCCTTGAGCCTGCAATCCTCCTATCTCCACTTCCCAAATACTGAGATTACAGGCATGCACCACCACAAAAAAGATACACTTATTGTTATTATGATCTATTTATTTGTTGGTACTCTGAATTGAACCCAGGGGCATTTTACCTCCAAGCTACATCCTCAGGACTTTTTATTTTGCTAAATTGCTGAGGACCTGAAATCCTCCTTTTTCACCCTCCCTGCACTCCTGAACCTGCAACCCTCCTATTCCACTCTCCCAGGTTCTGGGATTGCAGGTGTGCATCACAGTATCTGGCTGACATTCATCATTTCTTTATGGTGGGGGCATTAAAAACCTCTCTGCTAGCTATTTTAAAAATTCAATTAAGCTGAGCATGGTGGTGCACACCAGTAATCCCAGTACTTGGGAGGCCGAGACAGAAGGATTGCAGGTTCACAGCCAGCATCAGCTACTTGTGAGGTCCTCCACAACTTAGTGAGATCCTGTTTTAAAATAAAGAATAAAATAGAGCTGTCGGAGTAGCTTGGAGGTAGAATGCCCCTGGGTTCAATCCTCAGTACTACAAAAATAAATAAATCATTGGGGAAGGGCTAAATGAGTGATGTGTGCATGTATGCATCCTCTACCATCTTGTATCCCATTGAGATGTATGACTACAGTGTACCAATAAAAAAAAGAACGGGAAAAAATCATTTAATTTTTGTCAACCACACTTCATGTCCTTGTTCTGGAAATACTTGCTTCAGTTCCACACTGTTCTGTTTATCTCAGCTTCTCTTCAGTTCTTCCTCAGCTTCCTGAACTCCTAATGCGGAGTGTTCTGGGCTTGGCATTATCCTCTTTTCTCTTCTGTCTTTTATGGTCATTTCACCTTATCTCATGGTTTTAAATGTCATCTGCTGTCAACTCTCAAATTTTTATCTCAGACTCAGAGGTTTCCCTTAAATTACAACTTGTACCTCTAACTGCCTATGTACTATCTCCACTTGACTAGCTAATATATTTTTCAAATTTAAGTCTGTTATCCTGATTTGATCAGTACACGAAGTATGCATTTCAAATCATCCCGTTTTACCCCATAAATATGGACAATTATTATATCAATTGAAAATAAAACTTAAAAGGGAAAAATATTAAGGATGGATGTGTTTGTGTGTTTGTACTACTTCAAATTTTGCGACTTTGTTTTGTACTGCCAGGGATGGAACCCAGGCCTTGGTCATGTGAGGACAGGGTTCTAACACTGAGCTATATCCCAGGCCCTAAATTTTGCAACTTAATTGCTAATTCGAAATGATTTCTCAGTAAAAGTTTTTAAAAAGGCAAACCAACAACCAAATATGGCAGGCACACTTGTAATCCCAGTAGTTTAGAGACTTAGACAGGAGGATCACAGGTTTATAACCAGCCTCAGCAATTTATCAATACTCTCTACAGTCTAGCAAGACCCTGTTTCAAAATCAAAAAAATAAAAAAGGCTTGGGGTATAGTATATTTGGAGGCAGAATGCTACTGTATTCAATACTCCATACTAAAACAAAAAAAATAAAAAACAGGCAAACCTACATACAAATGGTTAAAAAACGGATTTTCTGATCTCCACCCTCCTCCAAACCCATGCATCCTTGATTATTCCCAGTTGCTAGGGCCACAGACTTTGGGCTCATCCTGGACTGGTCTCTGTTTTTAATCCTCACATCCAACCCATCAAGCAAATCCTAATGGTGCAACCTTGAAGACAAATTCCTCTTATCTTTTTCCCTGCAATCACCCTGGTCCAAGCCACCGTTATCTCTTGCCTGCATTGCTGAAATCGCCTCCTAACCATGCTTCTCCTCCCACCTTTGCCCTCCTGTGTAATTCAGTAACCAGAGAAATCCTTTTAAGAGAGGAGTCAGATCCTATTACCCCTTTGCTTAAGCCATCCCTTGGCTCCCCAGCCATGGCTCAAACAAGAAAGAAATCAAAGTCCTTATATAGCTAGTCCCTCATCACCATTTCTGCTGCCCTTGCTTACCCAGTTTCTATCACACCCGTTGTTTACAGTCACATGGGACTAAGAGCCTTCCTACTTGTTTTTCCTGGATCTCATCATAGTAACCTTCTTCCAGGCACCAGCATGGCTTCCTGTCTCTTTGCCTTTGAGTTTTTTCTCAAGTGCTACCTTCTCCAGTGCCTCCTCCTTCTCCCTCCGTCTCTCACCCCCCCTCTCGGTATTAGGGATGGATCCCAAGGATATTCTACCTCCAAGCTACACCCCCATCTCTGTTTTTTATTCTTTGAGACAGGGTCTCACTGAGTTGCGGAGGGCCTCACTAAGTAGCTGAGGCTGTCCACGAACCATGATCCTCCGGTCTCAGCCTCCCGAATGCTGGGATTACAAGCGTGCGCCACCACGCCCGGCTTCCCAGTGTCTCCTTCTCTTAAGACCATCTTTGATTAGTTTAAATTTTAACTCTCTGAATCTCTTTAAATATCCCTTTGTGGCTTAATTCTTTTATGGCATGCACCTTCCATGTATATCACATAATATTCTGTGTGCATGTCTGTGTGAGTGCGTATGGGGGCAGTACTGAGGACTGAACCCAGGGTATTCTATCTCTGAGACAAATACTCAGCCCTTTGTGTGTATGTGTGTGTGTGTGTGGGGGGGTATTGGGGATGAAATCCAGGAGCCTTCTACCTCTGGGCTACACTCCCAGATCTATTTTATACTTTATTTGGAAACAGGGTCTCACTAAGTTGCTGAGAGCCTAAGTAGCTGAGGCTGGCTTCAAACCTGTGTGATCCTCTGTCTCAGCCTCCCAACCTCCCAAGTACTGGGATTACAAGCAAGAGCCATCATGCCTGGCTAAAACCCCTGCCCTTTTTTTTTTTTTTTTTTTTTTTTTTGGTGGTACTTGGGTTCCTGGAAGCCCTTCTACCTCCGGGCTACACTTCCAGACCTATTTTATATATTTATTTAGAAACAGGGTCTCTTAAGCCAGCAAGGTTGCCTCCAAACCAGCGTGATCCTCCTGTCTCTGCCTCTCCAGCGCGGGGATTACAAGCGTGCGCCACCATTTCCGGCTAAAGCCAATGTTTTTTTTTTTCTTTTTTTGGGGTGGTACTGGGGTTCCTGGAAGCCCTTCTACCCCCGGGCTACACTCCCAGACCTATTTTTACATTTTTATTTGGAAACAGGGCTTAAAGCCCATTTTTAAAAAAAGCTTATTTTTGTTGTTATTTTGAAACAGAATCTTGCTAGATTTCTTAGACTCTTGCTACATTGCTGAGATTGCCCTCAAACCTGTGATCCTCCTATCCCCTATCCCCTATCCCACTCTCCTATCCCCTTACTTGTAATTCCAAGTATTTGGAATTACAGGCATGGACCACTGTGGCTGGTTTAAGTCATTAAGAAAAACTAGAAAATAATTTGACAAGAATATATTCTATTTTTTGTTGTTTTGTTATTGTGAGTCCATTATCCTGGTAATCTCTAGAATCTAACAACAGTAAATAAATTAACTCTAAGACATAATGGAGGCAAAAGAGGGAAACATGGGGGTGCTGGGTACATGTTTGCTTCTATCACACTAAACCTCAATAGGTATGGTTACAATGCATCAATAAAAGTATATTTTAAAAGAGCGAAGACACAGCCGGGCGTGGTGGTGCACGCTTGTAATCCCAGCATTCTGGAGGCTAAGACCATAGGATCGAGGTTCACTGACAGCCTCAGCTACTTAGTGAGGCCCTCTGCAACTTAGTGAGACCCTGTTTCAAAATAAAGAATAAAAAATAGGGCAAGGGGTGTAGCTTGGAGGTCAAATGCCTCTGGGTTCTATCCCCAGACCTGCAAAAAAATGTGCGAAGACAGGAGGATCTCCAGTTCAAGGCCAGCCTCAGCAACTTAGTGAAATCCTCAGTAACTTGGTGAAATATTGTTTCAAAACAACAATGACCGGGTGTGGTAATCCCAGCATTCAGGAGGCAGAGACCGGACAGCCTCAGTTACTTAATGAGGCCCCTCGCAACTCAGTGAGACCCTGTTTCAAAACAGATAAAAACTAAAAAATAGAACTGGTGGTGTAGCTCAGAGGTAAAATGCCCTGGGATTCCATCCCCAGTACTGCAAAACAAACAATAAGGCTGGGGTTTTAGCTCAGAGGTAAAATGTCCCTGGGTTCAATTCCCAGTACCAAAAAGAGATAATGATTTAGAAATTATTCTTCATATTCTAAAGGTATTTAAAGTGACCACAAAATATGTAAAAATGAGATAATAGGGTTAAAGGAAGATAAAGAAAAAATGAAACTAGAGATGTGGTTGATAAAAATTTAATGTATAAAGTTCCATTTATCTGCTAGAGGTAGACCATTTGACCCCATAATTTCTTTCCTTTTTTGTAGTACTGGGAATTGAACCCAGGAACATTCTACCTCTGAGCTACACCTCCAGCCCTTTTTATCTTTTATTATGAAACAGGGTCATACTAAGTTGTGGAGGGCCTCACTTGGTGGCTAAGGCTGGCCATGAACCTGTGATCCTCCTGTTTTAGTCTCTCAAGTACTAGAATTACAAGCATGCGCCACCACGCTCAGATAACCTCATAATTTCTGCTGGCCATTGCAAAAGAGGAAGAAGACAAGGGCATGATTCACAGGCCCATTCCTATGGGCAGCAATGTCCTCTTTCAAGAGCTGCATTCTTTACCAGTAGATGGTGAACATTCCATATGTTGAAAGTAGGGAACAAGCTTTCCAATGCCCTTTAATCTGAGCCTACTGTTAAAAGACCATTCTTCTGGAACTATGTGACTGGCTGTTTACTTCCACCATATGTACAGAAGCTGCTATCATCTTCTTTAGAGATAAGGGCACAGGCTCAGAAGTAAAATCTCTTGCTCAAGCCTGGATTCCAAACTAGCTTTCAGCTCTCTCATAGTCTGTCATTTGGAAAACAAGGTCGTTGTTTTCCTACTTGGTGGAACTCTCTGGAAGATTTTCTTTATTGGCAGGCTTTCCCAGTGCCACTGCCACCGACTACAATAGGAGTCACAGATGAATTTGGGGTCCTGACACTAAGTAGCCATTACAGACCAGGGAACTTGCTTAGTCTGTGTGCCTCAACCCACTCTTCTGCCAACTGGGCATGATAGAAACTGCTCCTCTCAGTTCTAAAGGTGGAGTGAGGATAGAAGGGAGAAAGAAACATGCAAACGCTCTGAAAAGTAGAAAATACTCTGGAAAATGATGTATTAAGCCCAGCATTTATTGAATCCCTGCTGTGATCTGGGTACTATGTTAAAGCTGTCACAGTACTACTCAAAGTGTGGTCTGCAGCCCAGTGTTGTCCACAAACTTTTTGTTAGTCTGTATAAACCAGAATAAAATTGTGAGTCATTATTTCCAAACCTTAACAACAATTTGACAGAGTATTGAATATAATAGTAGCCATGTGGGGTAGTACATGCCTGTAATCCCAGCACCTGGGAGGTTGAGCCAAGAGGTTTGCTGGTTCAAGACTAGCCTCAGCAACATATGGAGACTCAGCAACCTAATGAGACTCTGTTTCAAAACAAAAATTCACAAAAGAGTTGGGGATGTAGTTTGGAGTTAGAGTGCCTCTGGGTTCAATACCCTGTATCACACACAAAAAAGATGTAATTGTAAAAACATTGGGCTTGCATTTTGTATGTTTTTGGTTTTGCCCCCCCCCCTTTTTTGTAGTACTAGGGATGGAACCCAGGGGCATTCTACTGCTGAGCTACACCCCCAGTCCTATCTTTTAGTCTTTTTATATTTTGAAATAGGGTCTCACTGAGTTGGGAAGGGCCTTGCTAAGTAGCTGAGGATGTCCATGAACCCTTATCCTCCGGTCTCTGCCTCCCAAATGTTGGGATTACAAGTGCGCACCACTGCCGGGCGTGGTGGCGCACGCTTGTAATCCCCGCGCTTGGGAGGCAGAGACAGGAGGATCGAGCAGGTTCGAAGCTAGCCCCGCGCGCTGGCTTAGGAGACCCTGTTTCCAAATAAAAATGCAAAAATAGGTCTGGGAGTGTAGCCCGGAGGTAGAAGGGCTTCCAGGAACCCCAGTACCACCAAAAAAAAAAAAAAAAAACAAGTGCGCACCACCACATCCAGCTGGTTTTGCTTTTTTAAAAGTAATTCACTTGTGCTGTGTTTTAGGAAAGAATAGGTACACAGTGGATTTAGGGGAAATGGGCCTAGTTCAAGTCTAATCTAGACTTGGATTTGTCTCACATAGGGGATGATCTGACCCGGATTTTTATTCTCATAAAAATCCCTTTGTCAGCCGGACGTGGTGGTGCATGCTTGTAATCCCAGCATTTGAGATGCTGAGACAGGAGGATTGCAGTTCGAGGAGAACTTCAGCTACTACTTAGTGAGGCCCTTTGCAACTCAGTGAGACCCTGGTACAAAATAAAGAATAACAAATAGGGCTGGGGATGTAGCTCAGAGGTAGAATTCCCCTGGGTTCCATCCCCAGTACCGCAAAAACAAAACAAAACAAAGCAAAACAAAACAAAACAAAAACCTTTGTTAAAATATATGCTTGCAGCTGGACATGGTGGTGCATGCCTCTAACCCCAGAACATGGGAGTCTGAGATAGGAGGATTACAGACTCAAGACCAGCAATTTAGTGAGACCCTGTGTCAAAATAAAAAATGAAATAGGGCTGTGGGTATAGCTCAAAGTTAGAACACCCTTGGGTTCAATTCCCAGTACTACACACACGCCAGCACGCACACACACACACACACACACACACACACACACACACACACACTATGCTGAACCTAATTAGAGAATAATAAAGGATTTTTGCATATCATAGACTTTCTTTTTTATATTGGTGCATTGTAGCCATACATCTTAATGGTGTACAAGATGATAGAGGCATACATGCACACATCACTCATTTAGCCCTTCCTCAATTTCTGTCCCCCCTTTCCCTCCTTCTCATGTTTGGCTTGCTTACTGATTGACATTTTATGAATGTATATCACATACATTAGGACATTTCTCATATCCCCCTCCTACCTTCTTCAGTTAGGTTGACTTATTTGCTAATGCTAAGTGAGATTAGTCAGTTACTAAAAAGTAAAAAAATTGGATGATTTCCCTAATATGCGGAAGCTAGGGAGAAAATGGGTTATAGAAGGAACTCTAGATGAAGAAAGAGAAACCATAGATGAGCAAAAAGGTGACTTTCTAACATATGTTCATAGACTAACAATCTTTCTTTGGCTGACACTAAGGAGTAAGCTAACTAGCTCTTCAATCAAATCTTCATCATCCTTGGTTGGTTGTTCAAAATTTTTTTGTATTACTTACAAAATATAATTGAGTCATACATGATGGTGCATTCTGTAATCCCAGTACTTGGGAGGCTAAGACAGGAAAATGCAGGCATAAGGACAGCCTCAGCAACTTAGTGAGACTCTGTTTAAAAAAAAAATAGGCCTGGAGGTGTACCTCAGAGGTAGAAAGCCCCTGGGATCAATACCCAGAACCAATATATGTATTTACAAGAAATATGTATAATATATAAATATACTTTATGTAAATATAATATTTTGCATATTTAAATATACAAACTATTTTGTGTAAATATATTTAAATATATTATGTAAATATAATATATTTGAATATATAAATATATCTTATGCAAATACAGTAACTTTATATAAATATGAATATATTTTATGTAAATATATTTTCATATTTATATGTTTAAATATATTTATGTAAATATGTATATATTTTATATATAATATATATAAAAAGTGCAGGAAACAAACTTTCCATGGCACAGAATTGAGAAAGTACACAGCTCTGCATTTTGCTTTTTCCACATGATGGATTGATAATTTTACGTATGAGTACATGAAAAGCTTTCTTAATCTATTTTTTATTGTATAAATGTTGTTATTTATCTGATTAGTCCCTTACTGAAGGACATGTGTTTATTTCCAATTTTTTTTATTGCAAACAAGGCTACAGGAAATAACCTTGCACACACAACATTTTGCATCTATAAAAACATAACCAGAGGAGAAATTCTGAGAATGGAAATTTGGAATCAAAGTCCTTATATTTAATTTTTAATACTTACTGTGACATTGTTCTAATTGACTAATTACAGACCCACCAGCAATTTATCAGTATTTTATACTTTGCCAGTGGTATCTCACTATAGTTATCATTAGTAATTCTCCATTTATTAGGTTAACTATTCCTTATTGACATAGAGACTTGTTAGTTTTGATACTCAGGCCTCCAGGAATTTCAATTAATTTCAGATCATTCAATCAGAATTTTCCAACCTACTGCTTTAACAGGTCCCCTGAGCTAGAAAACCTTTTTTATTTTATTATTTTATTCTGCCCCATTTTTTTCAGAACTATCACTGCCATTCCTTAAGCACTCCAGATATTTAACTTTAAAACTATATTCCGCTGGGCATAGTGGCACACGCTTGTAACCCCAGCATTTGGGAGGCTGAGACAGGAGGATGGTAGTTTGTGAACAGCCTCAGCTACTACTTACTGGGGCTCTTTGCAACTCAATGAGACCCCGTTTCAAAATAAAGAATAAAAATAGGGCTGGGGGTGTATGTCAGAGATAGAATGCCCTTGGATAAAAAAATAAAACCATATCCCAAGCCGGACATGATGGCACATGCTGGTAATCCCAGCATTTGGGAGGCTGAGATAGGATGCATCTGGGTTCGCAGGCAGCCTCAGCTACTTAGTGAGGCCCTTTGCAACTCAGTGAGACCCTGTTTCAAAACAAAGGATAAAAAAATAGGGCTAGGGGTGTAGCTCGAAAATAGAATATCCCTGGGTTCAGTCCCCAGGACCATACACACAAAAAACCCCAATATCCTAGCCAGGCTTGGTGGTGCATGATTGTAATCCCAGGACTTGGAAGGCTGATACAGAAAGATTGCAAGTTCAAGATCAGCCTTAACAACTTAGTGAGACTTTCAGCAACCTAGCAAGACTCTGTTTCAAAACAAAAACCAAACTAATAAACAAAACCAAAATGGGCTGGGGATGTAGCTTGGAGGTAGAATGTTCCTTAGTTCAACCATCATTATTAGTAATACTAGCTAACATTTGTTGAATGCTTAATCTGTTCTAACTATTCTACATCTACTAATATATTTAAACTTATTGTCCCATTTTACAGATAGGAAACTTGAAGCAGAGTGAAATTAGATACCAGAATAAGGGGACACAGCTCATATTTGTCTGAGTCTGGTTGCTGTTGAGCACAGACTGTGTCTCCAGAACCCACTGTCACAGTTACTTTGTTTTGCAATTTGCAAAAGATAAAATGTTCCTTTTTTTGAAATGTAATTTTTTTGAAATGTAGTCCCCAGCTGGAGCCCTCCAAGCTTTTAGCGGTCAGTGGCGACACCAAGTGGCCATTATGGTGTACTGCCACCTCTTCATAACTCCTTTTCCCTTGGTGGTTTTTTTTGTTTTTTGTTTTTTGTTTTTTTCGGTACTGGGGATAGAATTCAGGGCCATTCTACCCTCGGGCTACATCCCCAGCCCTATTTTTTATTTTTTATTTTGAAGCAGCGTCTCATTGAGTTGCAGAGGGCCTCACTAAATAACTGAGGCTTTTGGCGAACCATGATCTTCCTGTGTCAGCCTCTCAAATGCTGATTACAAGTGTGTGCCACCATGCCTGGCTCCCCCTTGCTTTCTGAAATAAACCTATACCCCAAGTAAGGTTAGTATGATGCTTTTCAGAGATAGCTTTGAACACTTGATTTCCAGAGACAAATTTACATCCGGCCCTATTGCCATTCTTCAATTTATCAAGAGGAGACATCTTTCTCAAGGTTAGCTTGCACTTTGGACCTTCTTTCTATCTTTTCAAATATTACTCCATTATTTGTCTGCCTATTAATATCTCATTTATTTCTGTTTCACCAGTGTCTTTTCCTGCTTTGCCTACAAATGATCTTTTTCTATCTGCAGTTACTAGGCAAAAAAATGCAAGCAAACAAACCTCTCCTTGAAAATCCACCCCAGATTCTTAAAGAAGAGTTCCAGTAAAGAGATTTCATTGCAGGAAACCCTCTATTTAACAACCTAAAATAAACAAAACTTTCTTAATTCTTAGCTGGGAGTGGTGGCACACACCTGCGATCCCAGTACTTGGGAGGCTGAGACAGTGGAATCACAGGTTTGAGGACAGCTTCAGCAAAGTAATGAGATTCTCAGTAGCCTAGAGAGAACTTGTTTCAAAATAAAATAAAGGGAGCCCAGTGTGGTGGTGAATACTTGTAATCCCAGTATTTGAGAGGCTGAGACAGGAAGATATGGGTTCGTCGCCAGCTTCAGCTACTTAGTGAGGCCCTCTGAATCTCAGTGAGACCCTGTCTCCAAATAAAGAATAAAATATAGGGTTGGTGGTCTAGCTAGGAGGTAAAATGCCCCTGGGTTCAATCTCCATTACCACAAAAATAAATGGCTGGGGGTGTATCTTGGAGGTCTATATTCCTGGGTTCAGCATCCACTACCACAAAACAAACAAACAAACAAACAAACAAACACACAAACACCCTCTCAATTCTTGGGCTAGGCTATAGCTCAGTGGTAAAGCATATGTTTACCATTCATAAGGCCCTGGGTTCCATCTCTAGAACAAACGACAAAAACAACAAACCCAAAACAACTAAGTCAAAAAGCCCTCAATTCTTTATCACTTTTTGGATTAAGTACAAATTTCAGTTCAAATTCAGGATCCTTCAAAGTTTTGGGTTTATCTACCATAAGTCCCCTGCTCTGCCCTAGGCTGCAGCTGTAAAGTGATAACAACACTTGAGTGACCATTACTTTTAAAATTCTCTTTGTTCTCTAAAGTTGTAGACAATCAGAAACTGCTTGAAATCATATCAGTGAGAATAAATCATCCCACATTTGTCTGTAGGACACAAGTTTCTTGGACTCAGAGAAGTAGTCTTGATTTCCAGTCCACGTGCAGTTTCAGATAAGGGATACCCTGAAACATCATTCCACATCTATCTTTTCTTTGGGCTTGTCAGGATATAAAATTTTAGATCTGATGGTGACCCTATGTGGCACAGTCTTTTTGCTTTTAGCTTACTTCGTTTAAATACACCTAAAGTAGCCAGGCATGGTGGTACATGCCTGAATTCCTAGTTCTTGGGAGACTGAGATGGGAGGATTTCAGGTTTAAGACCAGCCTCAGCAACTTAGCAACTTAGTAAGACCTTATTTCAAAATAAAAATAAAATGGGACTCAGGGTGCAACTTGGAGGTAGAATGCCCCCTGGGTTCAATCTCCAGAACTGAAATGAAATAAAATAAAATACAAATTCCATCCTTGCCCCAAATCCTATAATGACCCTATCTTCTCTTTGTTTGGTGAGATGACCATTGTTTTTCTGGTGTGTGTTCTCCTCATTGCAATGGGTTAAAAGCTTGATTATGCTGGATTACAGATTTATCTATGGGCTTTATGCTGATTGGGCTAGGCTACAGATCTCATATTCTAGATTACTTAGCTTGTCCAAAGTAGGCATTAAATTCGTTCACTGCAGTAGACTTTGAATTAGAGTCCTTGTTTCTGTTAGATTATCTGGATTGATGATATGGATCCCAGTCTAAATTCTTTCAGTAACTTAATTAGCTGTGTTTAAGTCAATGGCCTATTTGTCCTAAGTTTTCTCTTCTTTAAAACTGAAGGGAAGGGGGCTATTTCTTCCAACCCCAGGGAAAGTGCTTCAGAGTCAAATCCTGGTTGGAATCTATCTCTCACTAGTCCTGTAACTTGCTTTTCTGAGGCTTTGTTTTGCAATGATTAAAATGAAGACAGTATCAATCACTGCAATACAGATTTCCCAGTGTTGCTCTGAGGATCAAGTCAGCTGTTACAAACATCACTGTATTTGACCACTATTCCTACCATTATGTGAGGTAGAAGAAGATACTTAACCTCCTTTGCCTCTGTGTTCTTATGAGTAAATATGGAAAAATAATGGTATTTATGCATGGGGCTATTGTGAACATCAGAGATGAAAAGAGCAAGTGAAGGGCTTAGAACAATGCTTGGCATATTAGAGGCTCAAAATATGCAATCTTGTGTTATCAGTATTCGATTTCTACTATTAACTACTCTGTGGGACAGAGGCTTAGGATAAACAGTTTCATTCTAAGGGAAAAAACAAAAAAAGTGACTGACAGGCTGGAATTCCTAAAACAGAACAGGGGCGTTGCATTTCAAATACAACCGACACGCCCAGTCCTGGGTTTGGCTCCGCCCATTACTCATTAAATATGGCAGCGATCCGGTCGGCCTGACTGCGGTTGCGCACGTCGAAACTCCTCCCAGCAGCTTCTCCTCCTTCTCCTCCGCCCGCAGCGCTCCCCCCTCCGCCCCGCCCAGCCCGACTGGGCCGAGGTGCCCGGTGAGGGCCTCCGTGGCGCGCACGCGCAGACGCCCGCTGGGCTGAGCTGATACTCTTGAGGCGCCTGTCACATGAGCCGCGCGCCCGCTCCGCTCCCCCTCCTCCCTGGCTGGGCTGTGTGAATGAAGCTCTGCCGGCTACGTGGGGCGCTAGCTCAACTTGGTGTCCTGGAAGCCAGAGCGGATCCAGAGCGCTGGCCACCGGCGGTGGACACGGGTTCCGCAGCTTCTTACCTCGGCGACAGGTAAAGGCAAATGGGCTGTCTTTTCGCCAACAGGTCCTTAGCGGGCCATTGATCCCCGGCCCACCCCTGGAGAACCCCCTGAGCGCAGCGACACAGGGGAAGCACTCCCTGGCTGGCTCGGTCGCTCGGAGACGGGGGTTCCCCTTGCCCAGCCGCCGCCGCCTGGCACCCGGAGGAGGTAGACGGGCTCGTTCTAGCCAGTGCGGGGCGGCATCTTCCTGGGAGCCCAACCCTGTCCTCCGAGAAGGGTCCCTCGGCTGCCCGAGCGAAGTTTCCTCGCTGAGCGGCGCCAAGCCCGCCTGGTTTTTGAATCGGAGACGCTGGCTGCCCGCGGTCTCCTTTCCAGGACTGGGGTAGGGTGGTGTTTGCTGGGAAAGCTCGGTAGAGGCCCCGTTCTGCTCCCTCCCGCTTTGGACTTGCCGCAGGTCTGCGTGGATATCAGCGAAGTCGAATCCAGACTCTCGAAAAAGTAGTCTCTGCGCGTTTACTTTCGCCACTGAATGCGCTTAGCTGATTCTCCCCTGACTTTCTAGCCTTGCGCGCTCCAGCGCCTTTACCAGCAAGGGGTAGGAAAGCTTCACCTTTGCATTGATGCGCGTGTACCTTTATTAACATTTCAGAGCAAATCAGTTGCCCGGAGTTCCAAATGAAGTTGTACGTGTGCCTGTGTGTTAACGCCAGTGGAAGCTACCCGAGTAAATGAGGGGAATCCACAAGTAGGAGCATTAAAAGCCTGTAAGAATCCGCTGTACATACGGTTAATACATTTACTAGCAACTCTCCGAGTTGAGCTTCAAAGATGTTAAATTTCGCCTAGCCTCACGACGCGCGCAAAAATCAGAGAAGGAAAAATAAAATAAAAAGCAAACCAAAACAAATTGTGCCAGATTCAGATCAGTCTTCGGAGAGTGAATTCATTCTTAAGCTTCCAGTTTTCTTGGACTTTGTAAACCTTTCCTTATCCAAACCACTGTCTTTTCTCTATTGGTGTTTTAAAGAATGCTGTACACATTTTGTCTTTTTTGTCCTTTAAAGAAAGAAAAAGGCACTAAGGAGGGCCAACACGATTTTCAAGTTAGTTTTAGCCGTCAGTGTTTACATTTTAGTTTTTTTTTGTGTGTGTGTTTGGTTTTTTTTTTTTTTTTTTAGTTTTGAGGTGGTGTTGGTTTCATAAAAGCTGTGAAAACAGCAGTCTACCTCCTTGGTCAGTCGGTCAAAAAGGTGAAGACCTTTTCTGAGAAAAAGCACTTAAATTGAGTGTTTAATATATTAATATATTAAGCTTCCAAATTAAACTACATACAGTGTCAGACCTTCCATTTTTCTCTCTCATTCCTAGGTCTTTTTTATATCCTTGCAAATAGCATTGTGCTAAGACTAAATTTGAAGTTTTAACAATAGGACATAGCTGAATTAATTTGATTGTATTTAAACTGGTATTTTTATTTTTCCTTTGTTTATTTTCTCCCCCGATTATAAAAGCAACATGTGCTCACTATAGGAAATTTGCAAAGTGGAGGAAAGTATAGGTGGACAGGAAGAATCACCACCGAAAGGGATATCATCATTTCTTCATTTTTTTATTATGCTGCTTCTTTCCTTTCTTTTTTCCCCTACACAAGGTATATTTGAAAACTTTAGGCATGCAGAAAATTAATTTTCTTCTCTACTCATTTCTGGGTGAAAGTTGGGTATGTGAGGGATTGAGGAGGGGATTGGATATTAATGCTGCGTTTCATTCCCCAAAGCCTGAGACTTCGAGATAGGAAAGATACAGCAGTTATCTCATCCAACCACTCATCCTTTCAGATTCTGAACTGCATTTACTGAAGCTTCAGTGATTCGTGCAGAATCCTACAGGACTGAGTGGCAAAAGTGACCGACTCCAGATCTCTGGTTCTTTCTTCAGTGATTCATAGCTGCTTGGAGGAAATGTGATGCCGCTGCTTGTGTCTGTCTATCTTTGAAGGAGAGGTTCTGAGAAGACAATTTTCAAGCATTTGAAGTTTTTTTTTCTTTTATGTGTTTATTTATTTATTGTTTGCATTTTCAGGTTTGAGACTTTAGCATCTTGCAGAAAGCAGGACCACACAGCTACCTTTCCAGCTACACCCCATTCAAGTCTCCCTATAAAACTGGGGGGGCTCTGGGAAACTGAGCCTGTGACCCCAGCGTGGTGAAGATAGGATCAAGATGGCCATGTGGCAGGGTAAGAAATGAGCACTTATTTCTCTAACTGGTTTTTCTTCCTGCTATATACTCCACCCCCAGATAACTCCCCCCCAATCCAGTGGCTGCTAGCCAGCTGTTTCTTTAATTTAACCCTTTGTCTTTGCAGGGACAATGCACAGTAGTTTAAAAGAAGCTGCTGCTAGCTAGAAGTTCAAATTATTTTCAAGCAGTGTTGTGGGGGAATTAGGAAAATGTCATGCCAGAAGTATTTTAAAGAATTCTCTTCATTTGAATGTGTGCTTATGGGGGTTATATGTGCATAAATGAGGATAGTTTTTTTCTGTTTGTGTTTTTTATTTGTTTCCAGCAAATTTATGTCATGAGATCCTTAAAGGTGGGAGAAACAGATGTTGGCACTTCTCTGGCTTCCTCTTCCCAATAAAGACTTTTCTTGGGATTTAGACAGCCTGAAAAAGCATATTTAATGTTAACATGTTTATATTTGGTAATAGAAGAAAACCAATGCAATTTAACAATACAAATTGCCTAAGAGCCAAGCTCAACAGTATCTTAGCTGATAGATTCCATCTCCAATGAACCTGCAGATTTCTACCACATACAAAGTTTTTTTTTTAATTTTCAATGGGGTGTGGCTGATAGATTCCATCTCTGATGAACCTGCAGATTTCTACCACACACAAAGGTATTTTTTCTTTTTTATGGGGTTGTGGCTGATAGATTCTATCTCTGATGAACCTGCAGATTTCTACCACATACAAAGTTTTTTTTTTTAATTTTCAATGGGGTGTGGCTGATAGATTCCATCTCTGATGAACCTGCAGATTTCTACCACACACAAAGTTATTTTTTTATTTTTAATGTAGTTGAGGATTTCGTTCTTGGGAAGAATATTGAAACCTTCGGGGATGTGCGATATTTATGTTTATCACAAAGGAGTGTGGGTTTAAGAAACAATAGATGAGCTGGGCATGGTGGTGCATGCCTGTAATCCCAGTACTTGGGAGACTGGGACAGGAGGATTGCAGGTTCAAGGATAGCCTCAGCAGGTAGTGAAAATTTTATCAACCTAGTGAGACCGTGTTTCCAAATAAGAAATAAAATTGGGCTGGGGGTGTAGCTGGAAGATAGAATGCCTCTGGGATCAATCCCCAGTAACACACATACACACAAAAGAAAAGAAACAATAGACAATAGCAAATTGATCTGTCACCAACAAAAAGTTAAAGGCTACATACATGAAGTAGAGTGAAGTGTATATATATATATATATATATATATATATATATATATATATATATCCAACAGTTAAGTTTCTAGGTGGTTTAATATATCTTTTTAGAATGTTTCACTATAGCTGAGTGTGGTAGTACACACCTGTAATACCATTACTTGGGAGCCTGAGACAGGAGGATTGCAGATTTGAGACCAGCCTTAGTAATTTAGTGAGACTCTCAGCAACTCAGCGTGACTCTGTTTTTAAAAGAAATAAAAATTAGCCGGGCATGGTGGCGCACCCTTATAATCCCAGCATATGGGAAGCTGAGACTGGAGGATCGCGGTTTGCGGACAGCCTCAGCTACTTAGTGAGGCCCTCTGCAACTCAGTGAGACCCAGTTTCAAAATAAAGAATAAAAATAGGGCAGGGGTGTACCTTGGGGGTTGAATGCTCCTGGGTTCTATCCCCAGACCTGCAAAACTAACTAAATAAATAAAAATTTAAAAAGGGCTAGGGGTATAGCTCAGAAGTAGAATGCTCCTGGGTTCAATCCCAGTACCACACACACACACACACAAAAAAAAAAAATGGTTCACCGGGTTAGTTATGGTTTAAAACATGTAGGCACACAGATGTTACAAGCACTTTGTTGTACAGGGAATTGCAACTTGAAGACATTTGTCAAAATGGGGTTTGGCCTTCAAATCAGCATTGACTCGCATAATGGGCATTTACCAAGAGGAGTTTAGATATTCTCTCCTCAATCCTGAAACATTCTTTCATTTAACAAACAGATTGCAGAGATGATCAACACACAGAACCTTCGAGGGTTCTGGTGGTCTGGGCAAGACAGACATGCCAGTAAATAATTGTGTTGTGTTGAATAAGTGTTACAACAGGTTTGAAGAGCAAAATATGATGGGAAATAAGAGAAATGCATAGTGAACTTTGAGTTTTGGGCTGGTTTTGCTGAAAAAAAAAAGTAGGAGTTAGCTGAAGAGGCACAAGAGAGCATTGCATTCTGGGCAGACAGAGCAGCACTGCCTGAGAACTTCCAACTTGCTTTGTTTGCCTAGTGTAAGATGTATTAAAATGGCACCGCCTCAGAATGAAGCATGGAAGGTAGTCAGAAGCTAGAAAATAAAAGAACCTTGTATGTTCTAGGAAGGATTTTACATTTTATCCTTAAGACAAAGATTCAAAACAGGGAAGCAACATAAGCAGATTTTGTTTTAGAAAGATTACTTTGGCAGTGGTGCTGAGATGAGTGGGGAGCTAGAGACAATGAAAGCGTGGATTCATCCAGGAAGTTTCTGGAAGAGTAGTTGAAGGAAGAGATGGCAAGGGTATGAGCAGAAGCAGGGCAGTGAGGTTCGAGTGAGTGGGATGGGTTCTAGAGTGTTCTGCTACTGTCTGTGTGATAAGAATTGACCCCAGTTTGACTCTTGGTGGTGCCATTCACTGAGATGGGAAATATGAGAGGTGCATAGTAAAGGTGGAAGCTAGTGTCCTGTAATTTTCTTTTTTTGGTGTGTGTGTGTGTGTGTGTGTGTGTGTGTGTGTGTGTGTGTGTGTTACTGGGAATTGAACACTGGGGTGTTCTACCTCTGAGCTACACCCCCAGCCCTTTTTATTTTACTTATTTATTTTGATACTGAGGATTGAACCCAGGAGCATTCTACCTCTGAGCTACACCACCAGAAGATTTTATTTTTATTTGGAAACAGGGTCTCCCTAAATTGTGGAGGGCCTCACTAAGTTTCTGAGGCTGGCCTTCAGCCTGTGATCCTCCTTTCTCGGCCTCACCAGTACTGGGATTACAGGCATGCACCACTGTACCCAGCTTTTTAAAAAAAATTTCAAACAGGGTCTCACTAAGTTGCTGAGGGCTTCACTAAGTTACTGAGCTTGGGCTCAAACTTGCAGTCCTCTCATCTCAGCCTCTTAAGTTCTGAGATTTCTGAGCTTTGTTTTGACTTGCTTGGGTTGTGGTACTTTTGGGCTGTCAGGTCGATGTTTCCAAGGCAGTTTTGAAAGTACAGAACTGGTTTGTGCAGGTGGATACCTAAACTTTCAATCCTAATGATGCATAAAGGGCTATGTCTTTTTTTCCCTCTGCAGCTAACGGGCATGTCTTTAGTTGTTAATGATTTATTTTATAATAAAATACTATAATGTTTAACAAGTCTTAATAAAAATAGCATATTTTCTTCAATACTGGGGACCAAACCCAGGGATTCTCCACCACTGAGTTATAACCCCAGCTCTCCCCCCCTTTTATTTTGGTGGTAGGGATTGAACCTAGGGACATTCTACCTCCAAGCTATACCCCTAGCCCTGTTTATTTTAATTTCAAAACAGAAGCTCACTAAGTTGCTTATGGTCTTGCTAAGTTGCCAAGGCTGGCCTTAAACTTGCCAAGTACTGGGATTACAGGTGTGAGCCACCATGCACAGAAAAAAGTACCATATTTTCTTAGTAAATAATGTATCTTCAAGTCCACACCTTGAAATAGGCTTGGCTACAAATTACATTGATGTGAAACCTCATTTTTAGTTAAGGGGAACATTCCGCATAAGTAAGCTCTTTGGATCACTGCAGCTGATCTCTTGTTTTGGGGACTACCGAAAGTGGCAAACATAGTACAATGATAGTTTGGGAGACAGCATTGTATAATAGTTAACAGTGTGGATCTGGATTTAACTTGATTGGTTCTGCCACTTGTGACAAGGGAACAAGTTACTTACCTACTCGTTTTCATTTTCCTCCTTTGCAAAATGCGGATGAAAATAGAACTCACTTTACCGGGTTGTTGTAAAGATGAATTAAGTTAATATATGCAAAGCACTTTGAATATAGTGTCAGAGAAATGTGAGCCTTTTTTATAATCACAAGATGCTTAGATATTGTTTAGTATATAAAAGTGTTTGGTAAAATGCTCCAACAGCTATTACTACTACTATTACTACTCTTACTACTACTATTACTATTGTTTTGTGTCATCCTGGTTGGGGCTCAGATCCTGTTCTGTGGAGGTCATTTTGGTCATCCTTGAAGCACAGCCTTGTGGTAGTCTGTGTCTTCAAGTAGAGGTTTAGATCTGAAGAGATTCTCATAATCATTTAGCTCAACCTAGAGGTCAAGCAAGATGCCCAAGGTCATATAGGTAGTAGTTGATTTTAGTGACAGGACCAAGACCTAGGTCTCCCGATTCCCTATTCCAATGTTCTTTCCATAGGCACATGGAAGAGGGAATGTGTGGGTCTATCTTCAGCTCAAGGAAGTTTCTGAGTCAATCTCTGGAGAAATTATTTGAGAAATTGAGAGCCAGGACAACTCAAATATCCTTGTTTTCTTAGGTCATTGCTATCTAGTTCTTCCATGGACAATTTTTTTTTTGGGTGGTACTGGGGTTCTTGGAAGCCCTTCTGCTTCTGGGCTACACTCCCAGACCTATTTTATTTTTGGAAACAGGGTCTCTTAAGCCAGCGCGGCTGGCTTCAAACCTGCGTGATCCTCCTGTCTCCACCTCCCAAGCGCAGGGATTACAAACTTGCACCACCACACCTGGCCTCTTCCATGGACAATTTGATCAGAATTCTTACACCTATTAAACATGGCCAGAAGTATTGTTTTTTTATATTTTTTTTATTTGGAAACAGGGTTGGTCTCGTAAACCAGCGTTATCCTCCTGTCTCTGCCTCCCAAGCTCGGGGATTACAAGCGTGGGTCACCATGCCCGGCCTAGAAGTATTGTTTTGATTTCACTTGGAGCCCCCCAATACATTTTTCTGGCCACTTTAAACAGAGTATACAAGGCATACTTTTACAATTTTAGGAAATTAAGGTCAGTATTAATAACTTTATTTTCCTGTATGGGAAATTTAAACCAAGGGCCTTGCACAAGCTAGGTAAACACTTGACCACTGAGCTACAGACACAGCATGTTTATTTTATTTTGCAACAGGGCCTCACTCAGTTTCTCAGGCTGACTTCAAAAATGTGATCCTCCTGCCTCAGCCTCCTGAGTAGCTGGGATTACAGGTGTACACATTGTTCCTGACGTAACACTAGCTTTTTTGTATAATGGTCAGGAAAATGTTGAAGAGAAGACTAGGTACTTTAAGGTTAGAAACTTGTGTTCTCTCTCATCAGCTATTTGGTTTTTCAATTAACAATTATAAAACTCGAGTTCTATGCTGGGCACTCTTCTGTAGCTCTAGAGATGCAGGGAAAAGAGACATGTTCTCTATTCTCCTGGAACTTACCGAGTAGGATAAGGGTAGCATTTCAAACTAATAAAATTATTTAACATATGTGTTGAAGTAATTTGAGGAAATGTTGACATAAATTTAGAAGAATTGAAATAATGTTTCTTAATAAAGGAGAAAGGGCAACATAATTTCTTGTAGTGTTGTAAAAAGTATTCCTCCTCAGGTTCCATCCCCTCAAACTTTGATACATTCAGCCTTAAGACTTAAACATTTTTTGGTGGTACTGGGGATTGAACCTGGGGTACTCTATAACTGAACTATACCCTAGCCCTTTTCACAAAAATTTATTTATCGTGGTGCTGGAGATGAAAATAAGGATCTTTCTACCTTTGAGATATATCCCAACCATATTTTAACTTTTATTTTGAAACAGGTTCTCCCTAAGTTACAGAGGGCCTCACTCAGTTGCTGAGGCTGGCCTTGAACCTATGATCCTCCTGTCTCAGCCTTCCAAGTACTAAGATTACAGGCATACATTACCATACCTAGCTAAGATCTGAACACTTAAAGAAGCGCTGTGAGCAATTCTGATGTAAACTTGTTTGGAAACTGCTTTATTAAATTATTAAAAGTTTAAAAAGAGAGAAGGCTGGGTATGATGGTACATACCTATAATTCCAGTACTTCGGAGGCTAAGTTAAAAGGATCTCAGGTTCAAGGTCAGTCTCAGCAATTTAGGGAGGCTCTCAGCAACCTAGCAAGACCCTTTTTCCAAACAAAAAGTTAAACGGGCTTGGGATGGAGCTTGGAGGTAGAATCCCCCTGAGTTTAATCTCAGTACCACAAAAATGAATGAATGAATGAATAAATAAATAAAAGAGAAATGATAGCAGAATTCAATATATAGAGGAGAGAATATAATCTTGGGGCAGGGAGAATATTTGTATTCATAATATTGAAGGTAGAAAAATAAAGGAAAAGATTAATAACATCAATTATATGAAAATTAAAAACTTCTGCACAAACCATAAATAAAGTTAATGAGAAAACTAGGAACAATTGCAACAAGATTCATTACCCTTAACACATAAAGATGTAGAGAGCAATAAGGAAAACACAAGTATTTTACTAGATAAATGTGCTACAGATGGGGAAAATGTGCCAAGGAAAATACATAAAAGAAGAAATCCAAATGGTCAGTAGACATGAATAAATGTACAATCTCAGTAGTAGTCAATGGAAGAGGAATTAGAATGGCATGCCATTTTCTCCAGTATAATTTGCAAAGATTAAAAAGGAATGCCAGAACTTAGTCTTGGCAAGAATACGAGGAAGCAGCTGTTCTCGAACGCTTTGTGGGTGGGAATGTCAATTTGGTAATATTTATCAAAAGCTTAAAAATGTGTTTACCTTTTGACTTAGCAATCCATTTTCTTGGAATTTATTCTAAGGAAATAATTAAGGATGTGCTCAAGGATCTCTCCATAAGGATATAAATTGCAGCATTTTCTATAATGGAGAAAAATTAGTGACACATTTTGTTGCAGCTATAAAATAGGATACTGTAGTTACTAAAAGTGATAATGGAGACTTCTATGTATTAACAAAGCAATAAGTCATGATATAATGTTAAATGGGGAGAGCAGATTTCAAATGATCAATAGTTAAAAGTATGGGTTCTGGGCATAGACCTGAATTCAAATTCTATCTTAATAATCTGTATGATGCTGGGTTGTTACTTGTCTTAGTTTCTTATCATTAAAACAGGGACAAAATAGTAGCTAACCTAGTAGTTCTCAACTTCTGTGCCAATTAGGCTCACTTAGGGAATCACAAATTGTGAAGCCCAGGCCTTACTCAGCCTAATTAAATCTGAATCTTTGGGGATGGGTAGTAGTTTGGAAACTCCCCAGGTGATTCTTTCAATGTGCAGTCAAGTTTGGCAGCAGTTGAGAACATGTGGATTAAATGGGAAAATGATAATACCTGGCATGTGGCAAGTACTCAATAATAGTACCTATTATTATTGTTATTTTAAAATGATTAATAGTATGATCACATTTTAATACATGTGTGTGTATCCATGTACATGTGGCATCAAGAAATGTTTGAAAGGATATACCCCAAACTATCAAATAAATGTAGCTGCGCAGTAAAGTATGTGCTTAGTATTTACAATACCGTGGTTTCTATCCTAGTACTACAGAATTATTTTTATACTTTTATTGGTACAACATAATTATATATCTTAATGAGATTCAAAATGAAGCAAATGTACATTCATGTATCACACGGTGTATTTCCCTCCACATTTCTCCTGTACATCTTAGTGAGATTGGTAGTGATACCTTCATATATGGAGATAACATTATTTGAACTCTTTCTTTCTTCAATCCTCCTTTTTCCTCTTCCTACTTCCATTTACCTTTTACTCTTTTCATTTATCTGAGGTCCCTTTTATTAAATAAAAGAAATTAGCCAGGCTTGGTGGTGCATGCCTGTAATCCCAGCACTGGGGAAGCTGAAACAGGAGGATCACAGGTTTGAGCTTGGCCTTAGCAATTTAGGGAGACCCTGAGCAATTTAGCGAGATTCTGTTTCAAAATAAAAAGTAAAATAGGGCTGGGGGTGTAGTTTAGAGGTAGAATGTCCCTGGGTTTAATACCTAGTACCACACAAAAAAGAAATTATAATTGATATTATTTTTCCTTATTTAGACCTTTCTATTTTTCTATAAATAGCATAGATTATTAATTTTGAAAAGTATAATTTCTGAAGGAAATATGTATTTGTCTAATATATTTATAGTAAAAACTGAAGATCCAGTTTTCATATTAGGGGACTATAAGGAAATTAATCACTCAGCATAAAATCTGGCCATTAAAAATCAAGACCAGCACCGGGTACGTTGGCGCACGCTTTTAATCCCAGCATTCGGGAGGCTGAGACCGGAGGATCGTGGTTCGTGGACAGCCTCAGCTACTTAGTGAAGCCCTCTGCAACTCAGTGAGACCCGGTTTCAAAATAAAAGAATAAAAATTAAGGCAGGGCTGTAGCTCGGAGGTCGAATGCCCCTGGGTTCCATCCCCAGACCCACAAAAATAACTAACTAACTAACTAACTAAATAAATAAATAAATAAAAATCAAGACCAATGCTATAGAAAATCTTTGTGAAATAAATATAGAATATAAGGAAATGATCGCACACAGTGAAAGTGGTTTTTTATCTGGGTGGTAGGATACACTACCCCCCTTTTTATACTTTTCCCAGATTTTTTTTCTTTTTGTGGTACTGGGGATGGAACCCAAGGACATTCTACCACCGAGCTACTCCCCCCCCACCCTATTTTCTATTCTTTATTTGAAACAAGGTCTCACTGAGTTGCAAAGAGCCTTGCTATGTAGTTGCTGAGGCTGTCTTCCTCCTTGATTCTCCTGTCTCAGCCTCCCAAATGCTGGGATTACAAGCAGGCATCACCACACCTGACTCCCCCATATTTTATGCAACAAATATGTATTACTTTTATAACCAGCAAACAAGTGAATTGAAACTGAGATGGAAAAGTCATTGGATTCTTTGACAGGCATAGTGTAATCCCAACACTTGGGAGTTTGAAACAGGAGGATGATCTCAAGTTTGAGGCCAGCCTGGGAAACTTAGTAATACACTGTTTCAAAATAAAAATAAAATAGGACGTGGTTATAACTCAGAGGTAGAATGTCTTAAGGTCTTGGGGTTTAGTCCCCAGCACCCCCCCCCAAAAAAAGAAAAAGTCGGTGGAGCACAGTGTTTGAGCTCTGAACAACTGCTTCGGCCATTCCTTGACCACCCCCCACCTTTGAATTAAAAAAAAAAAAACAAAAGAAAAGCAACTGGTTCCTGGGGTTTTGGTTAGTGTAGGCTTTTTTTTTTTGCTATTAATACTTCCTTGAGTACTTTTGTAATTTTTGGCTGTCTCCTTTTATTATTTTTTTGTACTGAGATTGAATCCAAGGGCATTCTACCTCTAAGCTGTACCCACCCCTAGCTCATTTCATTTTGTTTTGTTTTGTGGGGATGGAACCTAGGGGCATTGTACCTCCAAGCTACACCCCTAGCCCTATTTTTTTAGTCTTCTTTTATTTTTGAAACAGAGTCTCACTGAGTTGCAAAAGGCCTTGGTAAGTAGCTAAGGCTTTCCACGAGCCCTGATCCTCTGGTCTTAGCCTCCTGAATGCTAGGATTACAAGCGTGTGCCACCATGCCTGGCTCCGTTTTATTTTTTGAAACATGCTTTTGCTAAGTTGATGAGGGCTTCACTGAATTGCTGAGGCTGGCCTTGAATCTATGATACTACTGTCTCAGACTCCCAAGTACTGGGATTATAGGCACATACTACCACAACAGCTGTCCCCCCCTTTTTTTTGGTGGTACTGGGGTTCCTGGAAGCCCTTCTACCTCTGGGCTACACTCCCAGACCTATTTTATATTTTTGAAACAGGGTCTCTTATGCCAGCGCGGCTGGCTTCAAACCTGCGCTATCCTCCTGTCTCCGCCTCCCAAGCACAGGGATTACAAGCGTGCGCCACCACGCCTGGCCTCCAGCTGTCCCTTTGAGGAATGAGAGTGGGGACAGTGAGGTTATGCAAAAGAAAAAAAAAGGAAATTACACTATATTTAATGAAGTGGCTACATAATAAGGTGTTATGGTAAAATATATCCAGTATATGTGAAAATAAGGCTGAGGAAAATTGTAGTAAAATGGATAGTTGCAGGCCGGGCGTGGTGATGCACACTTGTAATCCCCGTGCTTGGGAGGTAGAGACAGGAGGATCGCGCAGGTTCAAAGCCAGCGGTTTAAGAAACCGTTTCCAAATAAAAATATATATAAAAAATAGGTCTGGGAGTGTAACCCGGAGGTAGAAGGGCTTCCAGGAACCCCAGTACCACCAAAAAAAAATGGATAGTTGCACTGAGAAACTCTTTTGCTGTCTGCAGATTGAATGGAAATATATGTTTCAACTTTGCAGATTTTTAGCACATCACAGTTTATTTGTAAACACTATGGGGATTTAGCTTTCAATTAGTGAGCTAAGAGGGAGTGTCACAAAAGCAGTCTATGAATTGAAGACAGAGGTTCAGTGTGAAATCTGGGTAGTCCTGTGCTTGCTAATTGGACCATCATTACAAAAAAACCCCATCTGGTCCCAACTGTTGACCAAATTGTTAATGCCCATGTGACTAGGATGAAAGTCAGGTCTTTATAGCAGCAGTAAAGAAGCAGTATCCCCTTCTTTTCCTCTACTTGGCACAGTGCTTTCCCTACAGCAGGTACTCAAGAAATGAGTTGTCAAAAAAAGAAATATTAATTAGTATATATGTATCTTATTAATGTCCATAAATTAAAACTTACTATTTCCAAAACCAAAAAATTTAAAAATAAAAATAAACAAACACTTGGGAGGTTGACACAGGAGGATTACAAGTTTGAGGTCAGCCTGGGAAAATTAGGGAGACCCTGATTCATAATTAAAAAGAATAAAAGGACTGGTGATGTAACTCAGTGGTAGAAAGCCCCTGTGTTAGATCTCTAGTACTGCAAATAACAACAACAACAACAGTAATAAGGCACATGTGGTGGTTCACCTCTATAATCCTAGTACTTGGGAAGCTGAGACAGGAGGATCACAGGTTCGAGGTCAGCCTTGGCAACATAGGGAGGCCATCAACAACTTAGTGAGATCCTGTTTCAAAATAAAATAATAAAACAGGGCTGGGGAATAGCTCAGACATAGCATACCCATGGGTTCAATTCCTAGTACCATAAAAATAAAAGATAGAAATATTTTTTATAAAAAGAAATGAATTATTTGTCTCTCTTCACCTATTACCTTTCCACAACTCTTCTGGAAAAACAGATGGGGAATGGCTTCTGAAGGGAAGTATTGAGCAGGGGATAAATGAAAATGATCTTTCAGAAAGTTATTCTTTATGGCCATTCTTCCCCACGTACTTGTCTGGGAAAGGAGTACAGACCCTGGAATTTGATACACCAGGATTTGAACCTGGCTCTGCCATTGGGTAACCAAAGTTCCCCCAAAACTTCAAATGACTATTGTTTCATCCGGGGTCAAGTATAGTCTCCAGAGATAGACTGCCTGTTTTTTTTTTTTCCTGGTACTGCCACTATCAGCCATGGAACAAGTTATTTAACCCCTTTGTGCCTCGCCCTTTTTATTGTAAAATGGGGTTAATGATAACACCTACTTATGGGATTATTGGAAGGGTGTGGGAGCCAGTAGTCACATCCACAGTCCTGTGGCCACTGCCTGGTACTTGTTCAGCACTTGCAAATGCTGGTCTTTATCATTGTCAAATGCAAAAGGATGTGATAAAATGTACCTCATGTGCTTCCAGATGAGAATGAGGTAATCATGGAAATGTCTGGCCCTTTATAGCTCCTTTGATTTTATTATAATTGCATCATCATGTTCTCTCTGGTATATGGAAGCTAGAGAGAAAAAAAGAAAAAGAGAGACTTCAGATAAAAGCAAGAGACCAGTAGAATAGTGGGAGGGGATGGAGCAGTGGAGAAAAGGAAGGGAAAAAAGGAGGTTCGAGAAAGGAAACAGATCAAATTATGTATCCATATATGAATATATCACTACCAGTCTCATTGCCATGTACGGGAAGGGAGGAGGGGGAAGAACAGGGTGGGATCTGGAGGGAAACACAATGATATGTGATTATATAAATCTGTCACATTGAATCTCACTATATTGTATAATTATAATGCACCAATAAAATCAGAAAAATAAAGTAAAATTAAGTATGCTATTAAAGGGATGCTTTAAAGTAGAATGGATCTTTCCTTTTTTTTTTGGTGGTGCTGGGGTTCCTGGAAACCCTTCTACCTCCGGGCTACACTCCCAGACACCTATTTTTTCTATTTTTTAATTTGGAAACAGGGTCTCTTAAGCCAGCGAAGCTGGCTTCGAATCTGCACGATCCTCCTGTCTCTGCCTCCCAAGCGCGGGGATTACAAGCGTGCATCACCACGCCCGGCTTTACTTTGTTTTTTTAAAAAGCATATGTTTGGTTGTGCCTTGCAGTCTTACATTATAATGTAGTTCAGATTGATAGGGACATACATGCACATAGTACTTGGAATGGGTCTTTAGAGATTATCTGTTTCAAATGCCTAATCTTGCAAAGGAAGAAACTGAGGCCTAGTGATACATTTAAGGCCACATAACTGTCACATGGTACCTAGAGCCAGGACCAGACCCTGGAGTTCCTGATAATCAGTGATGCTCAGCTAGCCCTTGTCTGTCTGTATACTTATTCAACCCAATTTCATGTGCCACCTCCTTTTTAACTTGGATATTTTATAGTTTTCTGTTATATGTTTATTTGTCTTCCTATCGTGCCTTATCGGTACTATGAAAAATGTACATTTCTTATTTCTCCTCACAAATTTGTCTTTTCGTTGATTCTTCTGGGATATTTCTTTTCTTCTTTTCACTGTGTTAGCATTTTTTAAGATCAACTATTGGTTCTCAGGTTTTAACCAGAATTATGGTGCAGAGCTTCCTGTTTTATGCAATGTTGTTCTGTGTGTCATTGGGAGAAGGAGGACGGACAAGAAAGTTTCACTACTGGTGGCAGGCAACAAATGTCAGATACTCCTTCTTGCTACTTCCTGTTAACACCCCAGGTATTTATAGACCTGTGGACAGACCCCACAAACTGTTTAACTATGAAGTAACTCTTTTTTTGAGATTTATAAGTCTTACTTTAATATGAGTTTCTCATGTTCTAGTATGTAACTGTAAACACTGATGGCTTTAACAATTTCCATTCACAGGAAGATCTCAGGTTTGTGGTCTACTTCAGCAATTTAGTGAGTCATTGTTTCACAAAGGTGTTCCTATCACAAAGAAAAAAAAGTGACATTTTTACATAGAGTTTCTTGGTACTATATAGTGAATTATTTTGCAAACACTGAAGATTATTGTTACACTGAAGTATACTTTTTGTAAGCATCTCACTAATGACAAAATTGAAATTGTGTCTATTTGGTTTGCTGGCTTTAAGGATTTTTTGACATGTCGAAGATTCCCTCAAGTTCACTTTCTTCTTTCTTGGCCTGTAAGTTACCTCTGGTTTTGTCCTGGAATTTTGTATCTTTGTATCTTCAATATTCAGATCCTTCCGAATGTTTTCTATAGAGGCCACACTCCTGAAGGTTTCCAGCATCACGTCTCTGTAGAGATTCTTCTGGGAAGCATCTAGCAAAGCCCACTCCTCCTGGGTGAACTTCACAGCCACGTCCTCAAAGGAAACTGAGTCCTACATACACGCACAGCAGAAGAAATCCCAGAATCGAGCTATTCATGAGGGGAAAGAAGAGTAGGCATACTCCTTTTATTAGAGGCCCCTGATAGAATGTGCTTCTGGGCCAGCTGTAATTTCTTTTTTTCTAAATAAATTCACTTTAAGCTGGGCGTGGTGGCACATGCTTGTAATCCCAGAGCTTGGGAGGCTGAGACAGGAGGATCCCACGGGTTCGAAGACAGCCTCGGCTACTGAGTGAGGCTCTCAGCAACCTAGTGAGACCCTGTTTTCAAATAAAATATAAAAAAGGTATGGGAGTATAGCCTGGAGGTAGAAAGCCTCTGGGTTCCACACCCAGTACCACTAAAATAAATAAATAAATAAATAAATAAATAAATAAATAAATTCACTTTAGCATCCCGGGTCTCAGGGTTTCCATGAGCACTGCCTGCCCTGAGGCCACAGTGCTACAAGGATGAAGTAACTCTTTAATGTCATATTTTGATGCTTTTTAACACCATACCATTCTGGCATTAGGTGGCATTTTATTGTATTTTTTTAAGTTTTCTGCCCTGTCTACTTCTCTTGAGGAATATAGAACAACACAGAAATTATAAGAATAATCAGAAAGAAATCCAAGATGTTGAGTATCCAGCAGAAATAAAATTGTTATTATCAGGTGGGTGACATATTCTCGGGACAAGATAAACACAATAATAACATTGCTATCTTGTGGCCAAAAAATACCGTTCAGATATAGAAAACCCACCTGGCTTGTCTTTGTTAGATCTTTTGGCTGGTCAGGGTGGCACATGCTGGTAATCCCAGTATTTGGGAGGCTGAGACAAGAGAATTTCAGGTTTGAGAACGCCTTAGCAATGTAGTGAGACTGTTGAAAAAGAAATAAAAACAGCTGACCGTATACCTTGGAGCTATGTAGAAGGCCCCTGGGTTCAATCCCTAGAACCAAATAGATAAACAAATAAAAAGTTGGGCATGGTGGTGCACACCTGTAATCCCAGTATTTAGGAAGATCACAGGTTTGAGGCTAGTCTCAGCAATTTAGTGAGACCCTGTTTCAGAATAAAAATAAAGTAGGGCTGGGAGCGTAGTTTGGAGATGGACTATCCCTGGGTTCAATCTCCATTACCACACACACATACATACACACAATTTAGCCTTTTCCTTGTTTGTGTGTTTTCTCTACTCTATTGTATAGGCCTTAAGGGCGTTAGCTACATTTATTTGATCCTTTTGTTTTCCTCTCTGCTGTGTGCCAAGCCCTGTGTTGGATGGTACTGGGGTCATGTTCCCTGTCCTAAACCCTGGAATCTTATGGGGAGTGAAATGCAAAAAATATACATGTAGTTATTTCTTTTTTCTGTCTTTGGTACTGGAGGTTGAACCCAAAGGCATTCTACCTCCATTTTACATGCCCAGCCCTATTTTATTTTATTTATTATTTTGAAAGGATCTTGCTAAGTTACTGTGCTCTGGCCTTGAACCTATGATCCTTCTGTCTCAGCTTCCCAAGTACTGGGGTTACAGATATACTGGCCATGAATTTTTATTTAATGAATAATAGCTGCTTGGCCTTTCTACCAGAGTTGCCATGGAGATCAAATGAGATAAGGGATGCCAAGGTACTTTGCAAAACATAAAATGTTAAACAAGTGTTATTCTAGATGTGATTCATTAGATTGTATGTAATGATGCTTACAGACATTCACTGTCACTAGGAAACCCTCCTCCCTTTCTCCCTCAAACTAGCAAAATTTCTCAATTAGATCACCTCATATAATGAATACGCTGATGTACAGGGTTCTTACATATTCAAAGTGTGTCTCCATTGCCAATGCCTTTAACTAATTACGGGTGAGAGGAAACTACCTTATCACACCATTACGTAGCACTCCTGGTGTTAAAGATAATTATGGGCGATGTTGCCAGGGGTGGAATAGGTTTCTTTTCTATGCAAACTCACTCTTTAAATCTCTGAGTCTAATGAATCCATTATTTAAGAGCTAGAATAGTACACTGAATTTGTATTTGGATGGGGGCAAGGCTAATTCACAGTGGAGTTTGGCCACCAGTAATTTTGGTACTTAGTTTTCTAAACTGTTAAAAATATATTACAACCTTATCAATGCTTTACTAGTCTTTTGCTAAATATCTAATACTCTATTTGAGCAGCAGACACTTTATACTGGACCACTAACTTAAAAGCCCACCTCTGTGAACAGTTGGTGGCAGAATAAATTGGCAAGAGTCCTTCAGAAGGGGAACTTATAAGTCCATTTGAAAATGTAAAATGTGAATACTGTTTGTCCCAGTAAATCTATTCAAAAAAGGTACTGATCCAAGATCACTTGTCACTAGGATATTGGTTGCTTCCTTGTTGTCTTCTTTTTACTATCAGCAATCTTAATGTTCAGCAGGAGAGACTGAATTATGCTAATTATGGTATGTACACACTATAGGATGCTATTTATTTTATTAAAGAGAATGAAGCAAGGTGGGTGTGGTGGCACATGCTTGTAATCCCAGCATTTGGGAGGCTGAGACAAGAGGATCACAGTTCACCACCAGCCTCAGCTACTTATTGAGGTCCTTTGCAACTCAGTGAGACCCTGTTTCAAAATAAAAAAAATAATAAAGGCTGGGATTACAGCTTGGAGGTAGAATGTCCCTGGGTTCCATCCCCAGTACCATAAGTAGAGTAAAGATCTATATATAGTGACAGGGAATAGTATTCAAGATACATTTTTAAGTGGGGGAAAAATGGTACAGAGTGTTGTGAATTATAGAGTCCCATTTGTCTAAGAAAAGAAGGGGTATATTATGACATAGATATGTATTTGTATGTTTAAATACTTACATATATATGCTTAGAAAATTTCTGAAATGTTGCAAACAAAATAGTTCTCAGTTACTGTAGAGATTTAGGGATAGCAGGGCAAGAATTTTTTTCTTTTTACTTGACACAGTTTTTTAAACTTGACTTGTTTACAAATAATAAAGTTCAAACAAAAACCATATACCACTAGATTCTTTCCTTGAGACTTAATTTGTACTAAGAAACAAAGGGTTTAATCGTAGTTGAGGTTGGGGGTCAGGTCTCAAGCACAGGAGGCTGAGTCAGAGGTCAGAAGTCTAAGGGCGTCTAAAAGCCACAAAAGGAATCATTATGGCCAGAGAATTTCAGGGAGTTGTGGTTTATTAAATCTTAAAGCTAAGGGATGGAGATGTGTATCTCAGAGCACTTGCCTACTATGCATGAGGCCCTAAGTGTAATCCCCAGTACTGCAAAAAAGAACTCTTAATGCCAAGAAAATAATTAAGATTAGATTAGGTAAAAATTTGATTGAATTAGCTTTTTAATGAAACAATGATAATTATATCATTAGTTTTGATTTCTGTGTGTCTGAAATACCCAAGTTAGTATAGTAATTGTGTTCCAGGCCTCAGTTTAAAAATGTCTCAGTGTCTGTAATAGCTGTTGTTCTTGTTCAGCTTGTTTGAGTGTTATAAGCGAATGTGGGGCTACAATTTCTTGAGCTTTTTTGTTTTAAAAACCTGAGGAGAAATGTAGATATATGCTTATGTATGTAAGTAGAGAAGATGTATGTTGCCCCAAACCTACATTATAAACTTTTTATTAAAAGCTGGGTGTGGTGGTGCACACCTGTATTCCCAGCATTTGGGAGGCTGAGACCAGAGGATCGTGGTTTGCAGACAGCCTCAGCTACTTAGTGAGGCCATCCACAACTCAGTGAGACCTGTTTCAAAATAAAGAATAAAAATAGAGTAAGGGGTGTAACTAGGAGGTAAAATGCCCTGGATTTCATCCCCAGACCTGCAGAAAATAAATAAATAAACTTTCGATTAAATTGAATAGTCAAATCCTCCAGCCTTATTTTGGCAGATTAATCTCAAAAAGAAGACTTTGGCCTGCACTAACAAGAAAGAATATCCATCTGAGCTGAGCTGGACATGTTGGTGCACGTCTATAATCCCGGTACTTTGAAAGCTAAGACAGGAGGATCACAGGTTTGAGGCCAGTCCCAGCAACCTAGTGAGACCAGCAGCAACCGAACATGACCCTATTTCAAAATTAAAGAAAAAAAAGGATAGGGGTGTAGCTTAGAGGTAGACTATCCCTGGGTTAAATCTCCAGTATTAAAAAGCAAAACAAAACAAATTCTAAAAAGGAGTATCCATCTGAATATCTTCTCAATTTGGCATAGTGAATGAAGAGTTTCTTTGTCTATTTGAGGATGTTTAGAGACAAGAGCGGCTCTTCTTGCTAACTGACCCTAGTTGTCTAATATTTGTAATATCAGCTAGTAGATAGGATGTAGAAATCTTAATAGATTAAGAGGCAAGACAGGTTTTTTTAAGGTGGTACTGGGGTTCCTGGAAACCCTTCTACCTCCGGGCTACACTCCCAGACCTATTTTTTAAAATTTGGAAACAGGGTCTCTTAAGCCAGAAAGGCTGGCTTTGAACCTGCACTTTCCTCCTGGCATGATAGGTTTTATTTGAGGGTATTAATGGAAAAATCTGTATATCCAGGCAGGTGGTAGATATTGGAGTGATGGGAATAATTGTGAGAAAGGAGGAGTACTAAGCCATTTTAGGCATCTATAGGAATAGAAAAATTAGAATCATGAGTAGTACAACTTTTTTTAAAAATTTTTATTGGTGCATTGTAATCATATATCACATTGGAATACAAGACTTGAGAGGATATACAAACACACTTCATCCAATTAGCCCTCATCTAGCCCCCATCCCATTCCCTCCCCCTCCCTCGATCCCATGCTTGTTTGGTGATTAACTTTGATACATTTGTTTATGTACCTCCTGCGTTTTAAAGAGGCTCCATCCTCCCCTATTCCATACCCTCTGATTGGTCACCTTAGTTGCTTCACTATAGGGCCCTTTCTATAGCTCGACCTCTTCCTGTTGCCCCTTTCCTCCTAGTTATTGCTGATTAGGGGAAGCATCTGGTTTTAATTTTCTGCGATATTTCTCTGTGCATGCCGCGTTGCAAGTACCGATGCCAGGAGGTGAGATGGGAGGATCTGCATGTTTGAGGCCAGCACCATGTTGTAATTTAGCAAGATCTTGCTTCAAAAAGTAAAGAAAATAAAATAGGGCTGGTAGTGTAGCTCAGAAATGGAATGCCCTGAACCGGGTGTAGTAATATGCGCTTGTAATCCTAGTACAATCCTAGGGCTGAGACAGGGTGGGGGTCACAGGTTCAAAGCCAGACTTAGTAACTTAAGTGTCACCCTGTTTCAAAATAAAGAATAATAAATAGGGCTAGGGGTGTAGCTCAGAGGTAGAATGCCTCTGGATTCAATCCCCAGTTCCACACACACACAAAAAATAAATAAAAAATAAAAAAGTAAAAAAAAAAAAAACATGTGGAATGCCCTGAGTTTCAGTTTTTGTGTCACAATAAATAAAATAAACATTTCTTCTTTTTAAGTTGATTTATCTCAGGGATTTGTTATAACAATGGAAAGATGACTAGCACAAATAGCACAAGAGTTAGACAAATTTTAAGAAGGTGGCTGAGGTCAACTATGTAGCACAAGTAGGTTCTTCTATAGTTAGAACTTTTGGAGATATGATTTCAGGCAGAAAACTACCACTAACATTTGAGAGAATTATAAAAGAAAGTGTCACTCAATGCCTGTGATATTTATATGCATCATTTCATTAAATCCTGGCAACAAATATTTGTTAACTAAATGATTGTCAAACCAGGACACTTGAGAGTGACATGCTAATCAAACGGAGTAGGCATAAACAGGGATTGCCACAGAGAAACCAGGACCTATGCAGCAGTTGGTATTATTTCCATTTAATACATGAGAAAAATGAGGTTTCTTGTCACATAGCTGGAAAGTGGTGGCAATAGGTCTTGAATACAACCATGGGTCTAAAACAAAGAGATCTCTACTTTTTTCTGAACACAAAGAGGTATAAGTAAGTGGTTTGGGCAGATAGTTATCATAGAATTATGTAGGACAGAGGAAAAAGAGAGACTATGATTGGTGAGATCAGTTAGACGACTGAAAAAGATTAGATAGAACATTAAAAGGCCTGCATATAAGATATATTGAGTTTGGAGATTTAAAGAAAGGGATAGATGTGAGACATACCACAAGGGAAAAAGTGACAGTGTTTGACTGCTGGCCAACTTTTGAGAAAGAAGAATAAGGATGATAGAAGATTTTGAATTATTTTAGTGAACATATTATGCTAACTAAAAGTAGCCCTTGTAATGTAGAAAGGCAATATGGGTTTTCATCAGCATCCTTGATTAGGGGAAAATCTGCTTCCTGGTTAAAATGATCTACTGACTTGTAATCATGAACAAATTATTTAGCTCTTCTTTGCTCAAATTTACGACTTTTAAAATATAATGTTATCTGTCACTACAAAAGCCCCTGAACCTAGTGTAGATTGTCCCAAGGTTTTGAAGTTTGAGTGCTCATGCACAGTACTGTGCAACTGAATCCTAGTATTTAATATGCTCACCTTTTGCACCAGATTGCAAAACAGTCATCATACTATTAAGAATAATGTTATCTCCTCCTCTGAACTGTTGCTTCTGTTACCACCTTTGACTTATAATGCCAGATGAATTGTTTACAAAAGCCAGCTTTGTAAACTTTTTCTAGTATTGTCTTAAACTGTTTTTTAAATTCTTTATCATGGTGTAACTTTTTTCTGTGTTTATCTTAGCTCCCCAGACACAATAGAAGGTACCCAAGGGATAGGAACATAGTTTATGGTCCCTTTACTGCTCCTAATGACTGAAATCGAGGCCCCCAGGAGGTATTTATGGATTTCATGTTACCAGTTTATATGGAACAATAAGAATTCTGTTTTGTGTGGGATATTCAGTTAATATGGTATCAAATATTATTGGGTTTTTTTTTTTGGTGGTACTGGGAGTGAAACCCACAGGCTCCGGGCTATATTCCCAGACCTATTTTATACTTTATTTGGAAACAGGGTCTCACTAACTTGCTGAGAGCCTCACTAAGCAGCTGAGGCTGGCTTCAAACCTGTGCAATCCTCCTATCTCAGCCTCCCAAGCCCAGGGATTACAAGCGTGCGCCACCACACTCTGCTCTATTATTAGGTTTTAGTAGCTTTGTTTTTGTATGGGCTCACAATGGACCCATGGCACAGTTTTTTTCTCCAAGTGTCTGTTTGCCTCTCCCTTTAAATGAAAAAATAGGAACAATTCACAAATTTGCATGTCATGCTAATCTTCTATGTGTGTTTCCAGTTTTAGTATATGTAGTACCCAAGTGAGTATTCTTTCAGTCTTTTTAAATTTGTACATTGTAATTATACATGATAGTGACAAGTCAGAGGGACATATATACATATAACATTATTTGGTCTGTTTCCTTCTCCAGTCTTTTTCTCTCAGTTTTTTTTTTTTGTTGTTGTTGTTCTGGAGATTGAACCTAGGAGCACTGTACCTTTGAGCTATACTTTCAGCCTTTTTTATTTTGAAACAGGCTCTTGCTAATTTGATGAGGCTGGTTTCAAATCTGCAATCCTTCTGTCTCAGTCTCTCAAGTACTGGGATTACAGGCATATACCATCACTCCTGACTTTTTTCAGTTTTTAAAACAAGAAGCTATATCTTTAGGTATACATTAATGTAGGTAATTTATCATTTCCTGTTTATGTTATTAGTTTTACCTTTATTATCATACATACTTAATAAATATTTTTAATCAAGTAAATAATAAATTTTTGCTTGGTATATTTGCTCTCTGTTACCGCTTCTAAATTACTGCAAACTTCATTGGTCAAAACAACACACATTTATTATCTCACATTTCCCATGGGTTGGGAGTCTGTCGTGGCTCAGCTGGGTTCTCAGCTGAGGGTTTTATAGGCTATAGTCAAGGTGTCGACAGGGTCTCTGGTCTCATTTTAGGCCCAGGGTCTGCTTCCAAGCTTATGTAGTTGTTGACAGAATTGAATTCTTTTGTAGGAATGAGGTCTTCAGATTTCAGAAGCCATCTGCACTTGTCAGTTGCTTGCCATGTGGCCCTCTCATAGGGAGTTCGAATCATAACAGCTGGCTTCTTCAAGGCCAGCAAGGGACAAAGTCTTTCACATAGCAAAAAGGAATCATTTATATGTGTGTGTGTATTAGTTATATGCACATTGATAAATCTATCTCTATATAGGCCTAATCTATCTATCATCTACCTCTCTATATAAGATATATATGAGCTGGGCGTTGTGTTAAATGCCTGTAATCCCAGTAGTTGAGAAGCTGAAACAGGAGGGTCGCAGGTTTGAGGCTAACACACGGTAACTTATGAGACCCTGTTTCCAAATACAAAATATAAAAAGGGCTAGTGTGTAGCTCAGTGGCAGGCTACTGCCATGTTCTGTCTTCAGTATTACACAAAAGCCAATACAGACAGGTATTGGCACACACACACACACATACACACATGCACACACACACATTTCAATAAAGAGTGACATCCCATCACCCTTGCCATATTCTATTGGTTGAAACTTAGTCACAGGTCCAGCCCACACTCAGGGCAAGGAAAAGAACATTAGGAGGTGGACATTATTGGGGGTCACCTTATGATCTATCTGCTATATTTGCCATAGATCTGAATCAGGCTAATTAAAGATTTTTCAATTTGCTATTTATCTGTTACTGAATACTCACTTAATAAGACTGCTTTGACAGCTGTGATCCAGTGAGAAGCAACATTCGGTACTTTGCCTATAATCATTTGTTATAGCCAGTGTGGTTGAACATGCTGTAATCCTAGTGTTTGGGAGGCTGTGAGAGGAGGATCACAGGTTTGAGACCAGCTTCAGCAATTTATTAAGTCTATCAATAACCTAGCAAGACCCAATTTCAAAAATAAAAAAATAAAAAAAACTGGGGATGTAGCTGGGAGGTAGAATGCTCCTGGGTTACTTCCTTGTACCACACACACGCTAAATCAATCATTGTGTGGGGCCTCCTGCTGAGACCAAGAGAACCGGAGCATGGAGTGTTGAGGATGATAATTTTAGTTTGGGAGCCTATCACATATCCAAGTAGAGATGTTCATCTCCCCTGGGTCTGGGGTTGAGGAGAGGGTCTGGGCTGGAATAAAATTGGGGAATCTTTAGTGTATAGATAGTAAGTGGTGGTTATGGTATGGGTATAATTTGAGAGGCAAAGGATGCCAAAGGTTGAAAATCAAGGGGAAATCCAGGTCCTCTTTCTGAGGGATTCCCCTGACCTCCTAAAAGTGAAAAAGGAAACAAACATGTTATCCAGCCTTAGAGAGAAAGTTGTATTATTTTTATCTGTTTTGGCCTTCATCACCATCTCTTTCTATTCCTGATACTACTTATCTAATTATTCCTTGTTTCTTCTGGTATCTTTTTCTTTTCCCTAAGCCCATTCACTAGATTATCTATAAACATGTCTAGGTTTCCCTTTGTTGTGCCTTCTAGCTATTAATACCTATTTGGCTAGTCACTTAGCCATTATAGGCTTCCATTTTCTCAAAGATTCAAGGGTGTGAGGTAGGAAGAAGGTTATAATTTTTTGTGATATTGGGGGTTGAACCCAGAATCATTCTACCTCTGAACTCCACCCAAGCCTTGTTTTTTCATTTTCAAACAGGATTTCACCAAGTTGCCGAGGCTAACCTTAAACCTGTCTCGTGCCACCATGCCCAGCAGTTATGATTTTTAAGAAGCCTGTTTCAGACCCAAATTCGGTGCCATCAACTTATTTCTCTCACTTTTCCTGGTGTGATTATTTTTACTATTCAGTTCCCTTTTGAAATTCCCTTCCCTCAGCCACAGCATTGTGTATTCTCCTAGTTCTCTTTCTGTCAGCCTCTCCTGCTCCTTTCCCATTGCCTTTGCTCCTCCTCCCATTTATGTCTACACTCAATAGTGTCAAATTCTTTGTCTTTTCTCTCATTATTTTCTCTGCGTCTGAGACTTCATCTACTCACTTCAAAGTTATATGTAAACGCGTAGAGTGAAAAGTGAAAATTCCCCTCTGATGTCCTCCTCCTCCGAGGTAACCATCTTTGTAGGTTGGTGTGTGTGCTTTCCTCCAGTTGTTCAGTCCCATGTATATACATAGAGCTGTCAACTCTAGCTCTCAGAGTGGCAAGCAGGGTACCCTTACTTGACTATTCTATCAGCATGTCAGATCAGCTCATTTAGTGCTTGGGAATGTAGTTGATGTGGTACTTTCTAGGGTTCTTCTGTTCTGTGGTTCATTCATGCCTGATAATTATTTCTTTTTGTGTCCCCATTAGTTGAAGAACAGATAATTTTTATGTGTATGTTTAATCCTGTTATCTTCTGGTTGATAAGCTTTCATTTGTGCTCATTCCCAATTTGCTGATACGCATAAGATTAAAGGAAGGAGAACAAGCCTCTCAAAACTTTAGATGAACAGGTGGTCAGCCAGATATAGTGGTACATGACTATAATTAATTCCACTGCTTGGGAGGAAAAGCTAGGAGTATCACAGATTCGAGTCCAGCCTTAGCAACTTAGTGAGATTACCAGCAATGTAGTGAGACTCCATTTCAAAAAAAGTGAAGATGGGTGTGTTTCATGGAGGTAGAATGCCCCTGATTTCAATTCCTAGTAATATAAAAAGAAAAGAAAAAGTGGTAATAAGGCCGGGTCATTGGGAACCAGAATGTATGGGAAGTTTGGTGGGGAAAACTTTAGTCAGTGAATTAATGCCAGGATACTCACATTATAAAAGTACCTCATGGTCTCTGAAAGTTAAATAGCTTAATCCCAGATATTAGCTACCAAATCACCATTTGTGTGAAAACACTATTTTGCATCTGCAAAAGATGCATGATAAACCCTGTAGCATCATGGGTCATTTTGCAAGAGTACATTCCACTATATGTGTGTAAAATGCAAATTAACTGGAAAGGGTATGCTTTTTGAGAAACCGGATTGCCAGTGAGAGTTGATCACGGTGTGTCATTTTAATGAGACCGTGTCATAAACAGTGACACGCTGAAAATTGCAGGCGTTGGTATAAGCTCAATTCCAAAGAATTGTAGGGTAGCCAGAGTAGTCGTTCTCAACCCAGGGTAGCTTTCCCTCTGGGGACATTCACCAATGTCTGGAAGTGGTTTGGGCTGTCATAGATGTGAGGAGGTGTTACTAGCACGTAGTGAGAAGAGGCCACAGAGACTGCTAAATATTGTACAATACATAGGCCAGCCCCCTGCAACAAAGAATTATCTGACCTAAGATGTCACCGCTGATTAATTTGAAGAATCCAGATCTGGGGAATTTGGAGATTTGTGGCTGTAACCATTGATGCCCCGTTGTATTTACACCGATATTCTGTAATTCTTAACCTTGCTGCCTGGTTGAAAACTGGAGGATATGATGATTTCTTGAATCTCAGTGACAGTAGCAGAAATATTGGATTTATTTGCTTTTCTAAGTATTCTAGCTGTTTTAATATTAAAGTAAATTATCCCCAAACTTGTTTTTCCCCAAAGGGAACTTGCCAGAACACTTAGAGAAACAAGAATGCTAAGCTTGATACAATTTTATCTTGAGAAATTCTTTATTTTAATACTTGGGATTACCTTATCTTAAACTGAGATACAACCCAAGGGCAAAATCAGGTTCCTTGATTCCTAGCCTGTTGTTTCAAATATTTGATTATGACTTTTACAGCTTATTTTTTCTGCTTTGAGTCTCCTAAAGAGCATAATCAAGTATTTGACAAAAGATGGGATGGTTTTACATGGTGGGCATTTTGTAAATTGATTAAAGGATATTTAATCTTACCTGTAATATTTTTAAAAGCACCAAAACCAACTGAAAATAATGCAGAGTAAAAAAAAGGTTATATTTTTTGCACCCATCGACATGGATAAAATATTATAGCAAGTGGGGCCAGAGCTTAAAGGAAGTGGTAGGGTAAAAAGACTATTAGCATAACACAGCTGGATGGCATTTCTCTAAGCTACCATTTTGAAGAATGTTGCCATTTGGACCAAGTCCCAAACTCCATTTGGCCAGCAGTTTGGAATTTTAAATGGGTAAAAAATATGATTTTCCATCCCTCCCAGCTTCCTTGCCTGGTTTAATAGACAACTATTTAAAAGACAGAAAATAGAACCAGCATTGATTTCTTTACAAACTTGGGAAATATACCTTTTTTTTTTAGCTCAGTCTTTTCATAAGTGGATGGTGATCATGGCAGTTAATATTTATTAAGGCCTTATAGTTTGCTGAGTACTTTTATAAACCCTTTACACATATTGCATTATTAAACTTCAATCCAGCTCTATAAGGCAAATATTATTTCCTTTTGAAAAGCAAGGAAACTGAGGTAAAGAGAAATTCAGCATATAGCATTTGTAGCTAATAAGTATTGCCTAGTATGAATTGAGATATTGTATAAATGTAAAATGCATATTGGATTTCAAAGACTTAGAATGGTTTAAAAAATGTAAAATAATCCTGGTGTGGTGGCGCATGCTTGTAGTCCCAGTACCTGGGAGGCCAAGACAGGAAAATGGAGTGTTCCCAGCCAGCCTCAGCTACTTAGTGAGGCCCTTGGCAACTTAGTGAGACCCTGTTTCAAAATAAAGACTTAAAATAAGGATGGGAATGTAGCCCGGAGGTAGAATGCCCCCGAGTTCAATCCCTGGTACTGCAAACAAAAAAATGTAAAATAGCTAGGTGTGGTGGCACATGCTTATAATCTCAGTACATGGGAGACAGAGACTGGAGGATCACAGGTTTGCAGCCAGTCTAGGCTTCTTAGTGAGGCCCTTTGCAACTTAGTGAGACTGTGTTTCAAAATAAAAGAATAAAAAGTAGGGCTGGGGGTATAGCTTGGTGGTAGATTGCCCCTGGGTTCAATCCCCAGTGTTACACACACACATACACACACACTGTGTATGCCTGGGAAAGTAATTCATTGGTAGAGTACCGCTGGATTCCATCCCCAGTATCACACATGAAACAATGTAAAATATGTCAATGATTTTTTACATTGGTTACATGTTGAAACGAGAATATTTCAGAAATATTATGTTGAATAAAAGATAGTCTTAAATGTTACTTTACCTGTTTCTTTTTGCTTTTCTTAATGTGGCTTCTAGAAAATTTAAAAATCACATATGTGGCTTGTAGTTTTTATACTTCTGTTGGACAATATTGCTCTAGTGTATTACCAAGGTGGCTCCTGGAAGTGGGCAAAATCTCCCCCTCATATCACATGCATGAAACTAAAAGCTGGGAAGCACAAAATTTAAATAACTGGGCTAAACTTTGCTGTAGTAGCCATTAAGTCTCCAAGGTGAACATTAGGCCTATCTGTAGTGACTATTATCAAGTAGTGAGGCACAGAAAAAAAATTAAACTTAGAAACATACTAGAGTCTTAGTCATATATATATATATATAATGTATATATTATATATACACAAACTGTAAGACTGTGTTGATATTGTGGCACCTGTAAAATTATGGACTTAAATCTTTCCATTAAGGAATTTATTTATTTATTTATTTTTAATTTTTTTAAAATTTGTTTTTTTTTAAATTTTATTTTATTGGTGCACTGTATTCATACATCATAGTGGGATACAAACTTTTGTAGACATACATGCACACATCGCCCAGTCAGCCCCCACCCGATCCCCACCCCATTCTCTCCCCATCCCTCCCTCCCATGCTTGGCTTAGTGGTTGACATCTAGTATTATAGCAATTTATCCAAAATTAAAAATGATAATCTCACATAACAGTTTCATTTGTCTGATACCAAGCTTTTGATGACTTAAAGATAACATTTCAATATTTCTTTTTGCTTTCTTTCTTACCAGAGAATATTTTTTTTCTTTTTTTTAGGTGAAACTATCATATATTTATTTTTCAGAAAAAAATCTATCCTGATATGGAATATGGACTCTAGATACCCAAAACAATCTCGAAGCAAAAACAAAGCTAGAAGATGTATATTTTCTGATTTCAAACCATATAAAGCTACAATAATTGAAACAGTGTAGTACTGTTCTAAAGGCAGATATATAGACCATTGGAGTTAAATAAAAGCCTAGAGCTAACTTCTTCCCTATATTGTCAAGTTATTTTTGACAAGGTTTCCACGAAGATTTGGTGGTGGAAATAATAATCTTTTAACTAAATATTGTTGAAAAATAATAATTACATGGAAAAGAATAAAATTGGACCCTTACCTAATCCCACATACAAGTATTAACTCAAACTAGATAAAAGACCTAAATATAAATCTTAAGACTATAAACTTTTAGGAGAAAATCTGGGTCATAAAACCTCACAACATTGAAATTGGCAGTGATTTCTTGGATATGATTTCAATGGCACAGGCAACAGAAGAGTATACAAACTCCCTAAAAAATAAAAGAAAATATTGTATATCCAAAGACAATGTAAACAGAGTTAACAGTTACTAATAGAATGGGATAAAATATTTCCAAATGCTATATCTGAAGGTATATTAATATTCCAACTAGAAATCCTAAAAATTAACAACAATAAAGGCAAACAATACAATTTAGAGATAGGTAAAAGACTAACATAAATAATGAATCTCCACAGATAACCAATCTTAGTTGTCTGTTGGATGGAAACTCTTGTTTCTCTGGTTCTGGTGAGTGTTACCTATTTCTTCTTTGTAGTTAATCTCTTTGAGTATTTTCTCTAGCGCTGGTTTTGAAGACATAAATTCCTTCAGTTTCTGTTTGTCATGGAAGCTTCTTATTTCTCCATCTAATTTGATAGAAAGTTTTGCTGGATAGGAAATTTTTGGCTGGAAGTTGTTTTCTTTCAGAGTTTGGAATATGTTACTCCAAGCCCTTCTGGCTCTCATGACTTGGTTTGGGAAGTCTGGAGTGATTCTAATTGTTTTGCCTCTGAATGTCACTTGGCCCTTTGTTTTTGTTGCCTTTAAGATTCTCTGCTTGGCTTCCACATTGGTCATTTTGACAATTATGTGGCGTGGGGATCCTCTTCTCGGATCCTGTCTAAAGGGAGTTCTATAAGTTTCCTGGATCTGTGTATCAACCTCTTGCTCTATATTTGGAAAATTTTCTGCTATTACTTCCTTGAAGAGATTGTTGATCCCTTTGGTATCACTTTCTTTTCCCTCCTCTATTCCAATTATTCTTAGGTTAGCTCTCTTAAGATGGGCCCATATTTCTTCAATGTCAGATTCCTGCTGTTGGATATCTTTTTCTAGATTAGAAACTATGCATTCATTTTTGGATTGCTCATCTTCTAAGAGCGAGATTCTGTTCTCCATGTGGTCTAATCGGTTGTTTGTGCTTTGAATTGAGGCCTTTACTTCATTAATTGCATCCTTTATCTCTTTTTGGCTCTCTCTGAGTTCTTTTCGAAGCACCTCTATTATTTCTACAGTTATTTTCCTGATTTGATCTTCTAGAAATCTCTGATTTTCTGTTTTATCAGGTTCTGATGTTGTGGGGTTGTGCACATTCATTACTTCAGTGTTATTCCTCTTTCCCATGATTTCGGAGGTTTGTGCCTTCTCTGGGTTCTTCCCTTGGGTCACTATGGCTTCACTTAAGGTGCTCTGCATCTCGAGTCTGTATTATCTCAGACCCTACTACTCCTTTACTGGGTTGTATCACAGAGTCTCCGACCCAGGGAGTCGATAGAGGCTGCTTTAACCTATGGGGGGTGCCAGGTTGCACGCTCTCCTATGGTGTGATATCTCTGCCACCACCACTCCCTCACTGGGTCAAGTCCCAGGAGGCACAATACTGGGATTTCTCCTCTGTGGCCCGCAATTTGACTCACTGTTCTTGAGTACGTAGATGTAGCTGTACTGGACTCGGTGAAATCACTGCTGCTGCCGCCGCCGGTGGCAATATGGCGCCTCTGCCACGCCCTCGGCCATGAGGCTGGCGTATTTTTTCTTCTCTGGTTTTGATTTCCACTCTGAATCCCTGCAGCGTGTGCTGAGCTCAGCCACTGGGAGCTTTAAATGCTGTCTGCGCCGAAAGATCCCGCCTGGCTGTTCCGCATCGGCTCACCTCGGCTTGCTGTAGCCGTCCGCTGAGTTCGCCGCTGCCGCCGGCAGTATGGCGCTGCTGCCGCGTCCTCGGGCGCGTGTGTCTCCTCTGTGGCCCTGAGCTCTGTTCTCAGTCCGCTTTCTCTCTGGAGCCTGGTGGTTTTTTTGTATTTCTGGTGATGGTGTTTTCTGGCTATGAAAGGCGCTCTTTTTGTGGTAATGGAGATTGGTTGTTAGCGGGACTCTTAAGCCCCGCTTTTCTCGGTCGCCATCTTCCCGGAAGTTCCCATTAAGGAATTTATAATCTAATAAAAGATTATGTACACACTACATAAATTCATATATAATAAGTGGTAGGAAAAAAGGGCTTATAATCTTGAGAGAACAAGGGGTAATATGCAGCTAATGTGAGAAGAGAAAGTTTAAGGAGGGGGCATTTCTATTGGTTGGAAAAAGATAGGACTTTTGGGGGGAGGATTGAACCCAGCAGCTTTTTATCTCTGGGCTACTCCCCTAGTCCTGTTTTACTTTTTTATTTGGAAATGGTCTCACTATGTTGCTGAGGATCTTGCTAAATTGCTGAGGCTGCCCTTGAACCTGAGATCTTTCTATGTCATCCTCCCAGTTACTGGGATTATAGATATGTGCCACCATGCTCAGCTGAAATGTAGAGTTTTTAGGGCCCCTTCACATTGCTATGCCTTCTCCATCAGACCCTTTCCTCCCTTATATGTAGAAATGTCCTGTCACAGAACAGACCAAATACTTACATAGTAGATTTCTGAGCTCCTAGATCATCCAGGCAGTAAGCATTGATTAAATGCATAGCTCGTGCCTATGCATATGTTTTTAGGTATGTAGAGATGGATGGGTAGCCAGATAAATTGTTTTTAAACCATGGTTAAAATGGTCCTGCCTTGAAATTTAGATTTAACATGCATGTCTTCTTGTCTAATCTCTCAGCCAAATAATTGTAGCTCCCTCCATGGGGAGGAGGAGTAAGGAAGGGAGCAGAAGGAAGCCAGGAATGTCACTCTAACAGAAACTTGTCTACCTTGAAATGGGAAAAGTGGAAAAAAATACTCCCCGCACTTCCACCCAAACCATTGTGTCCAATTGTGGCCTTTCCTTCCATTTATCAGATGTATATCAAATCAATCAGTTTTGTTTTATGTGTAAGTTGTCATTATGAAAAGCCTTTCAAAGCAAACAAAGAAAAAAGAATATTGCTTTCAAGAGAAAATCCAGAAAAAAAAGAACTCTATAGCTTTGAGTAGTGGGAAATCTCTCTTACACATTTGCAGGCAGCTGCCTTTGTTTTCTAGGTGTGTTTTTATTATTTTTGGTTTATTTGTCTTATGCTAATAGTATTTGCTCCATTAATGTGGAATATACTACAGTGACTCCTTCGTGCTCTCCAGAGGATACCATCCAGTTAATTGGTTTTTCCTTTTATAGAATCCTAAAATGTTAAAGCTACAATAGGGGTACTCTTGTGGAATATTAGAGTAGCTAAATCTCTTAGTCAGAAATGATAACTCTTAAAAAACTTAGAAATAAATGTAATACATTCTTGTTTAAATCAGCTTTTTAGAAATAAAAGACAAGAAAGAAAAATTTTAACATCCTAATATTTTGGGTGTTAGGGGTTGAACTCAGGGGCATTTACCTCGGAACTACTACCCCAGTTCTTTTTTATATTTTGGTTTTGAAGCCATATCTTTCTAGGTTGCTGAGAGTCTTGCTAGGTTGCTAAGGCTGGGCTTAAACCTGTGATCCTCCTGTTTCACCCTCTCAGGTATCAGGTTTTCAGGTGTGTGCTGCCAAACTAGGCTCGATTTTAATTCTATTTAAATCTCAAATCCATCTGGTGTTTCCTTTTAGAATATAGTAAGATTAAAAATGACCTGATTCCCTCAAAATGCCAAACTTTTTGTTTTATAGATGAGGAAACTGAGCCTTGGGTTGGAGTTTTCTAGAGTCAGTGAGTGGACTGGCTAATGGAACAGCTGATTTCTCATGACTGACAGACTAGTGCTCATTCCTTTGAGGCAGTCGGACCTGGGTTTGACTGGGGTCAGTATTGTTACTAACTGGCCTGTCCTAGACAGGCCAACTTAACTTCCTAGAATCTTTAAATAAGGAAGTAAGGGAATCCTACTCACATCACACCCCTGAGGTGCCACCATTCTACCCAGCTTATGCCATTTATGGTGATGGCAATGTTAGCCTCGTACCCTGGGATGATTGTTGTCACTGTTTCAAAAGGTGGCAGAACTACAGCCCTTGGTTGAAATCTCTGCTCCTTAAACTCCCAGCTAGAATTGGAGGATGGGAATGCAGGTATCTTTAGATGCCAAACTAAACCCACTCCTATTTTATGGAGTTGGCATATTGTTTTTGTGGCTTCTGATTGTTTAGATACCCATTCTGCCCTCCAACTCGCATGGGGTGCCATAAGACTCGCCATTGGTAAAAGTTTGAGATAATTCAAGTGTTTTGCTATCTGGCTTGTTTATCATAATGACTGTATTGTATTTTCTATTGTCCAATATACTTTTCAGAAATCCATCCAGATTTGACTCACTATATTTTGTCTCCCATTTTGATGATGTTCTGTGTACTCCAAAGATAGTCCAGCTCAGCAACTATTAAACTGACTTTCAAATGTAGCAGGTTTCTTTTTTTTAATCTTTAATGAAGGAAAACCCAACTGTTCTATTTCCCCCGAGGCAGAAATTGCAATTTAAATAGTTTGAACCAAGAGAACTTGTTAATTAAAACTGTCAAGCTGTAGTGAACTTTGCAATTTTAATATATGTTGCATCTGTGGATGGGAGCGGGGCTTGGAATAGGCAATAAATAGTACACAGATATTCTCATTATTCAGTTGTAATGATGATGATCTTCTCAATGAATCTTCAAATTGCAAATTTTGGTGAAGTGCATACCAATCCCAATATATTTAGAACTGTGACACTCTTCCAAAGGTCTATCCTTAACTCTTTGGGCTTGTAAGAGAATCCCTTAAGCTTTTGGGCTGTTGTTTATCCTCTGAACTTGCATGCTCTGGGGCCTTAGAGCTAATATTAGCTCTAGACTTGAGCCCTGCTCCTTCCAGAAGGGTTTCACCTTGGGTTTCGAATCCAAACTGGCCTATCATCTAAGGTCAGATTCCTGTTATCTAGGAATATCTTGATCTAGTTCAGCCTCTGAGGATAAGCAGGTCACTTGCCCTGCAGTGGCCTCTGCAGGTGGTAGTTTCAGTTATCCAAATGAAGTGACTCTGGACGTGGGCTGCCTGCATTCAGATACTAGTTCTGACACTCATCTAGCTGTGGTTACCTCCCTGGGCAGATCTGTTGACTCTTTGTGCTTTAGTTCTCTCATCTGTGAAAAGGAGACAATAAAATCCATCTATGGAACTGTTGTGATGATTAAATCAGATAATAAAATGTACTGTACACATAATGTTCACTTGCACATCCACATTGCTATTACCGCTGTTTAGCCCATTGTTATACAGATCGTAACGTAGTATCTAGCCACTGTGGCTATACAAAAGAAAATCTAACCCTTTCTCTACTTGCCAGCCTTTCAGACATTGAACATGTAAAGATATAAGTATGAAAGCACATTGTAAATTGTAAAGCATCATGTTACCTGCGGTGAGGTAGTTAATATTATTATAGTGAGGTAGTTAATATTATTATTGTATTATAGCTTATATTATAATAATGATCTAACTTTTATCTGCCATATTTTATCTTTTCCAAGGTAGTTGTGTTCCTTCTAGTGTTGTTCATATAAGTTCTATTTTTGTTTTGTGGTCCTGAGGATTGAACTCAGTAGTGCTCTGTCACTGAACTACATGCCTTTTTTTTATTTTGAGACAGGGTTTCACTAAGTTGACCAGCCTGGCCTTGAACTTGCAATCCTCATGCCTCAGCCTCCCAATTCACTGTGATTTCAGAAATGTGTCACTGTGTCCAACTCCTTCTATACCATTTAAAATTTTATGAACATGCTTTTAATATCTTTCCTAACAGGTTAAAAATGGCATTTCAGTACTTCTGAGTATACGGCCCCAAGGCATTCAAGTAGACCTTCTGTGAGGCAAACCTTGATCTATTGCGTAGTATTCTTTAAAAATCTTTTTATTTTAAAGTAATTACTGATTCAGACATTTATTGTTTCTGCAAAAAATATATACAGGAAAGCCGGGTGTGGTGGCGCACACTTGTAATCCCCGCACTGGGGAGGCGGAGACAGGAGGATCGCACAGGTTCGAAGCCAGCCGTGCTGGCTTAAGAGACCCTGTTTCCAAATAAAAAAGTATAAAAATAGGTCTGGGAGTGTAGCCCAGAGGTAGAAGGGCTTTCAGGAACCCCAGTACCACCAATATATGTACACATACATACATACATACGTACATACATACAGGAAAGTCCCACACACCCCTTCTCCCAGCTTCCTCCAAAGCCACACAACTACAGAACAAAATCAAACTAAGTAATTGACTATAGGGGAGGAAGGGAGGGAGGGAGAGAGAGGGAGGGAGAGAGACAGACTATGAGAATACTAGCATGAGCAGACTTGAGTGTGTGTGTGTGTGTAGAGTACCATCACAATCAAGATATTGAACTTAGATGAGCGTGGTGGCACATGCCTACAATCCCAGTACTTGGGAGGCTGAGACAGGAAATTTGCAGAGCCATGTCCAGTGCATGGAAACTTAGCAGGACTCTCTCTCTCGTAATAAATAAAAAAAGGGCTGGGGGTATTTCAGTGGTAGAGCACTCCTGGGTTCAATTCTCAGTAACACACAAATAAAAAAGCAATAAAAATGACTGAAGTCTACCATTACCATAAGTCTCCCTTTGCTACCTTTCATAGCTGTATCCCTTCCTCTTCACTATCCTTAGCCCCTGGTGGCCAATAATTTGCTATTTCCATAATTACATTATATCCTGAATTTAATATACAGTCTTTTAGATTTTATCCTTTTGAGATAGGGTTTTTTTACTTAGCATAATTTCCTTGAATTTTATCCAAATTGTTGCATTTAGCATTATTTTCTTTCATTAACATTCTTTTTGAGTAAGGTTATTCAATCAATCATAAATCAACATACTTGTATAATAGTTCAGGACACACCTCATTGTCTCATGCGAATGTGTTCAACAAGGAAAAATGCTTTTAGTGACATACTGAAACTCAAAAACACCAAGCTAGTGGCATTACCTTGATCTACCATTATTGCAACTAGATCATTGCTCACAACCAGCTGCTTAATACTCCATTGCAGGCTATTTTTTTCCATTAAGATCAACAATTTAAGCTGGGCATGGTGGCACATGCACACTTGTAACCCCAATAATTGAGAAGCTAAGACAGGAGGATCACAGGTTCACGGCCAGCCTCGGCAACTTAGTGAGGCCCTCTGCACTTAATGATACGCTGTTTCCAAATAAAAGAATAAAATAGGGCTGGAGGTATAGCTTGGAGGTAGAATGACCCTGGGTTCCATCTCTAGTAAAACACACACACACACACACACACACACACACACACACACCAACACTTTTAGCCAGGTACAGTGTTGTATGTCTTTAATCCCAGTGCTTAGGAAACTGAGACAGGAAACTTAGCTTCAAAATAAAAAATTTAAAAATTTAAAAATCCTTGCTTCAAAATAAAATATATAAAGGGTTGGGGGTATAGCTCAGTGGTAGAGTACTCTTGGGTTCAATCCCTAGTACCACACAAAAAGAACTAAATAAAAAATTAAAAGGGATGGAGCTGCAGCTCTGATGTAGGATGTCCCTAGGTTCAACCCCCCATACACCCCCTGAAAACAATTTTCATCCCCCAAATCAAAGATCAGTAGTTTTTATTTTTTGAGCCATTTCAGAAATGCCCTGGTTTTTGAAAAAAATAGGGATGTTAGTTGTCAAACCACAGTCTTCTTTCATCTTTCTAGTCTGCCATGATTTTTCAAATTTCACTAGCAGAGGCTTCACAATCAGGAATGTAGATTATCTCAATACTTCATCTGGGCCCACAGATCCAGATTCATTTGAAACTTCTTGCTGTTTTTCATGTCTCAGCATCCATGGGGGCTCTAGTGAGCCCTTATTCGTGATTGTGCTACCATTCCCAGTTTGAAAAGTTATCCCTAACATTTGAGATGGGATAGAAATAGGAACTGAATCATCCCACTGGTGTTCTTGCTTGCACACTTGTGCATTTTTGTTCCCTCTCTGTCCCCCTCCCCTCTGTCACCTGTTCACATATATCTTCTACTTATGGTAGATGATCTTAACTTCAAAAATTTGCACCTGCTACAGCTACATTTAGTCTCTGTAGCCTACCAGTGTGCTCCTATTTTTCTTTAAGATCATTAGGATTGATAGTATTCTGAGAACCTTTACCTAAATCTTTGATTTTCTTAAATATTATTTCACTTAAGGGTCTCTGTGATCTGTTAAAGAAATTATTAATCTTAATATCTGGAGAATATCTTTATGCCTATCATTATTTTATGTATTGTCTTTATCCTATTTCCTAACATTTCTTTCACTTCCACTTTTACAAAGTGCTTCTTATTTTTCAGTCAAGCTTAGTTACAGTTTGTAGTTCCTCTTATTGCTTCCTCAGTATCCTAAAAAATAAAAAAAATTCTTTTAAAAATTCAGCACAGCCCTTCCCTTTTCTTAAGCATATTGTTTCCTGGCTAAAACTCCCTTCTCAGATCTCCTGTGCCTTCCAGAACTCTTCATTTGATTAAGAAATGTTCATGTATTTGTAACCATTCTTCTTTTCTGGAACTCTTTCTCTGGTGATAATGATTTATTCACAATCCTCTTTTGGGGTGGTGGTCCTGGGAATAGAACCCAGGGGCATTCTACCTCTGAGTTACATGCTCAGCCCTATTCTTATACCTGGCTCTTCATACCCCTCTTAAACAGAATGTGGTTGTTCTCTGATAACTCCTCAACCTCAAGAATGCTTCTGGCTCAACAACTTTTTTCTCTTATTCTTTGACACTCCTGCCCAGGTATTACGCTGGCTCACTTTGGTGGTATAGAGTAATCTCTGGGGACTTGCTTGTATTCTCCAAGGCTGCTGGCACCTTGCTTAGTCTTCTGTGCTACTCCAACTCCAAGCATCATCCTAGACCTTGATGTGACCACACTGTCATGCCGTCAAATGTCCCGTATAATGCTTCCTTGGCCTATAGTGATGACCTTCATTTTCAGTCTATCCCAGCAACCTCTTTTAATGGCCACACTGATTAATCATGTAACCATCTGGAACTGTTCAGTTTTTTTGTTTTTGCTTGTTTTTGCAATGGGGATTAAATGCAGGTAGTTTCTACCTCTGAGCTAGACCCTCCGGCCCTATTTTATTTTTTATTTTGAAACGGAATCTCACTAAGCTGCTGAGAGACCTTGCTAAGAAGGTGAGGCTAGCCTCTAGCCTTGAAACTGCAATTTTTCTAACTCAGGTTCCCAAGTACTGAAATTATATGCATGTGCCACCATAGCTGGCATTACTTTGGCAGTTTTAACTAATACCTCTGACCTTCCACATCCATTGTTCCCTTACTCTTTGACTTCATTGACACTTCTAGTACCTTCCTTTTTCTCCTGCCTTCCAGCCCTTTCCTGCTTCTGGGATCTTTCCCACTTAGCAAACATTTCCCAGCCCTGCTTGGCCCTGCCAGCCATTTGATATCAATTCCCACGGTATGCTGGATTCCCTCTCATCCCTCTTCTTCCGCTGCACCTGCCCTGCCAATCCCCAAACTAAGATGGACTTTAGCATCTGTTTCCCTCTGTCCTGTTCCCAGGCTGCTGAGTAAGTACTAGGGAAAATTGCCTCACTGTGTCTATTATAGGCATGACCAAACTGTGATTTCTGACCACAGCTGGATCTGCAACGGGTGTGCACTAATCCTTTTCTGTACATTCCTAGTTGGTCTCTTTTCCAATTTCCCACAGCAACTGTTCCATTTTCTAACCACGCCCTCAATCCCCTTAATTTAGCTTCACAGCTCCAGGTCTCCTCTGCAGATAATCTTGTTACATATTTCTTTGCAAAGGGAGCACCCATTGGTCACAAATTTTCTTTCCCTCCAGTTGTTTCCACAGCTACTTTTATCTTCATTCTTTTTTGTTATTATATTTTCCAAGGCTAACCTTATTTTTCTTTTTACCTATCTTCTGAGGACTATCTGCCGCCTGTCTGTCTGTCTGTCTGTCTGCACACACACACACACACACACACACACACACACACACACACACACACCCTGAGATATTTTTTCTCAAAGAGCTCATTTTCTTCTGCCTGCAAAAATATCTAAGAATCTCCTTTTCACTTCCTCCTCCCAAATGTTCTTTTTAATCTGACCAGCCTCACAGTCTCATGGGATACCTTTTTCCTTCCCTTTATCTCAAAATATGTTGAAAGAAGCTGGGTACAGTGGCATACAGCTGTAATTCCAGCACTTGCGAGGCTGATACAGGAGGATTGGAGGTTCAAGAGCAACCTCAGCAACTTAGCAAAACCCTGTTTTTTGGGGTTTTTTTTTGTTTTTTTTTCATGGTACTGGGGATGGAACCATCTACCTCTGGGCTACAATCCAATATCTATTTTATATTTTTTATTTAGAAACAGGGTCTCTTAAGCCAGCGAGGCTGGCTTTGAACTTGTGCGATCCTCCTGTCTCCGCCTCCCAAGTGTGCGCCACCATGCCCAGCTTAGCAAGACCCTGTTTTGAAAAAAAATTAAAGGCCTAAAGATATAACCTAAACGTGGAATTACCCTTGTTTCTTTCCACAGTGCCAAAAAGAAAAAAATGTCCAAAGAGCCACCTATATTTTCTTTTCTTTGGTCTTCAGCTCATGCAATATGGATTCTGCACCATTCCTTTTATTAAAAACTGATCTTACACGGATTAGCGTAACTTAAAAATTTAGACTGGGTGGATTGCATGTTCCAGGAACTGAGAACGGAGGTCAGAAGACATGTGATTATGTACATATTAAGTTGTCCATGCCTGATTACAGGGGAAAAGAAGTGTGAGGATGGAGGACAGAATTTAATACTATACCTTTCTTATATTCCAGGGAAGTTCATAGTGTGGTCCAATTACCACACTGCTACTTTCTCTTTGCTTTCTATTTTTAGTCAAATATTTTTTTTTACCAGATTTCCACCTTCTGGTTTGTTGAGTTCCGTAAGAAATTACTGCCCTTACTACAAATGTTGGTGATGACGATGTTGATGGCAATAATGGTCACCTTTTGCGTGCCTATTAAGTGATTTACCCTATGATCAATATTTAAATGTATCATTGCCGGGCATGGTGGCACACGTTTGTAATGCCAGCGCTTGGGAGGCTGAGACAGGAGGATCGCGCAGGTTCAAAGCCAGCCTCAGCTACTTAGTGAGGCTCTCAGCAACTTAGTGAGACCCTGTTTCCAAATAAAGTATAAAAAAGGTCCGAGAGTGTAGCCCGGAGGTAGAGAAGCCCCTAGTTCCACTCCCAGTACCACAAAAATGTATTATAAATTAAATGCATTATAACCTTTAATTTTCATTAAACGCTTAGTAAGTGTTCTGATTCCAAATTTACAAATGGGCCCATTGAGGGTCACGGAGAGCAGGTGTCCTGACCTAGATCACATGACAAGTATATAGCAGCACAGGGAATTGGATACGGGTCATCCTGACTTCAAAGCACCTCTCTTTAACCACCACACTGCCACCTTCTATGACCAAGTGACAGCTTTTCATGATGACAACTGTGAGATCATATTCGCCACATGGTGTTTCAAGCATCCCAACAACTTTGTTGCCAGCACTATGAAATCAGTATTTATACTTCTCTGGTTCTGGGCACTTTTTTTGGTGCTGGGGATTAGACCCAGAGTCATTTTACCTTGGAGCTACAATGCCAGGCACAGTTTTATTTGGAAACAGGGTTTTGCTAAGTTGCTGAGGCTAGCTTTGAACCTGTGCTCCTCCTGTCTTAGCCTCCCAAGTACTGGGATTACAGGCATGCACTACCTGGCCTGGCTTTTAGGTATTTCTTCTTACTCGTTTGCCCTGTTTTTCCTTGAGAAACCATGGGTATCTGTTCCACTGTGGACTTTCTATTTCACATTTGTTGCTATTTTACTTTTAGCATTTTTTTGGTGGTACTGGGGTTCCTGGAAGCCCTTCTACCTCCGGGCTACACTCCCAGACCTATTTTATATTTTTGAAACAGGGTCTCTTATGCCAGAGCGGCTGGCTTCAAACCTGCGTGATCCTCCTGTCTCCACCTCCCAAGCACGGGGATTACAAGCGTGCACCACCACGCCTGGCTACTTTTAGCATTTTTACATTCCATATTCATCATATTAGTAAATCTTAGTAAATCTTCAGCAAGGCCATTTCTTCCTAGTCTTTGTGAAATTTCCTCCAACTCTTACCAGAAGTCCATCACTCTGTGATTTTAAGATTGTCCAGAAAAACCACATCCTATTCTTCGACATCATTGGAGCAGCAAGATATTAATTTCTCATATCCTCCCTTCCAGTCAAAAGTCGTGACCTTCAACAGGAACAAGAAGCAAAACTCTTCAGTTTTCTAGAGAAACTTTTAAAGTCACAGTTTTAGATCTAGGCAAAGTAACATCTGCCTGTGATTCCAGTACTTGGGAGGCTAAGGCAGGAGGATTGTAGATGTGAGTCAAGCCTTAGCAACTTAGTGAGATGCTTAGTAACTTAGTGAGACCATTTTTCAAGATAAAAATTAAAAAGTGTTGGGGGTGTAGCTTGGAGGTAGAGGAAGGAGAGGGGAGGGAAAAGGGGAGGGGAAGAGGGGAGAAAAATAGTTCAGGTTCTGATTTGGACTAGATCTAAACTTCTACAGGGCTGACAATAAACTGGTAGATGTATATCATCCATTCCCACCTCACTGAAAGAATCAAAGAGGTGGTAGTTTTAAGAATCAAATTCTGTTATTAATTGGGTTCAGGCAATGGCAAAGTTAATAGGAAATGTATCTCAAAATTATGCAGCAGCTGCAAAATGCCAGAAAGCCCCCCCCCATTCCAGTGAATACTGATTTATTTATTTTTGGTCCTGGGATTAAACTAAAGGGCATTCTAGTTATGAACTACACCCCCAGACATATTTTTAATTTTTATTTTGAATCAAAAGTCTCACTAAGTTGCTGAAGGTCTAGATAAGCTGCTGTGATTGGCCTAATATCTGTGATCCTCTTTGCCTCAGCCTCTCAAGTACTGGGATTACAAATGTACACCACCATTCTTGGCTAAAAATATTTTTAAAGAAGTCTTTGAGTTGGAGTAGGATAGAAGGGCAAGAACAAGTGGTTCTGGGTAGAATAGAATGATATATAAAAGCATAGGACTAAATGAACAAGTCATGTTGAAGCAGTAGCTCTTCCTTTGAACCTGGAGACATAGAGCAAGAAAGCTTACATTTGTTCATCTCTCCTTTCTATAAAGCATATGGATTGAGGGCTGGGGAGAAGTGGATTAAAATTTTAGAAAAGACTACTGCAACAGGTGGCCATCATAGTAATGACAACTAGTCTAGAATGGAGGATGAATAAAGATATCTAGTAGGACCCAGGACAGACTGTTGAGCACTGGTAATTTATGGTATGTATGCTCTCTGCTGAGAAGCCCAAATGTAAATGTATACACACAGTTCTTTCTCTCCCCCCACACACATATATACACACACATATACATATATATGCTTTTATATGTTTTCTCTATATAAAGTGTATGTATATCTACACACATGCTCTCTATTCTCTCTATATATGTTCTCTCTCTCTCTCTCTCTCTCTCTCTTTATATATATATATATATATATCATCCAAGTAATTTTTATAGTGCTGGGCATTGATTCCAGGGTGGGGAGATTCTATCTCTTAGCTATACCCTAGCCCTATTTTTTATATATATTTTTGTGGTGCTAGGGATTGAGCCCCAAGGGCATTATTTTTCCGAGCTACGTCCAGCTCTGCTTTATTTTATTTGGAAACAGGGTGTCACTAAATTGATGAGAGTCTCACTAAGTTGTTGAGGCTTGCACAGAACCTGTGATCCTCCTATCTCGGCCTACTAAGTACTGAGATTATCGCTGTATGTCACCATGCCTAGCCTATTTTATTTCTGAAATAGGTTTATTTTAGCCAGGCAGGGTGGCTCACAGTTGTAATCCCAACATTTGGGAGGCTGAGACAGGAAGATTGAGGTTCACAGACAGCCTCAGCTACTTAGTAAGGCCCTTTGCAACTTAGGGAAACTGTGCTACAAAATAAAGAATAGTAAAATATAGGCCTGGTGGTGTAGCTCAGAGGTAGAATGCCCCCTGGGTTCCATCCCCAGTACTGCAAAAAAAAAGTTTATTTTGAAAGAGTGTCTCCCTAAGTTGCCGAGGTGGCCCTCAAACCCGTCATCCTTTTATCTCAGCCTCCCAATACTGAGATTACATGTGTGCACCAGCATACCCGGCCCCAGGCAACTTCATAAGAATGACTTGTTACCTATGAAGAGGATGCTTTCACTTTTTGCTCACTTGGAAGATATATCTTCATGCTTGATTCTAGTCTTATATTTGCTAAAAGGAAGTTTTATTTTCTCCCTTAGGAGATACCTCAGCAGGAATATTACAAGCATGGTCAGTGTCCCCAAAAGAGGAATGACTAATGAATTCCTTGTCAGAGATATCACAATGCCCTGTATTGTTTTCCAGCAAGGCCATTTAGAATCTAGTGCTTTCTTCCTGTGTGTGAACGATGTTTAAGTCTTGTTTTTCTTGTGCTCATGAAAAAGTCCTAAGGAATGTGTGCATTGCATCATCATTTTGAGTGAAATAAAAGACTTAATGTCTGCTGGTTTTGCAGTACATGAACACCTTTCTTATCTTGGGAAAATTCTATGAAGTTGGTTAACCGGTTAGGCAGTAACTCTACCTTTTATGAGGATTTTATTCCCTATTTGGATATAAGAACATTGCATTTTTTAACTGATAAATTTGCTTTAGCTTGGAATTGTGTTTGACCAGCAACCATTTATTGAGCACTAACTATGTGCCAGAAACTGTCAAAGTTTTGAATAAATGAGCTCCTTTTGGTTCTAATCAGAGATGTAAGCTTCTTCCAAGGTATATTCTTTGATCAGAGCTGACCCAGGAGTAGTAGGTAAGAGATTACTTTTGGAAAAAACCTTCATCGACCCCATCCAATTAAATGTAAAGTCATTGTGTTTTAGTGAAAATCAGAGCTCAAAATAAGCTCTTGTCTGTTCTAGCTTTAATGAACAGTAGCTATATATTTATTCATATTTCACTTAAGATAAACTATGTGCTAGGCTATGTTCTAACACCGTACAAAATTAGTTAATCATCACAACTTTATGAAGCACATACTATTTCACCCCTGTTGTACTGATGAACAAACTGAGTCACACATACATTCAGACCCTTGTTCAGGGTTATGTGGCTATTAAGGCCTGATTGGGATTTGAATACAGGCAGTCTGTTCCCAATGATGGTACTACCTATACTCAGTTGCAAATAGATTGTTTATGGGGGGACTAGAAGGTTAATTTCCTCAAGTAGATTTATCTTGTCCTCTGAAATCTTATTTTTGTTATTAATAAGTTTATCATTATTCTTCTTCTAATAAAGACTTTTTCTACCCACCTCTAATTTATATTATTGACACATTCTGAATTAACTATATTCATATTTAAATGTGGGTTTTTTGCAGTACTGGGGATGGAACCCAGGCGCATTCTACCTCAGAGCTACCTCCCCCCCCAGCCCTGCTTTTTATTCTTTATTTTGAAACAGGGTCTCACTGAGTTGCAAAGGGCCTCACTAAATAGCTGAGGCTGGCCACAAAACACAATCCTCCTGTTTTTGCATCCCAAATGCTGGGATTACAAGCGTGCACCACCACGCCCAGCTGCTAAATGTGTTTTTTTTTTTAACCTGGTTACTTTTAATTATATTTTTTCTTTTGTGTCTTGTTTGTTTAATTTTGATTAGTTGTGCTCAGCCTCAGCAATTTAGCGAGAGCCTCTACAACTTAACAAAAACGTGTTTCAAAATAAAAAATGAATGCCAGGTGTGGTGGTGCACACTTGTAATCCTAGTACTTGGGAGGCTGAGACAGAAGGATAACAGGTTTGCAGCCAGCCTCAGCTACTTATTGAGGCCCTCTACAACTTAGTGAGACCCTGTTTCAAAATAAAGAAATAAAAAAAAAGGGCTTGGGTATACCTTAGCGATAGAATGCCCTTGGCCTTGGGTTCAATCCCTGGTACCGCCAAAAATCAACAACAACAAAAAAAGGGTAAAGAAGAAAGAAAGAAAGAAAGAAAGAAAGAAAGAAAGAAAGAAAGAAAGAAAGAAAGATAGATAGATAGATAGATAGATAGATATAGGAGCCAGGAGTAGTGGTACATACCTGAAATCTCAAATACTTGGGAGATTGAAACATGCAGGCTCAAGGATAACCTCAGCAACACAGTGAGACCCTGTTTCAAATTTTCTAAAAAAAAAAAAAAAGAATAAATAGGGCTGGGGGTGTTGCTTGGAGGTAGAATGTGACTGGGTTCAATCCCCATTACCACCACCAAAAAAATAGGGTGAGAGTATAGCTCAGAGATAAAGTGCCCCCTGGGTTCAATCCTTAGAAACACCCCTCCCAGCATACACACAAAAGAATGATGTTTTCTTGTAGGTTTTTTGGTAGATGCTTAGGAGGAAGTTCATGTTTATTCTAGTTTACTGAGACTTTTTTTTTAATATTGGAAACTAATGTTGGATTTTCTCAAGTGTTTTTGTGTGTGTCTACTACAGTAGTAATACAGTTTGTTAAAAATCTTTTAATATGGTGAAATACATTGATTTTTAACTATTAAGTCATCCTCGCATTCCTCCAACCAACCCTCTTGGGTTCTCAGTTTTTTGTATTGTTTGTTACAATTCTGTTATGATTTTTATGGGTATGGTTATAAGTATTGTTGATTTTCAGTTTTCTCAAAACATCTTTGCCAGGTTTTGATATCAGAGTAATACTGGCTTCCTAGAATGGGTGGAGATCAATTCTCTCATATTCAATTTTCTGAAAGAGTGTGGTAGACTGGTGTTATTTCTTCCTTAATTGTTTGCTAGAATTCCCTAGTGAATTCAGCCAGTTGGACTTGGAATTTTCTTTGGGTGAATATTTTCAGCTAGGCGTCCAATTTCTTTAATAGGCCTGCATTATTTTTGTTATCTCTTTCTTAGTTAATATGCTTAGGTAGTTTGTGTCTGTCACAGGATTTGCCTATTTCATCTATGTTTTAAAATTTACTTTGATAAAATTCTTCACAGTACTTTCTTGTTTTTAAAATTTGTAGAATGTGGAATGATGTCCCCTTTCTCATTCCTGATAGTGGTGTCATGTCACCGCTCAGTTTTCTTATTCTGTTTGGTTAGAGGTTGATACATTTTATTGGTCTCCTCAAAGAATCAGTTTATTATTTCCTTCATTTTATTTTTATTTTTATTTATTTATTTTTTGTGGTACTGGTGTTCCTGGAAACCCTTCTACCTCCGGGCTATGCTCACAGACCCATTTATATATATATTATTTGGAAACAGGGTCTCTTAAGCCAGTGGCGAGGCTGGCTTCGAACCTGCGTGATCCTCCTGTCTCCGCCTCCCAAGCGTGGGGATTACAAGTGTGTGCCACCACGCCTGGTCTTCCTTCATTTTATTGAATGAAAATTATCATTATTAGTTTTTGGTACTAGGGATTGAACCCAGGGACATTCTACCTCTGAGTTATACCCCTAGCCCTATTGTACTTTTTGTTTTGAAACAGAGTCTCACTAAGTTGTTGAAGGCCTTGCTGAGTTGTCGAGCTAGCCTTGAACCTGTGATCCTCCTGCCTCAGCCTTCCAAGTACTGAGATTACAGGCATGCACTACCATGCCCAGCTTGATTTTCTTTATCGCTTTTATGGTTTCTAGCTCATTAATATTTTCTTTTTTCTTACTTTACATTCACTTGATCTTCTATGAATTTCTTTAGGTTTCTTCTTTTCTAAGTGTTCCTTAAGCAACAATTCATAATTTTTGATAAGGTGTGTTTTCATTTTCATTTAGTTCAAAATAGTTTCTGATTTTCTTTTTGTTTGCTTCTTCAATCCATAGATTATTTGGAAGTCTGTTTATAGTTTCCCAATATGTGGTTGATTTTCAGCTATCTTTTTTATTAGTGATTTTTTTTAATGCTATTGTAGTTGGAGAATATACTATGTATGATTTGGATACTTTTAAATTAATTCAGAAAATATAATTAATTCAGTCTTGTTTCATGGCCCAGAATATGATCTATCTTAGTAAGTGTTCTGTATGCACTTGAAAAGAATGTACATTCTGTTTCTTTCGCATAAAGTGTTCTATATATGTTAGTTAGGCCCAATTGTTTGCTAGTATTTTTCAACTTCTCTATATTCTTTCTGATTTTCTCTCTATTTGTTTGCCAATTGTTGAGAGAGTGGTGTTTAAATCTCTGAGTTTAATTATGGATTTATCCACTTCTGCTTGCAAGTCTTTCAGGTTTTGCTTCATGTATTTAAAGATTGGTTGTTAGGTGCTTTTGTACTTAGGATAATTAGATACAATTGATGAATTGTTCTTTTTAAGATTATGAATTGACCAATTTCATTCCTGGTGTTTTCTTAAATCTACTTTGATGTTAATGAAGCCTTTTCAGCCTTCTTTTGATTAGTATTAGCATATTATATTATTTCTCAGCTTTTTATTTATATCAGTAAATTTATATTTATTTTTATACTTTCATTGGTACATTGTAATTATATATCAGAGTAAAATTCAAAGTGATACATTCCTATATATATGCATCATTTGGTATATTTCCCTTCACATCCCATCCTGCTGCCTCTTCCTTTCTCTCCATACATCTTAGTGAATGGTTGTGATACCTTCATATGTGGACATAACATTATTTGAACGGTTTCCTGCCTCAATTCTCCTTTTTCCCTTCCTGCCTCCCTCCCCAATCTCCTTCTAGTTTTCCACTGGTCTCTCCATCACATTTATCTGCAGTCTCTTTTGTTTCCTATTTTCTCTCTAGCTTCCATATATGACAGAAAACATTTGGCCCTTGTCTTTCTGATAGTGTCTGACCTCAATTAGCATAATATTTTCTAGTTGCATCTATTTGCCTGCAAATGACATAATTTCATTCTTCTTTATGGATGAGTAAAATGCCATTGTGTATCTATGTATTTAAATTGGATTTTTGTAAGCAGTATATAGTTGGTAAATGCTTGCATTTTAAATGTATTCTAAGATTTCTGCTTTTAATTGATTTGTTTAGACTATTTACATTTTTAAATAAATTTAGATATAGTTACAATTAAAATGTGCAAGTTATGTTTTAATATTTAGAGTTGTACAATCACCACTACAATCTAACTTAGGAACATTTTTATTATACCCATTAGCAGTCGATTTCCAGCCTTTCATCTCTACCCCAGTCCTAGTCTACCACCGATCTACTTGTCCCTATAGGTTTGTTCTTTCTGTAAATTTCCTCTAAATGAAATCATATAGTATACATCATACTTTCATTTATGATTGGCTTCCTTTAAACAGCATACTATTTTCAAGGTTCATCCATATTGTTGCAGGTAGCATTACTTAATAATTTTATGGCTGAATTTTTGAATTTATATTATTCATTTATGAATTCATTTTATGAATGAATTCCCTTGTATGCATATACAATATTTTGTTTATTCATTGATCAATTGATAGACATTTGGGTTATTTCCCCTCTTTGGATATCATGAATAATGCTACTCTGAATATTCACATGTAAGTTTTAGGGGTGGACACAGATTTTTATTTCTCTTGGCTATATACTTAGGAATGGAATTTCCAGGTCATACGATAACTCTTAGCTTAATATTTTGAGGAGCTGCCAAACTGTGCTAAAGCAGCTGCAGAATTTTATATTTCCACCAGCATGATGTGACGGTTCCAATTTCTCCTCATCCTTGCCAACACTTGTTACTGTCTGTCATGAGATATCTTTCCATTTATGTAGGTCTTCTTTAGTTTCACTTAACACGATTTGGCTTTTTCATGATACAAAATTTGTACGTTTTCTGTTAAATTTATTTCCATTTGTTTTCTTATTTTTATGGTGATTTGAAGCATAATTGTTGTCTTAATGTCATTTCAGACTATTTCTTTCTTTTTTTTTTTTTTTTGGTGGTACTGGGGTTCCCGGAAGCCCTTCTACCTCCGGGCTACACTCCCAGACCTATTTTTACATTTTTATTTGGAAACAGGGTCTCCTAAGCCAGCGCGCGCGGCTGGCTTCGAACCTGCGCGATCCTCCTGTCTCTGCCTCCCAAGCGCGGGGATTACAAGCGTGCGCCACCACGCCCAGCAGACTATTTATTTCTAGTGTATAAAAAGGCATTGATGTTTTGGTTTATTGATCTTATATCCTGCAACCTTACTGAACTCATTTATGTTCTGATAGTGTTTAGTGAATCCCTTAGGATTTTCTATATACAAGATCATGTCTTCTGTATTTAGAGATATTTTTACTTACTTTTCAATTCAGATGACTTTTTTTTAAAATTTGTTCTGCCTATTTGCCCTGGCTAGAACTTCCAGTATAGGTTTGAATAGAAGCTTCAAGACTGCATATCTTCTCTTGTTCCTGATCTTAGCATCCAGTCCTTTACTATTAGGTTAACTGTGATGTTTTTCAGAGATAGTCTTTATTGGAATTGAAGAAGTTCTCTTCTACTCCTATTCAGTGGCTTTATGATGAAAGGAGGTTGTAGCCTCTGCCCTGGGAGAGAGCTGGGGTGAAGGTGATCAGAACCCAGTGTTTTTGACTGGCTACATCTGGAAGAGTTTCTACCCTACAGGTAGGGGCTGGGTGGGGGAAGGGAAATTTGGTCTTTGATGTGCCTGCTAGACTATAGCTCTTCGACATGGATTGTGGAGAGGGAGGAGAAACACCAGGAACCTGCCCCTTCTGGGGTGAAACTACAGCATCACATTGTGAACTGGAGGAGGGAATAATCTCCCATTTTCTTGGCTAACCAGGGCTGAGTCTCTATACTGGGGGAGATGGAAAAGAAGAAGATTGTACCAGAGGTGCAACTCATGCTTACTGTTTCTGCTAACACTTAGATTTTTCTTGAATGTATATTTCTCCATTTTCTGTATGCCCTTAGGAAAATCCCTAGAGACTTGAAATAACTGCTTTTTTTGTACTTGGGATTGAACATAGGGGAATTCTAATTCTGAGGTCTACCCCAAGCCCTATTTTATTTTTAATTTTGAAACAGGGTCTCACTAAGTTGTGGAAAGTCTTGCTAAATTGCCGAGACTGTCCTTGAACCTGCGATCCTTCTCTCTCAGCCTCCCAAGTACCAAGATTACAGGCAGGCACAACCATCCCCAGCTATCCTTCTATTTTTTTTTATTTCATGCTTCCTCCCTGTGATTTTGTATATGTTTTATATCATACATAATATTAGTATAGTGGTATACACATGGAAGTACATAGTCAAATTGTTTTCTATTGACAGACGTGCAATAAAAGTGTTCCAGAGGTTGACAAAAATGCTGCCACTGTATCAGCTCAGCAGATTCTGCAGATACCTTGTGACACCAACAAGATATATTTTCCCATTCATATCAGATATGAAGAAACACTAAGGAATTTTCTAAAGATATAAAATTTAGCAAGCGTTAGATCTGGGCCTCAACCCCAGGATTTCTGACCACAGTGTCCATAATCTTTTTTTACATCCAAATTACTTTGCCGAATAAGCTCTCAGCTGTTTGCATGTGACTTTTCTACTTTGAGTTGTAAAGCAATTTAAGATCATAAAATTTGAAAAAAAAATGGGCCAGATGCTTCCAACATGCAGATTTGAAGGCACTTAACTTCAAGTTAAGTGGCCACCATTTCTTCCTTTTCATTTATGGTACTGGGGATTGAACCTAGCATTGCTCTACCACTGAGATACATCCCCAGCCTGTTTTATGGTTTATTTTGAATCAGGGTCTTTGACAAGCTACCTTGTGCTGTCCTTGAACCTTCGATCCCAAGGTTCAAGGGCTCAGCCTCCCAAGGACTGGGGTTTGTCTTGTACCACTGTACTTGGCTGGCTGTCACTTTTTTTTCTTTTTGTGGTACTGGGGCGAGAACTTCTTAAACTCTACCCTAAGGGGAAGGAACAAGGTAACCCTATTACCTTTTCACTTCTGTCTCACAAAATTACCTCCCCACATTTCAGAAACATTTGATTTGGCTGTATAACAACCATTATGTGGTGCTTCACTGATTATAAAATATTTTAACGCATTTATTTTAGAGCCACAACAGCCCTGTAAAAATCTAGATGCCATTTTATAGTTGGAAAAGCACTCCTCTAAAGTATCTAGCTTTTTCTTCTACACAAATAAGCTACTCTTTGTCCCCTCACAAATATCTCTGGCAATAATGCCCATTCATTCTTGTTGTGGCCATTGCCTGAGAGACTTTATGGTCAAATGATTTCTTTTTTATCTATGTCAATGGTCCTAAGATTTGGATGTACAAAATAATCTAAAATATGTAGTAAGAAAATAACTAGTTTTTTGCCATCTTTCTAGCTGTTGTCTTTTCTTTTTTAAAAAACAGCTATATTGAAATATAATTCAGGTATCATCGAACTCACCCATTTTTAGGAGGTTACCCAGGACAATTATACTTCTGAGCTATACTCCTAGCCCCTTTAATTTTTTTTTTAAATTTGAAACAGGGTCTTGCTAGGTTGCAGAGAGTCTCAGTAAGTTGCTGACTATCTCACTAAGTTCCTGAGGCTGGCCTTGAACCTGTGATCCTCCTGGTTTTGCCTCCCCAGTGCTGGGATTACAGGCACGCGCCACCATGCCTAGTTGCCAAGATTTTGAGGGAATGGGCTGTGCAGAAGATGGAGGGAATGCCAGGTATCATGATTGAGATACTGCGTACTAAAAGAGAACCCGATTTGGAGGAGAAATGGGTTGTTGAGTATTCATGTTGGGACATAGAGAAATTGAGAACACCTACCAAATGACTGGTGATATTTAAGTGGCTTCTCTGTGCCAGGCACAGTGTAGGGGGCTGGAGATACATTGAAGAACAAGATATACGGGGTCCCTGCCCTACTAGAGCATGTGGTGTTAGTAGGTAATAAGTTTAATCAAGGGTGATGCTAGGAGAATAAGAGGATTTGATTCAGGCATCTGGAGAAAGTGATTTCTTAAGGCTCTGAGGTTTGTAGAAAGAAATTCATAGTGCCAATAGCTTAAGGCCCAACTGTGGTCATCAAATTACCTGAGATGGGTACTGAGAGATAAAAAGATTCAGGTATCTCTTAAAGGAAAATAAAAAGTCAACCATATAGATTTTCTTCTCTTTCTCCTTTCGTACAAGGGAAAAATTAGGATTGCCTCCAGCTACATGAAACAACAGATAGTTCTGTACTCTCATCCTTTGTCGCCTCCATGCATTTACATGTCATGTCTTCTGCCTGGTAGTTTCATTCCTCATCCTTTTTGTCAAGCTAACACGTGTGTGTGTGTGTGTGTGTGTGTGTGTGTGTGTGTGTTACTAGGGATTGAACCCAGGGGTGTTCTATTTCCAAGCTATATCTCCAGCTCTTTTAATTATTTTTTCTTTTGGAAGAGGGTCCTGCTAGGTTGCTGAGAGTCTCACTACATTGGTGAGGCTGTCCTTGAACCTGTGATCCTCCTGTCTCCGCCTCCCAAGTACTGGGACTACAGGTATGCACAACTACGCTTGGCCTGCCTGTCTTTATTATCATCTTTCAGAAAGATAGGTTACAGCCTCTTTTCTCTTAATTATGAGTACCTTAATTAAGGTCAGGGGCATTTTCATCAATCTGAGTAGCTCCACAATGCCTGATATATAGCAGGATGTATGCATGGATGAATTCAACAAAAAGAACCAAATTGTGAGAGAGATCTGCATATTTTGAAAAAGAGGCGGCTTCATCACTTCATATAAAGAGAGCTTTGTGAGTACTGGGTACTGGGGATTGGACCCAGTGGCATTCTACCCTTGAGCTATACTCCCAACCCTTTTTATTTATTTGTTTATATTGAAACAGGATCTTGCTAAATTATTGAGGCTGGCCTCAAATTTGCTATCCTCCTGTCTCAGCCTCCAAAATACTGGGATGAAAGGCCTGAGCCATTATGCAGGGCTCAATCTCCTATTTTGTTTTATTATTTCTGTTTTTGCCATACTGGGGATTGAGCCGAGGGATATTCAGCCTCTGAGCTATACCCTAGCCCTATTTCATTTTGTTTTGTTTTGTTTTGTTTTGGTGGTACTGGGGTTCCTGGAAGCCCTTCTACCTCCGGGATACACTCCCAGACCTATTTTATATCTTTTATTTGGAAACAGGGTCTCTTAAGCCAGCATGGCTGACTTCGAACCTGCATGATCCTCCTGTCTCTGCCTCCCAAGCGCGGTGATTACAAGTGTGCGCCACCACGCCCGGCTTCATTTTTTGTTTTGAAACAGGGTCTCACTAAGTTGCTGAGGCTGGCCTCAAATCTGCCATCTTCCTGTCTCAGCCTCTCAAGTATTGGGATTACAGGCCTGTATCACCACACCCAGCAAACTACCTTTTTTTTTTTTTTTTTTTTTTTTTTTTTGCTGGTCTGGGGATGGAACCCAGGGGCATTTGTCCTCTGAGCTACACCCCCTGCCCTATTTTTTATTCTTCCTTTTGAAACAGGGTCTCACTAAGTTGCGGAGGGCCTAAGTAGCTGAGGCTGTCCTTGAACCCCCATCCTCTGGTTTCAGCCTCACAAATGTTGGGATTACAAGCGTGTACCACCACCCCCACCTAAACCCCCTGTTTTATTTATTTATTTATTTATTTATTTATTTATTTTTATTTGGTGGTACTGGGGGTGGAACCCAGGGGCTTTCTACCTCCAAACTACACTCCCAGACCCATTTTCTATTTTATTTGGAAACAGGGTCTCACTAAGTTGCCGAGAGCCTCACTAAGTAGCCGAGGCTGGCTTCGAACACGTGCGATCCTCCTGTCTCAGCCTCCCAAGCGCGGGGATTACAAGAGTGCGCCACCACGCCCGGCTTAAACTCCCTGTTTTAATAAGCCCTCCAGAGAATTCTGATGCAGGCCAAAGAATGAGAACCACACCCACAGTGAAAACGCCAAAAGCTGGTTGGTAACAGGACCCCAGGAAGAGACAGCATAGGAATGGTCAGGAAACCATGTTAGTAAAATCCAGAGGAAGTGATGGCTTCCCTGACAAAGTAGTCCTGGGTATCAAATATTGTTGCTAAACAAGAGAACAAGCAAAGGGAAGGATGATAACCAATAATAGTTAAGACTTGTGAAATGAAGGGAAGCCAGGATAACGTCATTAAAAAGTTTGAGCAGGGAGGGGGTCCCCAAAGCTTTGAGCTTGCAGTCATCTATGCAAACAAACAGCTTTAAAAACTTGTGTTTAATGTCAGGCACGGGGGGAGCAACCTGCTTGTACTTTTGTCCCTCCAAACACAGCGGCTCTTAATATGTTTGTGTTTACATCACATCCTATCTATGTACATTAGTATTTTTACAGCAGGCTGTTCTGCTGTCATAATAAATATCAAGGCCTTTCCCAAGGTCATGATAGAGCGATTTGCTACGGGAGCAGAGGTAAACTTGAGCTCGTTGTCACTTGGTTCTCCTTGGGGAGAGGGTTGTTTTGTGGAATTTGAGGTTCTAGGAAAAGCAAGACAGGTGCACTTGGACTAATTTTGTCAGATGAGAGAAATACAATGGAGAAAACGAAATTAAACCAGATTTTTTCATTTTTTTCCTTCCTTCCTCTCTGTTAGGTTGGAAATAGAGTTAGGGGGTTTAGGAGGGAGGTAAAAACACCAGCCAGGTTATCAGAGACCACTGATTCGGACCCGGCCCCTCCGGAGAGTCAGCCGGCCATGGGGGGGAAGAGACCCACGGGCCACGCATCTGGAGAGTTGCGCAGAGTCCTGATCTTCCGGCTGAGTCACATGGCGGATTGGAGGCACCGATGTTTTATAGGCATGCCGATTCTCTCGCGACATCTATGGACTTGTGATGTTTGGAGTCTCGAGGCACCTGGAGTCTCGCGAAATCTCCGCTTCTGGCTTCCGGTGTTCCAATTCCTATTCAGCTGGGAGATCACGTGGGGGGGAGGACCCAATTTATTCTCTTTCTTTTTTTGGTACTGAGGACTGAACCTAGAGCCAGTCTATCACTGAGCTATACCCCTAGCCCATATTTATTTATTTATTTATTTACTTATTTATTGTGGTACTGGGGATGGAACCCAGGGACCCCTTACCTCCAAGCTACACCCCCAGCCCTTTTTGATGTTTTCTTTTGAAACTAGGTCTTGCTAAGTTGTTGAGAATCTCACTAAATTGCTGAAGCTGGCTTTGAGCCTGTGATCCTCCTGTCTCAGTCTTCCAAGTACTGGGAATTACAGGCATCTGCCACCAGCCCCACTCCCACTGAACTGTACACTTTCTTAAGCCTCATTAAGGAAGCGGAGGGCATAGATATGACAGCTGAAATAAAAGGTCTCCTTTAGTGGGAAAAGCTTGCATCATAAGTAGATAACCAAACTGCTATCTCTGAGCCTGCCAGGGAATTCCTTATACTGTATTTGGATCGATTTAGATTGGATTGCTTCCCTATTCCTCCGCCCCCTCTCAGGACCTTTTACGTCTGAGCTACACTCCCAGCCCTATTTTTTATTTTTTTTTAATTTTGAAATATTTTTATTTCTTTTATTTTGCTTAGTTGCCAAGGTTGGCCTCAAATCTATGATCCTCATGTCTTAGCCTCCCAAATACTGGGATTACAATTACGCACCACCACACCCAGGTTTAGATTGAATGGATTACTTGCTAAGGAAGCATTTTATTGTGTGGAGGTTGGGAGCAAGGAGTGCTTCGAGATTATGTCTGCTTTGGGAGAGGGGGAGTTGAAACAGGTGCTGATGTCAGGGATTTGTTGCCCTTACGAATGGAGTACGTTAGGGAAATACTCCCTAACCCTGAGTATCCATGTTTTTTAAAAGCAATTATTGTGCACAGAGGACCTTTCCCCCTTTCTTTGTAAAGCTTCATGAATATGTGTGAATCAGGCACAGTGTAGTAGATCTAAGCCCACTTTACAACCCAGAAAAATTGATGGTGTAGCCTCTGTTTATACATGGGGAAATCAAGGCTCAATGAAGCGAAACAACGTAGCTGGAGTCTGAAACTGAATAACTGCCAGTGTTAGAATTCTAAACTGTGGTGTTTTTCTCCATGTTTAGTGTGATTCCCACCGTGACTCCTTCATTTCCTCCCGTTATTAGACCATATCAGTGGTCATTTCCCAAGGGGACTTTCTTAGGATATCTGTGTCTAGATTCCCCCCGTAGATGATCTATGGAAGGGGGGAAGGAGCGTGAGTAAAGAACGCCCTCATCCCCCCCCCCATCTCTTAGTGCCTCTTCCTTTTTTCCCAGAAGCCCTGGCTGTACAAAGGCTGATTTTAGAGTGGTAGAGCAGGTGGTGGGCAGGGCTGGGCCAGCTAGCAGCAGCGAGCCATTTCAGCTGTGATGGTGACAGCTGCTCCTCTCCACTCGCCCATAACTAGCTGATCTCAATCACCTGGAAGAGGCATAAGGCGCAGAAGGCTCTTTTATGGCCATGGGCAACTGGAGTCCAGCTCCCTGCATTCAGATTTTATTTCTGTTGCAAACCAATGGTGTGACCTTGGGTAAGCGGATCCCTCAGATTCCCCAGGAGACAGAATAACATAGCAGGTATGTGCTTAAGGACTTTGAGCTCTGAGGGAAATGGGTTAATCTCCAGCTCTCCAACTTTTACCAACATAGACTCTGTGGGTATGGAACCTGTGTAGCCCCACGGGCTGGATGTTCAGATGGGCCTTGTGCTTGGTTTGATGTTCAACTGTCTCAATTTTGAAATTCTGAATAATTTTAGAACAAAGGGTCTTACTGTTTCGTTTTACACTGGGCCCTGCAAATTATGCACCTTGTCCGTGTTCCTTTTGGAAAGTGCTTACTTAACTATTTTGGGTCAGTTTCTTAACCTGTTGAATGGGGATTGTACTGTGGCTTATATGGGAGGGTGCATGCAAAACCTTACCTAGTGCAGAGTACAGGCTTGGTTGATGTTAACCATCGCTAACAAGGCCCTGGGCCTCAGCGTCTTCATCTAGAAAATGAAAGTGCTTCATTAGAGCATGTTGAAGGCTTTCTTTACAAATACAGTTTTCCTGGATCCTAACCAATAAGAAAACAATTAAAAACTAACAGCCTCCATTTTGCCTTTTATTTTATGTATGTATGTATATATGTACGTAAGTATGTATGTTTGTTTTACAGTGCTAGGATCAAAGCCAGGGCCTTGCCCATTCCAGGCAAGTGCTCTACCACCAAGATATACCTCGTTAAATATTAGGATCGGTTTTCATTCTTTACGGTCTTCTTTATGTACTTTTATTGGTGCATTGTAATTATATATCATAGTGAGTTTCAAAGTGATACAGACACATGTGTCCACAGCACTTGGTGTTTCCTTCTGGATCCCATGCTTGCGACTGGTCCCCCTACTCTGTACAGGTTAGTGAGATAGATATGTCTTCATATATGGACATAGCATTATTTGAACTGTTTTCTTCCCCAGTTCTCCTTTTCTCCCTTCCCACCTCCCTTCCCCAATCTCCTTCTGCTATTCTACTGGTCTCTGTCCTCATTTATTACAGTTTTAATTAATTTTGATGATGGGAATTGAATCCAGGGTCAGTATTGATTTTTTTTTAAATCTTGTCCACAGAAGAAAAGGAGTAACAAACAAACAAACCAAATTATGTTTACATTAATTGTGTCTGCTTATAACTTCTGCCTACAGGTCTTGAAAGCTCTTTTTTACATCATGTAATAAAATACCTTCAAAGAAAAGGTAATATTTTTCCTGTAAATCACTAACTCTCTATACAACTCTCTAATTTCTTTGCATCATTTGTTTTTGCCAGAATATTGTGTTTACTTCTATTTTAGTAAAGGCTTGCTACAGTCTGTCTCTCCCAGCATAAGCTACATATTTCCCTTTTTCATTTTTGATGGCTGGAGTTTAGTTCCTCACAAATAGACTAGAGTCTGTTTAACCGTTGACCAACTTAAAAACACCTAAAAACACTTGAAAAGGGAACTGATTTGTTTTAGAGAATGAATTCATCCATACCCATGTATTGCTTGTTTCTGGGTGGTTCTGAAACTTTTTACCTGCTTAAATAATTGCTATCTATATTTCCTACTTAACGAAATAGAATTCATTTTCAGCCAATCATACCTATTCACCTCATTTGGCAGTGTATTCAAGACTTAAAAATTTCCTCCAATATAGGTAAACTTTCAGGTGATTGATTTTAATTGACAAAATGGTATTTATCATGTACAACATATTTTGAAATAAACACTGTGGAATGGCTACATGGAGCTAATTAACATACACTTTACATTATAGATTTATTTTTTGTGGTAAGAACACTAAAATATTCTCTCAACAATTTAAAAATGTAATATACAGTTATTAATTATACTCACCATGCTGTACCATAGATCTCTTGAACTTATTCCTCCTATCTAACCGAAATTTTATGCCCTTACCAACAGTTTTTTAAGTTTCAGCTTTCCTGCTGGTTTTTACGTCTTTAGCTATGGTTTTTCCACTACATCTTTTCTATGTTGAAGTAATTTTACTTTTATAAATACTAATTAGTCACATTAAAGGTTTAGTACTGTCTACCACTTTTAGGGTTAAAATATAAGTACTAATAGGATTGTTGGAAGGCTGAATTATATATATCTGTATACGTCTCTTTTATTGAATTAATTTACATTACAATAACATTTAAAATCTAGTACTCCTTTTAGGAACATCTAGCAAAAATCCATTCAACCCTGTTGAAAGTTTTGTTTCTCTTTATAATATAGATAAAACTAAATAATTTAAACCACCACAAAATACCTTTATTAAAGTAAATTTTACATATATTTTAGTCACTTTCCAGAGAAGACTAATATTATCTGTAAGGTTGTACCAGAATTTTATTATTTTCACTTTTAAGTTTTTTTTCTGTCAAAACCATCTCTATTTTTATTTGTATTACTTTCCTTTTTTATTAAGGTAATTTTAAAATTACTTTCTTTTTAAATGAATTTTTGTGTTACTGGGAATTGAACGCAGGGGTATTCTACCTCTGAGCCACACCCCAACGCTCTTTTAATTTTTGTTTTGTAACAGATTCTCAGTTAGAAAGTGCTGACCTCAAACCTATTATTTTTCTGTCTCAGCCTCCCAGGTATTGCGATTATAGGTAGGTACTAAAATGTGCCTGGCTTATTTTTAAATGTATTTCTTTTTAAAAATTAAGATATGGCTTTTTAAAATATTATTTTTTAAGACAGGGACTCATTATGCTGATTAGGCTGGACTTGAACTCCTGAGCTCAAGTGCTTCTCTCAGTAAGCCTTTTAAGTAGCTGGGACTACAGGCATATGCCTCCATGTCCAGCTAATGTACTTAATTTTTATTAGGTGATATTCACCATATATTAGTGATTATTTCTTCTTTTGCCTTAATATTAATACAATTCAGCTGGGCACTGTGGCATACACCTGTAATCCCAGTACTTGGAGAATTGAGACAGGAAGACCGAAGGCTTGAGGCCAGCACATAGTAACTTGGCCAAATTCTTACAAAATACAAAATAAAAAGGACTTCGGGTTAGCTCAAAAGTAGAACACCCCTCTCTGGGTTTATTCCCCTCCCCAGTACCTCTCCCAAAATAAAATCTTACACATATCCAACATAAATGTGCCATTTCGCTTTCTTATTGTTTTTCATGATTAAAAAATTGAATCCTAAACCAATCTGGAATGGATTTAATTATTTTTCCCACATTTATTAAAGGTTTTTCCTTGATAAATCATTATTTTTCACACTATAAATAAAAAAAAAACCAGTGTGAGGTCTTCTTCACTACCCAATTCTTTCACACATCGGAAGTTGCTTCAATACTGATTTCTGATTTTGTGGCTCACAGTTCTGTCTCTGAACCTCATCCACATTTTTATCTACTTTAAAATCCAACCCTCATCCTACACCCCAACCAAACACTAAAAACCAAACGAACAAACCAAAGACTACATCTCGAGATGACTTTCCTATGCTTCCATGCCGTAGTCTTAGTGCCTTGGTCTTAGCAGGTTTTAGTTCTATTTACTTATTTGTTAAATGGAGTTTTAAACTGCAAAAGTCAAGTCTTTGAAGAATCTGAGTTTAAATCCAAATTTTCCTAAATTGGTTAAGCTTTCTTGCTAGCAGCCCAACAGCAGCAGCTGTTAGCTTTGGAGAGAGTAGCAAAAGGATATGGAGAATATATTCAGGCTCCAATTAATTGTGTTTAAGCTAAATATGGAGCCACAACCAATATAATCAACGTTCTTGGGATTCAATTCACCAAACTCGGTGGCATCATTAAGGAAATTAGTCTAAGTCCTTGGTCCCAGTGTACTTTGCCTCTGAGTCTTCTGGCATTGTAATGCTTCCAACTAGAGCCAGTGTGCTGTGTTGTGGAGTGGCTCTGGGAGGCTTTATCCTGGCTTTAGTGGCAGTTCCCCTTTGCTTTGACGGCCATTATCATTCGTGCTCCTTTTAGTCTCTGTTTTGCCCTGCTAATTTGGGGCTGTTTTTCAAAGCTGCAACAGAGACAAAACATTTCTTTTAATGCAGGTGGCATTTAGGGGAAAAAAAGTTGGAAGTTTTCAGAATACACATTATAAAGTCCCTTTGAACATTGTGAAGGGCCAAGGGTAGCATGAATGGAGAGCAGGCCCCTACTCCTGATGGGAGACCTGCAATGTCTGCTTTCAGGATTTCTTTTTATATTCCAACAAATAGAATCATATAAAACAAGACGGGAGAATTTTTTTTAATTCAATCAAGGGCCTCTAACCCCCTGAAAGAATTCAATTAAGGGTCACAAGGGGAGGGGGAGCAACTTTTACAAAGTAAAGAAATAGAACATGTTCCATTCATCTGGTTTTAAAATTAGGAAGAGGGGAACATAAAACCCTCTTTTCAATGAATGCAGCAAGTAATTTACAAGAAGTACTTCAGTTTTATGTTATGAGCAATTAAAAGAGAAACAGGAGAGGGAAAAGAGGGATGTGTAGAGTTACTTACACATAAAGACTGGTCCCCTCTAAAAAGTAGAAGTCCAGTTCCAGAATAGAAGGAACTAAATAATTATACCAAACTTCACTCCCAAAAGCATTTTAAAGTTGCAGCACAAGCCTATGTACATGCATAGAAAACTATTTCATACATTTAGAAACCCAACTATGTTATTATCTGTTTCTTATAAATTATTTTCCTTGTTTTATTTGTATATATATCTTTCACATTGCTTTTTATGACTGAGTGTACTTTTTTGTTTTCACTAGACTTTTCAACTAAGGTTATTTTGTACATTGATTTCCATGCATCAGCCTGCAATTCATTCATTTCTTTCTTTCTTTCTCTCTCTCTCTCTCTCTCTCTCTCTCTCTCTCTCTCTCTCTCTTTCTTTCTTTTTCATTTTTGCAGTATTGAGAATTGAACCCAGGGGCATTTTACCTCCGAGCCATACCCCTGGCCCTATTAATTTTTCTATTCTTTATTTTGAAACAGTGTCTCACTAGGTTGCAGAGGGCCTCACTAAGTAGCTGAGGCTGGCTGTGAACCTGCAATCCTCCTGTCTCAGCCTCCCAAGTATGGGGATTCCATGTGTGTGTCACCACACCCAGCTACACATACTTATTTTAATGGCTAAATTAAATAGTATTACAGCACAGGCTCTTTGAGATCAGAGACTGAATATTTCCAGCTTCATTGAGATATATTGGTATGCAAAAATGTACATAATGTATACAGTTTGGGGCAGAGACTACATGTTTTGTTCATTATAAATACCTCAAAATGAACGATCAGATAGTACAGGGAGTAAATGCTTGATCAGAATTGGTTTAATCATATCTCTGGAATTTAAAAATATTATGTATATAGCTGTGAGAAAGAGCTTTTGTACACTTTTTTGGATGGGAGAGGAGAGGTCTATATTTGGGGAGACTTCTTTGAACTAGGAGGACTGGATCAGAAGAGTTGGTATATGCCGTAGTATAAACAGTTTGAGAGATTTCATTATCAATCTAGCACTCCGCAGTTCTTTGTTTTTTTTTTCTTATCACAGTGGGTCAATATGGTGATTCATAATCATTTGCTTGTGCTTCATTTCATTCATTCCTTTTATAGAAACCATCTGTCTATAGCTTCTTGTTTTGAGGTATTCCTGTTTGTACTTTTTTGTGGTACTGGGGATTGAACTGAGGGACATTCTACCTCTGAGCTATACCCCAGCCCTATTTTTTATTTTTTATTTTGAAACAGGGTCTCACTAACTTGAGAGTCTCACTGCTTGCTGAGGCTGTCTTGGAACCTTTAGTCCTTCTTGTCTCAGTCTCCCAAATACTGAGATTATAGGCATGTGTCACCATGCTTGGCTTACTAACTTTGTCTTTAGATGGCAAGTTTCCTGAAGGTTATATTGTAGTTAGAGTACAGAGGTGCTTGATGGACTTCAGTAACTGTCAAGGTAGAATAGAAGAGCTAAACTATTGTCATTTTTGCCATACTTAGTCCCTACAATGTCTGCATCCAGTTACAGTAATTCTCAGATGTATGTGTGTGTAATGTGTGTGTAAGTGCACATATATTTTTGGTGGTCATCAATGTGGTACAAGGAAATTCTGTTCTTCCAGTTTTGTTTGGAGATATTTATTATTGGAGTGGGGACATAATATATTTTATGGTTTTATCTTGTACTTTGCCCCACTCTAAAAACTAATTTTAATTTTATTTCTTAAACATCTAATTTTTAGCTGCATGTAGTGATGTATGCATGTAATCCCAGTACTTGGGAGACTGAGACAAGAGGGTCATGGTTTTGAGGACAGCCTCAGCAACTTACTGAGACCTTGTTTTAAACTAAAAATAAAATAGGGCTGGAGGTGTAGCTCAGAGGTAGAATGCCCCTCAATTCAATCCCCAGTACCATACACACAACAAAAATCCAGTCTTAAGTTATATAATTAATTAATTATATAGCATATAATGCAAATAGGGATGTTTTTATTTTATCTTCTTATATTCACTTATTTATTTCTCATACTTTTTATTAAAATGATCACATTTTCTAACAGTTAATTAGGAATATCTTTGTGAGATTTTTCTTTTGTTTTTCAGATGGATATCTCTGATGTTTCACTTAAGAATGTTGACTTCTTTCAGATATATCATATTTAAAATATTAAAAGATAACCCAGCTATGTGTGGTGGTACATACCTGTAATCCCATTACTTGGGAGGCTGCTAAAGGTGGATTACAGGTTCAAGACCATCTTAAGCTACATACTGAGACTCTCAGCAACCTAGTGAATGAGACCCTGATTCAAAACAAAAATTTTTTGAAAAGGGCTGGAAGTGTAGAAGGTACAGTGAATCTGGGTTTAATCCCCTTTACCACAAAAAAGGAAAAAAGGTAAGAAAATCCTTCAACTTTTAAAAGAAGAATTGAATGCTGATTTTTTCCAGATTATAAACTCATATTTATTCAGTTAATTATATTTTCCTATTTTTATGACTCATTGTCCATATTTAAAATCAGCCTTGCAATGCCAAGCTAAAATGTAGCTAATTGTAATGAGTAATTCCTAACATGTAGATGTATAGTTTGCTTAAATTATATTTGGAATTTTGCATCTATGTCCACAAATCAGATAAATCTATAATTTTCTTTTTGAGATTTTAGGCACAAGTCAGCTTTATTAACAAAGCTGACATTCCTTTCGCAAAAATGAGATTGATAGAGCACTCTTAGGAGCTGTTTTGTATAGTGATATTATTATTCATTTAACTTATGAACTATTTAAGAACCTTTTATGTTTCTTTAGAAGTTTGTTGATAATGTTGCTTATCTTTTAGTCTGTTTAGAGTCTGTCTTGGGTACTAGGCTTTCTTTTCATTTTGGGGAAGTTATTCCTTTCATGATTTTTACTGTGTTAGCATATGGAATTCCCTAATAATTACTTTTTACATTAAGGATGCATAAGGACTTAAATTTGTACTTATTAATGGGATGCCATGTACTTAATATTCAATACATATATACATTATATAATGACCAAAGCAGCTTAAACATATTTATCTTCCCAAACATTTAAGATTTCTTTGGGGTGAAAACTTCAAGTATCTTTTCTTAAGACATTCCTAAATGTACAGTACAGTATTGTCAGAAGAAGCATGCCATAGCTTCTTCTTCCTGTCCAACTGCAACCTAGTGTCCATTGATCAAAATACATCTTTTAGGTGGGCGTGGTGACACACACTTGTAATCACAGTACTTGGGATGCTGAGATAGAAAGATTGCAGATTTGTTGCATCCACAACTTAGTAGACTCTTTTTCCAAATAAAAATATAAAATAGGGCTGGGATTGTAACTCAGAGGCAGAATGTCCCTGGGCTCAACCCCCAGCGTCCCCCACACATATTTTCTAAGTCAATAATTTTTCTTTTTTTTCTTCGTTTAATTATTCTAGCAGCTAATTAATTTTAGTAGCTTTTCAAACTGTGCCTTTCATGAGGTAGGTATATAGAACTCAATATATTTTGATTGACTATTTGCACTTTAAATACTGTGTACTTTTGCCGGGCGTAGTGGCACACGCTTGTAATCCCCGCACTTGGGAGGCTGAGACAGGAGGATCGCACAGGTTCGAAGCCAGCCTCAGCTACTTAGTGAGGCTCTCAGCAACTTGGTGAGACCCTGTTTCCAGATAAAACATAAAATAGGTCTGGGAGTATAGCCCGAAGGTAGAAAGCCTCTGGGTTCCACCCCTAGTACCACCCCCCAAAAAATATTAAATACTGTGTACTTTTTATTCAGTTGCCATTTGAGAAAGATATGTTTTATTATTTCTTTTTGGTTGGATTCTGTTCTTATATCTCAGAAATATCTTACTATTTTTGCTGTGTAAAAATCCTGCCATTTCATATCTATTGGGAGTGTCTGTATCTGAGTAGCTCATGGTTTATTATGAAAAAGGACATTTTCCCAAAGTTTTTCACTTGAATCCTATGTAAACTTGATGATTATATTGTATCGGTTCTTTTGTTTCTGAATATCAAGATCTTTGTTGTTTTCTTGTTAATTTGATTAACCATATTCAGATAATGGAATAATGCCGTAAATTAGGTATATTATTATCATGATAATCAGTTTTTATTTTTTAAAAATTTAGATTCTCTTTTCACTTTCTGGTACTGGAAATTTAACCCAGGGGAGTTCTACCATTGAGCTAAATCCCCAGAATTGCGCGCTCTCTTCTTCTTCTCCTTCTCCTTCTCCTTCTCCTTCTCCTTCTCCTTCTCCTTCTCCTTCTCCTTCTCCTTCTCCTTCTCCTTCTCCTTCTCCTTCTCCTTCTCCTTCTCCTTCTCCTTCTCCTTCTTCTTCTTCTTCTTCTTCTTCTTCTTCTTCTTCTTCTTCTTTCTCTCTCTCTCTCTCTCTCTCTCTCTCTCTCTCTCTCTCTCTCATACTGAGGGATTGAGCCCAGGGACACAGGGACATTCTATTTCCAAGCTACATCTTTGTTCTTCATTTTGAAACAGGGTCTCAGTAAATTGCAGGGGGCCTCACTGAGCTGAAACTGGGTCAGCTGAGACTGACCGAGTACCTGCAATCCATCCTCCTGTCTCAGTCTCTCAAGTACTGGGATTACAAGCGTGTACCACTACACCAGACTTAGTTTTTTTATTTTGACAGAGGGTGTCACTAAGTTACTGTACACTGGCCTTGAATCTGCAATCCTCTTGTGTTAACCTCCCAAGTATTAGGATTACAGGCATGCACCACTGCACCCACCTACTTTTTATTTACTGGGCATATAAAATCATTAGATTTGCTTTTTTTCAAATATTGTGACTAATGTCTTACCCTTTTTATTTGCATTGGTAAACTTGAAATGAGTAGATTTTTTTTCACATGTGTTTATAACCACCTAGGGTGAATTTCATTTTATCTTATTATTTTCTAATTTTATTGCATAGCATTTGGCACTGTAGTTAAACTTTCCCTTATTAATGAAATTTTTAATTTTTTAAGAAAAAACTATAGTAGATTTTAGGGATGATTTAATGATGCAAAAAGAAAACCTTAATTCCATATTTTGTTGTCTTGCTTCAATTTCTTATTTCTGTGAACAGTGATCCATTCATTTCTAATATAAGTTGAGTCTCCTTATCTGAAATACCTGGGACCAGAAGTGTTTTGGATTTTTTCAGATCATAATTTTGTTAGATCATTTCTTTATACATAATGATGTACCTTGGAGATGGGACCCAAATCTAAATACATAATTTATATATGTTTCAGATAACTTTATATATTAATATTTTGTGCATGATGCCAAAGTTTCATGGTGTAGAATTTTCCATTTGTGGCATCATGTCAGGACTCAAAACAGTTTTGGAGCCATACACAGTGGCACACTGCTATGATCCAAGTACTTGGGAGGCTGAGACATGAGGATTGCAGGTTCAAAGACAGCCTCAACAATATAAGGAGAATCTTAGCAACTTAGTGAGACCCTATTTCAAAACAAAAAACATATTGAAGTCAACAACTAAGCCAAGCAAGGGAAGGAGGGATGGAGAGGGAATGGGGTGGGAATTGGGTAGGGGTTAAATCAGCGATGTGTACATTTATGTACACACAAGATTTTTACCCCAATATGACGTATGAATATAATGCACCAATAAAAAATTAAAAATAAAATAAAATAAAAAAATAAAAAAAATTAGAGCCGTAGGGCAAAGGCTATAGAACCTCAGAGGTAGAATTCCTTTGGGTTCAATTTCCAGTACTAAAAAAGTTTTTTATTTTGAAATTAGGGATGCTCAACTTAAAATGTAATAGTTGCCTATAATCTTTGTAATCTAAAAGTGTACATAGGACTCTAGTCTTTCTTAGGCCCTTGTTAGTCTGTCCATCTTGCTCTATTTGATTTTTTTCTATTTTTTCATATCTTAATTACTGCCATCTTCATCCTATCATTGTCACCTAGCGTACCTGCTTTTATGATTGCAAAACTTATCAATTGGTTCTGGCATTATTTTAAGTAAACATAGCAATCAAGAATTATATTGATTATTTTTATTAATAATACTTTTTATTCTATATTAAAACAAACCATTGTATTTAATTTCAAATAAGCTGTTGTTTTGCCATCTGTCCAGATTTCTGGCTTCCTTTACTGCCTTTAGTCTTTTTCTCTATTGATTAACAATTAACATCATTTTTAAAACAAATACATAGGATTTCTTTTCTAGAACATGAAAATAAATTGCTGTTTCCTTAGCTATACATATGTAAGGATTCGTTTGTATGTTTATTTAAATTTATTTTTGTTTATTTATTTATTTTTTTTGGTGGTACTGGGGTTCCTGGAAGCCCTTCTACCTCCGGGCTACACTCCCAGACCTATTTTTATATATTTTTTATTTGGAAACAGGATCTCCTAAGCCAGCGCTGCTGGCTTCGAACCTGCGTGATCCTCCTGTCTCTGCCTCCCAAGCGTGGGGATTACAAGCGTGCGCCACCACACCCGGCATAATTTTAAAATAAAAAACCTTTGGGTCTTTTAATCTTTGTGTTGGCAGATTTAGCTCATTCTTTTGTGGCAAACATTTGAGGATAAAGAAATTTCCCTTTGCATTTCTGGTTCAGTCTTCCACCTATTTTCACATTTTATTTTGAAAAAAGGAATCAGTTATTGAGGACATTACTTAGGAATCTACCTTCCTGTCTTTACTAGCAGATCATTTCCAAAATAATGAGCTCATTGAACAATTTAATAAGTTTCTATAGGACTTTTTAGAACTTTTAATGTGTTAGTATATTTATTGTACTTTGTTGTTAGACATGGGACAATTATCCCTTTTAAAAGGATCATGTAGAAATATTTCAGGACTAAATGTTCCACAATGCACAGTTTAAAAAATATACTTTTATTGGTGTATCGTAACTATACATTATAGTGAGGTTCAAAGTGATACAAACATACTTGCACATAGCACTTGCTGTGTTCACTTACCCTTACTCAGAAAAGGCTGCTGGACTTGATATTTTTCAAAACCAGAAGATTATGCAATAAAGAAAAATGCAAGGTATGCTTAGGAACAGTTAATGCAGGCATAGAATAACCCAAAATCTGAGCACTGATGGGGGTACTAGCTTATATTGCCAACACACTTGAAATGACATATTTTTATTCTTTTTTGTGGTACTGTGGATTGAACTCAGAGGTATTTTACCTCCAAGCCATGCTCCTAGCCTTATTTTATTCTTATTTTGAAATAGGAACTTTCTAAATTGTGGATTGCTTCACTCAGTTGTAATCCTCCTATCTCATCCTTCCAAAGTATTGGGATTATAGGCATGTACCACCCCATCTAGCTTGACATATTCTTATAGATATCCTGCCTGACATAAGTTCCTAAAACATTTCATTGGCCAAAAGTCCATTGATGTCACATTTCTAGAAATGTGATCTCTTAGGAGACTACAGCCACATATTCATTTGTGGTCTTCTAAGTTTGTCTAAAGTCTTTAGTAGTCTCTCTATCTTTAGGTGTTTAAAAAAAATCTTTCATAGCCAGCTACCTTTGGGGGTAAACATTGCAGTACTATACAAGATGGATGGTATCTTATGTGGTAAGTTTTTTTCCAACCATATTCAGGAAGAACTATATCTATATGTGCTTTTGGAAAATTACCGACATTGTAGTTATATGACTTGTACTCTACTTAGCCTCCCAAGTATTGGGATTACAGGCATGTGCCACTACACCTGCTTTAGCTTTTACTTTTATAAGAAGCAAAGTCCTTTTGTATCAGTAAGACATTGTGAAGTCTTGCGTTTCCTTCTTTACTCCCAGAGAGCCAGCAGATCTAAGCTCTGCTCCTATTCTCCAATGCTTTCGTCCATCATCCTTAGACAGGGGCGTTTCAGATTCACCTTCTTTTCATATTTCCAAAGTACTTTAATCCCTTTATGTTGTGGGAGATTGTTCTCCCAATCAAACCCAGAAAACTGCTGCCAGACTCTGTCCTATAAAATAACTGCTTTCTTCATGTCACTTCCTTATTCATGAGCCTAGGGTGACTTTCCAGTGCTTATTGTCTCAAGTAGAAATTCCTCCGTGTGCTTGAATTTCAAGGCCTTGGTCATCTTACTTTACCACATTTACCCATTCTTTTTTTTTTTTTGTACTGAGGATTGAACCCAGGGCCTTCTATCTCCAAACTATACCTCCAACTTTTTAATTTGAAATGGGGTCTTGCTGTATTTCTGAGGGTCTTGCTAAATTGCCAAGACTGGCCTCTAACCCACGGTCCTCCTGTCTCTACCTGCCATGCACTGGGATTACAGGCATGTGCCACCATACCCAGCCCTTATTTATCCATCTTACCTCCTCGTCCCCGCACTCCTTTACATACCTCCATTCAGATATATACTTACTGTCTTCCACTAGTGCTTCTCGAAGTACCTGTGCTGAAAGACCCACTGTTTTTTTTCCCCACAGTACTGGGGATGGAACTCAGGGCCATTGTATACCCCCAGCCCTATTTTTTAGTGTTTTTTAAAATTTTTTGAAACAGGGTCTCACCGAGTTGTAAAGGGCCTCACTAAGTAGTTGAGGCTGTCTGTGAACTATGATCCTCTGGTCTCCACCTCCCGAATGTTGGGATTACAAGTATGCACCATGATGCCCAGCCAACCCACTGCATTTATTTTAACTTTTAAACCATCATAGATGGATGCTTTTACAAAGTACAATAAAAATCACTAGAAGACCCAGGTGTGATGGTCTTCTACTTTTACACATACTGTAAATCCCAGTATGTGGGAGGCTGAGATAGGACAGCTGCAAATTTGAGGTTGGCCTCAGCATCTTAATGAGGCACTCAGCAACCTAGAGAGACCTTGTTTCCAGATTAAAAAAAATAGGGCCTGGGATGTAGTTTAGAGGTAGAATACTCCTGGGTTTTACTCCCAGTACTACAAAAAACTGCTAGGAGAATGAACTTCTAAAGCCATGTTAAATAAAAGCTTTTTTATTTATTATTAGATTAATAAGACATAAAATTACTGGGTCAAAGTGTTACAAGTGTCCTTAAATGTTTATTAATTTATTTTTTTGGTGGTACTGGGGATAGAAACCAGGGGCCTTCTACCTCAGGCTACACTCCCAGACCTATTTTATATTTTATTTGGAAACAGGGTCTCTTAAGCCAGTTGAGGCTGGCTTCGAACCTGCATGATCCTCCTGTCTCAGCCTCCCAAGCACGGGGATTACAAGCGTGCGCCACCATGCATGGCTAAATGCTTATTAATTTCTATACTTATCTCCATCAGCATTGATATTCAGTAGTTTGGGGACTGCTCACACTGTGAGTTGGCATTGCTCTGCCTCCTGCTGATTCATGCTGCCTTGCCTTTAGTTGAGATTTCCTGCTCTGGCCTGGACGCCCTGTCTCCTCAGCAGTCTCATCTACTCAGGCTCAAAGGTTCAGACTGGGCTCATCCTGTACTAAATGGACCTCTTCCTTGAATTCCTGTTGCTCTGAGGCTCACTCAATACCAGAGTGCTCAGCACATGATTAGATACCATATTTTATTTTTCTGTAATAATTCACACTCTGTTATTTCCATGCACCTCATGCCTAAGGAGCCTAAAGGGTATGAAATATTTCTTTCCCCAAAGCCCATGTATTATAGCCATGTACGTCCCTAATATATATATTGGCTAAGTGAATACATCAATCTTCCTTCATCCAAACAAAAATTCTTGTTTTTCTCCCCTCCACAAATGTGTCTTCCATAATTCATAGTAGGCACTTGATTAAAACATGTATTTGGAAAGTATATTAAGTCGATTGATTATAGTCTGGGCACATGCGGAGCTCTCACTTCTCAACATTGTCCTCTTATGTAACTGTTTGGCCACTGTATAGGGCTGATCGTGGCAGAGGTCTTGGTTTGCACATGATGCCTTTCATAGACATTTTCTGCTGATTGGCACAAGTTATTCTGGGCCCTGAATTTTATGATTCCATGGAATGTCACATGTTCAGAGTGTTGAGAAATTTTAAAAGCTAGTTTTATATAACCAATTTCTGTACACATGCACATACATAACCCACACCTACCCACCCAACCCACCCACCCACCTACAGAGTTCTTTTCATTAGAGACTAGAGGACGCTTTAAATCAAGTGTAATACAGTTGCTTAGAATTTTAGAAATTACCAAATTAGTCTACTTCATGTTAAGTGGTCCAATTTGCACAATTTTGTTCCATCTTGACCAGTGAGGAGTTTTTCTAAATAACTGAAATGAGCCGGGCATGGTGGCGCACGCTTGTAATCCTAGCATTCGAGAGGCTGAGACCTGGAGGATCGCGGTTCGCGGACAGCCTCAGCTACTTAGTGAGGCCCTCTGCGACTCAGTGAGACCCGGTTTCAAAATAAAGAATAAAAAATAGGGCAGGGGGTGTAGCTCGGAGGTCAAATGCCCCTGGGTTCCATCCCCAGACCCGCAAAAAATAATAATAAAAATAAATAACTGGAATGATATAGTAAGGTGTTACTACTTTTGTCAAAGGATGGTAGGAAGTTTTGTTTTTGGTTTTTTGAACCCAGGGTATTCTACCTGAGTTACATCTCCAGCCTTTTTTTTTTTTTTAATTTTTGAAGCAGGGTCTCTCTTGTATGGCTCAGGCTCTCCCTCAAATATCAGGGCTGGCTTTGAACCTGTGATAAGCTTATTTTAACTTCTCAAATACTTGTATTACAGGCATTCATCACCACACCTGGCATGCTGAGAAGTTTTAAAACTCTTCTATTAAAGTATAACACAGAGCTGGGCATGGAGGCCTACACTTATAATCTCACTTTTTGGGAGGCTGAGACAGGAGGATCTCAGGTTTGTGGCCAGTCTCAGTAACTTAGTGAGGCTTTGTTTCCAAATTAAGGAAAAAATATAGCTCAGAGGTAGAATGCCCCTGGATTCAGTCTTCAGTACACACACACACACACACACACACACACCCAGGAATGGTGCCACATACCTGTAATCTCAGTTCTCAGTACTTGGGAGGCTGAAACTGGAGGATTGCAAGGTTTCCACAACTTAGTGAGACCCTGTTTTAAAAGTAAAAAAAATAAATAGATCTGGGCCTGTAGCTCGGAAGTATAATTTCCCTGGGTTCAATCCCCAGTATAAAAAAAAAACCCACATGTACAAAATAGTGCAAAAATCCAGAGTTATAGCTCAGCGATTTACTATGAAATGAACACACTTGCATAACCCAGGGTGGTGAGAATTTGCCTGGGAACTTTCTTTCACAGCCCAAGTGAGGGTTTCTGAAACATACAGCATTAGTGGGAGTGTATATTATGAAGTGTAAATAGTAATCCATGCCCAGAGGTGCTGCTCAGTTGAATGAATTAAGCCTTTGACTTGTCTCATTGTCCTGTGAGCATTGACGCCATCTGTCTGGCAGCAGAAATTCTGACAACTGCCCAAATCTATAGGGTCTTTCAGTTCATTTATTTTTGCAAAAAATGTTTTCCAGGTGTTTTGAATTATATTTAGTTGTGGTTAGTGGTAAATTTATGAGCTGGCTGGCCACATCTTCTTGACTTGTGCCATAGAATCGACAAAAGGATAACAGTCTCCCTCTCTCCTTCTCTCATATATGTTGCTATTCAACTGATCAGCACCTCTGTGCATAGATTACTATATACACTTGAGGGTGTGTATACATACTTTTAAATAATTTTTCCTTTCCAATGTTCAGCCCAGAAAAAATAACACAAGGTTTCCCACACTTATTGCTTTTCTTAGGCTTGGAAAAGATGAATTTTGAAATAAACTTTAGTGTCCTAGCCTAGGATTAGACACAGCCTTCATAAAGTCCCTGCAGCTAGGAACCCTGCCTGTTTTCTTCTGAAAGGCCTTATGTGGTTTACAGGGTTTCTATTTTAATCAAAACCCACATGAAAATTCCCTGTGATGATCCAGGTACATCACTGGCAGAATCTACTGTTTAGGAATAAGAAGGGAAGAAAGGGATGAAATTCTTAAGCATTATTCATATGGTGTATATCAAGGATAAGAGCAGTCACACTGTTAAAGTCCTCACACCTCAACTATCACTTTCCTAGGACAATATGCTGAGTGTTTTGCTTGTTTTCTTTATCCCACCCCCAGCCAGAATTTCTTAACTCAATATTATATTAACCTTGAGGCAAGCACCAGCTACTTTTTAAGGTTGCTTTTAATTCAAGTAATATGCATGCCTCTGTAATTAATTATGGGATGCATTGCAGTTATAAAGGTTTGCATATCTATGGAGCTATAATTTTTCCTTGGTTTATAAAGTAGTTAATTTAAGTTCTGCTGGCCCACAAAAAACTGTGTAGTTACTATGAGACAGAGTAAGTGAGGGTGTGTGACTTAGTGTGTTGCTGTTTCCTTGAGCTAACTAGGGAGGACTTGTTTGTGGTGGATGGGTGTTGGGTGAAGCAATACGATAGTTTAAACAGATTTAAGAATCCAGCAGGACAAGTTAGGAAGTGAGATTCCTGTGACCTTCTGGCATCTGAGAAAGATGTGCTGGGCCCCAGTAGATTTGGGTCTCTTCCTCCCTTGGCTAGAGCTCTCTATTCTAGGCATTTAAGGTTTTCTCCCCACACCCACCTTCCCCACCACCAGGGTCAGCCTCAGAGAAGTGTTTCCCTGGAGACCTGAAGAGGAAGGGTTTCCGGTTGTCCTTGCTTTTTAATTTAAGGGTTTTTGTTTAAACTTAAATGTTAACAGGGAAAGTAGTTTTTCCCACATGTAAAAAAGGGATCTATCTAGATTTTGTGGTCCTCTGTTAAGATGTTTCTAAAATTGTGGGCTTTTATGTCGGGTGTGGGAGACTGAGACAGGACGATCACAGATTTGTGGCTAGCCTCAGTGACATAGTGAGACCCCATTTCAAAATAAATAAAATAAATCAGGTCTGAGAGTATAGCTCTCTCAGTGACATAGTGAGATCCCATTTCAAAATAAATAAAATAAATCAGGTCTGAGAGTATAGCTCTTTCCTTAAAACAAAACAAAAAAACAAAGCCAAAACAACAACATAATTTCAAACTTTTAGTATTGTGTGATATATTTTTCATCTGTTAAATTCCAGCACAGGAGAGGAGTGAGGATAAGTTTCAGGACTCTCATGGGCACTTCAGTATGTTATCACTGAGGAGGAAGATAAGAGCAAAGGCTTTAAAATTAAATGGCACAATTTGAACAGTAATAATTGCATGATCTGGAGGCAGTTCTGGAGCACTGTGGAGGAGGATGCCAGAGAAATAGGCCCCAACCCTTTTTCTCCTGCGCTTTCTATTCAAGAAACAATGGAAGGTGGACATATTGGTACATATCTATAATCCCAGTACTTCGGAGGTTGAGACAGGAGGATTGATTCAGGCACATTCTGAGACAGGCAGATTTGAGGCCAGCCTCAGCACCTTAGCAAGATACTTTTTCAAGATTAAAAAAAATTAAAAGGGCTTGTTGTGTAGTTTGGAGACAGAATACACCTGGGTTTGATTCCAACGACAATAACAACAACAACAACAATGCAATAATTACAGGGAAATTTTTTTGTGGTACTGGGGATTGAACCCTGAGGCATCCTACCTCTAAATTCCAACCCCAGTTCTATTTTTTATCCTGTCTCAGCCTACTGGAATTACAAGCATGTGCCACCATACTTGGCTCACAGGGAAATTTTGAAGAAAGAAATATGCTTTTATGTGTTTTAAGGTGTCAAATGATTTGAAATGTGCTCTGACCAGAATGGGAGAACAGGAATATATCTTTAGAATTTGGAATTTATTAGAGAATAATGATGCCTGCAAGCCATAACAGAATTTTTAGAGAGATTAGACTAGAGTCTAATTCTTGGAGTGGGGACATGGAGACTAAACACAGTAGGAAACTTGAGGAATGGAGAGGGAGGCAATAGACTGAAAAGAAGAAAGGATCAGAGAACCACACTAGTGTTGAGTATTATGTAAACTTAAGATGAGGGCTTCTCAGGAATTGATACCTTATGTCTGATGCCAAAAAAAAAATAATGAGAGTAGAAAGTTAAAAAAGCTGGGTGTGGTGGCGCACGCTTGTAATCCCCACGCTTGGGAGGCAGAGACAGGAGGATCAAGCAGGTTCAAAGCCAGCCTTGCTGGCTTAAGAGACGCTGTTTCCAAATAAAAAAAAAAAAACATAAAATAGGTCTGGGAGTTTAGCTCGGAGGTAGAAGGGTTTCCAGGAACCCCAGTACCACCAAAAAAAAAAAAAAAAAAAAAAGAAGAAAGAAAGTAAAAAAAAATCTTTTCAGCTGTGTTAGAAATCTACTATACCTACAATAATGCAACCTACAATAATGCAGAATGTCATACATACCTATTCAGTCTTGTCCTCCATTCCAAGAGGGTAAATATTCCCAGAAGCAGCTTACTCAATGGTTCTATTCTGCTATATAAACTGCAGGGACAGGACAAAACCAGGGCTTATGAGTGTTCTCTTAAAATATGTAACCATAGGTCAGAAAAGTTAAACAAGATTGGATAAATTTTGCCACAAAGTTTCAGCAGGCCAGGTGTGGTGGTGGCAAAAACCAGTAACCCTAGAACTTGGAAGGCTGAGACAGAAAGATCACAAGTTTGAGAACAGCCTCAGCAACTTAGACCCTGTTTCCAAATAAAAACAAGAAATAAATAAATAGGGCTGGGGGTGTGGCTCGGAGTTAAAATACCCCTGGGTTCAATTCCCAAAAAACAAAAACAAAACAAAAAAAAAGTTTCAGTGGGCTTTCTCTTTACCCCCTTCTTCCAAATAAATTTTGTTCATATGAACTTTTTTTGTGTGTGAAGGAACTAAGATGCAAAAGTGTCAGCCACTTGCTCTTAAGACTCAGCTCAAATAGGATTGGAGTGATAAGCCAGTTTCCCAGATTGATTGTTTAATATGGATTTTCTTCCCTAGCCCATTGAGAGAATAAAGACTAACCTACAATTCAATATATCTTGTCTCTTGGACTTAAATTCAGATCAACACTCATTTGTAACTTTACATTTTGGAATCACAGAGTCAGGTGAAGGCGGTATTTGTCATGGCAGTAGCCACCACACCTTGGGTAGGTGGTTTGGCAAAACAGCTGAAGGATGAAGTGTGTGTCCCTGAACCTGACACACCTCTAAATATTTCCAAATTAATAAATCATTTTAGCCATAGTTTCTTGTGCAATGCAGGCAAAGGTGAAATAATTTGAATATCTGCTGATAAGACATTTTGGGCCTAGGAAATGGTACTATTTCAAACAGAATGGGGGCATCCACATTTAACCTAAAAGCAAACAGATCCATTTTACAAATAGGGCTACCTATAACTGAGGCTGCCAGCAATGGCAGGCAGTCTCTTTCCTCAGAGGGAGATAAGGTCCCATGCAAATAACTCAAATGCAAGGAAAGATGTGTGTAAGTGCTGTGTGAGTGGTTCATAGCAGAGACATTCTTAGAGGGGGTTCTTGGAGGAAATGTAGAGCACAGAGGTTTGACAGCTCCTAAGAAAAGCTTAAATGGAGAGATAATGAATCTATTCAGTCTGCCAGTCTGCCAAGAAGCAAGATGTAATAAGTTTATGTACCAAATGAATGGTGTAACTGTGTCTATTTTTAGAGGGGACTCGAGCTCATGAGTAAGGACCTTCCAAGTTGTCGGGGGGAAGGTTGTTTAAATTTCCCTTGAGCAATAAAATAAAATTCGTTCAGCTGCCAGTTTTATCATGTGTTATGTCTTGGCTTTAGATATATAGGCATTGGGAAATGAAGGAAATAGTAGCATTTCATATTGGGAACACCAGTATAGCAGAGGTGGATTGTCCAGGACTAGGACTAGCAAAAGTATGTTAAATTGCTTCAGTATCCATGCAGCAGACAATATTCTGTTGTTTAATGCTTGGTTATACAGTGAAACCATGTTAATGAAGGGTGTCAAGGACCCCCAGATACCTAATTCTTGGCCCAAGCCATTATCAGTGTGTTAATTGTAGAATCCTTAGTACTTTCTGATGTAGTCATGCCCAGGCTTGATGCCCAAGTTCTAGATTGTTGAAAGTGTCCCTCATGTTCATCTCTAATTGGCTCGGCATTCGTCTGCATAGAAGTCTTGTTCCAAAGACTGCACAAAATAAAACAGTGCATAGAATGAATTGCCAGCTCCTGTTCTTGAATTGCTCCTCACCCCATCTTCCAGCACATGTCTTGTGTTCTCACCTCTATCCAATCTATCTCAGGCCCTCCTTAACTCTCATCTATAGCCTGTGAGAGGTGAATGTTGAAATTAGTCTCCCTCGTACAAATTCATATTTCTCCTTGCTGCTAAAATAAACTTCTGGAAGAAACATTATTTTCACTAACTTAAGAAACATTGATAACTGCCCACTGCCCACATCTCTGTTTCACAGCCAGCCTGGTAACTTGCGTACCGGCAATACTATCCTCAGGTCCATCTGGACTTTCTACCTTCTTTTAAATCAGATCGTTTTATGTTGTTGTTTATTATTATTCTGGTACTAGGGATTGAACCCAGGGTTGTTCTACCTCTGAGCTACACCCCTAGCCTGATTTTAATTTTTATTTATTTATGTATTTTGTGTGTGTGTGGTACTGAGTATTCTGTGGAACCCAGAGACATTCTACCTTTGAGCTATACTCTCAGCCCAATTTTTATTTCTTATTTGGTCTTTCTAGGTTGATGAGAGTCTCACTACTTGCTGAGACTACCCTGGAACCTGTAATCCTCCTGTCACAGCCTCACTGAGATTGAGATTACAGCCGGGTGCCACCACACTTGGCTCTTATTTTTCATTTGAAACAGGATCTTCTTAGTTTCTGAGACTAGCCTCCAACCTGGGATGATCTTGTCTCAGCTTCCAGATATTGGGATTACAGGTGAGCCACCATGCCTGGCTCAGCTTTTTTATTTTATTTTTGCCATACTGGGGATGAAACTCAGAGCCTTGTGGATGCTTAGACAAGTGATCTACCACTGAGCTACATCCCCAGCCCAAATCAATTCATTGTGAAACTTAAAATGTCTAATTGTACTCTCATGCACTAAACTTCATACAGACATGAATTGGGATGAGTTTTAGCTTACTCCTCTTCACATTCAATTGTCATATTACTTAAGAGAAACAATGCCAGTGAGCCACCTAAAGTTCCCTCTTTTAAGTGCTTGCTCACCACACTAATATTCCAACTCATCCTTATTATTGCAGCATCTAAGGACTACAGCCTGGCCTTGACCTTATTCTCCTTCCCCTCCCTAGCAGAACTCTCTACTCCAACCTAACTGGTTTTGGTTTTTTTTTGCCACGTAGTAGTGCCTTTAAGGTGTGCTCCTCTTTACCTTCTAGAATATCCTTCTATAACTCCTCTTCCTCTTGACCTGTCTGTCTTTCCACGCCTCTTGGTTATTCTTCCCTCTGACCCATCTAGTTCGCAGCAGCCACTCTTATTTTATTTAATTTAACTTTTTGGTGGTACAGGGACCTTCTACCTCCGGGCTACACTCCCAGACTTATTTTATATTTTTTATTTATTTGGAAACAGGGTCTCTTAAGCCAGCGAGGCTGGCTTCGAACCTGTGCGATCCTCCTGTCTCCGCCCTCCTTCTCTTGAGCAGATGGCCACCAAATACAGATGAACAGGCCTTTGGCCTCAGATCCATGACACCCCTGCTTTCCGAACTGCTTGCTAGCTCACAGCCAGAAGTGTCTGAGTATAAATTTTGCACTTCCCCTCCCACATGTAAGGCTTGTTGATGAATGAGCCTTGCTGTGCCCTCCCTCCTTACTCACACACAGAGTGCCTGAGGGAAGAACCTTACAACCCATCACTCTATTGTATGCCTTGATGCAAGAGAGGATATTTTCCAAATCCCACTCCCACCCATGCATGCTGCAAGAGAATGAGACTTCTTGTTACTTTTCTTCCTTATAAATACATCTGTGACTTAGCATAGGGTTTGCTGGACTTGGGCTTTTTTTGGTATTAGGAATTGAAACTAGGGAGTGCTCTACCTCTGAGCTATACCCCAGTCCTGTATTATTTTATTTGAAACCAGAGTCTCACTAAGTTACTGTGCTCTGTTCTCAAACCTGTGATCCTCCTATTTCAATCTCCCAAGTATTGGGATTACACATGTGTCACCATGTTCATCTTTTTAAAAATTATTTATTTATTTATTATCTATTCATTTATTTTTAGTATTGGGAATTGAACTCAGAGACATTCTACCTCCAAGCTACATCCCCAGTCCTTATTTATTTATTTATTTATATATTAAATGAGGGCTTGGTAAGTTGCTGAGGCTGCCCTTGAACCTGCAATCCTCCTGTCTCTATCTCCCAAGTACTGAGATTCTAGGAAAGAGCCACTGCACCTATCTTGAGCCTTTATTTATACACGGGTTTGCATGCACTACTGCACACACACACACACACACACACACACACACACACACACACCATCACAAGCATCTAACCTGCTTACCATCCCATTTGCCTTGAATGGTGGACTCTGTGCTTTTTTAACCCCATTCCCATGTATGGGATTTCTAAGAAAATGAGCTATTTAGTGTCCCTCCTCTTCCAAGCACACATATACATGTACACCCAGGTTGTGCCAGAGATTTTCTTATCACCTTTGGTGCTTATACACATGTGGGTATCTGTAGCTTTGGGTTCAGTGGCTGGTACTACTGTCTTGATGATCAGAGTACATGTGGGGGAATCCCAGCTTGCTCCATCACTAGCTTTTTGATCCTGGACCAGTGACTTGCCTTGTTTTTCAATTTCCACAATATGTAAATGGAATAGCTAATTGTGCCAACCTCATGGAGCTGTTGTAAGAACTGAAGGAGGCGATGCATGTAATGAGATTCACATATAATGAGCTCCCTTACTCCATGTGCTTTGCTTGGAGCAACCCGTTGTGGCTCAACACAAATTCACACCTAAGCTGCCTGGTCTCACTATGTGAAAATGCTTGAGAAATACTTCCCCGGGTGATGATTTCATAAGCCTACTTGCATCTATGCCAGGATCTCTTCCCTCCCTTCCTCCTTGCTATAAGGCTGCTTCCTCCTGTCCTAAAAATGGAAGCCATCAGAAAGGGCATTCAAAAACTCTCATGACCTCTCCCTAGTTACCTGCAGGTGTGTCTGAGTGTGAGCTTCTTTCTGTGACACAGTGAAATGTCTTCACACATAGCTGTGGCCAGGCCCTGCATTTACATAGGTAGCTTCTGACTCTTGTCCCCTACTCAGTGACATTGTTCCAGCAATGTATCCCCCTATCTTTATTGTTTTATCACCTGTTGCCTGTATAGTGAATGGCTTGTATTCATATTTGAATGCACTTCAACATTTCCCATCTAAAATATATATTTTTTGGTATTGAGGATTTATTCCTGGGGCATTCTACCTTCGGGCAACACTCCTAGGCCTTTTTTATTTATTATTTTAAATTTTCTCGTTTTTTTTTGTGGTACTGGGGTTCCTGGAAGCCCTTCTACCTCCGGGATTCACTCCCAGACCTATTTTATATTTTTATTTGGAAACAGGGTCTCCTAAGCCAGTGTGCACGGCTGGCTTCGAACCTACACGATCCTCCTGTCTCTGCCTCCCAATTGCGGGGATTACAAGCATGTGCCACCATGCCCGGCATTATTTAAATTTTGAAACAAGGGTCTCACTAAGTTGCTAAGGCTAGCCTCAAACTTACAATCCTCCAGTCTTAGCCTTCTGAATACTAAGATTACAGGTGTGCAGATCTGTAAAATAATTTTAAAAGTGAAAAAGCTTCTCCACCCAGAAAGCTTTTTCAATTTCCACTCATTTCTGTTTCCTTTTCCAGAAAAAAGAAAAAAATCTCGTTGAAAGAACTGCCTCAACTGTGTTTCCCATTCTCTCTCTCTCTCTCTTTCTCTCTCTCTCTCTCTCTCTCTCTCTCTCTCTCTCTCTCTCTTTCCTTTTCTCTCCCTTTTTTGAGAGTCTTGCTCTATCATCCAGGTTGGCCTTGGAACTCCTAGGCTCAATTGATCTCAGTTCTCCAATATGCTGGGACTACAGGCATATGCCACTGTGCCTAGCTCCCATTCCTTTTTTTAAATTTTCTTATAGGTGCATTGTAGTCATATAACTTAATGGGGTAAAATATGGTGGAGACATACATACACACATCACCCCTCAATTAGCCCAAAGGCACAAGAAACTAAAAGGCAAATCAATATGAGGAATTGCATTAAACTGAAGAGCTTTGTATTTTCTTTCTTGTGGTAATGGAGATTGAACTCTAGGGGTATTCTGCCTCTGAGGTATACCCCCAGGTCTCTTTTACTCTTATTTTGAAACTGGGCCTTGCTGAGTTCATGAGGCTACTCTTGAATCTGCCATCCTTTTATCTTGGCCTACCAAGTACTGGGATTCCACATGTGTGTTATCTTGCTGCAGCTCCCATTCTCTCTTGAACATCTTCCATGTAAGGCTGTAACTTTCACTGGATCACTAAAATTGCCTTTATTGAGGTCCCAATGCTTTTTACATCTCTCATTTTATCAGGCCAGCCCATCATCTTGATATATCAGGGCACAGTTGATTCTTCCCTCTGCTTGAGACTACCTGTCTCCCAGGATTCCATGCTCTTTTTTTTTCTCTTTTCTTATAAGCCTCTCAGATTATTTTGATAGTTCCTCCTCTTCTTCTGGAATCCTAAAACAGCGATATAGTGTTAAGTCTTTGCACTTCTTTTTTCCACTTCTCATTAGCCCTCAGCTATTCTTATCTTGTCCTATGGTTCCAAATATTATCCTGTGTGGATGCCTTTAATATTTATATTTTCAGCCTGGGCTTCTTTGCTGAATTCCAGATGCCTATGTCCAACTGTGTACAGGACATCTGCCCTGGGATGTTAAATGAGCATCTCAGCCGGGCATGGTGGCGCACGCTTGTAATCCCCGCGCTTGGGAGGCGGAGACAGGAGGATCGCAATGGTTCGAAGCCAGCCTTGCTGGCTTAAGAGACCCTGTTTCTAAATAAATATAAAATAGGTCTGGGAGTGTAACCCGGAGATAGAAGGGTTTCCAGGAACCCCAGTACCACCAAAAAAAAAATTAAAAAATAAGCATCTCAAATATTAACACATATAGGCAGGCATGGTGGTGCATGCTTGTAATCCCAGTACTTGGGAGACTGAGACAGGAGGATCGCGCAGGTTTGAAGCCAGCCTCAGCTAGTTAGTGAGGCTCTCAGCAACTTAGTGAGACCCTGTTTCCAAATAAAGTATAAAATATGTCGGGGGCATAGCCCAGAGATAGAGGACCCTGGGTTCCATTCCCAGCACCACAAAAAAATATTAACACATACAAGCCTGATGTGGTGCCTATAATCTCAGTACATGGGTGGCTGAGACTGGTGAATCACAAATTTGAGGCCAGCATCAGCAATTTAGCAAGATCCTCAGCAACATAGTAAGACCCTGTTTCAGGTTAAAAATAAAATAGGACTTGAGGTGTAGCTCAGATTTAATATGCTCCTGGGTTCAATCCTCAGTGCAAAAATGTAAGGAAACATAGGTGTGGTGGCACATGCCTGTAATCGTAGTACTTAGGTGGCTGAGACAGGTGGCTGGTAGGTTTGAGGCCAGCCTCAGCAACTTAAACCCTGTTTTGAATTTTTTTAAAGGCTGAGGGTATATCATGAAAAGTAGAATGCCCCTAGGTTCAATATCTAGTATGAGAGAGAGAATAGGTGAGGAGAGAAAGAGAGAGAGTGGGGGAGGATATAAATGAATTATGAAAACACTTAAAACAATGCTCTGTCAATAATAAATGCTAGACTGATATTAGGACTACAAATAAAGGACAGGAATAAAAAGGATACAGAAAAATAGGTTGGAGATACTTAACATTCCCGAGGGTACATATGTGAATGTATGTATGTATGTATGTATCTATCTATTTATCTAGGGCGTAGTCACACATGTACCTGTTTAAGGCATCCAGGATCCAGGACACACACACACACACACACACACGCACACACACACACGTACACACTTGTGCATGCACAAACACACAGTGCACAGGAGAGCAGACTGCCCAATTGCTTTCTCTCCTCCATGCCTTGAGTGTAGGACCGTTGGTATCTTGATTACCCTCCCACACCCAAGGCTTGCAGGAGAGGGAGCCCTCTCTTCCCTCTCCAGTGCACAGGTAGGAGCATATATACATCCGCATGGAAGGGCAGTGGCTGCTCTCTCACATGACCTGTGTATGGGACACATACATGTGTCCACATACCATGCCACCAGCCACTGCTCTGGATGACTGTCCCAACTCTGTATGTTATTCTCCCATAGCTGCCTTTTTGTCCACATGCACCCCTGGGGCTGCTGGCCCCTGCATCCTTGAGTATCCCCACATGTTGTGCCAAGAGAGTGAGCCCGTCCCTGCTCCCTCTCTCACATCCCTTGCATGGTGGAGGGTGAGTTTTCTGAAAACCCCTCCCACATGCAGGGTTTGCAGGATGGTGAGCCTCAGCTTTCTTGCTCTCTTGTGCACGTGTGCCTACATGTAAGCACACCTTCACAAAAACAGAAACATACACCCAGGTGGTGGGAAGGAAAATGCCTCTCCCCTAGGCACTAGGAATATACTAGTGATTCCGAAAACAGGAGTCTCTGCTTTAGTAGGGAACACAGTCTATGAACAAAAGGAGTAAGGTAGCTGGGTGTGGTGGTACATGCCTGTGATCTCAGTAGTTGGGAGATTGAGATAGGAGAATTGCAGAATTGAGATTAGCCTCAGCTACTTAGTGTGACCCTTAGCAACTTAGCAGGACTCTATTTCAAATTAAGAAATAAAGGGTCTGGGGTATAGCTCAGAAGTGTAATGTCCCTGTATCAAAAAATAAAAGTCACCAATAATTTCTTAACATCATTCAAATATCCATTGTAAAAACTTCCATTTGCCTCAGGAATGTCATAAATTAGAATCCAAATAAAGTCCACACACTGCATTTTATTAATATGTATATTAAGACTTTGAACGATAAGTTCTGTCTGCTTATTTTTTTCTTTTCTTACAATTTACTCATTGGAAGAACGGGGGCCATTCATCCTATATGATTTTCTGTAGTCTTTTTTCCTGATCCTAACCCTGATAGAGTTGACACATTCATTTTCTTCATTTGTGTTTTCTGAAAATTGATAGTTGCATCTAGAGGCCTGATCAGATTTGGGCTTAATTTGGGGGAAGAGGGATAGGACTACTTCCATCTTAACGTGCGTAATGACTCATTGTCTCTTTTTGTGACGTTAGCTTGCCATTGATGCTCAGTCCCTACAACCATTATTTCATTAGGATTTGCAAAATGATGGCATTCTAATTCCATTATTGTCTCTTCATTTATTAGCTAGATTACTTTCATAAAGAAAAACTTCCCCTCATCTACTATTTCATTACCCAGGAGCACATTTTTAATATGAAAAAAAAAACAGGATAAATACAGGATTCTCTTTATCAGGGCTAAAAATAATGAGTTTGTTCACTAACTTACTGCAAAGAGGACATTTTAAAAACTATTGTGATAAGTTGAAAGATTTAAATATATCAAGCTTTTCGATCCATTACTGTTCTTCTCATCAGCGATGTCCAAATGTTTTATTTTTGGCCAGTGTGAGCTTCTTCAAATTGGCCCTTTAATCCTATTTTGTTTTATTTTGTACTGGGGTTGAATTCAGCACTCAGTGGTCTGCCTCTGAGATACATTTTCCAGCCCTTTTCATTTCATTTTGAGACAAGGTGTCACTGAGTTGAACAGTCTGGCCTGGAATTTGTGATCCTTCTGCTTCCATCTCCCAAGTAGCTGGGATGACAGGTGTGCACCACTATGCCCAGAGCTTCAGTCCTTTTGACGTGGCCTCAGTAGCTATTTGATAATTCCTCTGATTTCAGGGATTAAAGCATGTTCCTGACCCATCTCAGACATCTCCTTCCCCAGACCTGGAGTCTGCCATGTCTCAAAGAAGCCTTAGTTTCTTTTAGTCATTCATGATATTTAGAGACCATAAAGACTGACTAGAAGGGGGGTTCATTGCCTCTGGATTGGTCATTGCTTTTAGGGTTCTTCAAGATCACAACGACAGAAGTGTTGTGGTTGTTTTATCTTGTGTCTAGATACAATACTTCATGAGTTCATACTTCTAATTCAAAATCGGGATTTGGGTTAATTTTTTGGTACTGGTTATTAAACTCAGGAATGTTCTACTTTGGAGCTACACCTCAGCCCTTTCTGTTTTTTATTTTGAAACTGGGTCTCGCTGAGTTGCTGAGGGTCTCACTTTCTGAGCCTTGCCTCGAACCTATAATCCTCCTGTCTCAGCCTCTCACATATTGGACTTACTGGTAGTGCCAGACAAGTTACTGAGTTCTTACATTCCTTTGTTTCACAAGTATCATTCTGACTGTCATGTGATAAATAGAAGCAGCCGATACAGAAACATGGAGACCAGCTAGGAGGTGATTGAAGTTGTTCAGGTGAAAGACTGATGGCAGTTTGGCGAGGGTGAAGTGACAGAGGTGGCAAAAAGTGATCTAATATGGATATATTAAAGTTAGAGCCAGTCAGATTTACTAATTTATTGTTTGTGAAGCATGCAAGAAACAGGAATCAAAGACTGGACTGTTCTTTCTTCTTTCTTATGTATGAATTGGGCACATGTCTGGACACTCACTGCTCTCTAATTCTCTAATCCTTTGTACCCCATGTAAGTGTTGCCTCAGTGCAGGGCACCTGAGCAAGGACGTCTGGAAGGCAAATGTTTATTGCACATGAAGAAGAAAAAAACATCTATTACTTCTAGTTCCTTTCCCAGAATGTTTTGAATGTCCCTTGGATTTGGCGATCTGATGTAAGACAAAGCATGCTATATAGGCAAAGGCTGTGTGCTCACTGTGTGGTTAGCTTGTGCCTCAGAATAGATTTCTTACCCCCATTAAGCTTGCCTTCATGTATTTAAGTGGCTGGATGATGGGAACTTTGTCTTTTGTCCCTCCCATGCCAGCGTTTACTCGAATAACTTCTTTCTAGTACTTCATACCTGCTGCTAGTGCTTTCTCCATGAAACATGCCTGGGCAAGCATTCAGAGTGGAATGAGCCATATTTGCAGACCGAAGTACAGAGTAGCTGAATGTCATCTCCCTTTCTTGCCTGCCAGCCAGCCGATATGTCATGCATTGCTTAACAATGGGAATTTCTGAGAAACACACCTTTAGGTGATTTCTTCATTGTGCCAACATCACAGTGTACTTCCACAAACTAAAATGGATAACAAACCACACGGTGATATAATCTTAGAGGACTGCTGTTGTATATGCAGTCCGTGGTTTACCAAAACATCGTTACATAGTCCATGAGTGTAGTTCCTGGTATATACCAGGCCATCTGCTGGCTGTAGGGAACCAGCAGTGAACAGACTGCTTAGTAGGCACAGAGAGGAGGACAGAGCTTGTTTGTACCCACTGTATAGATGCACACATAGGCTGGGAATTCTCTAGAATGAATTTATTCTCTAGTTTCCACTCCCAAGCACCTTACCCCATCCAGAACATGCAGGAAAGATCTACATCTAGTGATGCGGCCCTATGTGTGCAGAGGGTAGAGTCTTCCTGCATGAACCCTGCTCTCCTCTGCCTCCTAGGAAGGGCACTGAGATGCCGGGGTATTCTTTCCTTTAGTAGTTGTTGAATGAAGTAGTTGTTAGTGCTCTCTGTCACTTTTACACATATGCAGATACTCATATATGTACATCCACACAAGCAACATAGCCAGAACAATGAGAATGCAAGGGAGGCCTACACATGGCCAGGTTTCCAGCATATACAGGCATGTGAATATACAGGGGCAGGAGAGATGGGGGCCTTTGTGTTTCATACTCATGGGACATATGCCCCCATCCCTACTAATTAATTTATATTCATTTTCTATCTCTGTGTCTGCCCATCACACACACACACACACACACACACACACATACACACACATGCGCGCGCGCGTACACACACACACACACACACACATATACGAACACACCCACCCACACAATAGAGAATGAAACTTCTATTTCCCTTCATATCCCTTTAATAAAGGGGTATGGAATTTGTTGGTTTAGAGAGTTTGGAGAGAAACTCACCAACTCACACACAGTGAATTAAAAAAAAATAAATATATCCCTCCCCAGCAGGTACTCAAGCTCATAGATCTTCAGAATTCTTCCCTCTCACTTGGCCTTTGCATGCAAGAATATGATCACCCCCTTCTCAAAAATGCACATTCACTCAAGCACACATCTACATGTAAATGGAGAGGAAGAGATAAAAATAATGATAGCTCTGTGTCAGGTGCTGCATTCCACTTTAGATTTGTCATTTTATTTCATTTTCTTGGCACTGTTTAAGAGGTAGGCTCCAGGTGTTGTGTACCTGTATATTTCTATTGCTCTGAACCTTATTATAATGTATAATTGCCATGCACCAACAAAAAAAAGTAGGGTTTATTATCCCCATTTTCCAGAAGTGGTTCATGACCTTGGGAAAATCATATTGATTCGCTAAGATAAGATTTGATAGTGTGGATTTGAACCAGGGTTTGTGGATACCCAAGCCCATGGTTTTCACACCACATTAGTGGTTCTCCCGGTGAGGTTCCCAGACCAGCAGCGTCAGCATCACCTGAGAACTTGTTAGAAATATAAGTTCCTATGCAGGCTTGGTGGCACATGCCTATAATTTCAGTACCTGGGAGGCTGAGACAAAAGGATTGCAGGTTTGAAGCCAGCCTTAGTACTTTTGCAAGACCCCCAGCAACTTAGTGAGAACCTGTTTCAAAAATAAAAAGTGCCAGGAGTGTAGCTCAGAGGTGGATGTCCCTAGATCCAATCCCAAGTACCAAAGAGAGAGAAAAAATAAATACAAATTCTTAGGTGGAAGAAACCAGAAAGGCCTGTAACCTGTCTCCTTACTAAGCTTTCCAAATAATTCCGTTGCATGTTTACATTTGGGAACAAGTGCACTAAACTGTACTGCCTTCATGTTGCATATTCACACAAGTGACTAGTGGGGAAAACGGGCCTTGATTTTACCTTTTATTCATTCTCTTTCCACTCTTTCCTGCTCCTCCTCTCAGTCTCTTTGTCCTTTAGGATTATACTTTGTTGTTGTTATCCAAGAAAACAGAGGTAATATGTGTTCAACTAGACATCTTTAATGTGAAGCTTGAGAACCTTCTCATTACTTCTTTCTCATCATAAGTAAGTAAGTACCTTATGTGAAGAAATGTGACTCCCTCATTAACTCACGAGGGGCCTTCTGCCCTGCTCCCCCTCTCTAATCCTTGCTACCTGGGTGAGAATGCTGTCTGAATGTAATGTACCTGGACCAGGCTTCTGAAAGCTGGAGCTTCATCTTTGTATAGGACAGAGCTACTTTCTATTCCTCTTCCACAAATTCCACAAATATGTATGGCACACCTCTTCTATATGGGACACTAAATTTTAGTCATAAAGATGTGACTGGCCAGGCATGGCACGCAGCTGTAATCTCAGTACTTGGGAGGCTGAAGCAGGAGACTTGTAGGTTCAAGGCCGGCCTCGGCAACTTATTGAGATTCTGTTTCAAAATAAAAATAAAACATTATGGAGGATCCTCAGAAGAATGAGAACAAACCTACCGTATTATCCAGCAATACCACTTCTGGGTATCTACCCCCAAAAATGGAAACCAAACTATCAGACTAATGCATGTATATCTTTGTTTACAGCTGCACAATTCACTATTGCCAAGCTATGGAACCAGCCAAAATGTCCATCAACAGATGAATGGATTAAAATCTATGGGTTATGTACACAGTGGAATTTTACTCAGCCATAAAGAAAAACAAATTTATGCCATCTGCAGGGAAACGGATGGAACTGGAAGACATTATGCTAAGTGAGATTAGTCAGTCACAAAAAGTAAAATAATCAGATGCTCTCCCTAATATGCAGAAGCTAGGGAGAAAATGAGTCATAGGAGGAACTCTAGACAAAGAAGGGAAAACCTTAGATGAGTAAAGAAGGGGATAGGAGATACTGAAGGGATAGGAGGGGGGAAGAGAGAAATGCCCTAATGTACTCGATGTACATTCACAAACGTATCAAAGTCAGTCACTAAGCCAAACATGAGAAGAAGGAGGGGGGAATGGGGTATGAATCAGGGAAGGGCTAAATGAGTGATGTGGGCATGTATGCCTCTACCGTCTTGTGGTGCTCCATTAAGATGTATGACTACAATGTGCCAAAAAAAAGGATTAGGGGTGTAGTTCAGAGGTAGGACAACCTTGGATTCAATTCCTAGTACCAAAAATATAAAAAATAATAAAAAGTAGTTAGGCATGGTATTCCACCCCTGTAAACCAAGTACTTGGGAGGCTGAGACAGGAGGATTGCAGGTTTGAGGCCAGCCTCAGCAACTTAGTGAGACCCTCAGCAATTTAGTAAGACCCTGTTTCAAAACTAAAAACTTAAGTAAACAGGGCTGGAGTGTAGCTGGGTGACAAAATGCCCCTGGGTTCAATCCCCTGTATTAACAAAAGGCATGCCCAGTCCCTGCCCTCATGAAGCTTACAGTTGAAGAAGAATGGAACTTTTATGAGCGATTACACCTCCATCCCCTGAGTGTGTTTGTGGCGGGGACACAGCATGCACTTCTCCTTACAATTGTCACCTACAAACCCCCTCACAAAAGCATGGGCCTTCTCTAATTTCATATGAACTATGCAAGAGAGAACATTCTTGGCCTCTCTGTATAATAACTCATAAATGATACTTTAGATACACAGAAAAAAATTTCTGCTCTAAGTACACGCAAGCGTGCACGCACATGCATACACACATACACGAAGGACAGATGTCTAAGCCTCCTGTCTGCTCCCCCTCTTGAATCCTTGGAGCCTAGGTGTGAGTGCTGCTTCCATGCAACACACCTGTTCAAGGATTCAAAGAGGCTGAGCCTGGTCTGCATGTAGGATGTCTACCTCACATCAACTCCGCCCCCTTTCCATCTTCTTCTCAATACGCGACTTTGCTATAGGATTCCAGGCCTTGCACTGGACATTAGAGATACAGTGGTGAACAAGATGGTCAAGGCCCCTGGGCTTTCTAGGGGGAACCTTTGGGAGAATGAACATCATGTCCTGTGAACAGGCTTCTGCCTCTGTCCAAGCCCGGGATTTCTTTTTATTTCCAGCTTTTTGTGGATCAGAAATTGTGATTGGGAAACAATCACAATTATGATTGTGATAGGAGCCGTACACCCACTCATTGCCCTCAACAAGCTTAGAGTTGAGCAGAGACATAGATGGGAAAAAAAAGTATCCCTTCAAGCTAGGCATAGTGTTGCGTGCTTGTAATCCCAGTATTTGTGAGGTTGAGGATCACAGGCTCAAGACCAATTCATGGTAACTTAGTGAGGCTCTTTTAAAATAAAAAATAAAATATGGCTGGGGTGTAGCTCAGAGGTAGAATGCCCCTGGGTTTAATCCCCAATATCCTCAAAAAGTAGATAAATTATCCCCTTCCACATACCATCATACATTCTTCTTGTTCTCCTTGATACATGTATGGCACACATATAGACTCTCAGATGTGATCTGAAAGTGATGTCTTCCACAGTGTAGACATAGAGATTTTTTTCTGGGAGAACATGTCCATGTGACCCGTGCATGGGGGCCAACACGTAGGCACACCTGGGGCGAGAAGGCAGTTTTAGATGTATGTAATGATGCTTTGCTGGATGGGACCAGGAGAGTTAAATATGCACAGGAAGCAGGGTGTGATGATGCATGCTTGTAATCCCAGTACTGGGGAGGCTGAGACAGGAGGATCACAGGTTCGAGGCCAGTCCCAGCAACTTAGCAAGGCCCTCTGCAACTTAGGCCCTATTTCAAAATAAATAGGACTGGGGGTGTATTTTAGAGGTAAAATGCCCCCAGGTTCAATCCCCAGTAACAAAACAACAACAAAAATTCACACAGACGCCCAAATGGAGTACGGTACCTGCGCCTTCTGCTCTGCTCCTCCTCTCTAATCCTTTGTCCCTGGGTGAGAATGCTTTTGAGAATGCAATGCACCTGGGCAAGGATTCCAAGAGGGTGAGCCTGCTCTGCGTGGAGAAGGACAGAAGATCCGTACACCACCTCTCGTCCACTTGCCGCTCACTTGTACCTTGCCTGCCCTTTGTCCCAAGTTCATTCTTCCTTTCCATGAATGATTTGTCTTGGGTACTAAGCAGGGCACGGGATGCAGAAAAGTAAATGAGATAGACTTAGCTCCCACACTCCTTAATCTTATAGGCAGGGGAAGGGAATAAATGTTGAAGCCAGCCATCACCCCTGCGTGTACTTACGGTGAGTGGTCACATAGGGAACGTCTCATCTACCTCCTGAACTCACCCAGAAGCATGCGACTTCTGACCCTCACTGACCCTTGTAAGAGAAGCTTCTCTATTACTTTAGTTCAATCTTAGGTGAATGTGCTGTGCAAAGACAGCAAGTGCTCTTGCTAACCCCACAGGAAGGTGCGCAGGTGCTGGCGTCTTCTGTTCTAGCTCCCCCTCTCTAATCCTTGCTACCTGGGTGAGAGTGCTTTGCGAATGCAGTGCACCTGGGCAAGGGTTCCAAGAGGGAGAGTGCCATCTTCACATCGGATAGAGCACCTCTGTGTCCTCCTCCCAACCTTTGTACAACTATTTGTGGCAGGGTAGTTGGCCCCCAGGAGAATGAGCACATCTGGCTTTTACCCTCAGGGAATGTAGAGTCCAGGGAGAGTAGAGTCCTCATTTATTCTTCTGGCATGTCCTGAAGTGGATGGGGCTGCAGATTGGGACTTGTTGCAAACACACGCACAAAACACACAAACATACACACCTATACCTCCCTTTCCCTCTCTCTCTCTCTCTCTCTCTCTCTCTCTCTCTCTCCCCTCTCCTCCCTCCCTCTTTCTCTCTTTTCCTGGTCTCACACAGATGTGTGGGAGAATATTCTTGTTATTATTTTTATTTGTGGTACTGGAAATGGAATCCAGGGGTATTTAGCTTCTTATCTATATCCCTGGCCCTTTTTAGTTTTTATTTAGAAATAGGATGTCACTAAGTTGCTGAGGCTGGCCTCCAATCTTTAGTCCTCCTGTCTGAATTTCCCAAGTATTGGTATCATAGGCGTGCCCAGTGTGTGCAGGAGAATCTTTAAAAGCCCAGTATAGCCTCACATTACTGTACTGCATGCAATAGACAGGGCAGAAGGAGCCTACAGAGCTGTACCTTTTGACTTCATTTCAGCCTAGGTGTCAAAGCTGTCTTGAATCATAGTCCCTTTACAAGGCCTTGAAGGGATGGAGCCATCTCTGTATCTAAAGGGACATGAACTCCTGTATATTGACTCTCCCTCCTCCTATCCATTCCCTCTACAAATGTTCAAGTATCTACTAGATGCCAGGTACTGTGTTGATCACAGAGATACAGGGATCAAAATGGACAGGGTTGCTCCTTACATTCTAGTAGGAGACTGATAAATACATTATGATCCACAAATATGGATTAACAGGACATTGTTTAAAGGCATGGAATAGATCTGTATGTTTCTCATTACCTAGTCTGCATGAACACAAGCTGGTTTACTAGATGAGATTTCTCATGCTCTCTCCCTCCCACCTCCCCCAAACCCAGAAACACAAATCTGTGAGCAGGAATCTCACTTACACGGAGGGAGGAGACGGAGCCTATGTACTATTGCTCTCTTGTCCCCAAACTAAAGTCTGGGGATCTTTCTTATTTCTCTCAAAGACAGAGGTTAAATTAAGGTAATCTCCTTCCTGCTGTTGTGTGTAGGACAGATCTTCATTGTTCTGTATGCTTACATGTGAAAATACCATATGCAGTAAAGCCTTCCATATAAGCATGTGTGAGTATGCATTTGTCCACTCATACAATGTGAGTGTCTGAGCCCTCATTCCTGCCTGCCCCTCCTCTGTTCTTTTGTGTCTTTCAAAAGTAGTGACGGAGCCCTCCCTATCATGTGCCAGCTGTGGAATGATGGGGAAAACAAGACCAACATGGATCCCATCCTCATATGTCTAGCATGTTTAAGAGAATGAATGTCCAGCTGGACACGGTGGCACAATCCTTTAATCCAAAATACTTGGGAGGCTGAGACAGGAAGATTGCAGGTTCAAGGTCAGTCAGCACACGGTAACTTTGCGAGATCTTTGGCAACCTAGAAAGACCTTATTTCAAAAATAAAAATAAAAAGGGGATGGGGATGTAGCTCAGAGGTAGAACATGCCTCCCCAATTGCTAGGATTACAGGTGTATACCTCTGTACCTGACTCTATTCTTTCATTTCTTTAATTTACATTTAGAGTGGTGGTTTTTCAAACTGTGGCCCTCAGACCAGCAGCATCAGGATCACCTGGGAACTTGTTAAAAATGAAAACTCTTAGGCCCTGCCCCTGACCAACTAAATCACAAACCATAGCAATCTGTATTCTTAACAAGCCTTCCAACTGAATCTGGTCTGCACTTGAGTTGGAGAAACATTGACTCAGTATAAGTGCTGGAGACACAGTGATAAATGAGCCAGGCAGGGTGGAAGGGGATGAACTCCTCCATTTCTCCTGTGTGTTCCTGCAGGCCACAGACAAGAGGACATCATCTCACTGCTCTCTCTCACCTTCTCTACAACCACACACTTGCTGTGCTCAGGAGGCAAAGTGAACACACAAAAAAGAGAAAAGAGCGTTAGTTCTACTTCTCCAGGCACGCACTTAACACACGCACTTGGTGTGCAGAAGAATTAGCTGCTCCTTCTCCCTTACCCATTGCATATCGGAGTTGTGAATTCTTAAACCACCTCCTGTGTGCATGGATTACAGGAGGGCGAGCCTTAGCATCATGAATCTTCTGCCAAACAATTACATTAGCACATATTCATTGATCACTATTGATGTGGGAGTCACTGTGCTGGGAATTCCCTGCTGAGTAAGGACAGTGTCTCTCTCTTCAGGACTTTATGTTCAGTGGAGGTGTGTGGTAAATGGACTTCTCTAGGCTGAGACAATAGACATGTAGGTGTGCCAAGAATTGAACCTTTTCATTCACTTATGCATACACATGTTCCCTGTGCATGCATGTGCACACATGTGGAAATGTAAACACGTTTTACCAGGTGTGGTGGCACATGCCTGTAATCCCAGTACTCGGGAGGCTAAAATTGTAATCCCAGTACTCAGGAGGCTGAGATTATAATCCCAGTACTCGGGAGGCTGAGACAGGAGGATTGCAGGTTCAAGGCCAGCCTCAGAAATTTAGAGACCCTGTTTCAAGATAAATAAAACAGAGCTAAGAGTGTAGCTCAGAGATAGAATGCCACTGGGTTGAGTCCCCAGCACCAAAACAAATAAAAACCATATGGAGACATTTCTGAACAAAACTGAAAGACTGGAGAGGGGCCTTCTTATCATCTACACTTGTTTGCAGGAATGTGGGCTTCCCTGTTGCACACACTGTAATGCATGTTAGTTGTGCACGTGGCTCACCCCTGAGTTTTGTTCATCCTTGCCTATACTTACAGCCTCAGTATGAGTGACATCTAGCAGTGCAACAAAATCCCGAGCCTTCTGAGTGTAAGATAGAGCCTGCACAGCCCTTCACTTTTCTTTGCTCATTCTTTCAGTGGGCCCTTTGTGCATGTTTTAGTCTGTCTGTCCGTCCATCCATCCATCCATCCATCCATCCATTCCTTTAGCAGGGTGCCATGCCACATGCTTGGAATCCCAGTACTCTGGAGGCTGAGGTAGGAAGATCCACAGGTTTGAGGTCAGCCTCAGCAGCTCAGTGAGTTCTTGAAAAGAAAATAATAACTAGGGCTGGGGGATATAGCTGAGTGGCAGATTGTTCCTGGGTCCAATCTCTGGCACCAAAAAAAATTATTAAAATTAAATTAGGGCTGGGAGTATAGCTCAGTGATAGAACACTCCTGGGTATAATCCCTGGTACCAGAAAGTGGAATAAAATAAAAATAGGGTTGGGGGAATAGCTTAGAGGTAATATGACCATAGGTTCAATGCCCCAGTACTGCCCCCCCAAATAAATATTCATTCCTTTAACAGATTGACTTAATTCCTACTGTTTGGGGATGCCATGATTAACTTGTCAGAGATGCTGGAGTTACTAATTTAATGGGCTTGTGAAGAATAAACTTCCTCATGACATCCAGCTTCCTGTGGATGATGGTCTCAGAGATTAAAAAAAATCAGGCTTCTCCCAATCCCCTTATGCAGAGGAAGACACCTGTGCATGTAGTACACATGCCCTTAGCCTTCTGCTCTGCTTCCTTGCTACCTAGATCAGGTGCTATCTGGATATAGGCTCCACTCCAGGATACAAGAGGGGCCTTTATTGCACAGAGATGACCCAGTGCCTGTGAATCACTATGTCCTCCTCCTTCCTTTCCTCTCCCCTTCCCTCCCACAAGTACTGATTGATTACTTATAGTGTGCTGACACTGGTCTGCCAGGGCCACCAGAAGATAGTACTGTACAAGGTGGACTTGATGCTTGCCTCAAAGGAGATGTGCAGAATAGACTTCCATTTCACCTAATATCCCTGCATGTGCTGAGTTGGTAGTGGGTACAGAATAGCAGCTCTTACTGATACCTTCTGCCAACACACCCGTAGCATGACACTTCTTGTCCCTCTCTTACATGGACCTATGTAATAGAGAGCTGTCTCCCCACTAAGCATGGCAGCAGGGCCCTGAGCCTTCTTCTCTGCTCCCTCTCTCTAATCCTTGCTATCTGGGTGCTAGTGCTGTTTTAATGCAATGCACCTGGGCAAGGATTTAGAGAGGGTGAGTTCATCTGCATCAAGAAGGACAGAGAGCCTGCACGCCTACCCCCTCCCTTGTTTCCTTGGAATAGCTTTTGAGTGACAGATGTGTGTTGGGGAAGCATAGAACTGATTAGTTAGGGATTTGAGAACTCTGCTGGTCTTTTCTATGTGCTAGAATAAGTGCCCTTATCCAGCGAGGCCGACATCGGAGCCTGCCATGAGGCAAGGCCGGTGCTGGGGCCTCTGAAGCCAGGATAAGAGCCCGCTGAGGGGTTAGGCCGGTGCCAGGGCCAGTGGCCGGCATCGGAGCCTTCCGTGAGGCAAGGCCGCTACAGAGACCTCCAAGGCCAGGATTGGAGCCTGCTGAGGGGTTAGGCCAGTGCTGGCGCCAGTAAGGCTGGCATCTGAGCCTGCCTTGAGGCAAGGCCGGTGCTGGGGCCTCCAAGGCCAGGATAAGAGCCAGCCGAGGGGTTAGGCAGGTGCCGGGGCCAATGGCCGGCATCGGAGCCTGCCATGAGGCAAGGCCACAACTGGGGCCTCAGAGGCTGGGATCGGAGCCTGCCAAGGGGTTAGGCCGGTGCCAGGACCAGCAGTCGGTATCGGAGCTTTCCATGAGGCAAGGCTGCTACTGAGGCCTCTGAGGCTGGATCGGAACCTGCCGAGGGGTTAGACCGGGGCTGGGGCCAACGAGGCCATCATCGGAGCCTGTCATGAGGCAAGGCTGGTGCTGGGGCCTCCAAGGCTGGGATCGGAGCCTGCCGAAGGTTTAGGCTGATGCTGGGGCCAACGGCCGGCATCAGAGTCTGACAGGAGGCAAGGCCGCTACTGGGGCCTCCGAGGCTGGGATCGGAGTCTGCCGTGAGTCTAGGCCGGTGCTGGGGCCTCCAAGGCCGGGATCAGAATCCTGCCGAGGGGTTAGGCCGGTGCTGGGGCCAATGGTGGGCATCGGAGCATGCCATGAGGCAAAGCCACTACTGCGGCCTCTGAGGCCGGGATCGAAGCCAGCTGAGGGGTTAGGCCAGTGTGGGGGCCAGCGAGACTGGAATCAGGGCCTCCTATTAGGCAAGGCCGCTGCTTGAGCCAGTGAGGTCTGGATCAGTCCACCGGGTAGCCAGGCCACTACTGGGGCCGTCAAGAGTGGGATGGGTACTTGCAACACGGCATGCACAGAGAAATATCGCAGAAAATATAAATCAGATGCTTCCCCTAATCAGCAATAACTAGGAGGAAAGGGGCAACAGGAAGAGGTTGAGCTATAGAAAGAGCCCTATAGTGAATCAACTAATGTGACCAATCAGAGGGTATGGAATAGGGGAGGATGGATCCTCTTTAAAAAGCAGGAGGTACATAAACATATGTATCAAAGTTAATCACAAACAAGCATGGGATTGAGGGAGGGGGAGGGAATGGGATGGGGACTGGATGAGGGCTAATTGGATGATGTGTGGTTGTATATCCTCTCAAGTCTTGTATTCCAATGTGATTGATATATGACTACAATGCACCAATTTAAAAAAATAAATAAATTTTAAAAAAAGAATAAGTGCCCTTATGAAGTAATGTTCACCTTGGGCTTGGTGGTACACACCTGTAATCCTAGTATTTAGGAGGCTGAGACAGGATAGTAGGTTTGAAGCCAGCCTCAGCAAGACCCTGTTTCAAAACAAAATAAAAAATAATAAACTGGGTTTGGTGGCGCGCACTCTTGTAATCCCAGCATTCGGGAGGCTGAAACCCGGGGCATCACGGTTCAAGGACAGCCTCAGCTACTTAGTGAGGCCCTCTGCAACTCAGTGAGACCTGGTTTCAAAATAAAGAATAAAAAATAGGGCAGGGGTGTAGCTCAGAGGTCGAACACCCCTGGGTTTCATCCCCAGACCCACAATAAATAAATAAATAAATAAATAAATAAATAAATAAATAAATAAATAAAATAGGACACACACACACACACACACACACACACACACACACACACACACTGGTATTCTCACAAATCAATGGAAATGATTCCTTCCATTGGTATACAATATCAGTGGAAGTGATTCCTTCATTGAGCCTCCTTTCCCTTCCACCCTTCCCCTATACCACTTCCCTGGCTTCACTAGATTCTCTCATCCATTATCTAAAGTTCTTCTTGGATCTAAATTACTCCCTAGTTTCTGCATATGAGAGAAAACATATGACATTTCACTTTCTGTGGCTGGCTAATCTCACTTAACAGAATGTTTTCCAAGTTCATTCATTTTCCTTCAAGTGACCTAATTTTGTTCTTGATTGCTGAGTAGAATTTCACTGTGTGTATATCCCATAATTTATTTTGTAATCCATTCATCTGTTGATGGACATCTAGGTTGGTTCTATAATTTGGCTATTGTGAGTTGTGCTGCTATAAACATGTTTCTTTATAATAAGTCTTGAAGTTGGGTAGTGTCAGTCTTCTGACTTTGTTCTTCTCTTTCAATATTGTATCAGTTATTTTGGGTCTTTTGCCTATCTGTATAAACTTCAGAATTAGACCTACATCTCTAAAATAATCTACTGGAATTTTGTGATTACATTGAATCTATAGATTATATTGGTGAGAACGAGCTTCTTGACAATACTGTCTTCATATTCATGTGCATAGAAAAGCTCTTCATTTATTTAGATTTTTTATTTCTTTCACCAAATTTTTTGGTACTGGGGATTAAACCCAGGAACATTCTATCTCTGAACTATACTTCAAGCCCTATTTCTTATTCTTTGTTTTGAAACAGGGTCTCACTAAGTTGCAGGAGGCTTTACTAAGTAGCCGAGGTTGGCCACAAATTTGTGGTCCTCCTGCCTCAGCCTCCCAAGTACTTGGATTACAAGTGTGCATCACCACGCCTGTTTCTTTCACCACAATTTTGAGTTCTTGCTCGTGTAAATCTTGCACAAATTTTGTTAATTTTATATCAAATTATTTCACTTTGAGGATCTTCTATAGATAACATTGGTGTGTGTGTGTGTGTGTGTGTGTGTGTGTGTGTGTGTGTGTGTGTGTGTGTGTTACTAGGGATTGGGCATTCTAACTTTGAGCTAACCTCTAGCTCTATTTTTTAAAAATTTGAAACAGGATCTCACTAAGTTGCAGAGGGCCTTGCTAAGTTGCTGAGGAGTGTTTTTTGTTGATTCTTTGAACTTTTCTATGTAGATGATCATATCATCTATAAAAAAGGACAGTTTTATTTCTTCCTTCCCACTCTGTATACATTTGATTTTCTTTCCTTGTCTTAACTGCATTAACTAGGACTTCTAGTATGGTGGTGAAAAGACATTGTAGGAGGTGACATCCTTGCTTTGTTTGTAATCTTACTGGGGAAGCTTCCAGTGGCTCAATTGTAGATGCTCTTTTTCAGGTTGAGGAAGTTCCCCAGGGTTCCTAGCTTACTGAGTTTTTATCATGCATGGACATTGGATTTTGTCAAATGCTTTTCTGTATCTATGGATATTGTCATGTAACTTTTCTTCTTTAGTCTCTTGATAAGCTTGAGTACATCTGTTTGTTTGTTTGTTTGTTTGTTTGTTTTTGTAGTACTGAGGGTTGAGCCCAGGGGCAATGGCATTCTAACCCTGATTATCCTCCAGCCTTATTATGTTTTTTTTTTTTCTGGTGGTACTGGGGTTCCTGGAAGCCCTTCTTCCTCCGGGCTACACTCCCAGACCTATTTTTATTTTTGGAAACAGGGTCTCTTACGCCAGCACGGCTGGCTTCGAACCTGCGCGATCCTCCTGTCTCCGCCTCCCAAGTGCGAGGATTACAAGCGTGCGCCACCATGTCCGGCCTCCAGCCCTATTTTTTATTCTTTAATTTCAAAAAGGTCTCATGAATTTGCCAAGGGCCTCACTAAGTAGCTGAGTCTGGCTATGAACCTGCGATCCTCCTGTTTGAGTCTCCCAAGTACTGGGATTATAAGTATGTGCCACCACACCTGGCTATCAGTTTATTTTTTAAATTTATTCTTAAAATTCATTTTATTATTATTTTGTGATAATGGGGATGGAACCCAGGGACATTCTGCCTCCAAGCAAGACCCTCAGCCCTATTTTTTATTCTTTATTTTGAAACAGTATCTCACTGAGTTGCAAAGTAACTAAGGCTGTTCATGAACCTCGATCCTCCTGTCTCAGCCTCCCAAATGCTGGGATTGTAAGCATGCACCACCACGCCCAGCTTACATCAGTTTATTTTTGGGTGTTGAACGAGACTTTAATAACTGGGATAAATCCTACTGGAATGTGGTGTATAAATATTTCTATACATGGTTGTATTTGATTTGCTAATATTTTGTTCAGGACTTTTGCATCTATGTTCATAGGAGATACTGATCTGTAGTTTTGTTTTCTTGTAATTTCTCTGTCCAGTTTTGGTATTATGGCAATTCTGGCTTCAAGGTAACCTAAGTATTTGCCTTGTTTTTATCTTCAGAAAAAGCTTGTAAAGAATTGGTATAATATCTTCCTAAATGTTTGATAGAATACACCATCAAACTCATCTGCGTCTGTGGTTTCTGCTTTGGATGTTTATTAATTAGTGATTCAACTAAGTTGGCTTACATGATCTATTTTTCCTTGTGTTAGTTTTGGCAGACTGCATCTTTCAAAGATAACCGTGTCATCTAGGTTATAAAATTCATAGACAGAAAATAATATTTCTTTAAGCCGGGCGTAGTGGCGCACACTTGTAATACCCATGCTTGGGAGGTGGAGACAGGAGGATCGCGCAGGTTCAAAGCCACCCTCGCTGGCTTAAGAGATCTGTTTCCAAATAAAAAATATAAAATAGGTCTGGGAGTATAGTCCAAACAGGGTTCCATCCCCAGTACCACCAAAAAAGTATTTCTTTATTATGTTTTTAATGTTTATGTGATCAATAGTGATGGTCCCTATTTTGTTTTTAATATTAGAGATTAGTGTCATCTCCTCTATTTTAATTAATATGACTAGAGGTTAATCAATTTTATTGATTTTTTTCAAAGAAACACCTTTTTCTGCAGTACTGGGGATGGAACCCAGGGGTGCTCTACCCCCAAGCTACACCCCTAGTCCTATTTTTTATTCTTTTATTTTAAAACAGGGTCTCACTAAGTTGCAGAGGGTCTCACTAAGTAGCTAAGGTTGGCCTCGAACCTGTGATCCTCCTATCTTAGCCTGCCAAGTACCGGGATTACAAGCCTGTGCCACCAGGCAAGTAACCAGCTTTTTGTTTTGTTGACTTTATTGATTTCCTCTTTTTAATTTCATTGAATTTGGCTTTAATTTGTACTACTTCTTTTCTTCTACTTAACTTTGGATACAATTTGTTCTTTCCTAGTTTTTGAAAGGGAAGTCTTAAAGTGATTTATTTATTTTTTTGATGTGGTATTGAACCCAGGGGCATTCTACCTCCGAGATATATCCTCCACCCTTTTTTATTTTTATTTGGAAACAAGGTCTCATTACATTTCTGAGGTCCTCCCTAATTTGCTGACACTGACCCAGAATCTGCCATCCTCCTGTCTCAGAGTCCTAAGGACTGGGATTACAGGTGAGTGCCACCACTTCATTCCTGGTTAGTTGATTGATTGATTTTTAGTCTGTTTTTCATTCATTCATCATTCATTCATTCATTTTATTGTCCTGGGGACTGAACCCAGGGGCATTCTACCTCTTAGCTATACTTCCAGCCCTATTTTATTTATTTATTTAGTTATTTTTATTGTGAAACAGGGTCTCACTAAGTTGCAGAGGGCCTCACAAGTTTCTGAGGCTGGCCACAAACCTGTGATCCTCCTGTCTTACCCTCCCAACTACTGGGATTACAAGCGTGAGCCACCACACCCAACTGATCTTTTTCTTTTCTAATATATGTGACCGTTGCTATAAATTTCTCTCTAAAGGCTGCTTTCACTATATGCCACAAATTTTCCTTTTTATTGAGTTCCAAATGTTTTTAATTTCTCCTGAGACATTTCTGACTCATGTGAAGTGTGTGTGTGTGTGTTTTTTTTTTTTTTTTTGTCTCCAAGTATATTGGTTTCTCCCAGCTATATTTTCTTGTTTTCTAGTCTAATTCTATTGTGGTCTGAGAGCATACTTTTAATGATTTCTGTTATTTTAAATTTGATAAGGTGTATTTTAGGGCCCATACCTGATATATCTTAGTGTATATCCTAGTGAGTTTGAGAATGTGTGTTCTGCTGTTGTTAGATTAAGTATTCTGTAAATGTCAAGTAGATCCATTTGATTGATGGTCCTGTTCAGCTAAACTGTGTCTGTAATGATTTTCTGCCTGTTGGATCTATCGATTACTGATAGGGGGGCATTGAAGTCTCTAACTATAATTGTGAGTTCATGTATTTCTCCTTGCATCTCTATCATAATCATCTATGAAATGATATCTATTATTTTTTTTTCTTTTTGTGGTACTGGTACTGGGAATGGAGCTCAGGGACATTCTACCTCTGAGCTACACCCTCAGCCTATTTTATTTTACTTTATTTTGTTTTGAAACAGGGCCCCACTATTGCTGAGAGTCTCATTAAGTTCCCGAGACTAGCTATGAATCTGTGATCCTCTTATCTCAGATGCATGCCACCATGCCTGGATTGCATCCACGTTTTCTTTAAACATGATGACACAGATCTATTCCCTATATGTTTCTTTCACTTCATTTTATTGCATAATTCCCTGATGCAGAAAGTCTCTTTGCTACATATGAGACAACACATTTTCTTCATTTTCACAAGCAGAGATATTTTTGTCTGTTCTCCACATCTGGGATAAATCGTGTGTGTGTGTGTGTGTGTGTGTGTGTGTGTGTGTGTGTGTGTGTGTGTGTTACTGGGAATTGAACCCAGGGGTGGTGTTCTAACTCTAAGCTATACCCCAGCAGTTTTAAATTTTTAATTTTGAAACAACGTATCGCTAAATTAGCACATGCTGGTCTCAAAGCTGTGATCCTCTGGTCTCAGCATCCCAACTGTATTCTCATTATAATCATCTTTAAAGAGAAGTCCATCTGGAGTTTATTATACTGTGGTATATGTTACAATTTTATACCCCGTTTTGATATCTAGCAGTCCCTTAACTATTATAAAGTGATTCTTATATTAGTGTTGCTTCTGCTTCATCAAATATTAAGTTCTTATAGTTGAAATTGTTAGAATCCCTATTATTTTTTATATTATTTATTTATTTACTTATTTGTTTATTCTAGGGGCATTCTACCTCTGAGCTACACCATTTCTATTTTTTATTCTTTTTTATGTTTATTAATAGTTTCATGTATGAAGGAAACACGTCTTGTATTTAAACTTTTTGAAACAAGGTCTTACAAAGTTGTGGAGGGCCTTACTATGTAGCTGAGGCTCTCTGTAAACCATGATCTTCCTTTCTCAGCCTCCCAAATACTGGAATTATAAGCCTACACCACCATGCCTGATTTCTACTCTTTTTTTTTTTTGACAAATACAGTTTATTTATTGCCAGGAATATCTAAAAACTGACCTTTATCTAAATAATAAAATCATCTCCAGCAAGTATGGTAGCACATGTCTGTAATTTCATTACTTCGGAGGCATGAGACAGGAGGATCACAGGTTCATGGCCAGCCTCGGGGACTTAGTGGGGCATTCAGCAATCTAGCAAGACCTTGTTTCAAAATTAAAAATTAAAAAAGGACTTGGGATGTAGCTCAGAGGTAGAATGCCCCTGGGTTTAGAGGTAGAATGCCCCTGGGTTCAATCCCTAGTACCCCCTTCCATACACACAAAATCGACTCCAGCAGCACAGTAGCATTTATTTAAGTAATTTTAATTTTAATTAAATTTTTTGCAGTATTGCAGATGGAACTCAGGGGCATTCTACCTCCAAGCTACATCTCCAGCCCTATATTTTATTCTTTATTTTGAAACAGGGTCTCACTGAGTTGCAAAGGGCCTCACTAAGTAGTAGCTGAGGCTGTCTGCGAGCCACGATCCTCCTGTCTCAGCCTCTCGGATGCTGTGATTACAAGCGTGCGCCACCGCACCGGCTAGCATTTTAAATTTATATACACTTTTATTTTTTAATAAAATATGGATGCATTGTAATTATACATAATATAGATTCACAGTGATCCTTCCATACTTGCACATAACATCACTTGGTCTGTTTCCTCCCTCATACCTTCCCCTTTCCTTTCCTCCTCTCTCACCTGATTTATTTCTACTACTCTACTGGTCTCTCCTAATTTTCATGTAGTCTTGTTTCTTTTCTTTTCTTTTCTCTCTACTGTCCACTGCTGAGAGAAAACATACAGCCCTTGATTTTTTGAGTCTGGCTGAGTTTGCTTACCATGATGTTCTCCAGTTCCATTCATTTCCCTGCAAATGACATGATTTTGTTTTTCTTTTATGACTGAGTAAAATTCCATTGAGTGGTTCCATAACTTGAGTATTGTGAATTGTGCTGCTATAAACATGAGAATGCATGTATCTCTATAGTGTTCTGATTTAAATTTTTTTGAAAAGATACTGAGGAGTGGTATAGCCAGGCCATTTGGTAATTCTCTTCCTAGTCTTTGAAGAACTTCCATATTGATCTTCTTAGTGGCTGTACTAATTTACACTCCTGTCAGCAGTGTATAAGTATTTCTCCTCCCCCAACAGCTTCATCAGTATTTATTAGTATTTGTATTCTTGATGATAATTTCTAATCTTAATCCAATACCATAAGGTTTTGATGACTGCTTCTTCGTAGAAGATTAAACTATATGGGATTGTTTGCCATCTTTATATTTAAGAAAATATATACACTAGCTTCTTTGTCTACCTATTATTTTAGATGAATTTCAATGTCAGTCTGTCAAGTTATATAAAGTGTGCCATGGGGACTTTAGATTAATATATAGATCTACTATAGTTCAAATTAGAATCTGGTTCATTCTTTTATATTTAGACTATTTAACCAAAGGTATGATACCTTTCTATTGACTTATGTCTTTGTGTTTTCTTCATATTTGGCTCTCATAAATCTTAAAGTAATATTGAGTTTCAAGTTTATGCTTCCATCATAATGTATTCTTTTATAAATATATTTTAGTTCTATGGTAATATGTTGAAATGTAGTTTTTATGATAGTTTTAAATTGCTATTTCTGAATTTATTATTTTGTCCTATTTTAAGTGATATTCTTAGAGTCATATAGGTACACATTCATGCAATCTAAACTAGAAGACCCTTTTCTACATAATATTTCTCATTTCTTTTCTTCTTGAAGTTTTCTTGGGTCATGTTAAGTCTAATTGGCACCAGGAGGTACCATTCGTCCTGTTTCAAGGGAAATTATATTTTGTTGGTTGGTTTTAATTTAAATATTTTATGTCATGTCCAGAAAGAAATCCTTCACGTGAAATATTTGAAAAATTTTAATCCAGAATGACTCTAAATTTAAAAACATCCATTCTTGACAGCTGTTTAGATTATTATGGAGTTAAAATATTATGTTATTCTGATAACTTATGTTGACAGTTTTGCTTGTGATACTAGTCTTGCATTCCTGGAATAAATCCTCTTTATTTATAGCAGACAAATCTTTTGGTATGATGTTATATTCAGTTTTTTAAAGTTTAGTTATGAGTTTTACATATATGCTCCAAGGTGAAAATGATCTATACATGTCCACTGTTGCCTTTGTCATGCATGTATGACCCTGTCCTTGATTCCCCCAGAGTTCTTCTCTAATCATCCCATTTATTACACTGCTGAAAGCCTGTGTCACAGAATGCTTATTATCATATCTGAAGAATATCTGTGGTAAAACCAAAGAAAAGCTGATCTTCTAAAGGAAGATACCATATTATTGTTTTGAATTGGTGTGTGGCACTGGGGATTGAAACTATTGAGCTATACCCCCAGCCATTTTATTTTATCATTACTGTTATTTTTTTGTGGGTCTAGGGATGGAACCCAGAGGCAGTTGACCTCCAGGCTACACCCCGTGCCCAATTTTTTATTCTTTATTTTGAAGCAGGGTCTTACTGAGTTGTGGAGGGCCTCACTAAGTAGCTGAGGCTGTCCGCGAACCGCGATCCTCTTGTCTAAGCCTCCCAAATGCTGGGATTACAAGCATGCGCCACCATCCCCAGCTTTATTTTATTATTTTGAGACAGGTGCTTGCTAAATTTCCCAGGCTGGCCTTGGACTGACTATGCTTCTGTTTCAATCTCCCAAGTACTAAGATTACAGGAATGCACCAATGGTCCTGGCTTAATTTTAATTTATCTAAATTGTTATACCATCTTTAGTAAATGTCTTTTGCCTGTTCATCTATTGGGATCTAATTTCAATGATTTACAAAATTATATAAATGTCAAGGCTATTAGCCCTTTGGGAAAATGTTGCAGAAAAGATCAGTTTGTCATTTTCTTCCTGTTCACAGTTATCAACACGATCTGTTCTGACTGGGGGATCCTCTTCCCTCTTTTCATCATTCATGGTTTTTGTCTGAGTACAGTTTCTCCAATCTGACTTCTATTTCTACTTCTGCAATTCTTGCATTGCAGTCTCTAGGTCTCTGAATCCCTTTTGGGGAATCTTCGGGGTCAAAACTGTTTTCATATTAATATTAAGATATCACTTGGATTTTCTTATTAGCATACAATGGAGTTTTCTAGAGGCTATGTGATGGGTGATGATGTGTTGCCCTGATGCCTAATAGAATATACAAAGCATAATCCAGCTGTCCTCTATTAAGCCAGGCATTAAGGACATTTGCAAAAATGTCTCTCATTAGTTTTTTCTCAGAAAATGTAGTTATTTCTCAAAAATATTAATGTTAACATGTAGTAGGTTGATATGTATGTATACATATATACATATACATACATATATCTACATACACACATGCACATACATATACATATATTTGGTACTGGGAATTGATCCCAGGGGCATTCTATACTCCTAGCCCTTTTTATTGTGAAACAGGTTCTCTTTAAATTGTTTTGGATCAGCCGGGCGTGGTGGCGCACGCTTGTAATCCCCGGGCTTGGGAGGCTGAGACAGGAGGATCACACAGGTTTGAAGCCAACCTCAGCTACTTAGTGAGGCTCTCGGAAACTTAGTGAGACCCTGCTTCCAAATAAAATATAAAAACAGGTCTGGGAGTATAGCCCGGAGGTAGAAAGCTTCTGGGTTTTGCCCCAAGTACCACCAATAAATAATAAATAAATAAATAAATAAATAAATAAATAAATAAATAAATTGTTTTGGGTCCAATTAAGTTTCTGAGGCTAGTTTCACACTTGCAGTTCTCTTGGCTCAGCCTCCCAAGTACTGAGATTACAGGCATGTACCACCACGTCTGGCTATTATATTTATTTTTTATTTCCTTACAAATTTTTCTCATGATGCTTGGGGATAGAACCCGTGGCCTCACACATGCTAAGCAAGTGCTCTATCACAGAGCTGCATCCCCAGATCTCATATTTAAATAGGCAAATACATATGTATTTTAAACATTTTTCAGTTTCAATTTTAGATGCAATATTTATCTATAGATATAATTCTCTTTAAGACACTGAATAATTTTGAAGACTTAAAGGACCCTGAGATCTAAATGTTTAAGAACTGATGCTCATTCAGGCATGGTGGTGCAAACCTATAATCCCAGTTCTCAGGAAGCTGACAGGAAGATCACAGGTTCAAGTCCAGCCTCAGCATCTTAGCGAGGCCTTTTGTAACTTAGTGAGACCCTATTTCAAAATAACAAGCAAAATAGAGCTGGGAGTGTAGCTCAGAGGTGGAAAGCCCCTGGGTTCAGTCCCCTGTGAAATACACACACACACACACACACACACACACACACACACCTGCTGCTCTGGTATTTCCTGTTTAGACTTCTTGTTTCTTATAACTCTGTATCATTTGTGAGGATAACTCTCAGATGAAGGCCACATTGTAGGAAGAGGTGCTGATTTCTTGCTGGGGCTTTATACCTGCGGTTCTGATAGGTGGAGAAAGTGCCTTGCATTAAGGATTAGCCCAAAGCTCTGAAATAAGCACCCTCTAAGGCATCTCAGAGATTGACACCCAAGATCCGCATTTCATTTCTATGTCTCAAAATAAAATAAAACTGGAATTGGAATATAAACTGGATTATTTTCTGAGTCCTCTTTTTGTGGCAGGCTTTTGGGAACACAGATTTTAGTAAACCTGTCTTTGAGTAGCCCAAAGTAGAGTGGGTAGCCAGAAGATGATTTTATTTACTTTACTGATTGCTACTGGATATTGAACTCAGGGACATTTTGTCTCCAAGCTGCACCCCCAGCCCTATTTTATTATCATTTTAAAAATTTTGAAACAGGGTCTTCTTGCTAGGTTGCTGAGGTTGGCCTCATACCTACGATCATCCTGTCTCAGCCTTCCAAATACTGGGATGACAGGCATGCACCACCATGCCTGGCTTAATGTTTTATTTTAAATGATGTGACAATATTCCTATTTTGGTAAATTATATAATGTCTTTTACCTCTTTTTTCTCTTGTATTCTCTTCTCCATGTTTGTAATATTTGACATATATTACTTATATGGCAAGTATAATTTCATGAACAAATCCATGGATATTTTTGTGGAGCAAAATCAAGAAATAGAAAAGTTTATTGCTTCTCTGTCCTTGTTATGGTTTAAATATGTGGCATGATTTATATTTTCATTTGAGGGGTGGTGTGTGTCAGCCAACCTACATATTGACTTACATATATATATATATATATATATGTGTGTGTGTGTGTGTGTATACACACATACATATACACATACTTTTTTAGGGGTTAGCTGAATTTGGTATGTTAACTAATTTTTTTTTTTTTTTTTGCGGGTCTGGGGATGGAACCCAGAGGCATTTGACCTCCGAGCTACAACCCCTGCCCCATGTTTTTATTCTTTATTTTGAAACCGGTTCTCACTGAGTTGCGAAGGGCCTCACTAAGTAGCTGAGGCCCTCCTGGAACTGTGATCCTCCGGTCTCAGCCTCCTGAATGCTGGGATTACAAGTGTGTGCCACCACACCCGACTTAATCTATTTTATTTTATTTTTTGGTACTGGGGATTGAATTCAGGGGCATTCTACCTCCAAGCTACATCACTCAGCTCTATTTTAGCTTTTATTTTGAAACAGTCTCACTAGGTTGCTAAGAATCTCACTATTTTGCTAAGGCTGTCCTTAAATCTGTGATTCTCCTGTCTCAGCCTCCCAAGTACTGGGATTACAGGTGTGCACCACACTCAGCATATTAATTTATTTTAATTAACAAATGTCAATGTCACTGGCAAAACTGCCAAAATACCATACCACAAACCAACACCACCCTAACCACACCCACTTCCTGGCTCTTGCCCTAGTCTTGGTACAGCTGGTGAGAATATGTTCTCCTTCCTGTTGGTGCTTTCCTCTTCCTACTAAATCACCTGCATTGAAACCAGAAGTAGCAAACTGCTTTCCCAGCCCTTTTCTACTCTTTCTCTTTCTCTTCCACCCTACCACTGTCACACTTATCTCCTCAAAGTTTTTTATCATGTTGCTTCTCAAAAACGTCAGTGACTTCCCTGGTTTTCCAGGTCCTTTGTAGAAATTTACCTTGTCCTCGGAGAGTCAGGCACAAATCACAGCCTCATTCTAATCTCTGAGTCTTTGGCTGTTTTGTCTCCTGGACCTATGTAAAACCTTGCCTCGCTTACAGTCTCTTCTGTCTTCTGAATGCCATTTGCCTTTTCTTCTCTCTTTTTTTTTTTTTTTGAAGGGGAAGAGGTCCTAGGGAAAGAACCCAGGGTTTCTACCTCCTGAGGTGTCGGTCGCAGTGACGACTCTTACACGATCTTCCTCAAGCAGTTTTATTACCCCAGGTTCTTGTACAGTTCCCGTAGATCTTCTCCATCTTCTCCTCCATCACTCCACCAACCCTCTTAGCTCCCTCCCGCTAGGGCATGCGTGCTTTTTTAACCTCCTCCTGGGCGGGCAGGTGGTAGCACGAGGCGCTGCGTCACTAATCATCCGTAAGGCGCCTGATAGGGCTCACTGCGCAGGCTCAGGGCACCGCCAGCCTCGTGAGCCTCGTGACTTGGCTGCAAGCCCAGGCGCCATCTTGAGTCCATGCTGGCAACAAGCCTGGGTGCCACCTCGGTCCTGCCGAGTGGGCCCCGACATATCTCCCTTTTTGTTTTATTAAAATAAGGCTCGGGATCGTGCCTGTCTTAGGTTGCCGACCCTCAAGGACCATTCTTACCCGTCATTGGGAGAACAATAGCATGATTGTTTCCCTGTCTTAGGTTGAAAGGTCCCGGGGACGATCTTACCCGTCACTGACTACCGATCCAGCATACTGAGCCATACATGGGGAGATGAGCCAGCTTCTAGGGCTGCCAGAGCTTGCACCAATATGCGCTGTTGTTGCAGTGTGCGTTGTCGAGTTCGCCTGATATATCCAACCATGAAACATCATGCTACCACCAGCAAGAATGCCCAGAACGCCATGCCACCCCAGTCTTTTAAAAAACCCAATGTTCCGTGTATTAAGTCCATTCATTGTTGTACTGCGGCGACTTCCACGCGGGTAGAATTAATTGCAGCGATGGATGCTCATAGCTCAATCATGGTGTGTTCAAATTCACGGCTCCAAGTTCCTAGAAGCGTCTTGCTTAATTGACGAAACAAATTGCCTGCATGGGAGAAATTCTGATACTGCACATACGTTATACATATAGTCCAGATAATTGAGCTTGCTGAGCCATGCCAGCAGCCACATGTGAGGATAGAGCATTCATAGTGGCTGCAATAACTGCCACGGCCACAGAGGCCACAATTACAGCAATAAGAGCAGAAATTCCAAAGTCTCCAAGGGTGCATAGAAGCATAGCAGAAAGTCAGAAAACAGGTATCAATAAAACAACCTAAACTATCATTAACCAAGGTAAAGGAAGAGGGAAAGTAGAAATAATTCCCCAAAGATCTTAAAGAAAACAACTCATCTCTACGGTACCGAGCAGCAGTTTCTTCCTTAGGAAACTTAACACAGAGCATATCTTCTAACATATATGCAAAAAACAAAAAACTTATTTTTTGACCCATTGTATATTTTTATAACTCTTACGTTAGGAACTAATCTTCTGACCTATCCTTTATTACTATTTACACATTAGGCGCCTTCATTTTCTATCTTAGTTTCTTTCTTCATTTTCTAAGTTTTTTTTTTTTTTTTCAACTAACCTCAGGTGTCTTCCATCTATGGTGGCGGATTAGGAGAGGGAGGGGGAGGAGCGGAAGGTTTAGGGCGTTTCATTTTTTCTATGAATTCTAACAGAGCTTCTTCCTTCTTAGAAATCTCTTTCGCTTTCAAATTTTCTAAAATGGCTGCTTTCACTTTAGCAACCTTAGACCTTTTCGTCGCAACACCTGCGAACCTTCACAGCGCTGTCCCTCGCTTATCCGCGAGCCTCGCTTATCCGCGAGCCTTATTTACTTCTACACCCCTATCATCGCAACACCTGCGAACCTTCACAGCGCTGTCCCTCGCTTATCCGCGAGCCTCGCTTATCCGCGAGCCTTATTTACTCCTATCTTGTCGAATCAGGACCAGCCCGATTCTCTAACTTGCTTACACTAAAAAATATCCTCCTTAATGGAGCCCCCTGTTGATCGGGGAAAATAACCCTCCGTAAACGGAGCCTCCTCCTCCCTTTTCGGAGTCAAAGGAGTACTTACCAGCTAGCTGCCCTGGACTGCCGAGGTTCTGATCAAAGCGAAGGTCCCCGTACGGGCCACCACTTGTCGGTCGCAGTGACGACTCTTACACGATCTTCCTCAAGCAGTTTTATTACCCCAGGTTCTTGTACAGTTTCCGTAGATCTTCTCCATCTTCTCCTCCATCACTCCACCAACCCTCTTAGCTCCCTCCCGCTAGGGCATGTGCGCTTTTTTAACCTCCTCCTGGGCGGGCAGGTGGTAGCACGAGGCGCTGCGTCACTAATCATCCGTAAGGCGCCTGATAGGGCTCACTGCGCAGGCTCAGGGCACTGCCAGCCTCGTGAGCCTCGTGACTTGGCTGCAAGCCCAGGCGCCATCTTGAGTCCATGCTGGCAACAAGCCTGGGTGCCACCTCGGTCCTGCCGAGTGGGCCCCGACACTGAGGTACACCCTGAGCCCTTTTATTTTGAAACAGTGTCTTACTAAGTTGCTAAGGTTGACCTTGAACCTGCAATCCTTCTGTCTCAGCTTCCCAAGTAGTGGGATTATGAGCATAAGCTACCATTCCCAGCTCCAATTGCACTTTGATTCTAACCATTTAACACTCGCCTAACGCATCATTGCATTATATGAAGGTTTTCTCCCCATCTAGATCATAAGTTCCCTGAGAGTTAGTACTAATGAACTCCTTTTGTATCCCCAATTCCCTCCCTTCATAATGCATGTGCATTCATTATGAGTGTCAGCCATGTAAATACATTGATTAGCTGGTAACTCTTCTTCCTCCACTGGAATTTTCCTTAGTAAGTATTTATTTTATTTATTTTGTGTGTGTGTGTGTGTGTGTGTGTGTGTGTGTGTGTGTGGTGCTGGAGATGGAACCCAGGGGCAATTCTACCTCCGAGCTACACCCCCAGCCCTGTTTTTTATTCTTTATTTTGAAACAAGGTCTCACTTAGCTATGGAGGGAGCTGAGGCTGGCCCCAATCCTGATCCTCCTGTCTTAGCCTCCCAAGTACTAGGATTACAAGCGTGCACCACCACACCCAGCCTCAGTATTTATTGAACACCTGCTCTGAGACAACACAGGAGTTTTTGGAACAACAGACATGAGAAGGACATAGTCAGAAGGCGCAGGAAGAAAAAATTATGCTTTCTATATAGATGACCAAACAAAGGGCACATTGAAGGAAAAGCCTGTTTGAGCTGGCCTTAGATGAATTGAATGGGATTTCACCAGGCTATAATTAAATGGGGTGGGAGGTATAAGCTGGACTCATACTTGTAATCCTGAGACAGTAGGATAGCAGGTTTGAGGCCAACCTTAGTAACTTAGACCCTCAGCAACTTAGCAAGAACCTGTTTCAAAATAAAAAGTTAATAGTGCTGGGGGTGTAGCTCAGAGGTAAAATGCCCCTGGCTTTAATCCACAGTACCACAAAGAAAGAAAGAGGAGGGGAGAAGGAGAAAAAGGAGGAAAAGGAGGAGGAGGAGGAGGAGGAGGAGGAGGAGGAGGAGGAGGAGGAAAGAGGTAGGAGGGAGGGGGAGGGGAGGAAGAAAGGAAAAGAAAGAATCAAAGAAAGAAAGGAGAAAGGAAGGGACTAAAAAGAAAATTTGGGTTGGAATGGGTGCGATTCCATGTAAAGTATCTAGTATGTGTAAAGGCATTGCGACCTAAAAGTCCAGTCCTCCCTCCAATTCAGTGGGGGATTGGTTCCAGGATCCCTGCAGATACCAAAATCCATGGCTGCTCAAGTCCTTTATATAAAATGGCATAGTATTTGCATACAACCTACCACATCCTCCTGTCTTCTCCATATCATCTCTAGATTACTTATAATATCTAAGGCTCTGTAAATGCTATATAAAATAGTTGTTACACTGTTTCATGTAGGGAATTATGACAAGAAGAAAAAGTCTATCATTACTTCAGTATAGAGACATTTTTTTCAAATACTTTCAATCCATGGTCAGTTGGATTGACAGATACGGTACTCATGGTTACAGAGAGCCAACTTTCATGGAGCATCATAAATTTGTGGCAGGAGATAAGTCTGCCTAAGTAAGTGTGATCCAGGTTTGATAGAGCCCCGAATGCTGCATAAAGAAATTTAAACTTGATCCTATTAGGCAATGAGGAAACAGCATATGGTTTTAAGCAAGTTAGCGACAAAGGGCACATGTCAGCTGTGCAACACAAATATCAACCACACATTTCCCCCTGATATCCCTCCTCCTTAGCCTCCATTGCATGCTATGTTCTATCTGCAGGCTTCCAGTTGGGAAAATAAATCAAATCCCCTTCATTGTTCCTTGCTGGTCCAAAATCTGCCTACAGGAATTTTGGCCATCTAGAGGATTAATTTACTCCAGATGTGCTGTTCTTTGGACATTCTTTGTCATAGTAAAATCCCAAGGTATTATCCAGAGAGCACTAGGCTTGGAGTTCAGATAGACATGGGTTCAAATCTCAACTTTAAGGAACTTTAAGGTATTTTCTTTTTCTTCTGCTTTAACTTTTTTTCTCTTGAGAATCTTTATGTCTGTCAAATAAGACTAAAGACTTTATCAGGCGCCAGGCATGGTGCAATCCCAGTACTTGGGAGGCTGACACAGGAGGATCACAAGTTCGAGGCCAGCCTTAGCCACTTAGTGAGACTTGTTTCAAAATTAAAAATAGGGCTAAGGGTATGACTTCGAGGTAGCATTGCACTGGGTTTAATCCTTAGTTCCATCCCCTCCAAAAAGAAAAAAAAAAGATGATCAGAGTGAATTACCTGTGGGCAAATACTACTTTCACTTTTATTGATTGTATTTAGTTCCTCTCTGTTGAGCACTTATTCATAGCATTTATTTTGCTTGATTTACTTGCTTCTTCTAATTATCTTGCTGACCCTTTCTTTCTATGCATTTATTAAGGAAAAACTTTCTAACTCAAACAGTGAACCAGATAGCTGCTTTGGGAAATGTTGGAAACGGGGCAGCCAAGTTCAACTTGATTGTTCCACATCAGTGGATTGCAGGAGGGAGTTTGTAAGGTCCTTCTGGGGCAAATGAGAAGTTTTCCAACATGTCCTTTGTTGGGTCTTCTTTCGCCTCCCCATTATATTTTTAATAAATTCCCAGAATAATAGGTACACCCATCTGAAACTATGACTGCAGGACACATTCCAAAGCCAAACATAAATTATTTTTGGACTTCCCACATTCCCCCCCCCCCCTATGATTTGTGTGACTGATGTAGAGTTGCTGGAACTGTGCATTTTAAATCACTTCCTGAATGAAACATAACCAGTCGGGAGAGAGGGAAGGGACTCAGTATAACCTTACACAATTTCTGGCTTGCTTCCAGTGCTAGTCACTGTGTGGAACTCATGGTCATTCAATATATTTACACTGAAAGCAAACTTCTCGAGTCGCACTCGTCTTCGAGCCTCATTTCTTCTCTTGAGCTAAAATGGTGCTTGTTTTCAGCTAAGATTTCTAGAAGCCTGGAGGGCCTACTCAAGAAACTGCATTTTTTTTATAATGTAGTTTATGTATTTATTTATTTTTTTCTTTTAACAATTTTTTGTTGAACATAAATAGTATACATATAAACTATATTTGGTGCCCTCTCCCCCCCTGCCCCCGTTTTCCCTTCCCCCCTCCCATCAATGGTTGTCCAGGTTAACCATGTCTTATTCATAATTTTACACATGTTCAGGTGTAGACCCTCATTAATCAAGATCGGCCTTCCTCCTCTCCTATCTTTCCATTCAAACTTAAACTGAACGTTTTTGTGGCTTTGCTTACTGTAGTGAATCCCAGAATCAGATGAACATTAACTGCAAATATTGACTCGGGTGCCACCTGCATTGAAAAAGGAAAGTCACTGTTGGGGTGAGAGCAGGGAACATGTCTTGTTTGGATTTTATGATTTGTGTTTAGGTTAATATTTCTACTATTTTTTCATTTTCTTCCTGTTAAGTTTAAAGTAGCAACAAAAATATCAAATAGAGTTACTGGGAATTTGGGACCAGAATTGAGGGAGAGATGAGAGCTAGAGATACAGGTTAAGTATTCTTTATCTGAAACTACAGTTATGCATCACCATACCCACATTACTAAGTTTCTTTAAAGGATAAAACAGCCAGGTGTGGTGGTTCATACCTGGAATCCCAGTACTTGGAAGGCATAAGATAGGAGGATCACAGGTTCAATGACAGCCTCAGCAACTTAGCTATACATCTACCTCAGCAACATAGTGAGTCCCTGTTTCAAGACAAAAATAATAATAATAAAATGGGGATGGGGGTGTAGCTCCAAAGTATAATTCTCCTGGGTTCAATCCCTAACATCCCTAATACCACATTAAAAAAAGAAAAGAAATCAAGGGTGATGGGATCTAGATTTTTCATTGTCATTTAAAGAAGGTACAAATATAGGAAGAGAAAAGAAAAACTAGATTGGATCCTGTCTTGTTGGAGTGAAATAAAATGTACAAGTTAAGAACTTGTGGGTTGTGTGTATGTATAAAATGTAATATATATATTTCATATATATTTTATATAATGTTAATATATAAAACATATATATGTGGTCAGTATATAGAGATGGATATGAAAATGTGTGTATACATGTGTGTATTTCCTTCCTGTGTTTTATCCAGCTTCGGAATAGCAATACCCCAATAACAATGAGTATACAGAGCACCCAGATCTTGCCTTCTAAATACCATTCAAAACTGTAAAGACTCAGGGTTCCCCAAAGAAATGGCTGATTCTAGAAATGGAGTACAGAAGTGCAAGGCAAACCTAGAAGTTTTTTTTGTGATACAGATTTATGTAATTATCAAATCATGATAGGGACATGTAAAAAAGATATAACCAGCTTGAAAGAGTTCCCATTGGCCAATGTTTGGAAAATTTGAAATTAAAATCGATAAAATTAGGAGAGAAATGGGAAGGAGGACACCAAAATGTGTGCATGCATGTCATTGTCAACATGATTTCCATTATGATGTGAAACTACTGCAGCAATAAAAGCACAAAAATAAAATAGATAAAATTATCAATGAATTATAACCCATTGTTAAAATAGGAGTTCACTTATGTAATGATTGAATAAATAAAATATTTTGTAAGAGTTTTATGTGTGTGTGGTACTGGGAATTGGACCCAGGGGCCTTCTACCTCCAAGCTACACTACAAGCCTTATTTTATTTTTATTTCAAAACAGAGTCTTGCTGGGTTGATGGGGTTTCTCTACTTGCTGAGGCTGTCCTCAAACCTACAATCCTCCTATCTCAGCCTCCCAAGTACTGAGATTACAAGCATGGGCCACCATGCCTAGCTAGAAATTATTTATTTATGTACTGTCAAAGTACCTGATCGTAAAGCAATCACTATTTTAGAGAAGCAAAGAATACATTAACAGTATAGAGGACTGAAAGCTACTACTTTTTTCAGTACTGGGCATTGAATCCAGGGATGCTCTACCTCTGAGCTACACTCTCAGCACTTTCTTTTTTTAAATTTTTAAATTTTGAGATAGGGTCTTGCTAAGTTGCTGAGGTTAGCCTCAAACTTGGGAAATTCTGGCTTCAGTCTCTCAAATATGTGGGATTACAGGCTTCCATCACTGTCCAGGTGAAAAGTACCACTTTATTTTATTCATTTATTTATTTATTCATATTTTTGATACTGGGATTCAACACAGGGGCATTCTTCCTCTGAGCTACACCCCCCAGCCCTATTATTTTTATTCTTTATTTTTGAAACAGGGTCTCACTAAGTTGCAGAGGGCCTCACTAAGTAGCTGAGGCTGGCTGCAAACCTGCAATCCTCCTATCTCAGCCTCCCAAGTCCTGGGACTACAAGCATGTGCCACCATGCCCAACTGTACCAGTTTTTAAGTGCCTGTCAGGCATGGTCACATATACCTCTAATCTCAGCTACTCTGGAAGCTGAGGCAGGAGGATCCTAAGTTTGAGGCTCACCTGACAACTTAGTAGGACCTTGTCTCAGAATAAAAAAACCAAAAGGCCTGTGAGTGTAGTTTAGTGGTAGATCACCCCTAAGTTCAATACCCAGTACTAAACAAAAAGCAAATACATAAATAAAAATAAAAAGCATGTTCCCTCTGATAGGATGTAATTAGAAGACATCATTTCTCTGATATTCCTGTCAAAGATACATAACCTGAATCTACTCATGAGGAAACCTTAGACAAACCAAAATTCAGAGATTCTCTACAAAATAGCTGGCCTATTATCTTCACAAGTGTCAACATTATAACATTAATAAAAGACAGATCTGTTTTAGGTAGTAGTTTTTGTGCTTATTTCTTCTGCCAGTTTTCCAGAAGTTTGTCTTATTATCAAGTTTGAATACCCCTAAAGGTCAGTTGAGAAACTAGGGAAATGTGAGAGGATTAACAATCAATACAAAAAAAAAACCCAATCAATATAAAAATGTTGATGATTTGAAAGAATCTGCTGATGTCAAGTTCAAAACAAGAGTAGACAACACGGACAGAGGGGCTAGGGCTGTTAACTCAGTGGTAGAGCATTTGCTTAGCGTGCATCACGCCCTGGATTTATCACCAGTGCTGCAGAAGATAATAATAAGAAAATACTGGCCAAATCTTGGCGCATGTTTGTAATCCCAGGACTTGGGAGGCTGAGACAGGAGGATCACAGATTCATGACCAGCCTCAGCAACCTATTGAGACCCTGTTTAAAAATAAAAATAAAACAGGGATGAGGAGTTAGCTCAAAGGTAGAACACCCCTGGGTTCAATCCCTAGTACTACACACACTCAAAAAGAAAACATTGACAGAGTCAAAGGTTAAGGACTACATTTCCAGAAAGACGGTCATAGGTAGGCCTGTTTTACATGCCCATAATCCTAAGACTTGGGAAGCTGAGACAGGAAGATTAAAAGTTCAAGGCCAACCTCAGCAATTTAGTGATGCCCTGTATGTATGTATTTAATGATACCCAATTTAGTGCTACCCTGGGAATGTAGCTCGGTGATAGAGTGTCATTGGTTCAATCCCCATTATACCGAAAAGAGGAAATGTTATGATTTGAGTGATTACTTTTGGTTGTGGCCCTCTCTGCTGCTAGCAGTAAGTCATTATTGCAAATAAAATAAATAATAAGTTTATGTGCATAGTATACTTTGCACAAAAGCTAGGAGTTATATTTCAAGAAATAAGATTTGGGAAGCAAAATAAGTATTTAAATGAGCAGTTCTATATAGTGCTAGTAACCTTGAGTAGCAGATCAAAATGTTAATTGAATACTACCCAAAAATGTTTGCTAGCCTTTTCCTCCTTGAGTGTGGCAATATTCAATATAGGGTAGAGTTATTTGTAAAGCAGAACAAAAAACTCATCATTTAAAAAGGAAATAAGCAAAGCAAGTGTGCTGGCTGGTGCATACCTCCAATCCTAGTACTTGGGAGGCTGAGAAAGGAGGACTGTAGATTTGAAGTCAGCCTCAACAATTTAGCAAGACCCTGTTTCAAAAACAAAAAATAAAAAGGGCTGGGGATATAGCTTGGAAGCAGAATGCCCCTGGGTTCTATTCCTAGTACCAAAAAAAGGAAATAAGCACACAAGTTCCCTAAAGCCTCAAGTAAAGATGCTTTTCAGTGCATTTGGGACAATTTGCAACAGAGAATGGAAGACTTTTTTCTTATAAAGACAAGAGAATGGGATAGGAATTGGGGAAGGGCTAAATGAGGGATATGTCCATGTATGTCTCTACCATTTTGTACCCCATTAAGATGTATGAGTACAATGCACCAATAATAAAAGAGTAAAAACACTTCTTCCTGGATGCCAGGAATGAAGACAGAGTAAAAGTTTTCTGTGTGTTGTAATAGAAAAAAAATATGTTGATTTAGGGAAAAAATTATGAATAGTTCTGAGTTTCTTCTGATGCCCAAGGAGCAGAAATTGTGAGAGAATTTTGTGTAAGTGCATTACTGAGGGGGTCTCATCAGGAGAAGCAGAGTGAAGGAAGCAGGATTGAAAAAGGGGGAAATCAAGCAAGGATGGATCAGTGAGAAGGGAAGGAGCTCAACTGAGATTGCAAAACATGGATTCTTAGAATTCCAGGACCCACATAGCAAGGTTGGGGTTTGTAGCTGAAGAAATGGTTTCATGATCAGCCAAGCATGGTGATACACACCTATAATCCCAGCTGGTAGGGAAGCTGAGGCAGGAGCATAACAAGTTCCATTATAGCCTGGGAAACTTAAAGAGACTCTGTCTCCAAATAAAAATTACAAAGAACAGAGGATATGGCTCAGTGGTAGAGTGCTCCTGGGCTCAGCCCCTGTACTAGGAAAAAATATGAAGAGATTGGGAATGTGTAGCTCAATAGTAGAATATCACTGGGTTCACTAGTACCAGAAAAAAGTATACCAAGTTTTTTGGAGTAAACTTTATAATCTTAAAATTTAAACTTGGGATGTAAAATATTTTATCATTAATATAGCATTAAATTATTGAGCAGACAACAATATTGGATGGCATAGTATGCCTCTTTTTTTCCCTGTGTCAAATCCTCTAGCATTTTTGTGCATCTATATTGTGTTATGAAGTCTGGGAGAATCAGAAGTGCAAATTAATTTTTTCCATCCCCCAAATGGCCAACACATTTCCCAATACTGATGTCTAGTTTTTATTTCAGTTGTTTACTTGTGAACTCCCATACACAGCCCTCATTTGTTTTCCTTTCCTTTTTTTTTCTTTTTGCACCATGGATTGAACCCAGGGGCATTCTAACTCTGAGATACAACTCTTTTAAGAAAATCTTTTAACTGGGTTATTTGTTTTCTTAGTGCTGAGTTTCTTGAGTTCTCTGTATATTCTAGATATTAGTCCTCTATTGGAGGAATAGTTGGCAAAAATCTTCTCCCATTCTCTTGGTTCTCAGTTGAGGTTCAGCACTAAGAAAACAAATAATCCAATCAGAAAATGGGTACGTGAATTAAATAGACACTTCACAAAGGAAGAAATTCCAATGGCCAATAAATGCATGAAAAAATTCTGAACATCATTAGCAATAAGAGAGATGCAAATCAAAACTATCCTGAGATTTCACCTAACTCCAACTAGAATGGCAATCACTCAAAACACAAACAACAAATGCTGGCAAGGATGTGGAGAAGTGGGAACTCTAAAATATTGTTGGTGGGATTGCAAATTAGTGCAACCACTTTGGAAAACAGTATGGAGGATCCTCTGAAGAATGAGAATGAACCTACCAAATGATCCAGCAATACCACATGTGGGTATCTACCAAAAAGAAAGAAAACCAAACTACCAAACTAATGCATGCATATCTATGTTCATAGCTGTACAATTTGCTTTTGCCAAACTATGGAACCAGCCAAGATGTCCATCAACAGATGAATGGATTACAAAACTGTGGGATATGTACACAATGGAATTTTACTCAGCCATAAAGAAAAACACAATTACATAATTTACAGGGAAATGGATGGAACTAGAGTCCTTTATGCTAAGTGAGATTAGTCAGTCACAAAAAATATGAAATCGGATGCTCTCCCTAATATGTGAACGCTAGGGAGAAATGGGTCATAGGAGAAATTATAGATGAAGAAGGAAATTCTATAGAGGAGCAAATAAGGCAACCTGAGGGGATGGGAGAGGGGGGAAGGGAAATTCTCTAATGGTCATGATGTACATTAACAAACATATCAAAGTCAATCACTAAGCCAAACATGAGAAGGAGGGAGGGGGAGATAATGGGGTGGGAATTGGGGAGGAGCTAAATGAGTGATGTGTGCATGTATGCCTCCACCATCTTGTACTCCATTAAGATGTGTGGGCCTGGCGTTGTGGCACATGCTTGTAATCCTTGCACTTGGGAGGCAGACACAGGAGGATCACGCTGGTTCGAAGCCAGCCTTGCTGGCTTAAGAGACCCTGTTTCCAATTTAAAAAATATAAAATGGGTCTGGGAGTGTAGCCCGGAGGTAGAAGGGTTTCCAGGAACCCCAGTACCACCAAAAAATAAGTTGTATGACTACAATGCACCAATAAAAATTTTTAAAAATCTTTTATTTTGAATCATTCTAAGTTTATAAGAGTCTCACTAAGTGCTGAAGCTGACTTTGAACCTACAATACCCCTGTCTCAGCCTCTCAAGTACTGGGATTATAGCTGTGCATGACTGTACCCAGCACTCATTTTACATTAATTTGAATGATTCTTAAAATTTCTCCATTAAGTACATGGTAGAGAATAGAGGTACATTGTATCTGGAGGAAAACTGAACATCTCACATATTTTCAGGTCTATATTGTCAAAGAGCAGGACAAAGACCTAAGAATAAAAGGAAACCCCCAACGATGCAAAGTACTCAAATGTCCTTCAGCTGATGAACGGGTAAACAAAATGTGTACCTATCCATATGATTAAATATTATTCAGCCATAAAAATTAATGGTTTCAGCTATTTGGGAGGCTGAGGCAGGAGGATCACAAGTTTGTGGCCAGCCTGGGATACTTATCAAGACCCTGCTTCAAAAATAAAAATATTAAATAAATAAATAAGGCTGGGGATATAGCCTAGCATCAGAGAACCCCTGGGTTCAATTCTCAGTAACACACACACACATACACACATGCACACACAAAAAATGAAATACTGATATTTCATTGTTAGGCTATAATATGGACAAACATTTTTTTTTCTTTTTCTTTTTGGTGGTACTGTGGTTCCTGGAAACCCTTCTACCTCCAGGCTACATTCCCAGACATACATTAATACATACATACATACATACATATATATATATATATATTTTTTTTTTTTAAATGTGGAAACAGGGTCTCTTAAGCCAGAGTGGCTGGCTTCGAACCTGCGTGATCCTCCTGTCTCCACCTCCCAAGCGCGGGGCTTACAAGCATCCACCACCACGCCCGGCAATATGGATGAACTTTGATGCATGCTAAATAAAAGAAAGCAGAGACATACATATATACTATACGATTCCATTTTAAAAATATCCAGGGTTTGTAAATCTAGAGACAAAGCACAACAGAGGCTCTCAAGGGCTGAAGGATGGGAAGTTACTATTTACCAGGTAGAGTTTCTGTTTGGCATGGTGAAAAAGTTCTGGAAATGGATATGGTGATGGTCACACATCATTGTGAATGTACTCAATGCTATTGAGTTGCATACTTTAAAATTATTCAAATGGTCTATTTTACCATAAAGAAAGAAAGGTATATAGATATATAGATAGATATTTACAAATAAATAAATATGTATTTTTACTATAATTCAAACAAATAAGTTGTAGTTTTGGGGGCTTGGAGATCATTGCTGTAAGATTGCTGTTTGTGTTTTCTGCACAGGTGCCATGGATAACAGAGGCTTTCAGCAAGGAAGTTTCAGTAGCTTCCAGAGCAGCTCCAGTGATGAAGACCTGATGGACATACCAGGGACAGCTATGGATTTCTCCTTGAGAGATGATGTTCCTCCATTAGACCGAGAACTAGAAGGTATCATTACCACTTATGACAATACCTTTTTGAAAATTATTTTCATTTTATATATAGTATATTTAATTTTTTGGCACACAAATCTCTGAGGTTTCACGTCTTCCAAGATTCTTATAACCACCATGACTGACAGGATACAGAATCATTCAACTATATAAAGAATTCCATTTTGCACTGGGCATGGTTGTACACTCTTATAATGGGAAACTGAGACAGGAGGATAGCAGGTTTCGAAGCCAGCCTCAGCAACTTAGCAAGGTCTTCAGCTGAGAATCAAGTTGCTGAGCAATTTAGCAAGGCTTTCAGCTGAGAATCAAGTTGCTGAGGCTGGCCTCAAACCTAAGATCCTCCTGTCTTATCCTTCCAAGTACTGAGACTACAGGCAGGCACCACTATGCTCAGATTTTATCTTTTTCTTAATGAGTAGTATAGGCAGAATGGGATCCCTGGGTCATATGGGAAATTTATGTATATAATAAATTTCCATACCATTCTCAGAGCATCTATACCATTTTGCATCTAAATTAGCTATGTGTAAGAGTTTCACTTCCTCCATATCCTTGATACACTTGGTATTTTCTTTTTTATTTTTCTTTTGTGGTACTGGGGATTGAACCCAGGGACATTCTACTTCCAAGCTACACCCCCAACCCTAATTTTTATTCTTTTTTTGTGGTACTGGGGATGGAACATAGGGGCATTCTACCTCTAAGCTACACCCCAGCCCTATTTTTTTATTCTTTATTTTGAAATGGGGTCTCACTGAGTTGCAGAGGGCCTCATTAACTAGTAGCTGAGGCTATCATCAAACCACGATCCTCCTGTCTCAGCCTCCCAGATGCTAGGATTACAAGCATGCGCCTCTATGCCCAGCTCAGTTTTCTATTCTTTATTTTGAATCAGAGTCTCAATGAGTTGCAGAGGACCTCACTAAATAGCTGAGGCTGCCCACAAACCTGTCTCAACCTCCCGAGTACTGGGATTATAAGCATGTGCCCCCATGCCCGGCTATCCTTGGTATATTCAATAATTTTTATTTTAGCTATCCTAATAACTATTTAATATAATCTCATCCTAGTTTTAATTTAATTTCCTTAATATCTAATGATATTGAACATGATAACATGTGCTTATTTGACAGTCATATAGCCTCTTTGATGAAGTATGTGTTGATATTTTCCCTCTTATAATTGGATTTTTTTTATTAACTAGAGTACATAAAGTGAATATTCTTTTTATTGGTTATTTGATTATCTAGTTATGTCATTCTTTTTAATGACTGTGTACAATATCATGGTACCATAGGTTATTTAACTAACTTCTATTGAAGTACATTTTAGTTCTTTTCCACCTTTTGCTATTACAACCAATGCTGCAGTGATCAACCCTGTATGTATGTATGTATATATATTATATCATATGGATATATAAAGCATATGAAAACATTTTTATATCATGAGTGTATAAGAAAGAATGCCTATCCACTCAAATCTGTCTGATTCTGAATATTATATTTTAACCTTTATAATATAATAGGATAAATAATTAAATTCTATTGTATCTTAATTTTCATTTAAAAATAATTTGTATTAATAAGGTTGAACATAGTTCTATTAGGTTTACTAAACATTTAAACTTTTTGTTAGTTTTCTGTTCACATGATTTTCCTATTTTTCTAATGGACTGAATATCTTTTCTTCTTTATTTATTGGAATCTTTTATACATTATTATGAATACTTGGATGTTAATTGAATATACTGTTACTATTTCTACTCATTTTTTCTTCCTTTCTTTCTGTGTTGTTTGTTTGTTTTTCATGGTACTGGGGGTGGAACCCAGGGACTTTCTACCTCCGGGCTACACTCCCAGACCTATTTTATATTTTATTTGGAAACAAGGTCTCACTAAGTTGCTGAGAGCCTAAGTAGCTGAGGCTGGCTTCGAACCTGTGTGATCCTCCTGTCTCAGCCTTCCAAGCACTGGGATTACAAGAGTGTGCTACCACCCCTGGCTGTTTGTTTTGTTTTGTGTTGGTACTAGAGGTTGATCCCAGAGGCATTCTACTTCCAAGCTACACCTCAAACCTATATTATTTTATTTTGAAATAGGGTCTTTCAAAGTTGCTGAGGGTCTTGCTAAGTTTATGAAGCTGGCCTTGGCTTGGTTTGGCTTTCTTTTCGGGGGTGTACTAGGGATTGAACCTAGTGGCATTCTACTTCTCAGGTATACACCTAGCCTTTTTAAATTTTAAAACAGGGTCTCATTAAGTTGCTGAGGCTGACCTTGAACCTGCAATCTTCCTGTCTTGGCTTCCTGAGTACTGAGATTACAGGCTTCTGTCACCACACACACAGCTTGTTTTGTCTTTTATAATGTGCGTGTGTGTGGAGAGAGAGAGACAGACAGACAGACAGACAGACAAGACAGAGACAGACAGACTGACTGACTGACTGGGGACTGAACCCATTGGTGGTCTACCACTCAGCTACATTCCCAGCTTTCTTTAATTTTTAAAAAAATTTAATGCAATGTCTTATTGAGTTGCCTGGGCTGCCCTAAACTTGTAATCCTCCTGCCTCAGCCTCCTGAGCAGCTGAGATTATAGGCATATGCCATCATGCTTGGCTGTAATTTTTCAAATTTAAAAATGCATATCACTTTTTTGTGGTAACTTCTCAGTTTCTATTGTACTTAGAAAGGATTCTATTGCTTTAAGAATAAATTTTATAATTAGAATCTATAAAAATTTTTATAATATCTTAGAATCTGATTCTTTGAGTGGGCACGCCATTCTTAAAGTCAGAATTCATTACTTAACACATTTATACTAAAGACATACAACCTTTTAGACACTGCTAGGTTCTTGGAATTAGTAAATCTTTAAGATATTGTCCCTACCTTCATGAAATTGATTCTATCTAGCTAAGCAGCCACACAAAATACTTATGAAGGTACCTACATCTAAGAGTTGTTTTCAGGATTAAGTGAGATAATACACATAAAGTGCTTATAGTGGTAATCTGTATAGACCTAAATGCTTAATGAAGTGTTAGGTACATCTAAGCATGGTGGCACATGTCTTGTTCTAGCACTTGGAAGGCTGAACTAGGATGATTACTTGAGCCCAGGAATTTGAGGCCAATCTGGGCAATATAGCAAGAGCCCTGTTTAAGAAAAACTTAGGCACATTATTATTATTATTATTATTATTATTATCATCCTATAAATACTGTAGCTATTATAGGAACTCAGCAGAGAAATCATTTCATGTGTTTGTATCTGTGAAGAATCAGAGAAGATTCACAGAAAATGTGTATTGGAGCAGAGCCTTGAAATATTATTTGGTAGGAAGAACGTACTAGTCAGAAAGCAAGCTTTTACAACAGGTATAATACACAGAGATATTAAAGAAATAATTTAAGCCCAAATAAGTTGTAACCTTGATTGTCACGCTAAGAATTTTGAATTAACTGTATTGTTACTATGAGGGCAAATCATCATCCAGCATTCAACAAAGAGTTCTGTGGATCCCTACTATGAATAAGACATTCTTATAGACACCAATTGGGCATAGTGATGGGATTAAGAGATGCTGACCTGAAAATAGGCTGGATCTAGTGGGGGAAAATAGTAACTAGAGTTGTTTCTTGATATCTGATAGGGATTAGTTCCAGTTTCCCCTAGGATACCGAAATGTATAGATTCTCACGTCCCTTATATAAAATAGCATCATATTTGCATAGAACCTACACACAGCCTCCTTTGTACTTTAAATAATCTCTAAAGTACTTATAATACTTGGTGAAAAATAAATGTTATATAAATATTTGTTATATTATTTAGAGCATAGATTCCCAAACCTAGGAGCTTACCATCCCCTTTTCAGAAAAAAAAAAAAAAAAAACAACAACTCAGCGCCTCTCTTGTGCACTTCTACCATCACGTTATTTTTTCCAATGACCTCCAATTGTATCTAATGCTACTACTACTACTGGATCTTTTCAACACCCTCACTCTCCCACAGTATCATTAATTTTAAAAAATATATCATTACAAGAATAATGACAAAGAAAAATTCTGTATGTATTCAATAAAGGTGTAGTTTTTGTTGTTTTGTTTTTAGTACTGGGGACTAAACCAATGACTACTCTCCTTCTGAGATATACCCCAACCCTTTTCATTTTTTTATTTTGAAACAGAATATCACTAAATTGCTAAGGCTGGCCTCAAACCTGTGTTTCTCCTATGTCAGCCTCCCAAGTACTGGGATTATAGGCAGGTATCACCACATCACCACCAAGTAACACATAGCTTCTGTCCCTTTTCTCTTTCTCTCTCTCTCTCTCTCTCTCTCTCTCTCTCTCTCTCTCTGTGTGTTTTTGAGGATTGAACCCAGGGGTATTCTACTTCTGAGCCACACCCCAACCCAGTTTTTTGGAAACAAATTTTTGCTAGGTTGCTGAGAATCTCACATAGTTTCTGAGGCTGGCCTTGAACCTTCAGTCCCCCCCTGTCACAGCTTCCCAAGTATTTGTATCACAAGCATGTACCACTGTGCCCAATTAAGATACAGTTTAAAAGTGTGTGTGTGGGGGGGGGTGTTTCACTCTGCAGCTGGTTGAATCCACTGATGCAGAAGCCATGGATAAAAAGGGCCAATTATAGACGGATTTCATAGTTATTTACTCATTGTGATAAGTAATATGACAGAAATAAACTGAAATGTGATTACTGAGGAATAACACTTTAGTTAGGAATGTCAGGAAAGGCCTTTCTGAGGAGTTGACAAAATTGGCATGAACATGAAAACCACAGGTTAAAAAGGATGGCAAGAAATCTGCCTAGGATAGGTACCTCAGGAAAGTGAGTGAAGGAGATAGCCCCTGATTTTAAGTTTATAAAAGAGAGGTACTCAGAGTGTGTGTTTAATAATTATTCATATTTGATTACTTCTACAAAAAGGACCTGTATTTTCATATCACTTCCACCTGCACATATTTATTATGTCCATGGTGAGTCAAATAAAACAATCACTGGTTCTCGTAGTCAGTGTTCATAAACTGAGACTGGCTACCTTTATTTAAGCCTCTGGCTAAACCAGCCTGACCTAGTTTAGCTGTCATTATCTCTTCTAGTAGAAAATGGTCTCATCTAGCCTCACTATCACCAAAGTAATTTGTGTGCGTTCGCATTGTTCTCAGTAGATGAATCCTGTTTCATGGACTAGAAAACTGAGGCAGAATAAGACTTTTGACATTGCCTATGATTGTAAATATGTTTTTACTTGAGCAGTCCTTCAGCATTTTTATCTAGCTTTTGGGTGGTGGTGGTGGTGGTGGTGTGTGTGTGTGTGTGTATGAAAAATAGAGAGAGAGACAGACAGACAGACTGGGGATTGAAGCCAGAGGCATTTTGCTTCCAAACTATACCTCCAACCCTTTTCTTTTCTTTTCTTTGTTTTGAAACAGGGTCTTGTTAGCTTGCTAAGACTATCCTTGAACCTGAGATCCTCTTATCTCAGCCTCCCAAGTACAGGGATTACAGGTGGGAGCCGCCATGCCTGACTAGTTTTCACTTGATTTTACAGGGGAATTACTGCTTGGGGTTTACAAGGTCTCACCATAAAATAACAAGGCTGCTCTCCATGAGCTACACGCAAAATTCAGTCCACTTACTACACTCAGTAGCAGTGCAGTTTTGTTGCTTTTCTTTCTAATTGTTCTTACATTTTTTAATGTTTTCAAATAGGATTGTCTAATGAAGATATTACCAACAGAAAAAAAAAGGTCACCAAGTCCTTGCTATGTGCTGGTGAAACTGCATAAAATACAACATTTTGTACCAGGCACAATAGCACGTACTAAAAAGATTAGCTAGAAGGAGCTTGAAAGGCAGTAAAAGTGGCTCTTGTTTTCCAGATGGCTAGAGGAATTGATTTATGGGGAATGAATAAATAAATTATGCATGGCACAGCTAAATGCATCTGAGGTAGTGTTATAGGAGTCTGTAAATTAGAAGAACATAAACACAGATCTAAACGAAGTGGAGGGTGAGGGAAATAAAAAAAAAGGTTTTGAGTAACAGGAAAACATTCAGAGGCCTTCCCCTAGTCCAGCTGTTCTCACTTGTCTGACTGCAGCCTCAATCTCACTGTCAACACTTCATTCATTCGTTCGTTAATTCATTGGATATTTATGAGGGACCGAGATATGGACCCCAGCACTGTCCTATTTTAGTAATGCTCTTCGATTCCCTTTTTTCTCTCACTTTCTTCTATTTCTACACAGTGTGCCTTCACCACTGAATGAAGAGACATTCCTGGCAGAGGGAACTTCACAGGTACAGGCTCAGCAGCATGAGAGTGCCTCTTGAGTTCTAGAAACACAAACTCTTCCTGTTGGGAGTCTAAGCCTCCTGGAGTCAGGAGAGTGGTGGCAGTTGGAGAAGATGGGGAACAACAAAGGATAGGTGAGATTTCTAGCTAGAAATCCAGGCAGGATCAGAGTGTTTGCTTTGGGATCTGTTTTGTAACCCAGGTGCGATTGAATGATTTAAAAGTAGAGGAATTATATGATCAGATTTGAGTTCTTAAGAATTGGAAACATGGAGGGTAGATTGAGGGGAAATGTTTGTTGGAGACTTGAAAATCAGTAAAAATGTTATTCTTTTAAAAATCTAGCCAGATGTCATGGAACATGCTTGTAACCCCAGTACTTGGGAGACTGAGAGAGGAGGATCACAGATATGAGGCTAGTAGTGCATGGTAACTTAGCAAGACACTGTTTAAAAATAAAAATTAAAATGGACTCAAGGTGTAGCTTGAAGGTAGAACACCCTTGGGTTCCATCCACAATACAAAAAATCTAGACAAAATATTGAAAGGCTTGAATGAAGACAATGGGAATGGATATGAAGGAATAACAGGTTCTGGAGAAATTTCACAGATGAAATTGGTACCAATTAGAAATGGGAAATCATGCCAGGCGTGGTGGCACATGCTTGTAATCCCCTCGCTTGGGAGGCGGAGACAGGAGGATGGCGTGGGTTCGAAGCCAGCCGCACTGGCTTAAGAGACCCTGTTTCCAAATTTTAAAAAAAGTATAAAAATAGGTCTGGGAGTGTAGCCCAGAGGTAGAAGGGTTTCCAGGAACCTCAGTACCACAGGGAAAAAAAGAAAAGAAATGAGGAATCAGATAGAAAAAAAATCACTGATGAGTTCAAAGCCTAAGCATAGCATTGGGTAGGGTGTGTTCCACCAAACCACATCCTAACATCCAGAGCACAAAAATGTCATAATAGTTAAATGAAATAAACAGTCAATGAGAAGCATGAGGGAACTTGAAATCTAAAGCAACTTGTGAAACAGTTCAGTTTGTTCTGCCACTCTAAAAAAAGTCACTCTGCTGGGCACCCTGGTGTACACCTATAATTCCAGTACTTGGGAGGTTGAAAAAAGAGTACCAAAGATTCGAGACCTTAGGCAATTTAGAAAGAACCTGTTTCAAAAATAAATAAATAAATAAAAAGGGCTAGGGCTGTAGCTCAGTGATAAAATGCCTCTTTGGTTCAATCTCCAGTACCATAAAAAGCCAGTCTTCCTCCAGGGAGAAAGTAAAAACAAAGAAAAACACCTTAGGCTCCAGCTCTTGGAGAAACCTGCCATCATAACCTATGTTAGGCTTCCCCAGCTGCCCTTTCTTTGCGCAGTGTGTACTGTGTGCAGGGAGAAGAAAAGGTACTTTGAAATTCATCACCCTGTCTGTAATACAGAAACTTCCCAGTACACTTAGCCTGGGAGAATGTCAGTAACTACTGCTCTTTTTTTGTGTGTGGCACTGGGGACTGAACTAGAGGCATTCTGCCTCTGAGTGACACACCCAGCCCTATTTTAATTATAATTTCAAATCCAGGTCTCACTAAACTACTGAGGGCCTTGCTAAATTTCTGAGGCTGGCCTCAAACCTGTGATCCTCCTCTCTCAGCATCTCAAGCACTGAGATTACAGGCATGCACCACCATGCCTGGCAACTACTGCTGTTTGAGCTTGAGAAAAAAGTGGCCTGTATCAAAAGCTCTGTGGTTGCCGGGCATGGTGGTGCATGTTTGTTATCCCAGCATTTGGGAGGCTGAGACAGGAGGATCACAGGTTTGCAGCCAGCCTTAGGGAATTGTGGTATATAGCTTTTAATTCTCTCTGCCTTCTACTCCCTTCCTTGACTTCCACATTCACAGTCTACTTCCTAGAAATCCTGGGCCCTTTGGAGTACATTTTTCTCTTAGGTGAGAAGGGAAAGCCAGAAGGAGCTGGTGTAGGAGGAATGCCCTTCCCCCAGCTGGTTGGAGGCTCAAAGTACTTTCCCCTGGAGCATAAAGCTCTATCATGAAGAAATCTCTAGGCCTATTTCACAATGATTACTCTTCCTTCCCTTCTCTGAGCCAGGAAGGGATCTTTCTTGGATCTTGACTGTGAGAACTTGGTGAGGTTCCCAGAAGTTAAGCTTGGGCCTGGGACTCCCCTTGACCTCCAGGATTTTCTCAGCCTCACACTAGTCCACATGTGGCCTTCAACAATTCATCTAAGTTGACATTTAAGCCTTTCTCCCAGTCATGACTGCAACCTTTTGTACCCGAGGTAAGCAGATCTCAGCCATGTCTCTTTGGACAAGCTTATCTCTTTATATCTGGGGTGGCGGTTTCCTTTGCAACCTCTTTTTTCTTGTGGATCCTAGAAAGAACATTGATTTTTCAGTTTGTCTCACTTTTTCTTGTTGTAAAGGTAAGAATGATAACATTTAAGCTTAGAGGAGTTGATTAGGAAACTCTTCATTTATTTTTTAATCATTGAAATATTTTAGCCCCCTCTTGAAGGAAATAAAATATTTTAGAGGTCCTTGTTAGTACTTTAATTCCTGAGTGGATAAGGTTTCACTCCACCATGTTTTGTTTTATGACACGTGGTAGAGAAAAAGAGTTGCTGTAAGCCAGGCATGTAATTCCAGTACTTGGAAGGCTAAGACAGGAGGAAAACAGATTTGAGACCTTCAGCAACTCAGTGAGACTCTATTTCAAAATAAAAAGGGCTGGAGTGTAGCTTGGATGTAGAAAAGCCCCTGGGTTCAATCCTTAGTACCAAAACAATGTTGCCAAAATGAACTCCAGAGGTTGCCTGTTTCTGGGGTCTGCAGTTATAAGAGATACTGTAGTCATAATGGCATAGATCAAGTTAATTTATCTATATGTCAGAAATACATTAGGGGAGCTACTAGGTTTCCCAATAATTCACTAATGAACTGGGTCTTCCCTCTCTTTTCTGAGGATTGTTAGCATCATTTTATGATCCTGCCAGAAGAATTATCTCAGATAACTGTACAATCAAAATGCCATTTGGAATTCCTCAAAGATAAGGTCTTGTCAGGAGTCATTCTGTTATCATATATGAGTGACCCAATAAAAAAAATCAGTGCTAGTATAATAGAGAATTAAGTTAGAAGGAACCTTAAAAACCATACCTGCTCATATACCCTCATTTTACTGATGGCAGACCTATAAACCCATTAAGATTAAGGCAATTGTGTGCGCTACATATTCTAAACTGGGTGTAGAGGCACGTGCCTGTAATCCCAGTTCTTAGCAGACTGAAACAGAGGATTGTAGGTTCAAGGCCAACCTCAGCAATTTAGTGAGACCTTGTTTCAAATAAAAAAAATTAAAAGGGCTAGGGGTGTAGCTCGGAGGTAGAATGCCTATGAGTTCAATCTGTAGTACCCAAAACAAGAGCATATTCTATTTATGATTCTGTGACTTGCTTTATTCACATTTGATATATCTAAAAGGTTTTTCTATTTCAGTAAATATCAGTCTGCTTCTCTTCTTGAAGCATTCCCCTATTACTGGACACTTTGTTTCCACTTTTTTTTTTTTTACTACTACTACAAATAGCACTGCATTGAATAACATATGTATATTTGTGTGCATAAACATAAATATTTTAAAGGTAATTTCCAAATGCGATATATATGGTGTGTGTGTGTGTGTGTGTGTGTGTGTGTGTGTGTGTGTGTGTGTGTGTTACTAGAGATTAAACCCAAGGGCATTCTATCTCTGAGCCACATCCCCACCCTGTTTATTTATTTATTGCAGTACTGGGGATTGAACCCAGAGGCAGTCTACCTCTGTGCTACACCCCCAGCCCTATTTCCATTTTGAAATAGGGACTCGCTAAGTTTGTTGAGGCTGTTCTTGAACCCGTGATACTTCTACCTCAGCCTCCCAAGTACTGGGATTAAAATCATGTGTCACCACACCTGGCTTATATATGCCTTTTAAAACACTCATTTTTCTGTCGATGAAATCACTATTTTCCAGTGGATCCAAGAAGAGTCTATTGATTTGTATGCCCTCTTTTGAAGTTTTTCTTCCCATCTGATACTAATTGTTAATCTCTTGTCCCCAACTTTTCAGAGCTTAATAGAGAGAAACCGATGTGAACTTAATGTAGAAAAACTGGAGAATTGCTGCCTATAAAACAAGAATTATGCATTATTAGGAAAAAAATTATTAGGAAGAAGAGCAAATACTGGAGCATGGGGCTCTTTTCTTTATATGGTAGCCCTCTCAGCAGTTATGACAACCCTAGCCCCTCTTCTCCAGGTTCTACATTGGTTTCTGTGACATTCAGTGTTGGTGGGACCCTGTTAGAATCCTCCTGCTGTTGATCCTAACTCTTGTAATTAGTACCCCGGCTCTACTGGTGGGTAGAAGTAGGCTGGGAGCTTTGAGATTAGAGCAGAGGCTAGGAGTAGGAGGCATAAAAAACATACACTCCAGCTGGGCATTGGAACACATGCTTCTTATCCCAGTACTTGGAAGGCCTAGACAAGGGGATTGCAGTTCAAGGACAGCCTCAGCAAATAATGAGATTTTCATTAACCTAGCAAGAACTTGTTTCAAAATAAAAAAGAAAATAGGGCTGGGGGTGTAGCTTGAAGGTAGAATGCCCCTGGGTTCAATTTCCAGTCACACACACACACACCCAAGAAAATGTTTACAATTACGGTTATGTGGGTGTGTGGGGTTGTATCCAGTGGGCAAAAAGAAGTCAGAGGGCAGTATTCGAATCTAGATTCATGCTTATATGTAGTTTTCCCTATCCCTGTCTACCATGCCTTACCTTTCCATAATTCTCAGAAATCATTTCAGTAGTATATATCATAGTTTTATTTGTAGGGGTTTTTTTTTTGAGGAACTGGGGATTGAGCCCAGGTGTATTCTACCTCCAAGCTACACCCCCAGTTGTTGTTATGTTTTTTTTTTTATTTTTAAACATGGTCTTACTATGTTGCTGAGGTTCTCACTAAATGGCTGAGGCTGGCTTTGAGCCTACAATCCTCTTGTCTCAGCCTTCTAAGTACTGGGATTATAGGTATTTGCCACGGCACTCTGCTAGTTGTAGTGTTTGCAGTTTCATTACCCATATCCCTTAGCACTAGTTTTGTTGTCTAGCTCTCAGTAGAGTTAGGATAGAGACTTTTTTCTTCCTTGTACTTCCTGTGTCTCAAATACCTACAGGTTTTGACCTCCTGTGATCAGGAACCAAAGCAGTGTATCCCTACATGAGTGCAGGGGGGATATGCAGATCAATACCGGGCTCTGGCCAATCAGATTGGATGTCAGATAGAGCAAGGGCTTCTTGGGGTTCCAGCTGCTGGATGGAGGAAAAGTTTGGGAGTTTCTGAGGGGTGGTGAAGGGGAGTTATCAGGAAAGATATTTATCTACAACTACAGAGTTATTTTAGTATTAGTATGTAAGAACCAGTATGGCATATGGATGCATGCCAACAGAATAGTCTCCCTGAGCAAGTGTTCCAGAGTCAAACTAAGATAGTTTGTATATTAAAACATAATGTGGTCCAGCAGTATTACCCACAGTTTAGATGGGAGGGCTACTCTACCTACATATGCTTTTATAGATTTTTCCCTCCTTCCTTGCTTTCCTTCTTCTTCTCCTTCTTCCTCCCTCCCTCCCTCCCTCTTTTCCTTCCTTTTCTTCCTTTTCTGTGATACCAGGGATTGAACTCAGATATATTCGACTTCCAAGATATAACCGAAGCCCTTTTTATCTTGTTTTGAAACACAGTCTCACTAGGTTGCTATGAATCTCCACAGGCTGCTGAGGCTGTCCTCGAACCTGTGATTCTCCTGTCTCAGCCTACCAGGGATTACATGCATGTGCCTGGCCCCAACATTTGCTTTTTGTCATTGGATGTGTCTAAGTGGGAAAGAGAAGTAAATTTAAAAAATTGAAGGTACAAGTTGCTAGATAGAAGGTTCCCAAAAATATTGATGAATTTTAGTGCCTCGGTTGTAATGTATTCTCAAACACATAGGTGCAGTGGAACATGCAAAGAGTTTATGAGATATAGAACAGATGAACCAGTACAAGAATGGAGAGTGGAGGGGGGGCAGGTGTGGAAGTTAGAAGTGGTACATAATAGGCTCTTAGTATTTTCTGTTGGATGGAGGTAAAATATAAATGGCCACAGGATGAATACCTACTGATATATGCTAGTTATTGTGCTGAATTTTTTGGAGATGCGGTTCCGGCATTGCAAAAATCCAATATATCCCTTTAAAACCGAAATACGCTTCTTATACTTTTATTGCTGCATTGTAATTATACATCATAGTGAGGCTCCAAATTGTACAAACAATCATGCACACAAGTCTTGATGTGTTTTCCTTCAGGTCCCACCCCACTACCCACCTCTCCCCATACATAATAGTGAGATTGGTAATGATACCTTCATATGCGGGCACAGCATAATTTGAACTATTTCTTTCAGCAGTTCTTTCTTTTCTTCTCCCCATCGCCCTCCCCCATCCCCTTCCACTATTCTGTTGGTCACTCTCCTCAATTATTTAAGGTCCCTTTTGTTTCCTGTTTTTGTTCTAGCTTCCACATACGAGAGAAAACATTCAAAGGGCTGATTAAAGGTCCTGTGATACACGGCAATAGCCTGGCCCCATTTCTATGGGTGCCCATTTATTTCTTTCAGCTGTCGGAAAACAGTGAATCCTCTGGCCATTGTGATATTGCTAAAGCAGGACTTCAAGGTCCATGCACGCGGTTACTGTCTCTCCATTTTCTCCTTGTATTTTGTTAGTGTTTAACCAGTTCACTTAATCAGTTACTATTCACCCCCTAGGTGTATTTCTAATGGATTGTTGGTTAGGGATTGAAATAAACATCAATCTCAGAACAAAATTTGTTTTCTTGTGTTTTCAGGGGGTTTTGAGCTCTAAGCATCAGGTGATTTTTAGAAAAAAAAATAGAAAGTTGTTTCCATCACGAGGAATAGGTTAAATGTATTCATTGACATGCCTGCTCATTCAAACAGTATGTTTCTAAAGAACCACTGTTAAGTCTTTAGACCTAAGTGTAACCTACAGGAAAGGCTGTTTCAATATTGACTCTAATTTCTGACTAGTTTACTGTATTTTTTTCCTAGACTCAGGCAAGGCAAATTATCCCTTTTTGGACATTTTTTTCTGTTATTCAAGTTAAAATCGAATTGAGCCTTAAATAAAATCGAATTGAGCCTTAAATTATTTTATATATAACATCCATTGTACTTTCAAATAAGTTTTTACTTTTTTTCCTATTGGTGGCAAAAATCTAGACTCACCTTAGTAGCCTGAGCTGACATTTAGGCTCACTGTTTAATTTTGCTTTGTTTTCCTTAGAGGCATTTGTTCTCTCTCTCTCTCTCTCTCTCTCTCTCTCTCTCTCTCTCTCAATCTCTCTCTCTCCCTCCCTCCTTCCCCTTCTCTTTTGAAACAGGGTCTTGCTATGTTGCCAAGAGCCTTGCTATGTTGATGAAGCTTGCCTCTAACCTGTTATCCTCCTGTCTCAGCCTCCCAAATACTTGGATTACAGGTGTGTACCACCACACCCGACTAAAACTTAACTGTGTGTGTGGGGAGGTGTACTGGGGATTGAACCCAAGGTCATTAGACCTCTAAGCGACATCCCCAGCCCTATTTTATTTTATTTTAAACAAATTCCCTCCAAGTCAGTCGTTGAGGCTGACCTTGAACCTGCAATCCTCTTGTCTCAGCCTCCCAAGTACTGGGATTACAGGTGTGTGTCAGCTGCTTGGTTTAAAGTTTAAATTCCTTCTTTCCTTCCCTTTTTATTCCTTCCTTCTTTCCTTCCATACAGGAGATTCAATCAAGGGGCATTCTACCTCTAAGCTACACCCCCAGCTCTTTTTAAATTTATTTTAGTTTTGAAACAGGCTCTTGCTACATTCCTGAGGCTGGCCTCGATCCTCGTGTCTCAGCCTCCCAAGTAGCGAGATTACAGGTGTGTGCCACCATACACAGCTGAAGCTTAACTCAGTGCACTGATTTTTTTTGTTGTTGTTTATTTTGTTGCAACATTGGGCATTGAACCAAGGGACATTCTACCTCTAAGCTATACCTCCAGCCCTTTTTTATTCTTTCTTTCTTTCTTTCTTTCTTTCTTTCTTTCTTTCTTTCTTTCTGGTATTGGGGGTGGAACCCAGGGGCCCTCTACCTCTGGGCTACATTCCCAGACCTATTTTATATTTGAAAACAGGGTCTCAATAAGTTGCTGAGAACCTCACTAAGTAGCTGAGGCTGACTTTGAACTTTTTTGATTCTCCTGCCTCAGCCTCTCAAGTGATGGGATTACAAGTGTGCACCACTATGCCCAGCTTTTTATTCTTTATTTTATTTTATTTTATTTTATTGGTGGTACTGGGGTTCCTGGAAGCCCTTCTACCTCCGGGCTACACTCCCAGACCTATTTTATTTTTTTTTATTTGGAAACAGGGTCTCTTAAGCCAGCGAGGCTGGCTCTGAACCAGCGCGGTCCTCCTGTCCTCCTGTCTCCGCCTCCCAAGTGCAGGGAATTACAAGCATGCGCCACCACACCCGGCGCTTAGTCTATATTTTGAAAAAGGTTTTCACTAAGTATCAGAAGGCCTTACTAAGTAGCTGAGCCTGTATGCAAATCTGCAACCAACCTGTCCTCCCAAGTACTGGAATTACAAGTGTGAGCCACCACGCCCAACATGCACTGTTTTTTTGAAAATCTTTTTTGCATTTTGACTGGCTGGTCTTGCTGCCATTTTTTTTTCTGATAATGGAGATGGAACCCAGGGGCATTCTACCTCTGAGCTACACCTCCGGCCCTATTGCTTTTTATTCTAATTATTTTTGAAACAAGGTCTCACTGAGTTGCAGAGGTCCTTACTAAGTAGCTGAGGCTGGTCACAAACCGCCATCCTCCTGTCTCAGCCTCCCGATTACAAGAGTGCATCACTATGCCCAGCTTCCTGCTGCCATTTTTAACCACTAAGTTTTATGAAATTACCGGTCAAATATGACCAACAGCTTATGCTCTTTGTCCTTGAGTCCAATACAGACAACTTGGTGAAAGAGCACAAACCATTTAGTCTTTCCAATTGATGAAACCTAAAAGAGTAGGTGTCACTATCATCATTATGATTTATTTTATTCATTTATTTTTTGTGGTACTGGGATTGAAGCCAGAAGCATTCTACCTCTGAATTATCGCAGTGCTAGTTTATTTTGAAATAGGGTCTTCCTAAGTTGCAGAGGGTCCTGCTAAGTTGCTGAGGCTGGCTTTGAATCAATGATCTTCCTGTCTCAACCTCTAAGAACTGGGATTACAGGCTTGTACCACCATGCCCAGCTCGACATATTTGAGATACTTTAATTTTTTCTGTTATAAAAATTGTGATGAGTATTTTAAAATTCTTGGGCCATCCTTGTGCAAGTACCCATTAGAGGGTTTTTTTTTTAACTGGTTGTGGTAGTATATGCCTATAATCCCAGTACTCTGAGACAGTTGAATCACAGATTCAAGGCCAGCCTCAGTAAACTAGTAAGGCCCTTAGCAATTTAGCATAATCTTATTTCAAAATTAAAAAATGAAAAATAGGGCTAGAGGTATAACTCAGAGGTAGAATGTACCAGGTTCTATCCCTAGTACCAAAGCAAAACAAAAAGACTCTGTATGTGCTGAAAGTATTAGAACCATTACTGTAGGTGCTACAGATAACTTAGAATCTGAGAAATGATCTGCTCAGATCTGTATTTCAGGAAGATAACTCTGCTTGCTTTAAAATATTAACAGTATATTTCTCATAAAATACATTAAAAGTTAACAAACATTTTGTCTTAATTTCATAAAAAGATCAGTTGTCCTACACTGAGTAGTCTGCTTAATGACAATATGTTAGAAAATACAAATTTGTCAAAAAAAGGAATGGAAGGTAAAAAAGAAAAAAAGAGAAATATAGCATGTCAAACTCTGAATACTAGTGCTTCATTTATTAATCTAAATTGTAATTAAATCTTGCTTTAGTATGAAAACCACAAGCTCTGTAATACTCAAAGGAAGCAAACTTATATGAAATAAAGGCATTCCCCTAGAAGCACTGAAAATACATTTTAAATGCACCTGAATTTTCATTAAGTTATTAACATGACCGGGTAGGTAGCACATGCCTGTAATCCCAGTACTTGGGAGAATAAGACAGGAAGATCCCAGGTTCAAGGCCAGCCTCAGCAATTTGGCAAGTCCTTTCCTATCTTAGTAAGACCCTATTTCAAACTAAAAAATAAAATAGGGGCTACAGGTATAGCTCAGAGATGGAATGCCCCTGGGTTTAATTCCCAGTACAAACAAAAAAGTTATTAACATGCTCCTAGCTATATTTGATGAAGTGTGAAATAATCCAATAAGATTAGTCTTAATAGATAATGTAAGCAAAACCTGTTTGGGTCTTCAGACACTACAGGTAAAACACTATTTAATAAGTGACTTTGAAGGAAGCTATGAGGTTGGGCCTGTAATCCTTTTTGAACAAGATATTTGTAGTTTTCTAAAAGTTTAATTGTATGAGACAGTCACAGTTGGACCATAAATGATTCTTGCTTTGTTACAGTTTCATAACTCTTTGCCATTTAATATCAGTTACCAAATCATTTAAATTCTCCATATGAATGCTATATTAGTTCACCGAGAGAGTGAGATATTATAACTACAATGGCCTGAAAGCATACAGATTTCACACGCTTCACATTTCATAAGATTTTGTTGTATTAACATCTCAGGATGTATAGGGCTTTAAGATCCCATGAAAACAATAACATTTCAGAGCCCTATGCAGAGGGCTGTGGCCAGGAGCACACTGTGACCAGATTAATGTTTAACATGGTTTTGTTCTCCTGATTCACTTAGAGAGCTGGTAGATGGCAATTTTATTCTTCTTTACTGGACTGGCCTTATTGAACAATTAATTAAGGCCTGCTTTAAATTAGCTTTCAGAGTAGGGCCAGGGAGGCAAAAGCCTCGAAAACAATGGAAGCACAGCTTTGTTTGAATTTATTGGCAGAGCTGCAGCGGCTGCGTTCATGCAGGTGGGATTAACAAATGTGCCTTCTGGGGAGAGTGCTACTACTGAGAAGAAACTCATTTTCTTGATTATACTCTGAGGTTTCAAAGTGTCTAGGTACTATTAAAGAACGGATCTTATATGGTACATTCATGTGCAGTTCCATTTGTCATATTTTCTCCTCCTTTCCTCCCTTCCTCATTCCTTCCTTCCTTCCTTCCTTCGCTAAGGATTGAGCCCAGGGCCTCATGCATACTAAGCACGTGCTGTAATAAACTGAGAGCTATATCCTCAATACTCAAATTCCTTTTTTTTCCCTTGAGATAGGGTCTTTCTCTGTTGCCCACACTGGCCTCCAACTACTGAGCTCAAGCAGTCCTCCTGCCTGGCCTCTCCAGTTGCTGGGACTATAGGTGTATAGCACTGCTCACCGCTTCACATTTTCTTCAATTATGATATGTACATGGTACATGAAACACAGAACATATATGTTCACTTTTTGTGGCTGGGAATGGAACCCAGGGACATGCTACCTCCGAGCTACGCTTCCAGCCATATTTTTAATCCTTTATTTTGAAACAGAATCTCACTGAGTTGGGGGGGGGTGCTTATTCAGTTGTAGCTGAAGCTGGCCACGAACTGCCATCCTTCTGTCTCAGCCTCCCGAATGCTGGGATTACAAGTGTGTACCACCACGCCAGGCTACATATTCACTTTTAAAATGATTATAAAGTCATTGCTGAGGTGACCATCACCCAGCTCAAGGAAAATGACCAGCATTCCAAAAGCCATACCCTCACCATGTGCTTCCCACCCTTCATGTGACCTTCTCTTTTGCTCCCTTCCTTACTTGTCATTTTCTTTCTTGTTTTATTATGTTTGGGTACTAGGGATTGAACTCAAGGGCACCCTACCTCCAAGCTATGCCCACAGATCTATTTTATTTTTTAATTTGGAAACAGGGTCTCACTGAGTTGCAGAGGGCCTCACGAAGTAGCTGAGGCTGGCCACGAACCTGCATCCAGTGCATTTTGTTTTCTATCACTGAGCTAAATCCCCAGCCTTATTCTTTTATTTTAAAATAGGGTCTCACTAAATTAATGTGCAGTGACTTCAAACCTTCAAGCCTCCCATCTCAGCCTCCCCAAGTACTAGGATTACAAGCATGTGCCACTGTACCCAACTTCCAGCGAAATTTTTTTTTTAAAAAAGCCTTTTCTAGTGAGGCTCAAAGTGATGCAAACATCCATACACACATCACTTGGTATATTTCCCTCTTCATCTCACCCAGTCCCCCTTCTCCTCCCCCATACATGTTGGTGAGATGGATAGTGATGCCTTCATATATGGGGATAACATTATTTGAACTGTTCCTTCCTCAATCCTAAAAGCACAAAAAGGGGGAATGGGATTTAAGATGAATTTATAAATATTGAACAAAGACAAAGAAGATTCAATATAAATATATTATGTGACCCTGGAGACCAAAATAAATGACCAGATCAGAATTTAAAAAGTATAATTTAAGAAAACTCTTCTGAAATAAAAAGTTAAGTGAAATCACATATTGAATAACAATAACCAAAAAAAGGTCTTTTTTAGAGACCTCGTGAAAATTAAGAGACCAGAGGATAGAGAAATGGGATTGGGGGAGAGAAAAAGGGAGGGAAAGGGAAAGTAGGGAAAAGAAAACAGACCAAATAAGGTGATAAAGTGGTACACAATGCACCACTAAAAGATTAGTGTGAAAGTGTCTTTTCCATATTTACTTCTCCTTTTTTTTTTTAACTTGAGGCCCTTCTAACTCTAAATGCTTTTGAACATGTCTACTTTTTCCTTCTGGGACTTTCTGCTAAGTGAAGTCTGAGAACTGATACTGGCCCCCCCCCTTTTTTTAACTGACCTGCCTGACCCCCGTTTGGTGGCATGTGTTTAGATGAGACTACATCTTTAAGGCTTTGGTGCTCGGTTAAAAATCGTCCTTTCTCCAAGGCTGGTCCAAGGGTCTGGTCACGTGATTCCAACAGTGACATCACACTCTGACCGCCGGGGGAGCACTGGTGGCTCTTTAGGTGGCGTTTGTTGCTGTGAAAGGCAGTGAGCGAGCACAGAGAGGGCGCCTTCTCTAAAAGCGCCTCAACCTAAATGACTAAATGCGGGCTGCCAAGGTTATTTCTTCCTTGAGGCAGAGAAACAGAAAACTGTGATTGAAGGTAAGCAGACTTGAGCCCAACCCAGGACCAACGCGTGCCCCCGGGAGCAGGGGATCTGGAGAATCCAAGCAGTGTGTAGTAGAATTATAATCAGTGCCTGCCCTTTGCGAGGGGCCTGGCAATTGCGTCTCTAACAGGAGAGCGAGCAACGACAAAGAAGGATGATGCGGTGGTGCTCATGTTACCTAGTGATGTAATAGGATTCTTTCTTTCCTGCCAGGACGCTGTTGCAGATCCTCATTTTGCCTTAAGATCTTTAAAGCCGGGGGCCTCATTTGATATATAGCATAACATTTGATAGCTCCGGATGCTTTTGAAAATCAGTTTCACAAAATCCTTTCTGTTTCTTTTTATTCTTCTTCCTAAAGGAACTCTTAAACCAGAGCAAACGCAATGCAACATTAACCTGCCTTAAAAAGTCAATTTCTGATTGTGTTCATGTCAGCATTTGACTTGAGAATGGAAATAGCTTGGCCTCTCCTCTCCCCCACATGCACTTCATTCTCTGTCTGCCCTGATTTCCTAGCTGGCTTTCCCCCTTCCAAACTCTCAAACAACATACCAGCTTTCATCTTTATCAGCCTGACACTGACATGATAGGAAACGCTGGACGGGTGATTCAACAGCCATCCATTGCACAGCCAGGTAGGAGTGAAGATATGGAAAGGACTTTGGTTTGGGGTTTTAAGATTAACTTGTTCACTACCTCCATGCCACTTCCCTGTCCCACCCCCACCCTCCAGATCCTTTGGACTCAGCTGAGCTTTTCCTTTCAAATGTGTACATTTGCTAAAGTATGCTGAATTAGTACACTTCTAAAGACTTCCAATTGGTAAAACCCAGACAGCTTGGTGTGTGTATTTAAACTTGTCCCATGGTGGTGGTGAGGCTGTCTGGAAGGAGTTTCTAGAAAAGGTGGGCATGTAGAAGGGGACAGGGGGTCAGCTCAGGCCTTCTGTGCAGAGGAGTTCATTACCAAACAGTCTGGAGGGAGCCTTGTCACTGCCAAGGTGGGTGCTGCAAATATCAGCTTTGGCTGAATGAATTAGATGATGGTATTACTTTGCAATTTTTCCCTGTGTGCATCTGCATAAATTCCTCAATACTGTTTTAAATTTTTGTCTAATAGCAAAATACTGTTTCATCAGGTGATACTGCCAGAATATTTTGAACATGTATGTTAAGCATTACTAACCATGTGTGGGCACAACTACTTAATTTAAATCCTTCTCCCTCATTCATCAAATGCATTTTGGTTTTGGCTGATAATTTATCAAGTATCAGGTATGTGCCAGACACTGTGGAGAAGGCAATGGTGAATCATATATAGAGTTAACAATAAAAAGAACTTTAATCTAGAAAAGAAGATACACATCCACATAAGTAATTATAATGGCAGGTGGGCAGATGAACGTGTTTTTTTTTTCCTGTCATTTTAACACTGAGCCATGCACAATTCTCTAATCTCAACTTGTAAATCTTAGATTTTCTGGCATACTTAGAGTTGATACAAGCCCATTATATCAGGGATCAAAGTCTTCCACCAAAAGGGAAATTTGTACATTCCAGCTGGCTTAACTCTTGAGAAGGCTGACTTTCTTCCTTTGGAGTCCTCAGTCAGGCAATAGCCACCTGATAGGCATGAATTATTGCTCTATAAATGCAAAGTGATTCTTGATGTGATATGTCTGCAGAGACCTTTGCCCCCCCTTTTTTTGTGGTACTGGGAGTGGAACCCAGAGACTTTCTACCTCCGGTCTATATTCCCAGACCTATTTACTATTTTATTTGGACACAGGGTCTCACTAAGTTGCTGAGAGCCTCACTAAGTAGCTGAGGCTGGCTTGGAACCCGTGCGATCCTCCTGTCTCAGCCTCCCAAGCGCGGGGATTACAAGTGTGCGCCACCACGCCTGGCACCCTTTGGACCTTTTGCCTCTCTTTCACGAACTGAAATACCTAAGGTGCTCCAACTCCTTCCTGTTATTTTTCCACAAATCCTTTCACATTGCACATCAACTCTTGTCATTTCACATTTATACTGTCACTCTCATCCGTCCCTTTCCATTCACACTGCCTTTGAGCCCAGACAACAAACACTTGTGTGATGGAAGGCCCGCCAGGTGATCATATTGCTTTATCAGCACATCCTGTCTAGTCATTGATAAAGACTCACTTTTTGGAGGTCAGAATGAAGGTAAAATTGTTAAAAATGCCTGAAGAACTAATATGTCTATTTTCCTGTTCAATGCAGGGGACAAGTCATACAATGGTGGAGGAATAGCCTCTTCAAACAGGGTCATGGACTTCTTGGAGGAGCCGATTCCTGGCGTAGGAACCTATGATGATTTCAATACAATCGACTGGGTGAGAGAGAAGTCTCGAGACCGAGATAGGCACCGAGAGGTAAGACAAAGATGGTCCATGAGTGTTAGGAAACACCAGGGGAAGAAGTTAACATATTTTTCTATTATTTACTTTATTCATCTCTGGGTGTGACTAAATCTGGTTTCTATTGTCAATATAGGGTTTTGTTGTTAACAAATTTTTTATTTTAAATTTATTTATTTATTTATTTATTTATTTATTTATTTATTTATTTATTTACTGGAGACTGAGCCCAGGGACATTTACCTCTGAGTTACATCCCTAGCCCTATTTTTAAATTATTTTTTATTTATTTATTTTTGGTGGTACTGGGGTTCCTGGAAACCCTTCTACTTCTGAGCTATACTCCCAGACCTATTTTGTATTTTTTATTTGGAAACAGGGTCTTTTAAGCCAGCACGGCTGGCTTCGAACCTGTGGGATTCTACTGTCTCCGCCTCCCAAGCGCGGGGATTATAAGCATGCACCACTATGCCCGGCTTTATTTTTTATTTTGAAATAGGATCTCACTAAGTTGCAGAGGTCCTCACTAAGTAGCTGAGGCTGGCCATGAACCTGCAATCCTCCTGTTTCAGCCTCCCAAGTATTAAGATTACAAGCCTGCACCACCATACCCAGCTCTTTATTGTTTTATTTTTAAAAGAGTCTCACCAAATGGCTGAAGCTGGCCTCAAATCTGTGATTCTCCTGTCTCAGCCTCCTAAGTACTGGAATTATAGGCATGTGCCACCACCCCCTTCTTGAAGGCATCTTTTTTCTTGTACTGCACATAATATTTTATTCTGCCACTCAAAAGTGAGCATTTAGATATATCACTTTTTGAGAATTTTGCTATCCATAAATATATTTTTTGAAAAATTATCCTATATATGCTGGGCGTGGTGGCTCACGCTTGTAATCCCCGCGCTTGGGAGGCAGAGACAGGAGGATCGCGCAGGTTCGAAGCCAGCTGCGCACACTGGCTTAAGAGACCCTCTTTCCAAATAAAAATGTAAAAATAGGTCTGGGAGTGTAGCCCAGAGGTAGCAGGGCTTCCAGGAACCCCAGTACCACCAAAAAAAAAATTATCCTATATATGAATATACTCTCTTATATCTTACTATTAATATTATAATTGTGAAAAATTATAGGACTTGTGACATACAATAGTATTAACACCATGAACCATTACAATGTTTAAATTAAAAATTTTAAAAAATGTATGTGGTTGGCATGTTAGATAAAATGGTTCTTTTATTTTTTATTAAAATTTTATTGATGCATCATAATTGTACATGCTATCAAGATTCATAGTTATACATTCACATATGCATATAATATTATTTGATGTGTTAAAAGGATTCTTTAAAAATTATATTTAATGCCGGGCGTGGTGGCACATGCTTGTAGTCCCCGCGCTTGGGAGGCAGAAACAGGAGGATCGTGTAAGTTTGAAGCCAGCATTCGCTGGCTTAAAAGAACCCTGTTTACAAATAAAAAATATAAAATATGTCTGGGAGTGTAGACCGAGAAGGGTTCCACCCCCAGTACCACCAAGAAAACTTATATTTAATAATTTGTCTTTCTATAGTAAAAGATTGAAAAGGAACTGTACAGCCCTAGACTGGTGATAAATGCCTTTGCAGAGGTGAAATCAGTGTTGGAGGAGAGCAGCAAAGTAAATATCAAAGATCTTCCTCCTTCATTGCACCTCTGTTTTATGATTTTTCCACAGAAGCAAGTCTTTTTTGTGGTACTAGGGATTGAACCCAGGAGCATTCTACCTCCAAGCTAGATCCCAAGTCCTTTTTATTTTTTGTTATGAGAAAAGGTCTTGCTAAGTTGCTAAGGCTGGCCTCATACCTGCAATCCTCTTGTCCTAAACGACCAAGCAGTGGGATTACAGCCTTGAGCCACCAGACCCAGATCTAGAATCATTTTTTTAAAACTAAGAAAAGCATATGGGCTCTTTTTTAAAAGAATAAAAGGAAAAACTTCTTATAGCCTTATTGTTTACTGAAACATACAGGATAAACTCCTTATGATTGTAGCTTTTGTACAGCCAAAAAACCCAAGAAAATTTATGTACTCCAATGAAACCACAAGATGAACAAAATTCAGTTTAAGGACATTCATTAATTTGATAGCTAATAGATGGTACATAGGACCACGGCAAAGGTTCATTTGAATTTGGCAAGAGAAGTTACCCACTTCTCTTCAAAGTACTGTGAAACTCTCTCAGAGCAGCCTGCCAAAGTCATTTGCCTTTAACGTGTTGCCTGGTATCATTTTAATTAGGGAATCATGATTTCTAGTTTGTGTAAGGGCCACAATGAAGAGCTTATTTAAATAGTTAGGTGCCCAGCCGGGCATGGTGGCGCACACTTGTAATCCCCACGCTTGGGAGGTAGAGATAGGAGGATCACGCAGGTTTGAAGCCAGCCTCGCTGGCTTAAGAGATCCTGTTTCCAAATAAAAATAATATAAAATAGGTCTGGGAGTGTATCCCGGAGGTTGAAGGGCGTCCAGGAACCCCAGTACCACCAGAAAAAATAAGTAAATGCCGGGCGTGGTGGCGCATGCTTGTAATCCCCTCGCTTGGGAGGCAAAGACAGGAGGATCGCGCAGGTTCGAAGCCAGCCACGTGCGCTGGCTTAGGAGACCCTGTTTCCAAATGAAAATGTAAAAATAGGTCTGGGAGTGTAGCCCGGAGGTAGAAGGGCTTCCAGGAACCCCAGTACCACCAAAAATAAATAAATAAATAAATAAATAAATAAATAAATAAATAAATAAAAATTTAGGTGCCCAACCCCAGCAACTGTCAGAATCATTTCTTCAGGCCCCAGTAGGAGTAGTCTCCTCCCTTGCTTCTTCCCCTCCCCTTTCCTCCCTTCCTTCCTTCCTTCCTTTCTTGCTTCCTTCTTTCCTTCCTTCTCTCTTTCTATATTTTGGTACTGGGGATTGAACCCAGTGGCATTCTACCTCTGAGCTACATCCTCAGCCCTTTTTATTATTTTTTATTTTGAAACAAGGTCTCACTAAGTTTTTGAGACTGGCACAAACTTGTGATCCTCTTGTCTCAACCTCCTGAGTACTGTGATTACAGGTATGCACCACTATGCCTGGCTTTTTTTTTTCTCTCTAATGATTTCTGCTTGGATTCTCGATTTTCGTTTAAAAGTTTTATTTTATTGGTACATTATAATTATACATCATAATGAGGTATAGTGTGATAACATACATGCACAAAACATTTGGTGAGCTTCCCTCCAATTGCACTATACTCCCTCCCCTTCTCCATACAAGTCATTGAGATTGGTATTGATAATTTCATATATGTACATGAAATGAATTACATGAGGCATATTACATGAAACATGTAAACTGTTACCTTCATTATATCTCTATCTCCCCTCTTCACTAATCCTCTTCCATCACTCCACTGGAATCTCTACTCCTTTAAAGGTCTCTTTTGTTACCTAATTCCTCTTTAGCTACCACATGTGAAATAAAAACTCTTATACACTGTTGATGGAACTGCAAATTTAAAATTTGATTGTTAAACTGACCTTGTTTTCTCCTGAGTTCATGATTTCCTCCTCTCAGAGCCAAGAAAATCTCCTGAGCAGTCAGGTAGAATGCACTTTTCTTTTCTTTCTCAGTGCTGGGAATAGAACCCAAGCCTTGGTGAATCCCAGACAAACACTGTACCACTGAGTTCCACCCACAGCCCTCGAATTTTATTCTTAGCATTTCTCTGGTTCTAAATGGTTTTTGCACAAACACCTGAAATCCAGGACATCACGTTGCCACTGGTACAGGTTTTGAGGAAATATCTTCTTAATCCTTGGAATTGTGAAAATTACGCCGAGTTTCTTTATCACAACTCAAAAGGGCGATCTCTGTAAGACATTCTATGTTTGTCATAAGATTTCTGGAGCACACACATCCCATTTCTGTCTATCATATCATATGGATTTGTCAGGCAGCCTTTAGAACTGCCTTTATTATTTCTGCTTTCAGAGTTCAGTTTGTCATCTGTTGCATATTCAACATGTTATTCAAATTGTGAGAGTCACCTGTGCTATGACAAGGGCACATTTCTCAAAGTAATAGCTACATCTGAGGTAAATGATACCAATTACTAATCAGAACCCAAAGTGTATTTCTCACATAGTCCATGTGGATTTTTTTTAGCATTAACTGTTCATTCTCAGAAAAGAAACAATATCACAAGGAAAAATGTAACCTCATCTATTTTCAGCACTGAAATTGGAAACTTAAAGTCATAAGTCATAATGCATTTTAAAACTCCTTTTGAATTTTTCATGATTTGTTGTTATTTGTGACGTGACAGTAGAGGAAGATAAGGTAGCTAAATCAACTATTTTGTGAATAAGAAAATAGTGGTACAGAGATGGAGGAAGTACCAGTGACAAAGCAATCAGAGTGTTCTGAAAATGTGAGTCAGAGCTGGGCATGGTGGCACACATCTGTAATCCTAGTACTTGGGAGACTGAGATAGGAGAAATGCAGGTTCACGGCCAGCCTCAACAACTTAGAGAGGCCCTCCACAACTTAATGAGATCCTTTGTCAAAATAAAAGAACAAAATAGGGCTGGGGCTGTAGCTTGGAGGTAGAATATCCTAGATTTATTCCTCAGTACCACAATCAATCAATCAGTTAATCAATGTGAGGCAGGCATAGTGGCACACACTTATAATCCCTGTACTTAGAAGGCTGAGACAGGAGGATCACAGGTTTGAAAATAGCCTCAGCAATTTAGTGAAACCTTGTTTTTATTTATTTATTTATTTATTTATTTATTTATTTATTTTGCGGGTCTGGGGATGGAACCCAGGGACATTCGACCTCCGAGCTACACCCCCTGCCCTAATTTTTATTCTTTTATTTTGAAACAAGGTCTCACTGAGTTGCAAAGGGCCTCACTAAGTAGCTGAGGCTGTCTGTGAACCGCGATCCTCCGGTCTCAGCCTCCCAAATGCTGGGATTACAAGCGTGCACCACCACACCTGGGTAGTGAGACCTTGTTTTAAAATAAAAAAATAAAAAGAGCTGATGGTTCAGCTCAGGGGTGGAATGCCCTAGGGTTCAATCCCCAGTACCCATACCCAAATGTGAACACTGAGCCAAGTGTGGTGGCCTGTGCCTATAACCCCAGTACTTGGGAGGCTGAGGCAGGAGGATCACAGATTCGAGACCAGTGTGGAGCTACTTAGCAAGACCCTATTTCCAAGGGGCTGGGTGTGGTGGTGTACGCTTGTAATCCCAGCATTCGGAAGGCAAAGACCAGACCAGAGGATCACGGTTGGTGGACAGCCTCAGCTACTTAAAGCAGCCCTTCACAATTCAGTGAGACCCTGTTTTAAAAATAAAAATACTAAATAACAGGGCTAGGGGTATAGCTCAGAGTTACAATGCCCCTAGGTTCCATCCCCAGTAAAGCAAAAAAGACCCTATTTCCAAATAAAATTAGGAAGGTCTTGAATTGTGTTTCAATGGTAGAATGCACCTGTATTCCATCCCCCAGCACAACACACACACACACACACACACACACACACACACACACACACGAAATGTGGACCCATGAAGGGTTAAATTGACAAGGCTAGTACTAAAAAATAAAGTTCTGGATTCTTTTTTCTTTTTGTGGTACTGGGGATTTAAATCCAGGGGTGCTCTACAACTGAACTACGCTCTCTGCCCTATTTTGCTTTTGGTTTTTGTTTTTAAATTTTGAGACAAGATCTTGCTAAGCTCTTGAGGTCAGGCTGGCCTCAAACTTGTGATCCTCTTGCCTTAGCCTCCGTAGTAATTGGGATTACAGTTGTATACTATCTCACCCAGGTTTTCCTCATCTTCTGATAGCCTCTGATAGTGTCCTGCAGATTTCTTAAAATGAAAGAGCTGCATCACTGATGTCACTTAGTATATGTGATCAATGTACAATTAGGAGTATATGGGATTATGTCTCAGAATTTGCTTCAGCTGAATCACAGCCTTATGACATAAACCTCAAGTGGTACTTTCTTCACTCAAATATGCCGGTGTTTATTTTTTATAAGACAAAGTGATTTCTGGTAGTGCAGTGACTGTCCTTAGGATAGTAGATTTTCAGGAAAGAAAGAAATCCTTATAATGAACAGAACAGGTTGACACTCTAAGAAATTAGCAGCTAAATAGGGAATCCCTGCATAAGGTACTTGTGAGCAATATAGTACTGTGATGAAAGTGGAGTTCACTATGTCTCAAAGTTCTTAGTGCATGCCTATCATCCCTGAACTTGGGAGGCTGAGACACAAGGACTGCAGGTTCAAGACCAGCCCTAGCAAGTTAGCAAGACTCTCAACAACCTGGTGCAACCCTGTTCGAAAAATAATTAAAGGGCTAGGGGCATAGCTCAGAGGGATAATGCCCCTGGATTCAATCCCCAGTATATACGTACATACACGTGCACACGCACACACACACACACACACACACACACACACACACACACACTGTTCTTGATGAAATTGTTTTAGCTAAAGATTGTGAGAAGTAACTTTCAATTGGTCTCTCTTCCCAGATCATTCGTCGTTGTATTTCTTTACTAGGAAACTTTGAAGTGAAGGGAGGGTATGTGTAAAGTATATTGATGTTTTCTCATTTCCCCCTAGATTACCAATAAAAGCAAAGAGTCAACTTGGGCCTTAATTCACAGTGTGAGCGATGCTTTTTCTGGCTGGTTGTTGATGCTCCTCATTGGACTTCTATCAGGTATAGTAAACTCTGTCAGTCTTCAAAGCAGATCTCCCAGGACTGTATCACAGCCCTCCCCCAAATTATGAACAAGATTGAGGTCTCTGTTTTCCCACCTGAAATGCATTGCTAGGCATTTCAGCAATTTTTTTATTTTTTATTTTTTATTTTTTTAATTTTAATTTTAATTTTTATATTTTTATTGGTGCACTGTATTCATACATCATAGTAGGATACATACTTTTGTAGACATACATGCACACTTTTCCCAGTCAGCCCCCACCCAATCCCCACCCCATTCTCTCCCTATCCCTCCCTCCCATGCTTGGCTTAGTAGTTGACATCTAGTATTATGGCAATTTATCTAAAATTAAAAATGATAATCTCACATAACAGTTTCATTTGTCTGATACCAAGCTTTTGATGACTTAAAGATAACATTTCAATATTTCTTTTTGCTTTCTTTCTTACCAGAGAATATTTTTTTCTATTTTTTAGGTGAAACTATCATATATTTATATATTTATTTTTCAGAAAAAAATCTATCCTAATATGGAATATGGACTCTAGGTACCCACAACGATCTTGAAAAAGAACAAAGCTAGAAGATATATATTTTCTGATTTCAAACCATATAAAGCTACAATAATTGAAACAGTGTAGTACTATTCTAAAGGCAGATATATAAACCATTGGAGTTAAATAAAAGCCTAGAGCTAAATTCTTCCCTATATTGTCGTTATTTTTGACAAGGTTTCCACGAACATTTGGTGGTGGAAATATTAATCTTTTAACTAAATATTGTTAAAAAATAATAATTACATGGAAAAGAATAAAATTGGACCCTTACCTAATCCCATATACAAATATTAACTCAAAATAGATAATAGACCTAAATATAAATCTTAAGACTATAAACTTTTAGGAGAAAATCTGGGTCCTAAAACCTCACAACATTGAAATTGGCAGTGATTTCTTGGTTATGATTTCAATGGCACAGGCAACAGAGGAGTATACAAGCTCCCTAAAAAATAAAAAAGTTATTGTATATCCAAAGACAATGTAAACAGAGTTAACAGTTACTAATAGAATGGGAGAAAATATTTCCAAATGCTATATCTGAAGGTATATTAATATTCCAACTAGAAGTCCTAGAAATTAACAACAATAAAGGCAAACAATACCCTTTAGAGATAGGTAAAAGACTAACATAAATAATGAATCTCCACAGATAACCAATCTTAGTTGTCTGTTGGATGGAAAATCTTGTTTCTCTAGTTCTGGAATGTGTTACCTATTTCTTCTTTGTTGTTAATCTCTTTGAGTATTTTCTCTAGTGCTGGTTTTGAAGACATAAATTCCTTCAGTTTCTGTTTGTCATGGAAGCTTCTTATTTCTCCATCTAATTTGATAGAAAGTTTTGCTGGGTAGGAAATTTTTGGCTGGAAGTTGTTTTCTTTCAGAGTTTGGAATATGTTACTCCAAGCCCTTCTGGCTCTCATAACTTGGTTTGGGAAGTCTGGAGTGATTCTAATTGGTTTGCCTCTGAATGTCACTTGGTCCTTTGCTTTTGTTGCCTTTAAGATTCTCTGCTTGGCTTCCACATTGGTCATTTTGACAATTATGTGGCGTGGGGATCCTCTTCTCCGATCCTGTCTAAAGGGAGTTCTATAAGTTTCCTGGACCTGTGTATCGACCTCTTGCTCTATGTCTGGAAAATTTTCTGCTATTACTTCCTTGAAGAGATTGTTGATCCCTTTGGTTTCACTTTCTTTTCCCTCCTCTATTCCAATTATTCTTAGGTTAGCTCTCTTAAAATGGGCCCATATTTCTTCAATATCAGATTCCTGCTGTCGGATATTTTTTTCTAGATTAGAAACTATGCATTCATTTTTGGATTGCTCATCTTCTAAGAGCGAGATTCTGTTCTCCATGTGTTCTAATCGGTTGTTTGTGCTTTGAATTGAGGCCTTTACTTCATTAATTGCAACCTTTATCTCTTTTTAGCTCTCTCTGAATTCTTTTCGAAGCACCTCTATTATTTCTACAGTTATTTACCTGATTTGATCTTCTAGAAATCTCTGATTTTCAGTTTTATCGGGTTCTGATGTTGTGGGGTTGTGGGCATTTATTGCTTCAGTATTATTCCTCTTTCCCATGACTTCGGATGTTTGTGCCTTCTCTGGGTTCTTCCCTTGGGTCACTATGACTTCACTTAAGGTGTTCTGGATCTCGAATCAGTAGTATCTCAGACCCCACTACTCCTTTACTGGGTTTTATCACAGAGTCTCCGACCCATGGAGTCTATAGAGGCTGCTTTAAACTATGGGGGGGTGCCAGGTTGCACGTTCTCCTATGGTGTGATATCTCTGCCACCGCCCCTCCCCCACTGGGTCAAGACCCAGGGAGTACAGTACTGGGATTTCTCCTCTGTGGCCCGCAGTTTGACTCACTGTTCTTGAGTACGCAGATGTAGCTGTACTGGCCTCGCTGAATTCGGTGCTGCTGCCGCTGGTGGCAATATGGCGCAGCTGCTACGCCCTCGGCTGTGGGGCTGGTGTTTTTCTTCTTGGTTTTGATTTCCACTCTGAATCCCTGCAGCGTGTGCTGAGCTCGGCCACTGGGAGCTTTAGATGCTCTCTGCACAGAGAAATCCCGCCTGGCTATTCCGCAGTGGCTCACCTCAGCTTGCTGTAGCCGTCCCGTGGATTCGCTGGTGCCGCCGGCAGTATGGCGCTGCTGCCGCGTCTGCCGCATCCTCGGGCGTGAGGCCGGTTATCTCCTCTGTGGCTCTGTTCTCAGTCTGCTTTCTCTCTGGAGCCTGGTGATGTTTTGTTTCACTGGTGATGGTGTTTTCTGGCTATGAAAGGCGCTGATTTTGTGGTAATGGAGATTTGTTGTTAGCGGGGCTCTTAAGCCCTGCTTTTCTCGGTCACTATCTTCCCGGAAGTCTTTTATTTTTTTTAATTTATTTTTATTGGTGCATTGTAATCATACATCACATTGGAATACAAGACTTAAGAGGATATACAAGCACACATCATCCAATTAGCCTTCATCCATTCCCCATCCCATTCCCTCCCCCTCCCTCGATCCCATGCTTGTTTGGTGATTAACTTTGATACATTTGTTTATGTACCTCCTGTGTTTTAAAGAGGCTCCACCCTCTAATTGGGTAGCCAGGCCACTACTGGGGCCATCAAGAGTGGGATCGGTATTTGCAACGCAGCATGCACAGAGAAATATCGCAGAAAATAAAAACCAGATGCTTCCCCTAATCAGCAAAAACTAGGAGGAAAGGGGCAACAGGAAGAGTTCGAGCTATGGAAAGGGCCCTATAGCAAAGCATTTCAGCAATTTTAGAAAGGTCGATGTCCCCATCTGTAAAGGAGTACTAATACCTGCGTCACCTACCTTAAATAAAAGGGAACATGCATTTAAACACCCTATACTATGAGATACCATATCCATTTAAAGGTAATGTTAGTCCTGCATTTCAGCCCCTGTCTTGAGGAGGAAACCTTTTGTTGGAGATAATAAATTTTTTTTGAAGCAGGTTTCTTTATTCACTAGTGAAAGCTCTGCAAGCAGTGCTTCAGTCAGGTCTGAAAACTGATCATTGAACATCCAAGATCTTTTATACATTTGGTCACCTAATATTGGGAGGGGAGGGGTAGGTATGAGATGTGGATAATCGGCTTTTTAAAAACACATTCTGATTGGAGTTTAGGAGACATGAGGCAGAAGACTTCCTGAGACCCTGAGACCTTCGGTAGCTGTTTCATGTGCGCGTGTGCGTGCGTGCGTGCGTGCGTGTGTGTGTGTCTGGGAATTGAACCCAGGGGCATTCTACCTCCAAACTATACCCCAAACCCTATTTTATTTTATTTTTATTTTGAAGCAAGGTTTCACTAGGTTTCTGAGAGCCTCACTACTTGCTGAGGCTGTCCTTGAACAAGTGATCCTCCTGTCTCAGCCTCCCAAGTACTGGAAGGACAGGCATGTGTCACCAGGCCTGACTTGGTAGCTGTTTCTTAAACTTTCTTCTACTCTGATTTGATGGTACAGAAATGCATGTAAGATATGGTTCAGCCTCTCAAAGTGCTCCCCATTGAATTCTTTCAATGTGGCTAAGGATGGGATGGTTCCACTTTTTCCTATAAACTCCATTAGCCTTCTTCACTATCCCCCCAAATAATCGAGGTTGATTATTCCTCATCCAAAATGCCTGAGACCAGAAGTATTTTGGATTTCAGGGTTTTTTTCTTAAATTTTGAAGTATTTTCATCGACATAGTATGTATTTGGGGGAAGTGACCTAAATCTAAAGATTAAATTCAGTGTGTGTGTGTGTGTGTGTGTGTGTGTGTGTGTGTGTATTGTGTATTACTGGGGATTGAGCCCAGGGCCTTGTGCATGCTAAGTATGCACTTTACCACTAAGCTACACCCTTGCACCCATTCAGTTATATATACACACACCTCATGCCATGTCTATATATAAAGGCATCACTGCCAATCTCATTAACGTGTATGGGGAGGGAGGAAAGTGGGTTGGGTTGGTATGCAGAGGGAAACACACTAAGTGATGTGTGCATGTATGAATATATCATTTGGAACCTAACTACGATGTACAATTGCAGTGCATCAATAAAAGTATATTAAAAAGATAAGGCCTAGGAAGATCTGAAATAAAAGTATATCAGAAAGCTAGAGGAAATGGTATTAGATGGTAGTTCAATAGCCCAGGATCTAGGGGTTTTTTGTTTTTTGTTGTTGTTGTTGTTTTGTTTGTTGCTTTTTTTTTTTGGTGGTACTGAGGATTGAACTCAGGGGCATACCACCTCTGAGCTACATCCCCAGACAATATTTATTTATTTATTTATTTATTTATTTATTTATTTATTTATTTGAAACAGGGGCTCACTAGGTTGCAGAGGGCCTCATGAGGTAGCCAAGGTTGGCTGCAAACCTGCAATCCTCCTTTCCCAGCTTCCCAAGTACTGAGATTATAAATGCGCACCACTACACCTGGCTGGCAGCTGGGATTTGAACCCCATCCTTGCTAATTTAGTGGCTTTAATAATAGCTTTGCTGATCTGGGCATGGTGGCACACTCCTGTAATCCCACTACTGGGAAGGCTAAGACAGGAGGATTACAGATTGGAGGCCAGCCTCAGCAATTTAGCAATGCCCTGTTTTAAATTTTTTAAAAAAAAAATGAAAAGGACTGGGGGTGTAGCTCAGAGATTAAGCCCCTGAGTTTAATCTCTAATACAAAGAATTATCCTTTTTAATGTTTGTAACTTTTGGCAAGTTTCTTATTAACCATGAAACTTTTAGTTTACTGACCTGTCAAAGAAAGCTAATAAAAGTACCTATGGCAAGAATTTACTATAAGGATTAAATGGGATATGGTACTTTAGCACAGTGCCCATTCATTAATCATACTGCTGATGTTGTTACCTAGAGATAATAATTCAGCCAGGCATGATGGTGCATACTTATAACATCAGTACTGGAAAGGTTGAGACAGGAGGATCACAGGTTCATAACCAGCCTCAGCGACTAGAGATACTAATTCATGAGCCATGAAATAGAAAATAACTTCAGCAAGTAAGGAATGAATCATTCATAGCTGGGTTTTCCAAACTCATCAAGGATATAGGTCGGGAAATTTCTTCTGTAAAGGGGCCATATAAATGAGTACTTTAGGATTTCTGGACCCATTGTTCTCTGTAGCATAGCTCAATTGCTGATACGGCAGGAAAGCAGCTACAGAATAGAGGTAAACAGATGAGCTTACCTGCCACCAGGACACCTTCCCTTAAAAATAAAGGCTTTGGCCAGGAAAGGCGGCTGATGCCTGTAATCCCAGTACTTAGGAAACTTAGACAGGAAGATCACAGGTTCAAAGCCAGCCTCAGCAACTTAGCAAGGCTCTTAGCAACCTAGTGAGACCCTGTTTCCAAATAAGAGAAAATTACAAATAAAATAGGACTGAGAGGGAACCTCAGAGGTAGAACATCCCTGGGTTCAATCCCCAGCACCAAAACAAAACAAAAGCTTGAAATGGTAACAAGGGCAAGGGACAGCATTTTATACTTTGGAGCTAATTAAACTTGTACCTAAGAATGAAAGAGCTTATTGAGAGAAGTAGGAGAGGTGGAAGTAGAAGGGAAGACAGGACTGAAAGTTGCAGCATTAGGTAAAATGAGATCCACAAGGTGAGGCCACTGGTGAGGAAACCAAGCTCTAGAACATCATGTCAGTTTTGGGAATCTGGGAAATAAGAGGTAGAAGGACGAGAAGGCTGGGGGCTGTGGTGCCCAATAGAAGTGTCAAAGTGCTCAATGCGATCAGGTTATTCCAGTATGTAGATAGCCCATGCTAACACTTTCAGTACCTTCTCAAACACTCACATGGCACAGCCCCTTGCCTGCTGGAATGCAGGCATCATATCCTCCACTTGTTAATATATTTCTTGTCACTAGGTGGTCAGCGAATATTTTTCTTTCCCTCATACACAAGGGCATTTTGTGTTTAAGCACTGGAGAGCAACAATAGAAGCAGTGTGTTGGATGCAGGAACAGTCTTGAGACTTCAGGGGCTGTGAATTTTATGATGTCTTTCCTATTTCCCCGACGCACGATTCTGGGCCTTTTAATTTCTCTATGCCAGAGTTTGTTCATCTGGATGGCAAAAAATGGCGAGAAGGCCAGAATCAAAAGTACTGTAACCATCTTTAACCCTATCAGTGTGGTAGCCATAGTGCACATGTCCACAATTCATTCATTATTTCCTCCTGATTTTCTTTGAAGAATATTCCTCCTCACTGAGAAAAATTGAGAATGTTTATGGCCTAGGTTCTGGAGGATTCAACATGTCTAAAGTTTCATCTGACCTTCCATGCATATCACAGTTGTGGAACATTTTTTGTTTTTTGTCACATCAGACATTGAACCCAGGGTTGCTCTACCACCCAGCTACACCCCCAGGCCCCCTTTGTTGGTACTGGAAATTGAACCTAAGGACATTTCACCTCTGAGTTACACCTTAGTCCTTTTTATAATTTGGAACGAGATTTCACTTACGTTCCCACACACTGACCTTGAACCTATAAATTCTTCTGTTTCAGTCTCCCAATGCTGGGATTACAGGCATGTGCCACCACGCCTGGCACAGTTTGTGCTTTTTTTTTTATAAATGCAATTCCCTTTGCCTAGTATGCCTTCCTGCCATTGTGCAAGTTCCCTTGACTATGGAGCAAAAATCCTGCCATTCAGGCTTAGCCCTACTGCCCAGAATCTCTGTTGGCTCTTCTCCCCAGCCATCTCAAATAAATCCCTTTAGAATGTTTCTTCATGTGGCCGATTTGCATCTTTTCAACATTGTATATATAGTAAGAATAAAATATTCTTGAATACGCTTTACTGTTTTTAAGGATCAGTGTTAACAAATCCACAAACACTGCTTTAAAGACAAATCCACCAACATCTTGCTCCTACCCACCAGCCATTCTGCTTTCTCCTGAATCCCTCCTGTATACAAATTCTATAGACACCAGCACTCCAAAATGACATAGTAAGTGAAAACCAAGCAAAAAGCTAATCAGAGAGGTGGCAGAAGAAATGGGAAAGCATATGCTTCTCCATTATTTTTATTCTTCTTCCCCCATTTTGTTTTCTTTTGTTGCTAACGAAGTTCATTGTGATTACTGAAAAACGAATTTTCAGAAATGAAATTTAACTTTGGCCTTCTCTTCCCTCCCACCAAAATCAGGTTCACTAGCTGGGCTGATAGACATCTCTGCCCACTGGATGACAGACTTAAAAGAAGGTATATGCACAGGGGGATTCTGGTTTAACCATGAACACTGTTGCTGGAACTCAGAGCACGTCACCTTTGAAGACAGAGACAAATGCCCAGAGTGGAATAGCTGGTCCCAGCTTATCATCAGCACGGAGGAGGTAACTTGTAGAAATGATTTCCAAAATGCTAAATTTGATTTTTATGTTTATTTAATTTCTGGTACTCTAGGCGTGGCAGTTGTGGAATCTTCCCCAGTTTTTCTTTTCGCAAAAAGGAGAACCTATGCCAGCTGCCTTGTTCTTGTGGCTTAAGGTCTGCTCTATTTCCTTTTCTTCTGATGAGTGGAATTGTTGCTTATCTTTAAAATTTTGGTTTGTTGACCCAGTGTGATGGTGCTGGTGCATACCTGTCATCCTGGTACGTGGGAGGCTGAGACAGGAGGAGTGCAGGTTTGAGACCAGCCTCAGTGCCTTAGTAAGACCCCCAAAACTTATGACACCCTGTTTTAAAATAAAAAATGAAAGAATGGGGTGTAGATCAGAGTTAAAAGTACTCTGGGTTCAATCTCCCAATAACACAAAATAAAGAGAGAAAAAAGAATAGAAAATAAAGAAGACAGATTATCTTTTCATAATAATTTCAGTAGGAATTTCAGAGGCAGCCAACAGGTAACCTATTGTTTCTAATGAAGGAAGGAATGGGTTAAAATGTGTTTAGAGCTGGGTGTGGTGGCACATGCCTATAATCCCAGTACTTGGGAGTTTAAGACAAGTGGAATAGTTTCAAGGCCAGCCTCAGCAACTCAGCAAGACTCTGTTTTGAAACAAAATATAAAAAAAAAACCTCTGAGTGTAACTCAGAGGTAGAATGCTCCTGGGTTCAATACTTAGTACAAGAAAATTAAATGTTGGATATGAAAGTACATGCCTATAATCCAAGTATTCAGGCGGATGAGAGGAGTCCAGGTTTAAGCAGCTTGGTGAGACCCTCAGCAACTTAGTTAGATCTTGTTTCAAAATAAAAATATAAGAAGGGCTATGTGCTGTGTGTTGTGTACATGTCATTGTCAATATGATTTACATGATGATGTGAGACTATAATACACCAATAAAAGCACATTTTAAAAAATAGCATTTCCTGGAAATTTTTTTTTTTTTGGTGGTACTGGGGTTCCTGGAAGCCCTCCTTCCTCCGGGCTACACTCCCAGACCTATTTTATATATTTTATTTGAAACAGAGTCTCTTATGCCAGCGCGGCTGGCTTCGAACCTGCGTGATCCTCCTGTCTCCGCCTCCCAAGCGCGGGGATTACAAGCGTGCGCCACCACGCCCGGCTTTCCTGGAAATTTTAAGTGCCAACCCCTCCCCTGGCATCACCTTGAGCCAATATGTGTAAAGATTTTTGTGAGGCTATGTTCCCACAAATAGGAGCACAGCACAGAAGCCTCCGCTAAAAATAAGATGCCTAGCAAATTTCCTCCATGTTGTTCTTGCACAAGTGACTTTACTAGTGGCAGGATCCTTTTTTGCCAAAAGTAAAGACCTGGGGGTATAACTTCAAAGTAGAAGGTCCCGGGATCCCCAGTACCACTAAATAAACAACCGCTACATAAATAGAGTGAAGCCAGGCAGGGTAGAATATACCTGTAATCCCAGTACTTGGGCGGCTGAGACAGGAGGATCACAGGTTCAAGGCCAGCCTCACCAACTCACTGAAACACTCTTTCAAAATAAAAAGTAGCCGGGCGTGGTGGCACATGTTTGTAATCCCCGCATTTGGGAGGCTGACAGTTCGCAGACAGCCTCAGCTACTTAGTGAGGTCCTTTACAACTCAGTGAAACCCTGTTTCAAAATAAAGAATAAAAAATAGGCCTAGGGCATATCTCAGAGGTAGAATGCCTCTGGGTTCCATCCCCAGTACCACAAAAGAAAAAAAAATTTTAAAAGGGCTGGGAGTGTAAGTCAGAGGTAGAATGCCTGTGGGTTTAATCTCCAGTACAGAAAGAGAGAGTTAGTTTAGGGTGATGGACTGAAGTTGTGTGTGTGTGTGTGTGTGTGTGTGTGTGTGTGTGTGTGTGTGTGTTTCCTTTTTTGGGGGACAATACTTTTATTGTGAAAGTAATAACATATTCATAGGAAATGTTAAAGCGATGTACAAAGAAGTCCCCTGTACCCTTCACTCAGCCTCCCTCAATGATACAGTAGCTGTGTAGGACACTGACATAGGTACAGTCCACAGACCTTGTATCACTAGTTTTATACTCACTGATGTGTGTAAGAGAGTTAATTTTCTGTGTATCCCATATGTGAGTTTTCATAATTACTACCACAGCAAAGATACAAGATGATTCTATGACCACAGCACTCCCTTTATACTACATGTGTGTGTGTTTGTGTATCTGTGTAAGTGTACATGTGTTCAGTTATTCTCAAGCTAGAGCTTGAAATTTGCCTGAGCAACAAATTTCTCTGGCTCTCCATCTTAAAAATGTAACCCCAGCCTGGGAAAAGTCTTCTAGGTTTTATGAAGACTTCTCCTAAGCCCAGTGGAGTGATGTACAATTGTAATCCCAGTACTTGGAAGACTGAGACAGTAGGATTACAGGTTTGAGGTCAGCCTCAGCAAATTAAAACCTTGTTTTAGTATTTTAAAAATGTGGGGGTATAGCTTGGAGGTAGAACACACCTGGGTTCAATTCCCAATACCAAAGAAAGAGAAAAACTTCTTCTGCCAAGAATTTGTCCTCTTGGACTCTGTCTCTGGCCAGTTTCCATTATTTTCCCTTTTGTTCCCTTTCTCTTTGTTTCCTACCGCTGGGGTCTTCTTGCTCCCAAGCTACAGTTGAAAGGCACAGAGATACCAATTGTCTGTGCTTCTGAGGAGGTGAGGTAATGGAAAACTTGTGACAACTAAGAAAAAAACTGAATGTTCTGGTTCTCCTTGTCTAGGTCAGTGAATTATTTTAATGACTTTTTTTTCTTATACTGAGAATTGAGCCCAGGGTCTCTCTACCCCCAAGCTACATCCCCAGACTACCTTTAAAATTTTGAGTCAGAGTCTCACTAAGTTGCTGAGTGCCTCATTAAGTTATTGAAGCTGGCCTCCAACCTGCAATCTTCCTGTCTCAGTATCCCAAGTACTAGGATTATAGGCGTGCATCTAGCTTTATTAATAAATGTACACCTAGCTTTATTTATTTATTTATTTATTTATTTATTTAATTTATTGGTACTGGGAATTCAACCCACGGACATTCTACCCTAAGCTACACCCCCAGCCTTATTTTTAAATTTTGAATCAGGGTCTCACTAAGTTTCTGAGGACCTCACCGAGTTGCTGAGGCTAGGCTCAAACCTGCGTTTCTCCTATCTCAGTCTCCCAAGTACCCAGGTACTGGGTTTACACATGTGGGCCACCATGCCTAGCTATATCTAACTTTTAATAGTGCTTTGTGTTTTAAAAAGTCAAAGTCCTTTGAGTCTTATATTTCATGTAATTTGAATGACTTTTAGCTCCTAAAATTTTTACCAGCAAATATAATCTCCTGGTGTTCAAATTTGCTTTTTTTGGTAAGGCATGAATATTTTCCAACACTTTAATGTTGATAAATTCTTTTTTATTTTTTATTGGTGCATTATGTTCATACATCTTAATGGAGTACAAGATAGATATGCACATATCATGATATGCACATATCACTCATTTAGCCCTTCCCCAATTCCCATCCCACTCCCTCCCTCTCCCTCCTTCTCATGCTTGGCTTACTGATTGACTTTGATATGTTTGTGAATGTACATCATGTACATTAGGAAATTTCCCTCTTCTCCCTCCTATCCCCTTCAGGTCGCCTTATTTTTGCTCACCTATGGTTTTTCCTTCTTCATCCAGAGTTCCTCCTCTGACCCTTTTTCTCCATAGCATCTACATATTAGGGAGAACATCCAATTTCTTACATTTTGTGACTGACTAATCTCACTTAACATAATGATCTCCAGTTCCATCCATTTTCCTGTAAATGATATAATTTTGTTCTTTATGCCTGAGTAAAATTCCATTGTGTACATATCCCATAGCTTTGTAATCCATTCATCTGTTGATGGACAGCTTGGCTGGTTCCATAGTTTAGCAATTGTGAATTGTGTAGCTATGAACATAGATACACATGCATTAGTTTGGTAGTTTGGTTTCCATTCTTCTGAGTAGATACCCCAAAGCGGTATTGCTGGATCATCTGGTAGGTTCATTCTCATTCTTCTGAGGATCCTCCATACTGTTTTCCAAGTGGTTGCACTAATTTGCAATCCTACCAACAATGTTTTAGAGTTCCCATTTCTCCACATCTTTGCCAGAATTTGTTGTTGTTTGTGTTTTGAATGACTGCCATTCTAGTTGGAGTTAGGTGAACTCGCAGGGTAGCTTTGCTTTGCATCTCTCTGATTGATAATGATGTTGAACAGTTTTTCATAATTTATTGTCCATTTGAATTTCTTGCGATCAAAACTAGGTTTTTTTCTGTGACATACTTCATTATCATATAGGAATAATCTCAAAGATTATTTCCTCTCCATTAAAAAATAGTTAAAGGGGCTGAGGATATACCATGCACAAGGCCCTGGGTTTGATCTTTAGCATTGTCTCTCCCCCCAAAAATATTGCCATTTTATTTTTTGGAAACTCAGCAGACATCATCAGGACCTACAAACTTTCTACCCATATACTTGTTGCAGCATCCATGGCAGTAAAATTTTTTCAAGGATATATTTTTTATACATGGAATCTTTTTATTTTAATTTTTTAAGGTAGTACTGGGGATGGAACCCAGGGGCCTTCTACCTCTGGGCTACACTCCCAGACGTATTTTATATTTTATTTGGAAACAGAGTCTCTTAAGCCAGCTGAGCCTGGCTTTGAACCTGCACGATCCTCCTGTCTCAGCCTCCCAAGCATGGGGATTACAAGCATGCGCCACCACGCCTGTCCTTACATGGAATCTTTAAAAAAAAACAAGGTTGAATAAATACAAGCAGAGAATGGAATGGTGGTTACTAGTAGTAAAATCCAGAGGAGATGGGGAGAAAGCCAGAGGTGTGAATTTGTAGTTATATAGAATGAATAAGTCTAGGTTTCTAATATACCCCATGAAAACTATAGTTTATAATATTGTATACTGAATATTTTCTAAAATAATAAATTTCACACACTCTTGCCACACATACAAAGAAAGCTAACTGTGAGCCAGGTGCATTGGTCCATGCCTGTAACCCTAGTACTTGGGAGATTGAGACAGGAGGATCACAGGTCTGAGGCCAGCCTTAGCAACTCAGTGAGGCCCTCTGCAACTTAGTGAGACCCTGTTTCAAAACAAAAAAATGAAAAGGTCTTGGAGTGTAGCTCAGAGATAGAATGCCCCTGGGTTCAATTCCCAGTACAATATGTGTGTGTGTGTGTGTGTGTGTGTGTGTGTGTGTGTGTATTCCTACAGTACTTGAGGGTCTGAGACAGGAGGGTCACAGGTTTGTAGCAAGCCACAGCAAGTTAGTAAGGCCCTCAACACATTAGTGAGACCTTGTTTCAAAATAAAAAGAGCTGTGGGTATAGTGCAGAGATAGATTGCCCCAGGGATCAATCCCCAGGACCAGAAAAGAGAGATTGATTCTGAGCCTCCTGAGGGTTCAACTGCTTACATAAGACATTGCCAGGGTAGATCCCAAGATTCTGACCTCACAGAGTACTGGAATTGCCAACAGCATTAGAGCAGAAGAAAAACCATTTTGCTACATTTTCCAATATACAGTTTAGTCAAAAGGGAGGTGATAGTGGTTAAAACCCCATTTCTTTCTTTTCTTTCTTTTTATTTTGCAGTACTGGGGATGTAACTGAGGGGCATTTTACCTCCAAGCTACACCCCCAGCCCTATTTTTTATTCTTTCTTTTGAAACAGGGTCTCAGTGAGTTGCAGAGGGCCTCACTAAGTAGCTGAGGCTGTCTGCAAACCGTGATCCTCCAGTCTCAGCTTCCCGAATGCTGGGATTACAAGCATGTGCCGCCATGCCCAGCAAAACCCCATTTCTAAATACTTTGGGTTTAGATTGCTTCACAGTGACAGAGGCCACTGAGATTTTAGGTTCCAGAATGACCTTGCCCCTCTTTGTTAGTCATTCATTTTTACTGGAAGTTAGTGGGTATTTAAGTCTGTTTGACTGCAGAGATCAGTTCACTGTGTAGCTATGTACCAAAACATTGGGGCTGGGTGTGGCTCAGTGGCATAGTGTGTGTATGAGGCCCTGGGTTCCTTCCCCTGCACCCATAAAACAATACAACCAACAAAAGCATAACAGTATATACCTTAAACATATATAATAATAACAAAAACAGAAAAATAAAACCACTCAGGAATTTTAGACACTGTGACCTCCTGTGAGATTTTGTTACCATGGTGGCTAGCTAAAGGTAAATATAATAGAAGAAACTCTTAGTAAGCTGGAGCATGGCGGTACATGCCTGTATCCCAAAACTTGGGAGGCTGAGACAGGAGGATTGCAAGTTGGAGGACAGGCTCAACAACTTTGCAAGGCCCTCAGCAACATAGTGATCCCATTTAAAGATCCTATTTCAAAATAAAACATAAGCCAGGTGTGGTGGTTCATGCTAGTAATTCCAGTACTTGGGAGGCTGAGAGAGGAGGATCACCGGTTCAGAGCCAACCTCAGCTACTTAGTGAGGCTCTCAGCAACTTAGTGAGACCCTGTTTCCAAGTAAAGCGTAAAATAGGGCTAGGGATGTATCTCAGAGGTAGAATGCCTCTGGGTTCCATCCCCAGTACCACAAAATAAATAAAAGAAAAGAAAACATAAAATAAGACTGGGGTTATAACTCAGAGGTATAATGCCCCTGGGCTCAATCCCCAGTACCACATACACAAAAAAGGTGAATCATTATTATCTTGTTTTAGTGTTTTCAGTATGCTCTTCTGCCTTCTCCGTTCTCAAAATTCCTTGTCCATTTCCTGTGGGTCTAGCAAGGCACCTCTTTCTCAGTAGCTGTTTTGCTAAACATCTGGAAAGAAACATTTGGGCAATTTAATATCGCCCTTCTTTTTCAGCACCTTTTTCCTGAAAAATCATGACTTAGGAGAGCTGCCTGCCTCACTGAGGTAGTCTCAGCTAACACAAACTTCTCTCTTTTTTCTCCGTTGCAGGGAGCCTTTGCCTACATAGTCAATTATTTCATGTACGTCCTCTGGGCTCTGCTATTTGCTTTCCTTGCTGTGTCTCTTGTGAAGGTGTTTGCACCTTACGCCTGCGGCTCTGGAATTCCTGAGGTGAGTCTGTTAAAATGCTTTATAAATGGTAACAATATGAATCCTTTTTGGTTAAAATCATTTAATGTATATTTTAGCATGTACCACAATTTGGTGACTATTAAACAGGATCAGAACCTGAGGCCATCTTAGGCCTCTCTAGGTTTTACCTCAGGCCTCCTCCTAGCTTTGTCGACCTGGAAGTTACATGGTGGCACACACCTGTAAACCCTAGTACTTGGGAGGCTGAGACAGGAGGATGGCAGGTTCATGGCCCACCTCAGCAAAGCCCTCTGCTACTTAGTGAGACCCTGTTTCAAAATTTAAAAAGTGAGCCGGGCGTGGTGGTGCACGCTTGTAATCCCCGCGCTTGGGAGGCGGAGACAGGAGGATCGCACGGGTTTGAAGCCAGCCGCGCTGGCTTAAGAGACCCTGTTTCCAAATAAAAATATAAAATAGGTCTGGGAGTGTAGCCCGGAGGTAGAAGGGCTTCCAGGAACCCCAGTACCACCAAAAAAAGCAAAAAAATTAAAAAGTGAATAGGGCTGGGGAATGAAGCTAAGAGGTAGAATGCCTATGGGTTCAATCCACAGTTCCACAAAATAAGTAGGTAAGTAAAAATAGGAATCAGAATAAAATAGGATTGTGGGTATACCTTGGAAGTAGAATGCCTCTGGATTCAATCTCCAGTACAACAACAACAACAAAACAACAACACAAAACAATATGCTCGTGTCCAGCTTCCACTTGCCTCACCCTGCAAAAACAAGGAGTTTGAAAGCCTAAAGACCCATTCCATCTGTCTTAAGCTCCCTCTCAAACTAAGACTAATGTAAGTCAAACTGTCATGTGTCCCTTGTTCTAAAGGTATGGTTTCTATAAGGAGGCCCAAGTTGTTGCTCCTTAGTCTCATTTCACTTCCTTAGTCTGTATTCAGTCTCTCTCTGTTTGACCTGCAGATCAAAACTATCTTGAGTGGTTTCATTATTAGGGGCTACTTAGGTAAGTGGACCCTGGTGATCAAAACTATCACCTTGGTGCTGGCGGTTTCTTCTGGCTTGAGCCTGGGTAAAGAGGGGCCCCTAGTACACGTGGCTTGCTGCTGTGGGAACATCCTGTGCCACTGCTTCAACAAATACCGGAAGAATGAAGCCAAACGCAGAGAGGTAATGTATGGCAACTGGCCTTAATAGTTTCTTTTTGTATGATAGCATAAATAGTGTGGTTTTATGGGTGAAAACTGGGGATTCTACCACTGTGGATGCAAATATCCTTTGATGCATAATATCTACTTCTAGGATTTTATCCCATAGCCATCCTAACATATGTAGTCACACAGTTATCTGGGGATAGTCAGTGTGGTTTTTGTCAACACAGTAAAACTTCAAAGTCCATCAATAGGGAACTGATCAAATAAACAATGTTCTGCCCATACTATAGAATACTATGTGGCCATTAAAAAAATGAGATAGCTCTAGGTATATTGACATAGAATCATTTAGATATATGTATTCAAAAAGCTACTCTGTGACAAACGTGCATATTATAATTCAGTTCAAAAGCTAGATAAAATAGGAAATAAAAAGGGACTTTAGATAAATGGAGAGAGAAACCAGTGGAATAGTGGATGGAGATTGGAGTGGGAGGTAGGGAATGGAAAAGGGAGGATTGGGGAAAGACACAGTTCAAATAATGTCCATAGGTGAAATTATCACAGCAGTCTCACTAAACATATAGGGAGGGGGAACTGAGAGAGATGTGGAGGGAAATATACCAAGTGCATATATGAATGTATCACTTTGAATCTCACTATGATGTATAATTACAATGTGCCAATAAAAGTAGTTTAAAAAAAAGAGGTGTGCCAGGCATGGTGGCATACGCCTGTAATTCCATTACTTGGGAGGTTGAGACAAGAGGATTGCAGGTTTTAGGTTAGCCATATAGCAAGACCCTGTTTCAAAATAAAAATTTATAAAAATAGGGCTGGGGCTGTAGCTCAGAGGTAGAATAGAATCCTGGTGGGTTTGATCTCTAGTACAACAAAAAAGTTCACGTCCTATGTACTTAGAAAATATTTAGAAAGTGGTTTTACCCCAAACTCTTAAAAACCACCTACTTCTAGTGAGTGGAAAAGTATTAGAGATGGAGAAAAAAATGACTTTAAGTTTTTACTGTATATAATTCTATGCAAGTATGTGCTGTTTTTCTTACAACAGTTGTTACAAACATAACAGAATTTTTTTTTTGCAGTACTGGGGATGGAACCCAAGGACATTCTACCTTTGAGCGACACCCCAGCCTGATTTTTTATTCTTTATTTGAAAACAAGTCTAAGTTGCAGAAGGCCTTGCTAAGTAGCTGAGGCTGGCCATGAACTGTGATCTTCCTGTTTCAGCCTCCAAAGTACTGTGATTACAAGTGTATGCCACCATGCCTGGCTCCAAAAATAATAGATTTTTTAAAATTTCTTTTTATTTATTTATTTTTTTAAACAAAATTTTTTAGATTTTTAAAGAAGTTGTTTACTCCTATGCATGGGTAAATATAAATGCTGCATGTGTTTATATGATGCCAGCTCTTTTTGTCTTTTTGTCTTTCTGTATAGCACCGCATTTGAATTAATTTCTCTCTATATTGGGTCTCTCTCTGGCTCCTGCCTCAACCCAGCTCAATTAGTCCCACCGCAGTGCCCCTGCCGTTGTTCTCAATTTGATGCAGTTGTTAATGTATGCTATTTTGAGGAGGAAAAACAGTTTTTAAAATGTTCCAAGTCATTGGTTAGTTTGATCCTGCTATAATTAAGAACCTAAATAAATAATAGTTCTTGCTTTACTTTCCTTGAGTCACAAAGAAATTACACAAGGAATGGGGTCACAGATAAAGGTCATTTCATTAAAAGGGATTTTTTTCCGGCAAAACTGGAACATCGTGATGTCTGAAAACAAAAAAGATTAACCACAAGATTCGGATGGAAATGAAAGATATTGAGATTCCAAGTATGGGATAAATTTTGACAGTTCAAGGGAGAAAGTTCCTGGTACAGTTAGAAAGAAGAGACCTAGTACAAGGAAGATAGGAGCATTTGCCTCCTAATCCCCACGCTTGGGAGGCGGAGACAGGAGGATCACACATGTTTGAAGCCAGCTGTGCTGGCTTAAGAGACCCTGTTTCCAAATAAAAATATAAAATAGGTCTGGGAGTGTAGCCCAGAAGTAGAAGGGTTTCCAGGAACCCCAGTACCACACACAAAAAAGATAAGAGCATCTGAATAGATTGTTTAGCTATGTGTCATGCAGTAGAGGGATACAAAGGCCAAATTCAATTTTGGAGTTCATTAAACAAGAATGGTGTACAATGGAAGTGAAAAGTAAAAAAAAAAAAATTGTTTTAGCAGGCCAGGGGGAAGTGTTGGTTGTTGCTGGTTTTGCATGGATGGAAGTGAATTTGGAAATACAGAATGCTGGTTAATTTTTTAAAAATTTTAATTGTTGCATTATAGTCATACATCTTAATGGAGTATAATAACTTGGTGGAGGCATACATGCACACATCACTCATTTAGCCCTTCTCCAACCCTCCGCCTCCCTCCTTCTCATGTTTGGCTTAGTGATTGATTTTGATATGTTTGTGAATGTACATCATGTACATTTAAGATGCTGGTTACTTTCCTGCCATCAAATTGGCATTTTTGTTTAAGCAGTACTTTACAGAGGAAAAGGGAAATTGACTTGCCTTGTATGCATCAGTACAAATACCATATATTTCTCCAACTAGAGTCATAAATATTTGAATCTTCTATTTACTTCGCATTGCTTATTTAGACTTTTTGATTATTTTCCCTACCATTCCCACTAACACTGGCAGCTCTTTTGGGGCCTCTGACCTTGTTAAAGCAGGCAGATGATTGAGAGTAAAACAGATTGAGAGTGTAGATTTCACCCTACAGTATAAAATGAAAGCAAACCAACCAACCCATTTTTTTCTTCTTCTTCCTCACTCATCCTACACATAGTGAAACCCTCTTTCTTAAGTTGCAGGTTAGATGTCTTCATTCTTCTCGAAAGCTCTTTTAGCTCTGAATTTCAGAGTCCTGGTAGCCAATATCAAAGATGTCACACTTCCTCCTCTTTGTGTTCCTAGGCTTGCTTATACTTTTTTTTTTTTTGGTGGTACTGGGGTTCCTGGAAACCCTTCTACCTCTGGGCTACACTCCCAGACCTATTTTATATTTTTTTTATTTGGAAACAGGGTCTCTTAAGCCAGCGAGGCTGGCTTCGAACCTGCACGATCTTCCTGTCTCTGCCTCCCAAGCACGGGGATTACAAGCGTGCGCCACCACGCCCTGCCTTGCTTACACTTTTAAAGCAACCTGCCTGAATTTTTTTTTCCGCCAGGAATTGTTTTGCTCTTTAAAACCCTTAACTTTATGCTTAAACAATTTTCTCTTTCCCCCAAATCATCTCCCTCTCCACCACAACAGGAATCCAAAGGAAGGACTCTTTATCTTTCTGTTGATCCAAGTTTGATGGCCAAAACTAGTGTCTGTCATGCATTTTTATACATTCACACACATGCATGTCTACACACAGAGGTGACAGTCAACATCACTCATTTCCCTTTGCTCTCCCTTTGTCCCTTTTCTCTTCTGACAGCTTCTTCTCCCTTCTATTCCCTTTCCTTGGCATGTTTAAGCATGTCTACATCTTCTCTTCCTTTAAAGATCTAGTTACACTGGGTAAGATGATACATGCCTGTTATCCTAGTACTGGAGAGGCCAAGACAGAAAGATCAGGTTTGAGACCAGCCTCGGCAACTTAACAAGACTCTCAGAAACCTAGAGAAACCCTGTTTCCAAAAAAAAAATAAAGAGAGGCTGGGGGTATAGCTTGGAGGCACAATATCCCTGGCTTCAATCCCCAGTACCATACATACCCACAAACATCTAGTTGTCTTCCTGTTTCTCTTTCTGGGCATGGAAGACAGTGTATAGCACAGGAAACACTAAACACTCCACATATGAATAGTGAAGTTTGTGTCAGGTGTGGTGGTGCACACTTGTAATCCAAGTACTTTGGAGGCTGAGACAGGAGGATCACAGTTCGAGGACAGCCCGAGCTATGTAGTGAGTCTCTCCACAACTTAGTGAGACCCTGTTTCAAAATAAAGAATAAAAAATAGGGCTGGGGGTATAGCTTGAAGGTAGAATACCCCTGGGTTCCATCCCCAGCACTGCAAAAGAATAAAAGAACAATAAGGCTTGTGAGTAGCTGTGAGCCAGTTGTAACTTCAGTTTTGTATCATTAGAGCCATTTTAAACAGTCTCATTTTAAAAACGTTCCTTTGTAAAGTGCTATAGTAAACATCACTGGAAGTACTTCATTTAGATGGGGAATAAATAGATCTTCAAATACAAGTTCAGTTACCGAATTGGCAGCATTGCAGATCAAGGGCATAATTTAGGATAAAACACATGCTTAAATTAATCATGAAGGAAAGGCCCTCTTTCCTATTTAAGTACATTAACCAAATTTATGGGTTCAACATCCAGCATGCAATGTTTACTTTCAAAGTAAATAGAAGTGGAATTTCATTTTTGATGACCTGAAACACGTAAAGTTTTAAAAATGTTTAGTAATAGCCAGGCACAGTGGTGCATACCTGTAATCCCAGTACTCCAGAGCCTGGGACAGGAATACAGGTTTGAGGCCAGCCTTGGCGACTTACTGAACCCTGTCTTATAAACTAAAAAGGGCTAGAGATATAGCTCAGTGGTAAAATTCCTCTGAGTTCAATCCCCAGAAATCCCCCCTACACATAAACAATATCTAGTAAGAGCTAGCATTCCTTTAAAAAAACATGATTAGAAGCTGGGTGTGGTGGTACATGCTTGTAATCCCAGTACTTGGGAGGCTGAGATGGGATGATTGCAATTTTGAGGAGTCTCAGGAAATAATGAGACTCTCATTACCATAGTGAGGTAGGTCCTGTTTCAAAATAAAAGTAAAATGTAGCTTGGAGATAAAATACCCTTGGGCTCAATCCCCAGTAAGTGAGCACACCCGCATGCGCACGCGCGCGCACACACACACACACACACACACACACACACACACACACACAATGATTGACTTCAGGAAAGCAACATCAACATCATTCTGTTGTTAATTTTTGAATTTTCGATCCTAGGTCTTGTCAGCTGCAGCAGCTGCTGGTGTATCTGTAGCCTTTGGGGCACCTATCGGTGGAGTACTATTCAGCCTGGAAGAGGTAATAACTTCTGTCTATAGAGCCTGTGCATACTTTTGTGTCCAAAATTTTGAGTAATATCTATGTATATTACAGTCCCTGAGTCCTCTGCCCAACTCAGCAATTTGCCATGTGACCAGAAACCTCTGGGCATCCCCAACTCCAGTGGCGGCGGCAGTAGGATCTATCACCTGCGACAGTTTCTGTGTATTGATGGAGTTTGCTTTCCTACCTTCTCTCTTATAGGTCAGCTACTACTTTCCCCTCAAAACACTGTGGCGCTCGTTTTTTGCAGCCCTAGTGGCAGCCTTCACTCTGCGCTCCATCAATCCATTTGGGAACAGCCGCCTGGTCCTGTTTTATGTGGAATTCCATACCCCATGGCACCTCTTCGAGCTCGTGCCATTCATCCTACTGGGCATATTTGGTGGTCTGTGGGGGGCTCTATTCATCCGCACGAACATCGCCTGGTGTCGGAAGCGTAAGACTACCCAGCTGGGCAAGTATCCCGTCATAGAAGTACTCATCGTGACAGCCATCACTGCCATCCTGGCTTTCCCCAATGAATACACCCGGATGAGCACAAGCGAGCTCATTTCTGAGCTGTTCAATGACTGTGGCCTCCTGGACTCCTCTAAGCTCTGTGACTATGAGAACCGTTTTAACACAAGCAAGGGTGGGGAGCTGCCTGACAGGCCTGCTGGTGCTGGAGTCTACAGTGCCATGTGGCAGCTGGCTTTGACGCTCATCCTGAAAATCGTCATTACAATATTCACCTTTGGCATGAAGGTGAGGGTTGCTTTTGGAACTGCATGGCTTGTATGTGTGGCTTGGGGTTTGGAGGGCAAAACCAAGGCATCCTGTGGTCTTGATAGCTCCTGATAGCATTCAGCTTCCTGCAGCATGAGTCCCCCACCCTAAAGCTTCTTTCACCCCCTCTTTGTCTCATCACTTCCCAGACAGTTCTACTTCTATCTCAATTTATCCTAGCTGAGTTTGAGACCAAATGCAAACCTCAGTGGTGAGATGGTACGGAAAAATGTCTTCTTTTCGGTGGAAAGTATGTTTTGTCCCTCAAAAAGGATGGCGAGGTAATTTTTCCAGTGCCCTTTGAATCATAAAACAATATCTGACCAACTGTTAGTCCACATAGGGTGGCTTTGTAGAGTTTATTAATAAAACACAATATTAGGCCGAATTTGCTAATATTCAACCATTTTGACTGCTAAAATAACATTTTTATATATTTCAATCCAATATAGAAATAAGTATATTTTACAGTAGGCATCAATGCTCATTAGTCAACAAGTAAGGTCTATTTCACAGGTTAATATTATAATATTTAATATATCAAAAGGATCAAACATTAGCCAGGTGTGATGATGCACATCTGTAATCCCAGGACTTGGGTGGCTAAGACAAGGGATCTCAGATTTGAGGCCAGCCTCTGCAAATCAGTGAAACCCTCAGCAAAATAGCAAGATATCTCCTGCAACCTAGTGAGGCCTTGTTTCAAAATAAAAAATAAAAAAGCTAGGAGAGGAGCTCAGAGGTAGAATGCCCCTGGGTTCAGTCCCCAGTACAAAAAAAAAAGTCATCAGCATTTTATACTCATGTGGAAGCTAAAGAAAGTTGATCTCATAGAAATAGAGTAAAGTAGTGGTTGCAGAGTCTGGGAAGGACAGGGGGAATAGAGGAGATAGGCAAGAGTTGATTAACTGGTCAAAACTACAGTTAGGTAAGAGGATTACATTCTAGTGTTCTATAGCATAGCAGGGTGATTATAGTTGATAATAATTTATTACACATTTCAAGAGAGAAAAGAAGTCATTGGATGTCTCTGACACAAATAATAAATATTTAAGGTGATGGATAAGATAATTACATTTAATTCATCATTATACAGTATACACGTATTGACAGATCATATTCTATGCCATAAACATGTGCAATTATCATGTTTTTATTATTTCAAAAAACATACCTCATACTTGTGTGTGTTTTATTGCCAAAACCTATTACATTTTCCTTTTTTCACAAGACACTACAAAGGAAATTGCATTGAAGTATTCTCTCTTCCTCTGAGGTTTTTATTTTTCCTCTCTAGCACTCTGCTACTAAATGATTTCCCTTGGTTATCTAGGGAAAAGGAGATAGATCCAAACCAGAAAATAAGGAAGAGCAACTCAGTTCAGGTGACACCAAGCTGTCTGAGATGATATCATCCACCCCTCCAACCCAGAGATATAATGGAGAGCCTGCAAAGTCATGCCATGCTGCTCAAGTTGACTTCCATCACATGGCTTCATTGTTTCATTTCAAGGGAATTAATTTGTAGACCATCAGAACACCAGATTCAAAGACATTACAAAAACAAACATGGACTATTTAAAAGTCATCTGCTGTTCTGATTATTCTTACCATCATTTCCCTCTCAAAGTACAAAATATTAATAATTCACTATAGTGTCCTAAGAGTTAAGAAAAAGGACAGGGAGATAGGTTGAAGTTTCTTGTGTGCTAAGTGTATAACCATAGCCATTATTTCATTTAAAAACTTCATCTGTTTAATCTTTCCTTATACTATTGAAAAATAGACAGAAACCTCATGTGCCATCCTTTTTGTGTGTGCAAAGGGTTTGGATTCAGTAGATGAACATGGCTATGAACATTCCATTTAAATCCCAGTACCAAGCCAGTCCTGGTGGTGCACACCTGTAATCCCAGTACTAGGGAGGCTGAGACAGGAGAATTGCAGGTTTTAGGCCAGCCTCAGCAACTTGTTGAGATCCTCAGCTACTTAGCAAGACCTTGTTTCAAAATAAAAAATAAAAAGGGCTGGGGTGTATCTCAGAGGTAGGAAGGCCCTGGGTACAATTCCCAGTACCAGATAAAATATGTAAATATATAAATAAACCGGAGTACTGGTATTTACCAAATATTGACCTTGGTTAATTTACTTCACCTCTCTGAACCTGATATCATTTGTATTTGGGGAAAAATCCCACCTCTTGGGACTGCTATAAAGAATCTAAAATCTCCTGTGTAGAGCTTTCAGCATAGAACATGTAGTCAATGAATGGTAGTTGTTGTGATAAGAATTCAAAATTGGGGAAAAATGTCTGCATATATAAGAAACTCCATCTATTTTCCTTTTTCTTTGGGAAAGGCCTAATTTCTGCCTCCAGTTCTGTGTGGGTCTGGAGAGTTCAGGCTCTTGCCTGATGGATCCCGAATGAGGGTAAGCTTCTTTGCAGTCGCCCTTGCCTGCACGTCCCAGAGAACCTCTAGTCCCTGTAGTCTTACACAAATCTTTACAGCCACTTGCTAGCATAGTGCATAGTTAAATTGTCAATGGCCTGTTTGCTTTGCAGAGGGTCAGTCCTCCAACCCTAACCATTTGCCAAGCAATTGCATCATTCCTCAGTAAGCATTTCTTACTTTCTCTTTACAGATCCCTTCTGGCCTCTTTATCCCTAGCATGGCTGTTGGCGCTATAGCAGGTCGACTTTTAGGAGTAGGAATGGAACAACTGGCCTATTACCACCACGACTGGGCCATCTTTAATAGCTGGTGTAGCCAAGGAGCTGATTGCATCACCCCTGGCCTTTATGCAATGGTTGGGGCTGCGGCCTGCTTAGGTGAGTAATGTTTGCATTGATTTTAAGGAAGTCATTAGCCACGTGACATACCAAAAAAGAGTGATAATAAACACAGAATATTTTAAACGATCATCCATTTTCTTCTGCATTTACTGTCTTCCGTTTTTCTTTTTTGTACTGATGAATGAACCCAGGGACACATTACTTCTTAGTTACACCCCACCCTTTTTTTATTTTGAAATAGAGTCTCACTAAGTTGCTGAGGTTGGTCTCAAACTGTGATTTTCATGTCTCAGCCTCCCAAGTACTGGGATTACTGATGTGCCCCACCATGCTGGGCTATCTGTCTGTCTTTTTTTAAATTGGTGTATTGTAATTATGTAACATAGTGAGATTCGAAGTAATACAATCATATATGCCATGACATCATTTGGTGTGTTTCACTCCTCATACTACCCCATCCCTGTGCATGATAGATGCATACTAATACATTCACAAATTTTCTGTTTTTCAAGTGCTTTATGGAAGCTGTTTCTATTCTCGCATCAGGGAGATAATCAGAAATTTGGACAAAGATAACTGCACAAGAATGTGTATAACAGCATTATTTATAAGACCAAAATATTAGAATCAACTTAAATTTGTACAGTAAGGAACTAGTTAAATAACTTAAGGTTCACTCATATTATATGATAAGCCTTCAAATATGTTAACATGTTCAATATCTTTTAATATAATGTTAAATAAATTGTAATTATCTGTAAAATATTCCCAACATGAAATGGGGGGAAAGCGTGGCATAACTTAATGATGATATGAGCTTACTTATGTTTTTTGCATGAAAAAAACTTGAAAGTATCACTAGAATTTTTACTCTGCTTACTTATAGGCAATGAGCTTATGCATAATTATTTTCATCTTTTCTGAATTGTCTACAATGGACATATATCACTTTTATAATTAGGGTAAAGAGGCAATAGACACATGCAAAAACATCAGAAGGCATCTTGTGCTTCTGTGGATGTTATTTTGAGAAATCTGAGTCAGGTCAACTGTAACTTTACCATACTGCAGTTTCTGAGGTCTGCACAGTTATAGGTGAGACCCCACTGTAGCAATTGTTCTGTTAAGCACAATTCTCATGGATGGGGCCTGAGACAGGCCCATTGTAATGAATCCTGCATTTTGTCTGCCTTAGTAGCCTGTGTCTTTTTCTTCACAGGTGGGGTGACTCGGATGACTGTCTCTCTTGTTGTCATAATGTTTGAGCTGACCGGTGGCTTGGAATATATTGTGCCTCTGATGGCTGCAGCTATGACCAGCAAGTGGGTGGCGGATGCTCTTGGGCGGGAGGGCATCTATGATGCCCATATCCGTCTCAACGGATACCCCTTCCTGGAAGCCAAAGAAGAGTTTGCTCATAAGACCCTGGCAATAGATGTGATGAAACCCCGGAGAAATGATCCTTTGTTGACTGTCCTCACTCAGGACAGCATGACCGTGGAAGATGTGGAAACCATAATCAGTGAAACCACGTACAGCGGCTTCCCAGTGGTGGTGTCCCGGGAGTCCCAAAGACTTGTAGGTTTTGTCCTCCGAAGAGATCTCATCATTTCAATTGGTAAGGATTTCAGAAAGGAGATCGTGAATCCACTATGGAACTCCATAAATATGGGCAGAATGGGGATACATGGAGGGAAGAGGGGGCTGATTAGGGCCCAGAAAGATATATCAGAACTTCTGTTTTTAAAAAACGTTCCCCCTTTCTATTCAAATAGAAAATGCTCGAAAGAAACAGGATGGGGTTGTGAGCACTTCCATTATTTATTTTACTGAGCATTCTCCTCCGATGCCACCGTATACTCCACCCACCCTGAAGCTTCGGAACATCTTGGATCTCAGTCCCTTCACTGTGACTGACCTGACACCCATGGAGATCGTAGTGGACATCTTCCGCAAGCTGGGACTGCGGCAGTGCCTGGTTACCCACAATGGGTAAGAGCTCATGGGTGGAGGCAGACTGGACTGTGGGAAAAAGGAGATTGTGGATACAGGAAGAATCTAAATATAATAATTAGATGATGATGATGATGATGATGATGATGATGATGATGATGATGTTGTTGTTTTGGATACTAGGGTTTTGAACCCAGGGCATTCTACCTCTGACTGTACTCCCAGCCCTTTTTATGTTTTATAATTCAAACAGGGCCTTTCTAAGTTGCTGAGGGTCTCACTAATTTGCTGATATAGGCCTGGGACTTACGAGTATCTTATCTCAGCCTCCCAAGTACTGGAATTACAGGCATGTGCCATCGTGCCATGCTAGGACAATATAATTTAAATGAACATTAGTAGCATTGTAGATTATTTTGAAGTTTTGAGATGAAGGTAGATGTTTCTGATATCATTGTAATGAATAAAATAAGGAGATTCGGGGAGAAAGTGTGTTTGAAAGTGGTGCATGATTAATTTCACATTATTCATAACTCATTTCCTCTCCTAAAAAGAAAATAGCTATGTCCTCATGCACAGGCAGCACTAAAATTACAATGGCATCAGATGAGATATGTATACAGTATACAGTTATCCCCCCTTATCCTTGGGGCATACCTTCCAAGACCACCATGGGATTCCAGTATCTACAGAAAACATTGAACCCTATATATTCTGTTTTTCCTATACTACATACCCGTGAAAAGGTCAATTTATAAATCATGCATATTAAGAAATTAAGAGCAATAAATATTGTATAGTACTAGTACTGTCCTTTTGGACCATGGTTGACCATGGGTCACCAGAACCATGGGTAAGAGACTACTTTATTTGGCCCTTACAATTCCTTTGTCATTATTTGAGGACAAGAAAACCCAACTGCATTGAGGTCTAATGGTTTACACAGGAGTCCCCAGTTAATAAGTACACTTTTTTGTGGTACTGGGGATAGAACCCAATCTGACCTATATTCCCAACCCTAATTTTTTCATTGTGATTTTTTTTTTACTTTGTGCATTTTAATTTTATATTAAAATGCAATTTTGCATATTGGGGGTATAGAGTATCAGACAAGTAAATGCACACAGTTATTGATGCCCTCTATACCTGGTCCCTCTCCCTTCCTGTGCATGTCTTTGATATTGGAATTGGTAGTTTTGATACATTTGTAGCATTGCTTCAATTATTACACTCTTTATGACTTCATCTTCCTTCCCTGATCCCCCTCAGTAACTCCCCTGAAGTCTCTGCTCATCTATCTGATATTGCCCTTATTTCCAGATATCTCTCTAGTTTCCACATCCCAACCTTATTATATCATTTTATTTTGAAACAGGGTCTCACTGAGTTATGGAGGGCCTCATTAAGTTGTTGAGGCTGGCTGTGAACCTATAAACCTCCTCTCTCAGCCTCCCAAGTACTGGGATTATAAGTATGTGCCACCATGCCTAGCTGAAATAGGCTTTACACACAATCGTCTGATTCCTAAGCTCACGGTTCATTCCTTCTCAGGATCTTTCTTATTCTGTGAAAGAAGCCCTACTATATTTATTAGAAAAGAGGAGAGGTAGAGGTTTAAAATAGTGTTTTATGAATATTCTACATTTTAAAAAATTTTTGGCACTGGGGTTTGAGCTACACCACCAGACCCTTTATTTTATTTATTTATTTTTGTGGTACTAGGGATTGAACCCAGGGGCATTCTACCTCTGAACTATACCCCCAGTTCTTTTTACTTTTTATTTTGAAACAAGGTCTTACTGGGTTTCTGAGAGTCTTGCTAAGTTGCTGAGGCTGGTTTTGAACCTGTAATCCTCTATTTCTCACCTCCCAACTAGGATTACAGTGTGTCCCACCACACCCAGCTTGACCATTCTATGTTAATCCAGCAACTACTTAAGAATTTTTTCCTCCTCTAAAATTTTGAAGTGATGTATCAAATGTCTTGCAGGATTTAAATCCATACAGGGACTTTGCCTAATTGGTTCATTCAACATTTACTGAATCTCTACTTCATATAAGAAGGTATCCCACTGAATTATTGGGAGACACAAAAATGAACTGAATTCAGATGTGGTGGCCCACACCTGTAATCCTAGTACTTGGGAGGTTGGAATAGGAGGATCACAGGTTCAAAACCAGCCTCAGCAACTTAGCAAGACCCTCAGAAACTTAGGTCCCATTTCAAAATAAAAAGTAGAGTTGTGGTGTAGCTCAGAGATAGAACACGCCTGGGTTTGATTCCCAGTAACACACACACACACACACACACACACACACACACACACACAAATGAACTAGACCCTTCTCTGCCCTCAAGAAGAGCATAGTGCTATGGGAAAGGCTGGGACACACAGGGGTTACAGGAAAATATTCAAAGAGAATAAGAACTATGGAAAAGACCTGATGCTTGAAACAGGGTAAGAGTTATTGCTGGCTCCTAATATCGGGGAAGTTTCAGGTAAAGGGGCATTTGAACTGGGCTGAAGTAGGTAGGAAAGATTTATACATGTAGAAAGGGATATTTAAATAGTAGGAAATTGCAGGACCTAAAACATAGAAGAAATGTTCACATATATTTATGGATCCATGCATTGTTTTATTTGCCTGGGATACTCATCCCACTCCTGATATGTCATTGTTCTGGAAGTACAGATAGTGTTTAAAGACAAAGGTAAAAAGAATTGCTGAAGAGAACAAATATCACATTTGGAAATGCTGTTTTAACTGTGGATTTATTTTTGTTTTGTTGTACTGTTTGTCTTTTAGGCGATTGCTTGGAATCATTACCAAAAAGGACGTGTTAAAGCATATAGCACAGATGGCAAACCAAGATCCTGATTCCATTCTCTTCAACTAGAGTCATGGCATTGATCTGGATAGAAAATAGGAAGGACATTGCAGACCATGGAGATATTTTATTAACTGGGTACCCAAAACACATTTCCCTTATCTAGATGGTGACGTCATATCAGTGTGTTGTCTCTTTCCTACAAGTTGACCAGTTGCACTACATAATCTCTGGAAATTAATGTTCTCTGTAGGAGAAAGTAAAGTTAGGCTTCTGTGACATTGCATCAGGAAGATTTCATGGAAGAGCAAATGAGATTGCTATGGTTTAATTACGTTTATTTTTTAATATTTTTAATTTAAAGTATAATTGTTAGCCATTATGCAATCATTGAAAACTATGCAAGAAAAATTCCAGCCATCCTGACCTATAGCCTGCAGGAAACTCCTGAGAAAGTTAATTTTGGGGGATCTGTCATTGGTGGAAGATGAAGTGTAAACTAAGGGGCTTTACTTTTTGAACCACAGAAAGGAAAGCCAGAAGAAAAATAGTAATGGTATTTTCTAGACTGTGAAGATTCAATTCAAATGTTTATTCTTGTTCCTGTTACAATATTTAGCATTATCAGTTTGTTATGTGTTTACATGTATGTTAATTTTAATTTCTCATTATAAGACAATGCTGCTTTGGTTAATCTCCTCTAAATGAAGTTAGAGAGGTTGACTTTTATAGCTTGCTTGTTCCTGGTACTCTTGTGAAGTGCACAAAGATAAGTTATAGAACTTTCTCCTTGTCTGCAAAAAAGGTTAATTTTCCAGATGGTATTTGTTAGCTTGTGGACGCTGACTTTGCCATGAATTTGTTAGTTGCAATGAATGACTTCTTCCAGCTTCCTTGAAATGAATGATTAGTATAAAATTCCAAGCAAAGTCAATGACTAGGAATTTCACATATTATTTGTGAGGTCCTAATTAATCCTCTTACCAGATGCCACTTCCATGAATGATGGTGCTTTAGGCTTCTGGAAGGTATAGGAAGAGTAAAGGGAACTAAGTCTAGACCGCATACTGGTAAACTAGGGAAGAGTCAGGGCATCCTCATGCATTCCTATGTAAAGTCCACCAATACTGAAATAACTGGCACTCGTGCTCCACCCTCTCATGTTCCTCCCAGTGTCCAGTACGTCTAACAGGCCAGCATTGTCCCCATGAGCATGGATTGGGCTTGGGATACCTTAAGATACATTCAAGAATTTGGAACAGAATAGGCAACTGCGACTCCCTTGAGGGTCCTTAAAATTCTAAAATACAGAGCCATCCTAAGTCCCAGGAGAATGGACAAGGCCCGGTGACACCAAAGGTGCTTGTAACCAATTGAAAAGGTGCCTGTCTCAATTTCCCACCACACTTACTACAGTTTTTTTTTTTAAATCACACAGTACAGACATCGGGTGGGATTAAAAAGCAACCACCATCATTCCAACCACTATTTCATTTCTAATAATTTTACCCATATGTAATCACTCCCCTTCCATTCTGCTCCCTTTTGGACTCGTCGGTACTGAATCCTCTCAGATTTAACACGGTGCCTGGTTAATCATTCCAGATAACAAACACAATAATAACTACTAGGGCTAGTTAAATTGTAAACCGAGGCTCAGTAATCATAGGGCACATGGACTAGAGATGACACACTGCCCCCTTTTTTTGCTTTGTGGCATACCTCCATTTCTGCCCCAGATGCCCAGAGCAGCGAGACTCCATTGGGAGAGCTCGTCTTTGCTCATTTTACAAGTCCATTTCTAGTTCTTTCCTCCATCCTTTTAGCCCAGAAGCAGCGATCACTCCACACATTCCCCTGTTCCTACCACCCCTAAACACCTCATTTTACCTCATTTTAAAAGTTGTTGGTCCCCTAGTTTAGGATTTTCTTTTTATCTCTACTTCTCTTCTTTCCAAAATCTGAAATTCCTTTATTGCCCAGAGCTAGATAGCCAATGCTTAGTTTGAATTTTATATTTAAAATATCAAGGCAGCCGCCAGAGTTTTCCTTTTAAGTATATTGCTATAGCATTTTAATGAAAAAGAAAAGTGCTCTAGGGCACACAGTATCATAGTCATGGCTCGGTGACTTTATGTCTTCTTGTCCTTTCTGTGCCACTGATTCCTTCCTAGGAGATGAGACTTGTTGCTGGAGCACCCTGTATATTGTGTAGAGATCAAAGCTATTATGTGTAGTTTTATGGTTCAATACCTATCTCGTGAGCTGTCCTTCCCACTAACATTCACAAAACAGGAAATGTCCCCATTTCTTTGATGGCAAGGGAAGGTTTGGGAACATTCTCTAATGCCGCAGGAACAAGGAGGGCGTCTTGTTTGCCTCAGTATCTCTTCTAGGCTCTGTTCTTCATTTGAAACAGATAAGCCAGTGTTAACGGTGCTAATTCAGAGAATAAATTCAAGAAATCAGATAACACTGTGCCAAGGTATAATTTCTAGAAGCTCAGCACCAATTGGCCCTCTAGAGAATGACAATATCCCTTTGATACCTCACTCCTGGTAAATCTCATTCATTCATTAACCTCAGCTTCTCAGGAATCCTTGTAGCGCCTATGCTAGGAGTAGCTATAGTGTATGGTATCCGCTATATGTATGGTCCTATGGCTTGGCTCAAAAGTTGACTAATTGTGGCCAAAGCAGTCTGAAAAGCTGCTAGTTCAGAACCTTGACACTCACGGTTTCTTGCTTGAGGTAAAGGGAAAGTTTCTTCCTCCCATTACCATTTCAACAGTTAGATGTACTTAACCAAGACACAAAAATGATATAGGGAGGTCTATCATTTGCCATAGGCAAATGGCCATGCACCTCAATGGCAAAAGACTAGGTTACTCGTGATTTTTAAATAAATGAAGGGATATTAGTCTATTTTGGTATTAGAAAAGAAAATTGCCTGACACAAGGGAAGGGTTTACAAAGAAATGCCAAGAAGTGCTTCAACAGAGTTTGCATTTTCCAAGGAAAATATCTGGCAGACACCCAGCCATGAAGGGTATGCCAATCCATAGATAAATAAAATGCTAACTGGTATATTTTGTATCTTTTGATTTCTGATTTAAAAACTTAAGGATGTTGAAACTAATATATAATAAGTTAACTTAGAAGAAGTAGGGGACTTATCATTACAGAATAATGGTTATGTTAAAGATCATTCCTCTTTCGTTGTTTGATTAGAAACAGTTTGCAATTCCCTCCTCTTTCTCAGTCCAGCTGTAGAGTAGAGGTGATACAATCCACAAAAGATATCTTCTAGTGGATTATCTGTAACTGACTATACTTTGAGGTTGCCAGCTGGCAGAGCAAAGCATTAATTTGCTGGTTGAACTACAAAACAATTCAATTGCTTTAACACCAAAGGCTGGATCTAAACCCTATATAGGAAGAGAAGAGTTCTTCTAAGAAATTTCTCCTGGGAGACTGAGGCAGGATTGTAAGTTTAGGCCAGCCTCGATAACTTAGGAGAGCCTGTCTAAAAATTTTAAAGTGGATGGGGATGCAGCTCAGCGGTAGAACATTTAATACTCAGACACATACACACAAATAACCCACAACATCTAAATATGTGAGTTGAACTTAAAAGTTTGAAAACTTTTAGAAATTTCTTTTTGAACCACCTCTGGGATTGCCTGGATTCCCATTGAGGAGTAAATTGAAAGAGAGGGCAGTAGGAAATATATATACAGTGGGAAGAAAATATATGAGACATGTATGATGGCACAAGGAAAGCCATTCCATGCCCTACTTCATGCATTATGGCACTGAGATGTATAGAAACTGCTTGATCATCTGCTTCATGGGAGAAAAGGTGAAGTAATTGCTTAAAGCCAGGCTTTCTAAGGAAAATAGTCTCAAAGCAATGTTTAGCTCAAGGGCAGTTTAGCTTTATGGAGAGGGCCAGCCCAAGATATCTGGTCATGAAGGAAGGTTCTGTCTCATTGATAAGCTTTCTTTCCATTTAAATTTTTACCCTCCACACTACATCCTTCTTATGTATTAAAAAGAGAGAAGTGAGAGTTCCTCTGATCAGAGCTCAAGAGCCGTATAAATCTCAAGTTCAATCAGTGCAATAGGCCTGGGCAACCACTGGAATTTGCTCTGCTTCACTCTCGGGCCTTTGCTCCGAGGAGAGAAGTTCTGGGGAAGGGTGGGTGTTAGTGACCCGTTTACTTCCCAGACATATGCTGGCCACATTCGCTTTTCTAAACATCTGGGTCTGGGCAAAATTTGGGGTCTAGGTCTGGGAACAAAAGTTGGTTTTTCCACTATGTGGTCAGATTATCCTAATTACCCAAGAAGAAAGAAAGTGATATGCAGAATTTGCATGTCTTAGACAAGACCCATCAGGTTGTCCAACTCAATCCTGCTGTCATAAATCCTACCTCTAAGTTTCTACCAAAGGGTCTTCAGCCCCTGTGTACGCACTTATCAAATGAATGCCTTGTCTAAGGTTTGGCTTTTTGAGGAAAAGCAGCATGTAAGGGTATAAAAGTCATGAAGGTTTATCAAAAATTATCTCTGCCTCCTTTCCTTTCTCCCTCACTTGACTGCGGTTTTCTCTCTCTCTCTCTCTACCATGCCCTGAGTTCAAATTTCCCTCCATTTTTACAAGCATATTGTTTTGAATATGGACCTTGTGGAGAGAGAGAGGTTGATTCTAAGAGCAAATGAGGGAAGCTCCTCCTTAGTTAACTGGAACAATAAGCACTTTGATCCATCATAGGGAGTAAGGCCAGAGATGCTTGTCAGGAATATGGAGGGCTATAGTATCTCCAGGCAGACTATGAAGTGTTCATTGCTAAACCTCATTACTATATCCTAGTTCAAATCTGTAAGAACCCACAGGAAGTCTGGGATTTTTGGTGAGGAAAATGATGTCTGGCTAAATGGGGAAAGAGGCGGGGCTTGTAGTGATTTTTATTAGGGTGGGAATATTAAGCCTCACTATCATATCGAGGGTACCTCAGAATATACAATCCTTCAAGAATGCTCCTTTGCCCTCTGTTTCACTTTGTTTCTTCCTCCCCCTCTTTCCCCCCCTTGTCCTGCCTTTTTAGTACTCAGCTTTTTATATAAGTATTTACTTTTTTATTATATATTTGGTCCATTGGGACTGTGTGATGACTGCGAATTTATTCCATTCAAGATACGGATATGTTTAATATTTTGTTCTCTTAAACTATCTTTTGAAGCTATGCTGCTAACCAGGTACAGGCCAGAAAGGAGTTGGGCCTGACAGCATCTTGGTCACATTACCTGAGGGTGGACAGTGACAGTGATGTCATGATGGTGAATCTTTTTCATTTGACCAAGACCAGCCTCCTGCTCTTACCTCTGCCCATTCATTTCTGGCTACGAGAAATATACCAGCCAACAGGGGAATCACTGAGGCCAGCAAGATCAGAGAGACCGGGATCCAGCCTACAGGCCGCTTTGTGAATATCTCTGTAATAAGCTCATTTGTAGGGTCGGCTCCAACTGCAGTAGCCAAAGAAACCCCTGTCTGGACGTTTGAACGTTTGAATTTCTTAGAGTTGGTCAAAGTTTAGCCGAAGCTAATGTACAGACCAATCAGCAGTAGTTAGGCATCCAGAAACCGGCTTCAACCAAAGCTACCAGAGCCTGAGCTTCCATGGAAGCTTGGTGCTGAGCTGTTCAGAGAAGTTATTTCTGTGAGTGTTGCCAACGCTTCAGCCATGCTTTCTGACCTTTACCCTCACCGCTTATGTCCTTCTGCTCCCTGGTCACACATAGTGGTGTAGTACAAAAAGGAAGACATGACCGGGGAGTTAGGAGACCTGGTTTTTATTCCCTATGCTTCTACTAACTAGCCTCGAGATCTTAACCGCTCTGTGCCTCAGTGTTCCCATCTGCAGAATGGGGATAGCGTTAATTGCCCTACCTACCTCACAGGGTTGTTGTGAGGATAAACTGAGACAATGAATGGAAAAAGTACTTTGACAAGTAAGTGCTATGCAAATTGTAAGAAATGGAAACAATCATATCAAAGGCAATGGAATGGACATCGGCAGAAGGGTTAATGGGATCATCTAGCCCTTTCTCTGTGTGGCTTAAATCCGGGTCTCCATTGCTTTATACATTTTCACTTAGCACAGATTTGTAATTATGCATGTAATAAAGCACAGCCTTATCCAACCTAGTGTCTGGTATTTGTTTCTGAATACTCAAATCTTTATAGCTGCTGATGTCTGGCCATAAATGGAAACATGCCATGTGAGCAGGAGTGGGGCTTGGGGGAGGGTAGTGTAAAAAGCAACAGCAAAAGGCTGAAACAGGAAGATCACAGGTTCGAGGCCAGCATACAATAACTTAGCAAGACTCTGTTTCAAAAGAAAAAAATTTGAAAAAAGGTCTGGGTATATAGCTCAATGGTAGAATGTCCCTGGGTTCAATCCTTAGTACCACACACAACAACTGCAAACCACCACTGGAAGTCTCACTTCTTAAAAAATTAAGTACTTATTTTAATTTACAGATTTAGTAATGCTTTTTACTATAAGGAGGTAAATAAGGGGCATCTTGTGTTTTCTGAAACAATGTAAATAACTGGATACCTAATTCATTACAGCTATTAAATATTACTGTCCCATACATTGGTAACACTTTCCTAAGGGTATGAGAACAAGCTGGGACTTAACATTCTTTCTTCTTTCTTTAATCTTTTTAGTGATATAAGATTATGGGCTTCCACAGACCTCTTGTCTACAGTCACTTCAAATGAGAAGGTGATTAAAATATTCCTGCAGCCAAGGCTGGTGGTGCATGCCTGTAATCCCAGTACTTGGGAGGCCGATACAGGAGGATCATAGCTTTGGCAATTTAGCAAGACCCTGTTTCAAAATAGAAAGGGGTAGGGGTATATCCTGGAGGCAGAATACCCCTGATTTCAGTCACCTGAATCACAAAATAAATGAAAATTTTAAAAAATCAAACATTCTTTCTGTGAATAACAGTGTTGTTAGTTCCCTTTTTATGGTGTGATGAGAATATAAATGTCATCTGTGGGCAAACTCTGAAGTGATCAGATAAATGAAGCCGTTTGGGGCATGGAGAGGTGATTGCATATGCAAACATTTCCTTTTCTTGCTTCTCTGGAACATAAAAAACAAAAGGAGCCTATACTTTGAAGTGCAGATTTTTTTTTGTCAGGGGTACTAGGGATTGAACCCAAGGGCATTCTACTTCTAAGCTATACCCCCATTCCCAACATTTTTTAAAAATTTGAAACAGAGATTCATAATTCAGGCCATTCTACTTCTGAGCTACCTCCCTCTTCTGCCCTTAAAAATTTTTTTTAACAGAAACTCACTAAGTTGCCGAAGATCCAGCCATGTTGCTAAAGCTGGCCTCGAACCTGTGATCTTTCATCTCAGCCTCCCAAGAATTGGAATTACAGGTTCGTGTCTCCATGCCTGGCCTGAATGTTCTACTTTATTTTTCTCACATCTGCCTCCTCCTCTACCCTCCCTCCCTCTCTTGGTTAGCCAGACACAGCTAGTAAGGCAGGATACTATGGATCAACATTTTAATTTAAGGATTTTTGTATTTGAGTCATGTGTGTGGAGGTCCATACTTGTAATCCTGGTACTTGAAGGAGAAAATATATATATATATATATATATATATATATACATACATATACATATATACATACATCTATATATAACCTCCTGACTGAGACAGGAGGATAACAGGTTTCAGGACAGACAGTCACAGCAACATAGCAAGACTCTCAGCAACCTAGCAAGACCCTGTTTCAAAACAAAAAATAGAGCTGGGCGTGGTGGTGCACGCTTGTAATCCCCACGCGTGGGAGGCTGAGACAGGAGGATCGCACAGGTTCGAAGCCAGCCTCAGCTACGTGAGGCTCTCAGCAACTTAGTGAGACCCTGTTTCCAAATAAAGTATAAAATAGGTCTGGGAGTATAGCCCGGAGGTAGAAAGCCTCTGGGTTCCACCCCCAGTACCACAAAAATAAAAATAAAAAATAAAATAAAATTAGGTTGGGAGTATAGATTGGAGGTAGAATGCCCCTGGGTTCACTTCCCAGTACCAAAAGAAAATGTTTCTCTGTTTGATATTTGATCACATTTCTACCATTGTTGACTTGAAACTTTGCTACTACCAAGAATTTTAACACCTTTGACCTACTTGATATAATTTCAATGAAAGGACATCTCTATATAAAAATAACTACCTACCTCACAAGCCTGAAAGTCCCCCACAAATTTCAGTTCTGGATGTTAATACCATTTTCCTGTGGGCCCTTTCCATATTGTCACCTCCATGCCCCCACCATACCTCTGGAGAAAAACAAAACAATACTATCTGTTACCAGCTCTCAACAGCTTGTTATGAGTTAGGGCATAGTGTCTAGTCGCTGGAAGACTTAGATGAAAGTTGCTTTTATGGAGTATGAGATACAAATGGATTCACCATCTGGCACACACAGACCTGCCCAGAGAAAAACCTGGAAATGACCACCAGATGTCAGCGCAATCTTGAAAGTATCGCTGTGGCTATGGTTTGCTCAGAGGGGAGCTATCTAAGAGGGAGGTTGGGCAAGAAGCATTCATTCATCCCCATGAGTAGGGGCTAGGAATACTATATTCAATCACATGGTAGTTTTTAATTTATTAAACATTCTCTTTATAATGTGTAGAATAAAATTCATTCTGTTAATAAAATTCCATAACATGGTAATCTCTACCTTTAATGAGCTGAACTCTCCTGGTGTCTGAAAAAGTCTTTTCTCTTTGTACTGGGAATTGAACCTAGGGGTTCTCTACCACTGAACTGCATCCACAGCCATTTTTATTTTTATTTTGAGACAGGGTCTCACTAAGTTACCATGATCTGGCCTCAAACCTGCAATCCTCCTGCCTTAGCCTTCCAAGCACTGGGATCACTGGCATGTGCTACCTCTGTCAGCCCTTTTTTTATTTTTAATTTGTGTGTGGGGGGGGAGGAGGATTGAACCCAGTGACATTCTACCACTGAGCTAGACCCCAGATCCTTTTTTAATTTTTTGCTTTGAAACAGTGTTGCTAAATTGTCATATGCTGGCATTAAATTTGGGATCCTCCAGCCTCAGCCTCCTCAGTAGCTGGGATTATAGGCCTGTGTCACCACACCCAGTTGTTTATTTTTAAAGTAGTGTATTAAGTGCAAACAATGGGAAATTAAGGCTCTGATCCCTCCCTCATTAGGACGGCCATACCATTTATGTATAAAATTCGAACCCAGGAGCATTCTGTCTCCAAGCTACGACCTCAGCCCTATTTATTTATTTATTTATTTTGGTGGTACTGGGGTTCCTGGAAGCCCTTCTTCCTCCGGGCTACACTCCCAGACCTATTTTATATTTTTGAAACAGGGTCTCTTACACCAGCGCGGCTGGCTTCGAACCTGCGCGATCCTCCTGTCTCCGCCTCCCAAGCGCGGGGATTACAAGCGTGCGCCACCACGCCCAGCTAGCCCTATTTATTTTTAAGGAAGCTTTCTGAGTTACTGAGGGTCTCACTAATTTGGTGAGACTGTCCTTGAACCTGTGATCCTTGTGTCTTAGCTTCCCAAGTACTGGTATAAATAACAAGTAAAATAGCCGGGCATGATGGCGCACACTTGTAATCCCAGCATTTGGAAGGCTGAGACTGGAGGACTGTGGTTTGTGGACAGCCTGAGCTACTTAGTGAGGCCCTGTTTCAAAATAAAGAATAAAAATTAGGGCGGGGGTGTAGCAAAAATTATTTTTCTCAAAGTAAGTTTTGAATAGGCCTTTGAGCACAGGGCAATATTCATGGTGAGAGAAAGCATCACTTTGTGGTTCCCCTACCCCTCCTCAGTCTACCCATGTCTATACACTGCCTACTACTAGTGTCTCTAGACAATTTTAAGATCTTGAATTAGTGGCTGAAGACAGACTAATAGATCATGAGTACAAGGTAAAAAGAACTTGGAGCCAGAAGACCTGGACTTCTAGTAAAGGAATTGGTACTTTTGTACTAGGAATTGAGCCCAGGCATTCTACCCCCAAGCTACATCTCCAGCCCTATTTATTATTTATGTTGAAGCAGTTTCACTAAGTTGCTGAAGCTGGCCTTGAACCTGCTATCCTCTTGTCTCCACATCCCAATTACAGGTGTATGCCACCATGCTTGGGTTTGCTACATTTTCTCATGAAACAAAATTCAGGATCTCTAAGACTGGACTTGAAGGAAATCTCTTGAAAAGAGGCTCCTGGGCCACACAGTGTGGCTGGTGTCCCACAAACTGTCCTTGTCTTGAAGGCATTTTTCCTGGTTAACTCACTGGCCTACAGATGTGGTGATCACCTCTTTCTTTCTTTCTTTTTTCTTTTTTTGGTACTGGGGGTTGAACCCAGCAATCCTTTACCACTGAGCCATAGCCCCAGCACTTTTTATTTTTTATTTTGAAATAGAGTCTAAGCTAACATGCAGCAGCCTTGAGCCTGCGATCCTTCTGTCACAGCCTTCCAAGTGCTAGTATTACGTATGTGCACCACCGCACCTGACAGGGATTCTTATGTTTCTAGTCATCACTATATCCGTACAACCCTCTATAGGGGATAAAAGAAATTCTTATTTCAGGCTTTTCTACTGATTCACCAGGTGATTTTAGTACATGATTTGACTCATTTGTACCTAAGTTGCCTCACCTATAAAGTAGAAATGATGGGGTAGGGGGGTAGGTCAGTGGTAGAATGTGTACTTAGCATGTGCAAAGCCCTGGTTTGATCCTAGTATCACCATAAAAATAAAACAAAAAACAAAAACAAGTAGTGATGATGATAAAAATCTGTCTCATGGTACCACTGAGATGATAAATTGAAACTGGTCTGAAAACTGGACTTTACAAATTAACTTTATAAATATCATCATGAATCATTTGGTCCCAAGGGCTAAAAGATACAATTTTGAAGAATAGTCAGTTCATTCAATCAGTATTTATTGAGCACCTAGTTGGTTAGGCACTGAGGATATAATGAGAGGGAAAAAAGGCCCATCCTATGGTGACAATCCCAAATGTCACATTTGAATGGTATAATGCAGCATTCTTTTTTAAATTTTTATGGGTACATTGTAGTCATACATCTTAATGGGGTACAAAATGGTAGAGGCATACATGCACACTTCACCCAATTAGCCCTTACCCAATTTTCACCCCATTCCCTCCCCCTCCATCCTTCTCACGTTTGGCTTAGTGACTGATATGTTTGTGAGTGTTCATCATGCACATTACAGAATTTCCCTCTTCCCCCGGCCCCCCTCAGTTAAGTGGCCTTATTTGCTCATCTATGGTTTCTCCTTTTTCATCTGGAGTTCCTCCTATGACCCCCTTTCTCCCTAGATTCTGCAGATTAGGAAGAGCATCCAATTTGTTTTTACTTTTTGTGACTGACTAAACATTATGGTAAGTGATATTACTGCAGCATTCTTTTCTAGTGAAAAAATTATTTTTCCCTAAGTCTAGTGTCTATAGGCTTAGCAGCTTCAGCAACATATTAGCATAATCTCTTCCCTGTACCATAATGTTCCCCAATTATTTCTCCCTCCTAGTCTCTAAATACACCATTATATCAGGCATCCCAGGTGCACTCAACGCAATCTGTCAGTGATGGCTATCAAGAAGGATGTACTTGGCCAGGCATGGTGATGGTGCATGCCTGTAATCCCAGGATTTGGGAGGCGGAGATAGAAGGATTGAGGGTTTGAGGCCAGCCTCAACAACTTAGTGAGATTCTGTTTCAGGAAAAAAAAATAAAAAGGGCTAGGGGTATAGCTCAGAGGTGGAGCATCCCTGGGTTTCAGTTCCATCCCTACTATTGCAAAATAAATAAGTTAATTAATAGGGCTGGGTGTGTGCCTCAGTGGTAGAGCAGTACCCTGTGTGCAATGCCCAGTACTGCAAAAAATAAACTAAAATAATAAGAAAAGAAGGAAGGAAGGAAGAAAAGAAGAAAGAAAGAGTAAGCCAGGTGAGGTACCACATGCCTATAATCCCAGTACTTGGGAGGCTGAGGCAGGAAGATCGCAAGTTCAGGGACAATCTTAGCAAATTAGTGAGGCCCTTATCAACGCAATGAGGCCCTGTTTCAAAATAAAAGAATAAAATCGGGCTGGGGGTGTACCTAAGAGATAGAACACGTCTGGGTTCAATCCCTAGTACTATACATACATACATACATACATACATACATACATACATACATGAAAGAAGAAAGGAAGGAAGGAGAGAGAGAAGAAAAAAGAAAGGAAGGAAGGAAGGAGAAAGAAAGAAAGAAAGAAAGAAAGAAAGAAAGAAAGAAAGAAAGTGAGAGAGAGAGAGAGAGAGAGAGAGAGAGAGAGAGAGAGAGAGAGAGAGAGAGAAAGAAGGAAGGGAGAGAGATGCACTCACTTTGTCCCCTCATGCACTAACTCCCACTTGGCCACATCTGACACCTACAAAACCACTAAGAGAGCATTTCTCCCAGATAGCACCCAGACTTACAAGGTCAATTGTATCCTTTTTCTTTCTCCTCTGTCATCCAGCATCATTCCTCTCTGTAGTTCTAGTTACAAAACAAAACCTCTTGTCTATGAATGAATATTGGGAGTGGAAAGAATTGTCTACATTTTCAGCAGTATACTAGAAATCATTACAGAAGTACCCTTGAATTTCATTATAACTCCGTGAGATAGGTAAAATATGAGAAAAAGAAGAGGAAGACTTGGATGTTGTTTGCTCAGTATCTGGGAGGAAGGAAGTGTTGTAACAGCAATTTACAATGTGTTTTTGACCTCAAAGGCCAATGAGCTTTCTTTGTGCTATGCATCCCATGGTTCAGTGCTTCTGTTCATCTTGAATGTTTCCACTGTCTGGGAAGAAGGAAACAAGAACATATGTTGGTGAAATTGGACAACTGGCCTAGTGTTAAATTTTTACTGAGGATCAGACTCTGTATAGAGACATATAGAGATGATCAGAAACACTTCTAGGAAGGGGATCTCCATAGAGGTTTCTATCAAAATGTGAATGTGTATCCAGGTGTGGGGGTACATGCCTGTAATCTCAGAACTTGTGCGGCTGAGTCAGGAAGACCGCAGGTTCGAGACCAGCCTCAGCAATTTAGTGAGACCCTCAGCAACTTAAATCCTATTTCAAAATAAAGACATATAGCTGGGGATGTATCTCAGAGGAAGAACACCCCTGATTTCAATCTCTAGTACTAATAAATAAATAAATAAATAAATAAATAAATAAATAGGACTGGAGGTCTAGCTCAGAGAACAGAACACCCCTGGGATCAGTCACAACTCTCTCTCTCTCTCTGTCTCTCGTGTGTGTGTGTGTGTGTGTGTGTGTGTGTGTGTGTGTGTGTGTGTGTGAAAAATTTAAAAAGGACTTTATGGCTGGCTTGCTTCAGTAGTAGTGCATGCTATAATCCTGGTGACCAGGGAGGTTGAAGCAAGAGGATTGTATGTGTGATATTATACTGGACAACTTAGCAAAACCTTATCTCAAAATTTAAAAATATATAATAAAATATTGAAGGATGGGCATGGTGGTACATGTCTGTAATCTCAGTATTTGGGAGGCTGTGACAGGAAGATTGCAGGCTCAAGCCCAGCCTTAGTAATTTAGTGAAACCCTCAGCATCTTAGCAAAACCCTTTTTTTAATCAGTGCATTGTATTTATACATCATAATGGGGTAAAAGACTTGCATAGACATAAATGCACACATCACCCAGCCAGCCCCCTCCCAGTCCCCACCTCACACCCTCCCCATCCCTCCCTCCCAGGCTTGGCTTAGTGGTTGACTATGATATGAATAAGTACATTGTGTGCTTTAAAGAGTTTCCTTCTCCCCTCCTCCCATCCCCACAGTTAGGATGCCTTATTTGCTCCTCTATAGGATCTCCTTTTTCACCTGGAGTTCCTCCTATGACCCCTTTCACCTTAGCTTTCACATATTAGGGAAAGCATCTGTTTTTTATTAGTTTTTGCGACTGACTAATCTCGCTTAGCATAATGTCTTCTAGTTCCATCCATTTCCCTGTAAATGCTGCAATTGTATTTTTTTAATGGCTGAGTAAAATTCCGTTGTGTACATATCCCACAGTTTTGTAATCCATTCATCTGTTGATGGACATCTTGGCTGGTTCCATAGTTTGGCTATGGTGAACTAGAATATACAAAGAACTCAAGAAACTCAACACTAAAAAACACAAGTAATCCAATCAAAAAATGGGCAAGCGAACTAAATAGACACTTCACGAAAGAAGAAATTCAAATGGCCAATAAATGCATGAAAAAATGTCAACGTCATTGGCAATCAGAGAGATGCAAATCAGAACTACCCCTTTTTTTTTTGCAGTACTGGGGATGGAACCCAGGAGCATTCTATCTCCGAGCTACACACCCAGCCCTATTTTTTAGTCCTTTTATCTTTGAAACAGGGTCTCACTGAGTTGCGAAGGGCTTCACTAAGTAGCTGAGGATATCTACGAACCATGATCCTCCAGTCTCTGCCTCCAGAAAACTACCCTTAAAAAAAAAGGCAAGCCGAGTGTGGTGGCACATGCTTGTAATCCCAGGATTTGGGAGGCTGAGACGGGAAGATTGTGGTTCTTGGACAGCTTCAGCTACTGATGGAGGTTCTTTGCAACTCAGTGAGACCCTGTTTTATTTTATTTATTTATTTATTTTGGTGGTACTGGGGGTGGAATCCAGAGGCTTTCTACCTCCGGGCTATACTCCCAGACCTTTTTAAAATTTTATTTGGAAACAGGGTCTCAGTAAGTTGCTGAGAGCCTCACTAAGTAGCTGAGGCTGGCTTCGAACCTGTGCAATCCTCCTGTCTCAGCCTCCGAAGCGCGGGGATTACAAGCGTGCGCCACCACGCCCGGCTGAGACCCTGTTTTAAAATAAAGAATAAAATATAGGGTTGGGGGTGGAGCTTGAAGGTAGAATGCTCCTGGGTTACATCACCAGTACTGCAAACAAACAAAAAAGGCTAGGGGTGTAACTCAAAGGTAAAACAACCCTGGGTTCAATCCCTAGTACTATTAACAAAAGAACTGAGGATGCAGTGGTAGAGCACCTGTGGAGTCAATCCCCCCAGTTCCACAAAAATAGACAGATAGATGAATAAATAAATGTGTGTGTGTGTGTGTGTGTGTGTGTGTGTGTGTGTGTGTGTGAATAAATCAAACTGGGAATGCTGAAGGGTTAGGGCACAATGTCTGGGGTCCTATATTTACTAATTTACTTCCTTTGGTATTGTTTGAAGTTTTACCCAGAGACTGTATTGCATTGATAATTTTTGTGTGTGTGTGGTACTGGGGGTGGAACCCAGGGGCTTTCTACCTTTGGGCTACACTCCCAGACCTATTTTATATTATAAAATTATTTGGAAAAAGGGTCTCACTAAGTTGTTGACAGCCTCACTAAGTAGCAGCTGAGGCTGGCTTCAAACCTGTGTGATCCTACGTAACTGAGACTGGCTTTGAACCTGTGCGATCCTGTCTCAGCCTCCCAAGCGCAGGGATTACAAGTATGTGCCACCATGCCTGGCACACACTGATAATTTTTAAAGTGAACATCCAAGAAAGAAAACAATATTGTTATATGTGGGCATAAGGATGTATTCATCTCATCAATTGCAAGCTAAATTTGTTTTTCCTGTGAACTAATGGTGAACAGTGAGCACTCTAGCCTCAGGTCCAGTAAGTGACTGTTATGCCGAGAACCGCCCTCTGTCTGTCGCTGGGGAGCCATATGACTCATAATCAAACACAGCAGCCAGTATGATCTTTTCAAAACCAATCAGATCATGTCACTCATCTGATTTGAAAGCCTTTAGTGACTTTCCATTACATCGAGAGCAAGCTCATCCTGTTCCCCCCATCTCTGAGGCTTTTTATGACCTTCATTTGACCTATCTTGCTGACCTCATGTTATGCATTGAATTCGGCCCTCTGAAAATTCCTGTTAAATTCCTAACCCCCTGTACCTCAAAAAAGTGGGCCTTTATTTGTTGCAGAGATGATTAAGTCAGAATGATGTCATGGTGGAGTAGTTCAGCCCCTAATCCAATAGGACCATTTCCTTAGATGAAGAGGACATTTAGACACAGGTGCACACACACAGAAATTACAATGTGTAGAAGGCAGAGTTTGGGGTGCTGCTTCTGCAAGCCAAGGAATCTGAAGGTTGCTGGCAAACCTGCAGAAGCAAGGGGGAGGCCTGCCGATAGATACTTCCAGCTCTCACAAGGCACCAACCCTGCTGACACTTTGTTTTAGGTAGTGGAGACTGGACCCAGGGGCAGTATACCTCTGAGATACACCCCAATCCTATTTTATTTATTTTTTTAATTCTGAAATAAGATCTCACTAGGTTGCTGAGAATCTTGCTAAGTTGCTGAGGGTCTCAGAAAGTTGCTGAGACTGGCCTCAAACCTGCAATCATCCATTCTCAGCGTAGTAAGTACTGGGATTACAGGCATGTATCACCATGAATAGCTATGACTTTATGCTTCTTATCATTCAGTTTAACTGTCTAAATAAATAATAAATTAATGAATAAATAAATCTCTTTTCTGGAAGCCTTCCCTGACTTCTCAGTCATTCTTAATTGCATCATGATTTTTTTTTAACTTTTGCTTTGGAGAAGTCAACCCTCTGGTGTTTTCTTGTCTGTTTAGAATATAACTCTCCAATTATAAAGTGAGTTATTGTAGGGCTTTTTTCTGCTGTTGTTATTAACATATCAACTCTACCTTGACATTTCTGGCATTCTAGAGATATTAAATATTTTTCAAATATATGAATGAAAAGAGTCATTGAGTGACTTGTTCCTTTATTTATTTATTTTCTTTATTTTTGGTATTGAGGATTGAGCCCAGGGGCATACTACCTCTGAGCTACACCCCCATGTTATGCATTGAATTTCATTTTTATTTTGAAACAGGGTCTTGCTAGGTTAAAGAGAGTTTCACTACTTGCCAAGGCTGTCCTCGAACCTGCTGATCCTCCTGTCTCAGCCTTCCAAATACTGGCATTATAAGTGTACACCACCATGCCTGGCTGATAGACTCATTTATTAGACATGTAATTAGTCTGTACTATTTGATAGCCACTGGGATAGAATTTGAGGTATGATACCAAATAGGGGCCCTGCCCTTGGCCTTTGGCTCTGGCTACTGGCAGATCTTGATGGTATAGTAGAAAGAGCATGGGGTTGAGAACTAAGACAGGGTTGCTTGGTTCAGATTCTACTAAGGCATGGCAGAGGACCTGGGAACAGGAGAGATTAAAGAAGGCAATCTGCAGCCAGGCATGGTGGCACATGTTGTGATCCAAGCATTTGGGAGGCTGAGACTGGAGGATCGCGGTTCGCGGACAGCCTCAGCTACTTAGTGAGGCCCTCTGCAACTCAGTGTGAACTGGTTTCAAAATAAAGAATAAAAAATAGGGCAGAAGGTATAGCTCGGAGGTAGAATGCCCCTAGGTTCCATCCCCAGACCCGAAAAAAATATATAAAAATTAAAAAAGAAGGCAATCTGCATCGCCTTCTATGAAGTGGGGGGAGGTGAGCATGGAGATGAAGGACCATGGGCTCCACAAGACCACCATCCCACATGAGAACAATTCAAAATATGAATTGAAATTGGACAAAAGACATTGGTTCCTCCAAACCCAATTCTGACCAATCATAAAAGAGCAGATGGGGCACTTCAGTAAGGTTTAAAAGCCTACCTCCCAAGTGCTGTGGGGCTACTCTCTTCCTCTCTTTTAAGGACCCCTCCCCCCGTGTGGAGAGCTGTTTTTGTCTTCTATATTTCCTTGACTTGAAATAAGCTTTCACATTTCTATACCTTTCCTTAGTCTTTGGACTTCACTCATTGAAATCCACTGGACCCTTTAAGAGGAGACACCCCATTTTACTACCGCTACCACTTACTCTCTGTTGGGTATTAAGTTATCTCAGTTATCTCTGTATCTCAGTTATCTCTTCTGTCATATTGAGATATTACTGTCTGACCTATTTTTTTTTATTCTTCATTCTGAAACCGGGTCTCACTGAGTTGCAGAGGGCCTCACTAAGTAGCTGAGGCTGTCCGCGAACTGTGATCCTCCAGGTCTCAGCCTCCCGAATGCTGGGATTACAAGCGTGCACCACCACGCCCGGCTGACCTAGAGCATTATTGTAAAACATAACTAAGATGAGTAGTGTGCAGAAAAATTCCACTGGGTGCTCAAAAGATGGTGTTTCCACTTCTACTTGACTCTAGTGAAGTAACTCGAGCTCCTCTGTTCACAGCTATTTGCCTTTCTTTGGGGGAGTTCGAAATTCACCAGGACAGCAGTACAAATCACTCAGCTGAAAGGGAGACCCTGGGCAACCTCAGTGCTCTGCGTAGGCTTCTCTGAGGAACTGTTCATTTTGAGGAGCAGCCTGCTGGAAGGAAGCACCAGATGTACTCCTTGTGCCCACCGCAGTCCCTTTTCTGTTGTTAGAATACCCAAGACTGGTCGGGCGTGGTGGCACACGCTTGTAATCCCTATGCTTAGGAGGCGGAGACAGGAGGATTGCACAAGTTCAAAGCCAGCCTCTCTGGTTTAAGAGACCCTGTTTCCAAATAGAAATATAAAATAGGTCTGGGAGTGTAGCCCAGAGGTAGAAGGGTTTCCAGGAACCCCAGTACCACACACACAAAAAAAAGAATAAAAAAAAAAAGGAATACCCGAGACTGGATACTTTTTTTGTTTGTTGTTCTGAGGATTGAACCCAGGGGCATTGTACCCTGAGCCCTTTTTATTTTTTATTTTGAAGGCTCTCACTAAGTAGCTGAGGCTGGCTTCCAACCTGCACTCCTCCGTCTCAGCCTCCCAAGTACTGAGATTACAGGCATGTGCCACTGTGCCCAATTGCAGTTCTACTTTTAAAGGAAACTTGGTGGAGGGTAGGTATGGGAAAGTATGCGAGGATGACATTAGTCTGGTAATCACAAGATGGTTTATGGTGGTCTGGTGATTTTCCGAATTGTTGAAATGATCTCCATTGTCTAATCAGTAGATACTGCTGAAATTCTTCCATTAAATAGGTTCCTTAAGGTATCTCTCTTCTTTAAACTATTTGGAGAGGATAACTGAACAGTGAATAATAAACGAATAAATTTTGGTTAACTTTAAGATTTACAGATTTCCCAGAATTTAGGAGTGACAGGCCTAGGAGAGAGACTGATGTCTTCAGAGATAGCTTAGGGACAGAGCTCCTAAATTCACTAAAGAGTCTATTGTTTGTGAGTTTCACACACCTGTGATCTCTTGAAAGGGCTCTTTGTGTGACTGAATGTCCTCTGATTCTTTCATCTTTCTGAGGTTTTAACAAAAGGTGGTACAATCACACACTCAGATTTTCCTCTATGTCATACATTCCTAATCGCACTCCCAAGTCATTTCTTAATTTTAGCAGCTATTGTTATCTAGAGAGGCTGAGAATTATCAAGTAAGGGCCCCTTTTGGTTGAGCAGTTTTTCCCACTCTGAAAACCCTAAATGGATTGCTCTTCAATTTTACTATAAGCATCAAGAAAAGAAACACCTTCAACACTGCTTGGAAATCGTGTGTGTGTGTGTGTGTGTGTGTGTGTGTGTGTGTGTGTGTGTTTGTGTGTGTGTGTGTGCGCGCGCGCGCAAAGGATTGAACCCAGGGGCCTTCTACCTCCCTACTACACCCATAGCCCTTTTTAAAATTTTGAAACAGGATCTCACTGTGTTGCTGATGGTCTTGTGAAATTGCTAAGGCTGTTTTTAAATCTACAATCCTCCTGTCTCAGCCTCCCAAGTACTAGTATTACAAGCGTGGGCCACTATGTCTGGCTGCTTGGAAATTTTAACTATACTCATCACTTAAATGTTATACTTTCCACATAACTGCAGTCAACAATTCTAATAAACTTTCTTCTACTATATAACATGTGTTTCTCATATCATGTGCCTGCCACTTAGTAAGACTATAATAAAGTTTTACTGTTGCTATTATAATATATACAGTGGAATAAACAGCACCTGTCTCCAGGTCGTTGTGAGAATTTCATGATAGTATATGTAAAACTTCCAGGCATATTGTGGATATATGGATCCCTTCTCTTTCCTTCTGTCATGGCCTGAATGTTTTTGGCCTCCCCCAATTCAAATGGCGAAGCCTTAATGGCCAGTGTGGATGTACTTGGAGTAAGGAAATTGTTGCCTATTAAGTCCTAAGATTTCAATTCTAGAATTATTTCAATAAATGTTACACAGCTGAAATAAAATAGGGCAGAAATCATAGTCTAGAGCTTACATATCATTATATATTCATATACACGTGGAATCATATATCTATATACATATGTATATTTTTGTTACTGGGAATTTAACCCAGGGGCATTCTACCTCCAAGCTACACACCCAGTGCAACTTTTTTTTTTTTTTTTTGGTTGTGGTACTGGGGTTCCTGGAAGCCCTTCTACCTCCGGGCTTCTCTCTCTCTCTCTCTCTCTCTCTCTCTTACACACACACACACACACACACACACACGTATGTATATATATATATATATATATATATATATATATATATTTTTTTTTTTTTTTTAATTTGGAAACAGGGTCACTTAAACCAACGAGGCTGGCTTCAAACCTGAGCAATCCCCCTGTCTCCGCCTCCCAAGCATGGGGATTACAAGCGTGCGCCACCACGCCCAACCCAGTGCAACTTTTTTATATCTTATTTGGAAACAGGGCCTTACTAGAATGCTGAATGCCTTGCTAAGTTGCCAAGGCTGACTTTAAACCTGCGATCTTTCTGTCTCAGCCTCCCAAGTACTGGATTACAAGTGTTCACTATACACTTGGATGAAATTATATATTTTAATTGTTGTCATTATTCACCTATTACGTGTCTACAAAGAATAGTACTTTAAAATACAATATTTAGCCAGGCGTGGTGGCGCACGCTTGTAATCCCCGCGCTTGGGAGGCAGAGACAGGAGGATCGCGCAGGTTCGAAGCCAGCCGCGCGCGCGCTGGCTTAGGAGACCCTGTTTCCAAATAAAAATGTAAAAATAGGTCTGGGAGTGTAGTCCGGAGATAGAAGGGCTTCCAGGAACCCCAGTACCACCAAAAAAAAAATAAAATAAAATAAAATACAATATTTAGAACATGATCTTTATATAATGGAATTTGCTTTTTGTTGTTTTTGCTGTTGTTGTTGTTACTGGGGATTGAACTCAGAGGCATTCTAACTCGAGCCACACACCCCAGCCCTATTTTATTTTTCATTTTGAAACAGGGCCTCTCTAAGGTGCAGAGGCTGGCCTAAACCCCATAATCCTCCTGTCTCGGCCTCCAAAGTACCGGGATACAGATGTGTACCACCATGCCCAGCTTTGATTTAATGAAAGTAGAAGCCCTATTAGAAGACACACATGTGCCCACTCCTGTATTCTACCTCTCACTTTCTTTTATTCTTTTCTTTTCTTTTCTTTTTTAGGTACTGGGATTTGAGCCCAGGGGCATTCTACCTCCAAGCTATACCCCCAGCCCTATTTTTTTTTTTTTTTTGGTGATACTGGGTGTGGAACCCAAAGGCTTTCTACCTCTGGGCTATACTCCCAGACCTATTTTTTAATATTTTATTTGGAAACGGTCTCACTAAGTTGCTGAGAGCCTCACTAAGTATCTGAGGGTGGCTTCAAACCTGTGCGATCCTCCTGTCTCGGTCTCCCAAGCGCGGGGATTAAAAGCATGCACTGCCACACCTGGCCCTAGCCCTATTTTTTATTCTTTATTTTGAAACAGGGTCTCACTGAGATGCGGAGGGCCTAAGTAGCTGAGGCTGTTCACGAACCGCGATCCTTCTGTCTCAACCTCCTGAATGCTAGGATTACAAGCGCCTACCACCACGCCCGGCTTTTATTCTATGAAGTCCATGTGAAGACACAGTAAGAAGGGGACTGCCTAAAAATCAAGAGCTCAAAACCAGCTTGCCTCTATAAAAATAGAACAAAAATAAAAAATAAACCAGGCTGGCCTCGAACTTGCTATCCTCCTGCCTCAATTATCCAAGTAGCTGGGAGTACAGACATGTACTGCTACACCTGGCTGTAAACACCTGCCTTTAAAAACAACAGCATTTGTCTTTCTGTTATTATAAAATAAATATTTATTGTAAAACAATTAGAACATTTTTTTTGGTAGTACTGGGGTTCCTGGAAACCCTTCTACCTCTGGGCTACACTCCCAGACCTATTTTATACTTTTTTTATTTTGGAAACAGGGTCTCTTAAGCCAGTGCGGCTGGCTTCGAACCTGCGCAATCCTCCTCTCTCTGCCTCCCAAGTGCGGGGATTACAAGCGTGTGCCACCACGCCCAGTCAATTAGAACATTTTTATAAAATTTTCAAAAAATTAGAAAATCATTAAGAAAGCAAAATCGCTTACAATTCCTTGATTCAAAAATACCACTGCTAAGTTCGAAGTGGGTTTGTTTTTATTATTCTATATCTGACAGTTCATACCATGAAGTTTTTCTAAAGAAGCCACATCCATATTAAAGACTTCACAAAGGGCTTAGCCTTGACCAACCAGAACATATCAATTGCAGAGGGAAGGAATGTTACCTTGGGCTCTCTTGGGCATCTTTAATAGCCAATTACTTAAACTTCATTTTTATCTTATCTAACCTTCTCATAACTGAAACATAAGCTTCCCAGAAAGTATTACTAAGCTAAGCAGATGTCTAGCCTCTACTATGATAATATCTGAGACCTATGGAAAATCCCCTGCCTATCTAATGCTCCCTTTTGCCAGTGTAATTGTCAAGTGTATTGATTTATGACTTTTATTTTGTTCTGTGACTATAAAAGTTCATGTAACCTCTTCCACAATGGAACATGTCATTCAGGTAACTTGAATCCCTGCTCCCTGGCCTTGGTCAGTGTAATGGTTTGGATTTAGAATGTCCCCCTAGCGGTTAGGCCAGTGCCGGGGCCAGCGGCTGGCATCGGAGCCTTCCGTGAAGCAAGGCCGCTACTGAGGCCTCCGAGGCCTGGATCGGAGCCTGCCGAGGGGTTAGGCCGATGCCGGGGCCATCGGCTAGCATCGGAGCCTGCTGTGAGGAAGGCCGGTGCTGGGGCCTCTGAGGCCGGGATCAGAGCCAGCTGAGGGGTTAGGCCAGTGTCGGGGCCAGCGAGACCAGAATCGGGGCCTCCTATGAGGCAAGGCCGCTGCTTGAGCCAGCGAGGTCTGGATCAGTCCACCAGGTAGCCAGGCCACAACTGGGGCTGTCAAGAGTGGGATCGGTACTTGCAAAGCGGCATGCACAGAGAAACATCGCAGAAAATTAAAACCAGATGCTTCCTCTAATCAGCAATAACTAGGAGGAAAGGGGCAACAGGAAGAGGTCAAGCTATAGAAAGGGCCCTATAGTGAAGCAATTAAGGTGACCAATCAGAGGGTATGGAATAGGGGAGGATGGAGCCTCTTTAAAAAGCAGGAGGTACATAAACATATGTATCAAAGTTAATCACCAAACAAGCATGGGATCGAGGGAAGGGGAGGGAATGGGATGGGGACTGGATGAGGGCTAATTGGATGATGTGTGCTTGTATATCCTCTTAAGTATTGTATTCCAATGTAATGTATGATTACAATGCACCAATAAAAATAAATTTTAAAAAATTACCTTTATGAAAAAGAAAAAAAAAAGAATGTCCCCCTAGCCCTCATAGAAACCAGGAAACCTTGGTGGAGGTGGGGCTTGGTTGCCAAGGAGGGGTCACTGGGGCTGTGGCCTTGGTGATTAAGGTTCCTCCTTCCCTTGCTCTCTTTCTTGTTTTGGGCTTTCAAGATGTGTGAGCAGAGCTTTACTTACCTTACTCTTGCCCTCTTTCTGCTTTTTACTGCCAGGCCCTGAGCTCTGCAGACCCAGCCTGACATGAATTGAAACCCTGAAGTCTCCAGAACTGTTAGAAAATAACTATATATTCCTCTAAGTATGTAGTGGTCTGGTATTTGTATCTCATAAGGGAAAATGTTGACTGAGACAACCGCTCATATTTGGTTCAGAATAAACTATTTTCATATTTTATTTTTTGGTTTTGGTACTGGGTATTGAAACCAGAAGCATTCTAACTCTGGGACATACCCCCAGCCCTTTATATTTTTATTTTGAAACAGAGTCTTGCTAAGTTGCTGAGGCTGGCCTCGAACCTGCAATCTACCTATCTCAGCTTCCCAAGTACTGGGTTTACAGGCATGTGCCACCGTGTCCATTTGGCTTCCTTTCTTTTCTCTGTGTCTTTCTTTTTTGTGTGTGATACTGGGGATTGAACCCAGGAACATTCTACCTCTGAGCTATACCCCCAGCTCCAATTATTTTTAGTTTGAAACAGGGTCTCACTAAGTTACAGAGGGCCTCACCCCATTCTCAGCCTCCCAAGTACTGGGATTACAGACATGTGCTACCATACCTGGTTCTTACATCTTTTAAAGCAGAGTCATAATGTTATATTCAAAGTACATACAAACACGTGTGTATGCACGTACACACACAAATAGAATTGGAATAATGCTGATCCACGTGACTTTATATTCTTTTTTCCTCCCACTTAACATTTATTGAAGCAGATTGCTCTCCACAGATGTCTTTTCCTTCAGAATGATTTCTCTCCTGGGCTTTTGACTTCCTGATCTCTAGGATCCTGGGCCAGTTCCAGCTTGTTTTGGGCCCTGGCTCCAAGCCCAGAGGAGCTTTGCCCCTATAGACCTACCTCAGGCCACGTGATTTCTCAGCAACTATGTTTTCATGTGCAACCTCCCAGCGGAGAAGGGGATGATATGATGGCTCTGGGAACAGGTTAAAGAAGCAGACCAGAACCTGTAAATCCCTTAAGTCACAGATTCAGTCCTCCTTTACTAAATTAAAGCACAGCAACAGAATCCAAACCATAGGCTAGGATTTGTGCCTATGGGGCAAAGGAATGTAAAATGTGTCCTGTGTTAACAAGAATATCCCAGGGTTAGCTCAGCACAGTGGCATATACCTGCAGTCCCAGAACTTGGAAGGCTAAGACAGAAGGATCACATGTTCAAGGCCAGCCTCAGCCACTTACCGAGACCCTTGCCAACTTAGTGAGACCCTGTTTCTATTTTGTAAATTTAAAAAAGGGGATTGGTGTAGCTCAGAGGCAGAATGTCCTGGGTTCAATCTACGGTACAAAAAAAAAAGCCCAGAATTATTAATGATCCAATGATAAATGTCATCCCACAGCTGTGCCTTCAACATTAGCCAAAACACGCATGTATTTCACAAAGGAGAGTCTGTAATACTGTAAACATCTTGAGGAATGGCTACATTAACATTCCACTGCATTTGCCATTTTGTTACATAATTTTTAAAAGATAACCTCTCTTCGCATTAAAAACGGCAGGAAATATATTAAAGAAAAAAGAATATCTCAAACAAGTAATGCAATTAAACCTCCACTAGTTGGAGGAATAATTTGTGCCTTGGTTCAAGCTTGAGCTGCCTAGAGGGAACTGATAATGGGGTGCTTCCAAATGCTAGTGGCAGGGGAGTAGGGGACGGCAAAGAACATAAACAGGCAAATCATGGAATCAATATGAACAGCCAATAGCGCAACACCACATTTGGTCTCGTTTGTAATCAAAGAAGTATAAATTAATATTGAAAAACATTGCTGTCCAGGAATGGAAAGAGCAAAAGGGGCACCTCCAATAGCAGGTGGATATGGTCTTTAGAGGAGCCATCTGGAGCCCAGAGCTATGGTACATACCACTGAACCTGTAATCCCAGTACTTGGGAGGCTGGAACAGGAGGATCACAGGTTTGAGGCTAGCCTCAGCTACTTAGTGAGACCCTGTTTCCAAATTAATAAGACTGGGGGTAAATCTCAGAGATAGAGTATCCCTGAGTTCAGTCAGTACAAAAAATACCATGTCTAAAGAGGATGGTAAGTGGTCCAAAATTAGCATCTGTGATTACTTCATAGCAAAAAGGAGCATGATGGGACATGTCATATAACAACCATGTCACTCACTCTGAATCGGAATTGTTCAGATACTAAGAATTCTGGAAAGGAGATCCAGAATTCTTGTGTTTTTTTGGGTTCGCTGCTAGTCAAATCCTACTAATTGGAATCTTCCATTGTCACCTTGCACATGCTCACTATGGAAGGGTCGGGCTTCCAGGCTCAGATATCCACCGAGAGTAAAGCCCCTCCAAATAATTCTGTCTGTTCAACAAATAGATATAGGATTCTCTTCCTCCCTTTTTCTTCCCTATTCAAAGAGCCAGGTACAAAGGCCTAAGCATTCTTAATTCACAACATTTTGCCATCTGGTTCTTCCTTTGTTCGTATATACCCTGCCTCTCTCCTGTATGGCAGCAGTTCCCTCTCTCTCCCCAACCCTACTGATATCTCCACAATAAACACTTCTGCCTACTTTAAAAAATATTTCTAATATTAGATCCAGGGACATTCTGCCTTCATGCTACACCCAGGCCCCCTTCTTTTGCTACTGGGGATTGAACCCAGGGGCATTCTACCTCTGAGCTACACCCTCCCGACCATTTTTTTTTTTTTGGTGGTACTGGGGTTCCTGGAAGGCCTTCTACCTCCGGGCTACACTCCCAGACATATTTTATATTTTTATTTGGAAACAGGGTCTCCTAAGCCAGCGCACACAGCTGGCTTCGAACCTGCGCGATCCTCCTGTCTCCGCCTCCCAAGCGCAGGAATTACAAGAGTGTGCCACCACACCCGGCCATTTTTTTATACTTCATTTTGAAACAGGGTCTTGCTAAGTTGCAGAGAGCCTCACTAAGTAGCTGAGGCTGGTCTCAAGCCTGCAATCCTCCTGTCTCAGCCTCCTAAGTACTGAGATTAACGAGCATGTTCCACCATGCCCAGCTACCCCCATCCCTTTTTATCTTTTTCTTTTTTGCGGTACAGGGGATGGAACCCAGGGGCATTCAACTTCCATGCTACACCCCCAGCCCTATTTGTTATTCTTTATTTTGAAACAGGGTCTCACTGAGTTCCAAAGGGCCTCACTAAGTAGCTGAGCCTGTCCTTGAACTGCGATCTTCCTGTCTCAGCCTCCCAAATGCTAGGATTACAAGCGTGCACCACCATGCCCGGCCCCTTTTTATCTTTTATTTTTAAATATGGCTTTGCTAAGTTGCTGATGGTCTCACTAAGTTGCTGAGCCTAGCCTCCACCATGTGCTCCTCCTGTCATAGCCTCCCAAGCACTGGGATGCCTGGCTTTGCCCACTCTAAACAATGATTTTCGCCTCAGATACCTCCATTTCCCCCACTGCTCCAATGCTTTTGCACAATCACTCTATCCCCATTGCCTGCACGAATGAACTTCCCACTTCTCATCAGGTATCACTGTTGTCTTTATAAATCATCTCAATTCCAGAACCATGCTTTCCACTCAAAATACACTACCTCTCCCAGGAAAGGCGATAGTAATAGCCTAGTAGTTACTAGTAATTGAGTCCTTCCTCTATATTAGCTCTGTGTCCAGCACTTTGCATAGATTATTACTTGTTACAGTGGCCCTATGAGTTAGATATGTCCGCTTATTTTATATTTATCCCCATTGATATGAGAAACTGCAACTCTAAAAATTTGTAACTGTCTGCCTCTAGAAATGTAGACTCCATTGTTGCCTTTTATTCTTTATTATTTTCTTTTATTATGTATTATTTACTTATTATTATTATTATCTCTAGAGAGCATCTCTAGATTTGTAGACTCCATTGTTGTCATTTTTCTTTGTTGGAGGGGAGAGAGTGGGGATTGGAGTCAAACCTTGGAGTGTTCCAACTCTGTACTACATCTTCAGCCTTTTTAACATTCTTATTAATTAATTATTTTATTTATTCATTGGTACTGGGGATTGATTCCAGGGGCATTCTACCTCTGATATACTTCCCCAACCCTATTTTACTTTTATTTGGAAATAGTGTTTTGATAAATTGCTGAGGCTATCCTTGAACCTGCAATCTGTTTCAGTCTCCCAAGTACTGGAATTGGAAGCATGTGCCACCCCGCCTGGTTCTGAAGGATTTTGAAGCCACATTGCTTAGCCATTTTCTTTGCAGTATTTTTTTACTATGTCTTTGCTCAACAAACTCTTTCTTCCTCAGTCATGTCTCTCTCACAGGCACCCAAATACCAACTGAGAGGGATCGAAACGAGTGCTGGATATTCTTGTATCCAACACACTATAACACATGGACACTCAACATAGCTTCCGCAGCTCTAAGGAGACAAGTAGGGCCATGGGGTTTAGAAGAAGAGAGTCTTTCCCTTTTATACCTGCTCTACTTTCAACTTGTTTGAGCTTTCTTTTCACAGTGAGTGTTATTCGTTGCTTGAGTAAGGAAAAACAATACATTTGTTAATTTTTTTTTTTTTTTGGTACTGGGGATCGAATCCAGGGGCCTCCACGCTATACTCTCAGCCTTTTTATTTTCTATTTTGAAACAGGGCCTTGCCAAGTTGATGTCAGTCTAAGTTGCTGAGGCTGTCATTGAACCTGTGATCCTCCTGTCTCAGCATTCCAAATACTTAGATTACAGGCATATGCCACCATGCCCAGCTGGTATAGGTTCTTTGGAGGCAATTTTGCAATGTGCATCAGTACCACACATTTATCTTTGATCCAATAATACTGCTGCTATAAACTTGTTTAATGGATATATACCCAAAAGTAAGTCATGGTGTAAGTATAAGAGGATGTTTACTGCAGAATTTCTTTTTAATGTTATTTTAATATCACTTTATTGGTGCTCTGTGAGGTTCAATGTAATACAAATATACACGTGCAGAGCACTTGGCATGGTTCCTTCCAGATTCCACCCACTACCCCGTCTTCCCCTACATGTTAGGGAGACTGGTAGACCTTCAAATATGAACATAGGATTCTTTGTTTTTTATTATTTATTTATTTATTTTTAAATTTTTTATTGGTGCATTATATTCATACATCATAGTGGGGTAAAAAACTTGTGTGTACAGACATGTACACATCACTGATTTAACCCTTACCCAATTCCCACCCCATTCCCTCCGCGTCCGTCCTTCCCTTGCTCGGCTTAAGTGGTTGACTTCGATATGTTTTAAGTATATTGTGTGTTTTAGAGATTTTCCTCTTCCCCCCTCCTTTCTCCTCCTTTAGGTTGTCTTGTTTGCTCCTCTATAGGATTTCCTTTCTCATCTAGAGTTCCTCTTATAACCCATTTCTCCCTAGCTCTCACATATTAGGGAAAACATCTGATTTCTTATTTTTTGTGACAGACTAATCTCACTTAGCATACTGTCCTTTAATTGTGAACACAGGATTATTTAAACTGTCTTCTTCATCAAACCTTTTTCCCCTCCCCAAAGCCCTCTTTCTTTTGTTTCCTACTTTTTTTCTAGCTTTCCACATATGAGAGAAAATATATGACCCTTGACTTTCTGACTGATTTCATTTAGCATAATATTCTCTAGTTTTATCCATTTTTCTACAAATCCTGTAATTTTGTTCTTTTGTGGGTGATTAAAATTCCATTGTATATACATACAATATTTTTCTTATCCATTCATCTGTTGGATACCTAGATTAATTCTCTAATTTGGTTATTATTGGACTGCTATAAGCATAGATATGCATGTATCTATTTTCTGACTTTAATTTTTTGGAAAATACTTAGAAGTGGTGATAGCTGGTTCATATGGTGGCTCTATTCCTTAAATTTGAGGAACCTATATATTGAAGTGGTTGTCCCACCAAAAGTGTGAAAAAGTTTCTATTTCCCCACATCCTTGCCAGCTTGTATTACTGTTTGTGTTCTTGATAGTTGTCATTCTAACTAAACCTTGGTGTGGTTTTGATTTGCATTTCCCTGATTGCTAATGATATTAAGATTTTTTCATATATCTATTGGCTATTTGTATTTCTTCTTATGAGAAATGTCTGTTCAGTTCAATTTGCACATTTTGTTGGGTTATTTGTTCTTTTCAGTTTTTTTTAATTCTCTGTGTATTCTCAATATTATTTCTCAGAGGAGTAGCTGTCAAAGATTTTCTCCAATTTTGTAGGCTCTCTCTTCAGAATCTTGGTTGTTTCTTTTGCTATGCGGGAGCTTCTTAATTTGATGCTAGCAGAATTTCTTTATAATGGCAAAAATAAATGTCTATCATTAAAGTATGGATAAATAAACTGCTTTTCATCTATTAATATTAAGAATAGTAAGCAGGCATTTAAAAACAATAAGGTAGGCTGGGCGTGGTGGCGCACGCTTGTAATCCCCAAACTTGGGAGGCGGAGACAGGAGGATCGCACAGGTTCGAAGCCAGCTGCGCTGGCGTAAGAGACCCTGTTTCCAAATAAAAAGTATAAAAATAGGTCTGGGAGTGTAACCCGGAGGTAGAAGGGTTTCCAGGATCCCCAGTACCACCATAAAACCAAAAAATAAAATAAAAACACTAAGGTAGAGTGTAGTATTGAGATGGCAAGGAACTGAATATAACATGCTGCTATTTGTGTCTTTCTTTTATCCTAGGAGAATACCAAAAGATTTTTTGAAAGTCAGTTGGGCACAGTAGTAGTTCCAGTACTTGGGAGGCTGGGACAGAAGAATCAGCAGGTTCGTGGCCAGCCTCAGCTACTTAGTGAGGCCATCCACAATTTAGTGAGATCCTGTTTCAAATAAAGAATAAAAAAGGGCTGGAGATGTAGCTCAGAAGTAGAATGAATTTTAAGTAAAACTGAATTAGGATAAATGGATTAGAGTTCTGGGACCAGGTAATATTTATTTTATTGGTTCTTTTCTCATTTTAAATTAATTTTTCTTTTTTTCTTTCTTTTTTTGTGGTACCGGGGATGGAAACCATAGGCTTTCTACCTCCAGGCTACACTCTCAGACCTATTTTGTATTTTATTTATTGAAAACTAACAGGGTCTCACTAAGTTGCTGGGAGCTTCACTAAGTAGCTGAGGCTGGCATTGAACCTGCGCGATCCTCCCAAGTACTGAGCTTACAAATATGCACCACCATGCCTGGCTCATTTTAAATTAATTTTTTAATTGGAACATACAATTTGAATATATTTATGTGGTACCATGTGATGTTTTCATACATTTATACATTATGTAGTACTCAGATCATGGCAAACATACCTTCCTCCTCAAACCTTGATTCTCTCATATGTGGAAGTCAGAGAAAAATTCGGAAACAAAAGAGAATTCAGAACTCTTAATTTTAAATTTAAACCCCTCACTTTACAAATATTTCATCACCTTTGTGAATAGCTAATAAACAAACATGAAAATACCATCCTAAAATGTCAATAAGAGACTTCTGGGAAGTCTCTGGGCCCTATTGCTGTAAAAATAAATCTTGACAAGAGAAAGAAAACAGCATAAAACTGAACAGAGCAACGATGATTGAAAGGCGTCAGAAATAAAAATAAAAGGCAGAACATTGATAGTACTGAAAATCTGGTCTGTGGACTTTGGGTTCAAGACTCTTATCTTGGATCTGGCACAGTAGCATATGCCTCAGTAGCATATGCCTCTCAGTACCTGGGAGGGTGAGACATAAGGATCCAGGTTCGAGGCCAGCCTCAGCAACTTAGCAAGACCTGTTTAAAAATGAAAAATAAAAAGGGTGGGCTGGGGATGTGGATCAGAGATAGAAGGCCACTGGGTTCAATACCCAGTACCACAAAACCACACCAAATAAATCTCTCCTCTTGGTCACAGAACTTGCCCAAACATCCAACATTCCATGTCTTCATTCTAGTAGTTCCTCAAGATCAAAGGCTGTATGGAGATGCTGGTGGCATTGTATGTACCTTGGAAAAGTGCCCTTAGCAAGCATGTCCCTGCATATTGCACACAAGCCATGTGAGTGTTAGAATATTCGGGGATGGCTTTACCTGGTTAACTCCAGTTTTATTCTCTTTCTTGACTTAAATTTTTCCAGCTTTACTAAGGTATAATTGACCAGTAAAAATTCTATATACCTAGGGTATAAGACATGATATTTTGATACATTGTGAAATGATTACTATCATGTTAATGAACGCACCCATTACTTCACAAGGGTGGCCTTGCTCTTTCTGTAATGGGAACACTTAAGATGCGCCCTCTCATCAAACTGTATTATTTGTGGTCCTAGGGATTGAAATCAGGGACATTCCACCTTTGAGCTACACCTCCAGCCCTTTTTATTGTTTTTTAAACAGGGTCTCGCTAGATTGCTGAGTGTCTCACTATGTTGCTAAGGCTGTCCTCCTATCTCAGCCTCCTAAATATTGGGATTTCAGGCACAAGCATGCCCTTCTCTGGTAGCTTTACAGTCTCTGGTCTAACTTCCAGGTCTTTGATCCATCTCAAGTTGATTCCTGTGCAAAGGTGACAGGTAAGGAGAAATAGAAACTATTCTACACTGTTGGTGGAATTGCAAACTATGTTAGCTGCTATGGAGATCAATGTGCAGATTCCTGAGAAAACTAGGAATGGATCCATCATATGATCCAGCTACCATTCCTGCACATCTTTGCAAAGAGGCTGAAATCAGAGAAATACAGTAATATACGCATACCCATATTCATAGCAGCACAATTCACAATAGTCAAATTATGGAACCAAACAGAATTCATCTGTTTATCAACAGATGAATAGATTACAAAATTATGAGGAATACATACAATGGAATTCTACTCAGCAATAAAGAACAAAATTATGTCACTTGCAAGAAAATGGAACCCCCCCACACGGAAGGCCCCAGAGGTCCGGGCTGCATGGCCCCAACCCCGGGAGGGTGGGCGGGTGCGGGTGGGGCTCCCTTAGGCCACACCCCACCTGGAAGGCCCCGGAGGTCCAGGCCACGATGCCCCAACCTCGGGCGGGGGCACCCTTAGGAGACCCCCCTCCCACCCGGAAAGAAAAAAAAATTTTTTCATCGCTACCAAGTGCCTGATCTCACATCCTCCACCAAACCACAATACTCTCTTTTCTTATTAAAAAAAAAGGGAAACAAAAAAAGAAAAATAGTCAAGAGGGGTTAAGATGGCCCTGGCGGCAACTAGAATATTGGAGATGCAGACAAAACATATCCATCTGAACTGGAATTTTTGGAAAAATTCCCCACGAAGGAGGACTGCTGCTTCGCTACATCATTAAGAATCCTGGACATCACCTGTAAGGAGAAATTCTAGCGGAGAACTAGGAGGAAGGCGGTGGCAGCAGCAGTGGCTGAGATGGTGGTGGAGACTTGGATTTGGGAGAGGCAGACATCTGATCCAACCCACCCTGATCCTCTGAAGAAACTACCCCAAAGGTCGAATGCTACTGTCGCACATGCTTAGGAACACTGGACATTATGCGGTATGGGAAAAGAGCTTGGGAAAGATTTGAAATGGTGGAGGCAGTCGCATTGGCAGTGGCAGGTACTCAGGGGAGGCAGAGATCTGACGTAATATACCTGGAACTTTTGAAGAAATTACCTCAGAGGCAGAATACTACCACCATGCACCCTAGGGAATGTGGGACAACCTGCTGGGTGAAGAGGGTGCTTGGATCAGATTGGAGCCTGCCGAGGGGTGAGGCCGGTGCCTGGGCCAGTGAGGCTGGGATCAGAGCCTGCTGTGAGGCAAGGCCGATACTGAGGCCTCCGAGGCCGGGATCGGAGCCTGTCGAAAGTTTGGGCAGGTGCCGGGGCAAGCGAGGCGGGAATCGGAAACTGCTGTGAGGCAAGGATGGAGCTGGGACTTGTGAGACCAGGATAGGAGCCTGCTGAGGGGTTAGGCCAGTGCCAGGGTCAGCGAGGCCGGGATCAGAGCCTGTCGTGAGGCTAGGCCGGTGCTGGGGACTCTGAGGCTGGGAGAGGAGCCAGCCAAGGGGTTAGTTCAGTGCGGGGGCCAGCAAGGCCAGGATCAGGGCCTCCCATGAGGCAAGGCCTGTGCTGGAGCCAGCGAGGTCAGGATCAGAGTCCTCCAGGTGGCCAGGCCACTACTCGGGCCGTCGAGAGTGGAATCGGAACTTGCAATGCAGCATGCACAGAGAAATAGCACAGAAAATAAAATCCAGATGCTTCTCCTAATTAGCAAGAACTAGGAGGAAAGGGGTAACAGGAGGAGGTTGAGTAGTAGAAAGGGCCCTATTGAGAAGCAATTAAGGTGACCAATAAGAGGGGAGGGGATGGGGGAGGATAGAATCTCTTTAAAACTCATGAGGTGTGTAAACAATTATATCAAAGATAATCACCAATTAAGCATGGGATCGAGGGATGGGGAGGGAATGGGTTGGGGATTGGATGAGGGCTTATTGGATGATATGTGCTTGTATATCCTCTCAAGTCTTGTATTCCAAAGTGATGTATGATTACAAAAAACAATAAAAAAAGAAGAAAAAAAGAAGAAAAAAAGAAGAAAAAAAGAAAATGGAACAACCTGGAGAACATATTAAGTGAGATTAGCCAGTCACGGAAAGTGAAGGGTCATATGTTTTCTCTAATCTGCACAAATTAAGGAGTAATTGGGATATGAGGGGGCCTCTAGATAATGGAGGAGAAACCTCAGTGGAACCAGGGAGGTGTTCTAAAAGAAGGGGAGGGAGAAGCCTGAAATTCATGGAACTTTCAATGGAAATACTACCATCTATTGTGTGTACATATGTCAATATACCAATGTCAATCTCACTGATTTGTATTGAGAAGGGGGAACTGGGGAGCTGGGGGGCACCAAGTGATGTGTGAGTGTATGTCACTCTCCACATGATTTACATTTTGATGTGAGACTATAATACATCAATAAAAGAATATTATAAAAATAAAATACATCAAAACATAAAAAGAAAAAAAATGGAGCCAGGCTTGGTGGCTGATGCCTATAATCCCAGTACTTGTGTTATAGAGCAACCACCAGAGAAAACCACTCAGACTTATTTAAGCCGAATAGAAAATCTTTATTCGCTGGCCAGCGACTACACTGCAGGGTGGTAAGTCCTGAGTGCAGCCCTGAGCTGTTTCTCAGTGCTCCATAAGTCAAAATCACAAGCTCAGTAGTAAAAGTTTAAGTTTTCACAGATATGGACAATTCCCAACAGTGTTTTTCAGCATTGTGCAGGAGCTCAACAAACCATGTCTGTCCCTTATATTGTCCACCCTTTGATTATTTTATGGATAGAAAGTCCCTAACAGCCTTTGTTTCTCTGCAGGTGCATGCTAAGCAGTAGTTACAGAAGCCAAACAGGTAGTTATGCGTGACTAGCAAGGGACCTGGTGACGAACATTAGTTCTCAGGCTGATGAACATTAGTGCCTTGGGGTCACCTAAGGTAACATTGTGGCATTGCTGAAGCTAAGGGCTAGGCTCACTTTATCACACTTGGGAGGTTGAGACAGGAGGTTCGAGGACAGCCTCAGCAAATAGACTCTAGCCAACCTAATCAGACCCTGTTTCAAAATAAAAAATGGCTGGGGATGTAGCTCAGAAGTAGAATGCCCTTGGATTCAAACTCCAATATAATGACAGAAAAAAAGAGCCGGGCATGGTGGTGCATGCTCGTAATCCCTGTGCTTGGGAGGCTGAGACAGGAGGATTGCTCAGGTTCAACCCTGTTTCCAAATAAAAAATATAAAATAGGTCTGGGAGTGTAGCCCGGAGGTAGAAGGCCCCTGGGATCCATCCCCAGTACCACCAAAAAAAAAAAAGTATTCATCACTACAGAGAATCTCCTTGTGCTGCCTCTTAATAATTACATATGTCCTGCCCTCATGTTTTGAAGTGTGCCAGCGACTGACCCCAGGGATGCTCTATACTCTTCAGTTTTTTTTTTTTTATTTTAAGATAGAATCTCACTAGTTTGCCCACGCTGGCACAAACTTGCCATCCTCCTGCCTCAACCTCCCAAGTAGCTGGTACTATGGGAATGCTTCACCATATTCAACTTCGCTATTTGTTTTTAGATGTATTCCTTTCTCCAGTTTTGTCATGTGGAAAATGTTTTACAAGTGAACTACTGAGTATGTAACCTTTGAAGATTAGTTTTCTATCATTTAGAAAAATTATTTGGAGATCTACTCAAGTTGTTGCCTGCATTAATAGTTTGTTCCTGGCAGGGTGTGGGGGCACGTGACTGTAATCCCAGCCCTTGGGAAGCTGAGACAGAGGATGACAGTTTGGAGACCAGCCTCAGAAATTTAGCGAGACTCTCAGCAATCCAGAAAGACACAGTTTCAAAACAACAAAAATAAAATGTAAAAAAGGGCTGGAGGTGTAGCTCAGAGATAAAATGCCCCTAGGTTCCATCCCCAGTACCACACATACAAAGAAAGTTTGCTCCTTGTTATTGCTGAGTAGTAATTCATTGCTGCTCTGCAATTTGTTTAACCACTCACCCATTGAAATATGTGTTGTTTCCGGTTTTTGACCATTATGCATAAAGCTGCTATGAATATTCATGTGTTGCGTTTTTGTGTGAACATAAATAAGTTTGCAATTCTCTAGAGAACATTTCTCCAGGAGTATAATTGCTGGGTCATATGGAAAGAAATCACCAGACTGTTTTCTAGACTAACTGGACCATTTTTCATTCTTAACAGAAATGTATGAGAGTTGTAGTCATTCAATTTTGTGGTCAGCACTTGGTGTCAGTATTTTTCATGTTAACAATTCTAATGAGTATATAGTGATATATCACTGTGCTTTTAATTTGCATTTCACAAGTAGCTAGTGACATTGAATGCTTTTTCATGTGTTTTAGATTTTTATTATCATTTTGGATGAAGCATTTATTCAAATCTTTTACTAATTTTCTAACTGCATTGCTTTCTATTGATTGAAGGGGTTACTAGGCATTGAACCCAGGGGCATTCTACCTCTGAGCTATACCCTCAGCCCTATTTTGTTTTGAAAGAGGATCTTATTAAATCGATGAGGGTTTTACTAAATTGCTGAGGCTGGCCTCAAACTTATTATTCTGCTGTCTTAACCTCCCAAGTACTGGGATTACTGGCATGTGCCATGGTGTCTGACTTCTAACTGTTGAATTGAAAGCATTATTTTTTGTGGTATTGGGGATTGAACACAGGGGCATTCTACCTTTGAGCTACACTCGCAGCCTTAGTTTATTTTTTATTTTAAAACAAAGTTTCACTAAGTTGCAGAGGATCTTACTATATGTTGTTGAGGCTGTCCTTAAACTTGTGATTTTCCTCTCTCGGCCTCTCAAGTCTAAGAAGTCCTGGGATTGCAGGCATGCACTACTACTCCTGGCTTAAAACATTCTTTATATATTCTGTGTACCAGGGAATCCTGTGTCAGATCTAGGATTTGCAAATATTTTCTCCTAGTCAATAGCTTGTCTTGTCATCCTTATCCTTTTGTTTTGTTTTGTTTTTTAACCATACTGGGAATGGAACTCAGAGGCATTCTACCTCTAAGCTATACCCCAGCCCTATTTTTTATTCTTTATTTTTTTTTGCAGGTCTGGGGGTGGAAACCAGGGGCATTCGACCTCTGAGCTACACCCCCTGCCATACTTTTTATTCTTTATTTTGAAACCGAGTCTCACTGAGTTGCAGAGGCCCTCACTAAGTAGCTAAGGCTGTCTGCGAACCGCGATCCTCCGGTCTCAGCCTCCTGAATGTTGGGATTACAAGCATGCGCCACCACGCCCAACTATTCTTTATTTTGAAACTGAGTCTCACTGAGTTGAAAAGGGCCTCACTAAGTAGCTGAGGCTATCCGAGAACCATGATCCACCTGTCTCAGCCTCCCAAATGCTGGGACTACAAGCATGCACCATCATGCCCGGTCTTCTTGTCATCCTCTTAACAAGGTCTTTCTCACAGAGTGAAAATTTTATATTAATTCAATTTTTTCTTTATGGAGAATTCACTGGGGTAGGTTACTGGAGGTGTGACCTTGGGAACTATATCTGCCCCTCATCTTTCTCTCTTTCTCTTTCTCTCCTTCCCTGCTGCTGAGCACTGAGCAGCTTTCTGCTACAATGCACCACCTTGGAGCCAGCTGACCATGGACTGAACTCTAAAACTATGAACCCAAATAAACTTTTCCTCCTCTGAGTTGTTCTTGTCAGATATTTTGGTCACAGAAATGAAAAAGATAACTAAAATAGCCACCTGTCACATACTCTAGGTGAAAACTCTTCAGAGAATAGTAGAAGTTCTAACAGGGGGCATGGTCAATAATACCATGTTCTCTCTGATGTATAACCTACTTCTGTTCATGTGATATCAGTTAAGTGAAATTATGGACTTATACATTTTACTTTAAAAATTAATACTCACAAAATAGAAATATGCTTTAGAAAGATACCTACAAAGAAACTACAGATTAAAAATAAAATAATGTAAACACATGCAAAGCAAAAGAAAACACAACAAACCCAACAACCAAGCATAGCCGAGATTACAGTTCATTCCAAATAAGAAAATTTTTAGCATTTGGGAAGCTGAGACATGAGGATCACAGTACATGGACAGCCTCAGCTACTTAGTGAGGCCCTTTGCAACTCAGTGAGACCCTGTTTCAAAATAAAGAATGTAAAATAGGGCTAGGGCTGTAGTTCTGAAGTAGAATATTTCTGAGTTTCATCCACAGTATCGCAAAAAAGAGAATTTTTATCTGTCATACTAAAAGTCAAGGGCTTTGATAATCTAATGAGCTCTGATAGGACATTGGCTCTCACATTAAGCATTTTTAAGATGTTTTGAAATCTTGATGTAAACTCATGATCATTAGAAATAAACATTGTCCTAAGTGTGTGTGTTTTGATGAGATATCAGCTACTGAGCATATGACACTATCATGATAATGAAGACCTTTAAAAATAATTTTAATTTTATTGTGAAATTCTATTTACAATGTTAATAATACATTTGTCATGTGGTAGGTGTGCTCAATTTATTTCTCATTATTTTAGGTTTTACTGGTGTGATATGATTATATATTATAGTGAGATTTAAAGTGATACCTACATATATGTATAAAACATCTCTTACTGTGGTTTTCTCCTAACCCTATCTTGCTACCTTGCTCCTCCCTTCTATAATGCTAATAAAGTTGGTAGTGATACCTTCACATGGAAGTTTAAAGAAGGAAATAGACCACATAATATTGTTTCTTTTTTTTTCTTTTTAGTACTTGAGACTAAATCCAGGAGCATTCTACCTATGAACTACACCCCAGCCCAATTATATATATATTTTTTCTTTTGAAACAGGGTCTCCAGCCTCAGCAACTTAGTGAGACTCTCCAGAAACTTAGCCAGATCCTGTTTCAAAGCAAAAAATAATTTTCAAAAAGGGCTGGGGGTGTAGTTAGGAGGTAGAATGTCCCTGGGTTCAATCTCCAGTACCACAAAAACAAAACAAGGCAAAACCAAAGGTCAGGATCTCACTAAATTGCTGAGAGTCTTACTGAGTTTCTGAGCCTGGCCTCAAACTTCTGATTTTTCTCTCAGACTCCCAAGTACTGGGATTAGAAGTGTGTAACACCATACCTGGCTTGTTGTTCTTTTTTTTTTTTTTTTGTGGTACTGGGGATGGAACCCTCCTACCTCCCGGGCTACACTCCCAGACCCATTTTATATTTTTTTTGGAAACAGGGTCTCTTAAAGCCAGGGAGGCAGCCTTCAAACCTGCGCGATCCTCCTGTCTCAGCCTTCCAAGCACGGGGATTACAAGCGTGCACCACCACACCTGCCTTGTTGTTCATTTTTGAAAACTGATTGCATTTGGAGATCATTGGTACAGAGATGAGCACAAATATTGAAATCACAAGGATCTGAATTCAAGATCTGTCCACTATTATGCATGACTACAATTAAATAAACCAAGATCATTTCCCTCTTGGAATAATACAGTAGCCACCTAATTGTTCTTCTTGACTTCCCACTTATTCCCTTACACCAAGGCGATGATGTTACTAAGGGCCACCATTCACACACAGGGCAATGTGTACTGCCCCTGGAACCCTGTACCCAGAATCAGCTTTCTAAACTACTGACTCATATCACTCTTTGGATTAGAAGCCTTCAGTGTTTTCCCATTGCTCTGAACCAAGGGTGTCTTTAAATATAGTCCAAGAGTCCCTGGGGGTCCTCGAGATTCCATTCTAGCCAGTTTTCAAAGAAAAATAAGGATTCAAGTACATTAAGTAACTGGAAAACTCTGGATTGGTCAGGAAACCAGAGAAACTTTGTCTCCAAAAATGACGCCCTCCTGAGCATCTCTAAGTGAAGCACTATTGCTGCTCTGGGTAGGCAAACATAGTTGACTTCAGCACCAATGCCAAACCCAGTGCATCATTCCAATACCCCTTATTAGCCCTGCCTGGGAAAGCTGCCTGTCTTTCCCACTACATATCCAGAGTGGATTCTGATCCTCTTTCCTGCCATTCTCTTTCAGGTTGAATTATTTCCCAAATCACAATTGAGGTCATCCATTTGGTAGACTCTAAGTCATATGCTTATAACCCCAGTGGCAAGGGAAGCTGGGAAGGCAGGGTACTGGTTTCTACTTTGAGGAAATGTGGACTTCTAAGGTAGACTTGGTGCCTAGACAAAGAAAAAGGGCCCAAAGTTGTCACAAAATGTGAATTTTCACTCCAGGGACAATATACTCTGACTCTCATGGGGTCCCCCCCAGTACCGGGGATTGAACCCAGGGGCATTCTACTTCCAAGCTACACTCCCAGCCCTATTTTTTTTCAGTATTGGGGATTGAACCCAGGGACATTCTACCTCCGAGCTATACCCTCAGCCTTATTTTTTATTCTTTATTTTGAAACAAGGTCTCACTAAGTTGCAGAGGGCCTCACTAAATAACTGAGACTGGCCGCAAGCCTGCGATCTTCCTGTCTCAGCCTCCCAAGTGCTGGGATTACAAGCGTGTGCCACCATACCTGGCTTTACGCTTTATTTTGAAACAGGGTTTTACTAAGTTTCCGAGGGCCTCACTACTGACCAGAACTGGGGCCAGTCAGTGATGGAAAAGAGTATGGTTCTTCTCCCAATGCTGGCTCACATTCCCTGAGCTCAAGAGATTTCTGTTGGACACTTAATCACTGTTAGAGTTCTCTTAGCAGGAAGATAGCAGAATGCCTGCCCAAAGTGTTTATTGCAGACCAGGAGTTCAAGGAGAATATAGAGTTTGTGTGGTTTACTCCATCTCATTCTGGCATTCTTCACCTTGTAGGCCTTCTCATCCAGTTCTTAATTTCTATCCTTAGTCCTCCTGTTGCTTAGTGTCAGTGTTGGACACTTTGTGGCTTCTAGCTCACTTCCTAGAGAAGTGTGTCCGATACCCTGCAGCTCTGGTTTGAGGGATGTGCATGATAAAGGTAGGTTAAGTAAGGAATTTCAAGGCACTTTTTGCATTACTGCCTACCTTTTTGCAAGCAGAAGTAGATAGAAATTATCTCATACACTTGGCCACATAGCATAGAGTATGAGCAAGCCTCCAGAGATATACTTCCTGCATTCAAACTCTACTGTAGTGGCATAATCCTGTAATCCAAGTACTTGGGAGGCTGAGATAGGAGGATTACAGATTCAAGGACAGCCTCAGCAAGTAGAGAGACTCTCATAAACCTAATGAGACCTTGTTTCAAAACAAAAGTAAAATAGTGCTGGGGGTAAAGCTTGGAGGTAAAAAAAATGCCTCTGGGTTCAATACCCAATACCACACACAAAAAACCCCTGTAATGTCAAGAGTTGGTATTTATGGTAACTTTGGGCAAGTAACTTAAACTTTCCATGTCTCAAAGCATAGGTTTTACTAAGGATGTTATGACAATTAATGTACCTCATAGGGTTATTTTAGGTATTAAATATTAGATACTATGAGATATTAAATGTTATGAGATAATAAGTACAAAATCCTTAGTGTAATGCTTACAAATACTAAGTAGTCATTAAATATCACCAATTATTACTGTGACTTATTCATGCTACTTGAAAATTCTGAAAGGCTACAATGCTTAGATCTAAATGGTAGATTTCAGGGGGTTTTAAAATGTTTTTCCTTACACTGTTTTGTATTTCTCCAATGTCTTATAGCAAACATTAATTTGACACTCAGGATATAATGCAAATAGTTGTGTTGAAAATAAAATTAATATTCACACTTCAACATAGCCATGAAACTCAAGAATGGTCTTAAATGGGGATATCTGAAGTAGTAAAAAATTGTTTACCTATTACTGACTGTCAGAATAACTGCAGAGTGGACCAGTCACTATACCTCTCAGACTCCACTTAAGCAAAACAAATTTTGGGGCAATAACTCACAGAATTCCTGGAACAAATGATGAAACCGTGAATGGAAAAATATGTTTCAAAACTGAAAGCATATATGGATGGAGATGATCATAACAACTAGCCTCGGATCCCTTATATTTACGCAGGCCAAAGGGGACTAGGCTGCTAACCACTGAGATTTCTGAATGGGCAGGACCTGGGTAGAGATTTATCAGGCTGGAGGCCAGTTGAGCAATTTGAGGTACAGTGTCTTACTCTGAACAGAACAGGGCTGAGGCTTAGATAAATGACAGTACTAGGGCGACTGACTTCAAGGTATAAGGAAGGAATCTATTTCTGAGGCACTTGAAACTGTCAGTTACTTTATATGTAATCTCAAGGAACTTAAATACCCACATGAGAAACAGCAGAGGGACTTCCTTTTATTGCAGTTTGGCCTTAAGGCCTCAAGTCCACCTGGAAATCCCATTAAACCACTTCTAATATCCATCTCACATATTTTCTAAGTTAAGCAGGTGGCGGGCTTGGGAGGTTTTGAACGATTGGTCCTTTCACAGGATAGCCTGGGAAAATGGAAACAGGATTATTTCTACTGGAGATGAATTTGTTGAAAGTCAGATAGGGGATCAGAGGCCAGCTCAGAGTCCTGAATACAATTCCAAGAGGACCCCAGTCCTGGCAAACTGCAATAGAGTGGATAAACAGAGGCAAAACTGGGCCATTGCAGTAAGTTGATGCCTGGGGACTGGAGAGAATTGCAGAAGAAAGGAAAATAAGAATAATTACAACTTAAAGGGCAGTTTCAGTTCTCTTGGGAAGAATAAGGTAAGGAGGAAGCTAAAAGATTTTTAGTAGCCTCACATATTCATTTAATGTAATCAATAGGAACAGAGATACACGGGGACTGCACTTTTCTGTAGTTAAGAGGTAACCTGAATCTACTTCTTTCTTCTCTTCCCTCTTACTCCCCTCCTCTCTACATAAGAAAAGCCAGACCATACTCTGGATTCTCACCAACCCATGCAGAGGCAGAGCTCCAGGGTACCAGAGAAAGGTGGGCAGAGGTGAATGAGGAGTGCCCCTCACGTGCATGATGGTGTTCATCTCAGTGCTTGCAAAGGAAGTGGAAAAATAAATCCTGATGGTGACAGATAGGGAACAAAGGTGGAAGAGTGGTATAGAAAACACCATTTTGAATTCCTTTCTGAGTCCTCTGTGACCTTAGATTGACCGAAAAAGGGAAGGGATGTCAAGCCAATTCAGTTAATGGTCCCATTCACTGCCAACAATAATCAAAGTTCTCAGGAGCAAAAACCATGGAAGCATCAATGTCCATAGAAACAGAGTGTTTCTGTGCCTATGAGCTGAGGCCAACCAGAGTTAACTTTACAGGAATTTGCTTTTGAATACTTTAAAGAAGAGAACAGAACAGGAGGGAGTGGGGAAAAATGCAATTGTATATGTGTATATTTATATGTACATACTATATAAATATATCTGGTTAGTGTTCATCAACATCCTACATCCTCAGAGCTTTGGTTAACATCTGATGTCTTAATTAAGAATACACATTCCCCAGGCTAGTTATTTGAAGAATTCCACAAGCTAGAGTGTTTCCCAAGCACTTAAGTTACATGCAGTTGACACCAGTGCACTGGAGACTGGGAAAGAACATAATGAGAATCACAAGTGATTTTTCATTGGTGAAATGAATGATGCTCCAGTTATGGTGTTCCAAACATGTGGATTAGCTAGAAATATTATACAGGCACTTTAACTTTTATATGCAGAGGCTACAAGAACCCAGCCAGCCCGGAGTCATCCTGTGGAATGATTCTTTTCTGCTTAGGCCTTCCAACCAGTACAAGCTTCAAAGACTTACTGCAGAATATTTTTCCTGATCGCTACCATTTAAATGTATCACATACAGTTGGGTATAGTGGTAAATGCCTGCAATCCCAGTACTTGGAGACTGAGACAGAAAGGTCACAGGTTCTAGGCCAGCCTCGATTACTTAGTGAGACCCTGTTTCAAAATAAAATAAAATAAAATAGGGCAAGGGACCAATAAAAAAGGGCTAGGGGTATAGCTTGGACTACTCTTGGATTCAACCCCCAGTACTCCCCAAATACATTACATGCAAAATGCTATGGCGATACCTGTTAGGAGCATGGACCTGGGATTCACTGAATGTACAGAAGAAACCATATTTTGTGCTTGTTCGCTTTCTCCCTCAGCATTACTTAATATCTCTGTTCTGTCAGCAAGTTCTGATGTTTTGTCTTCAAAATATTTATCTAGAATTCAACCAATTTTCACCATGTCTGTGGCTATTGCTTTGGTACAAGTCACTGTGAATCACCTTTAACTGGACTGCACTCGCTGTTGTTTCCTTCACTTCTTTTAGTCTTTTTCTTCATACAGCCCTAGAATGTTCCTTTTTAAATACGATTCATGAAGCCAGGTGCAGTGGCACACACCTGTAATCCCAGTACCTGGAAGGCTGAGACAGAAGGATCACAGGTTCAAGGATAGCCTCAGCAACTTGGTGAGACCCTGTTTCAAAATAAAATAGACATACAGGGCTGGGGGTATAGCTCAGAGGGAGAATGCCCCTGGGTCCAATCCCAAGTACCCAAGAAAAAACAAAAGAATCACTGAGTTAAGCTGTTCCCAGATTCCTAAGCTATATGAGATAATAAATATTTAGTATTACTTTAAGTCACTAACTTTGGAGATATTTTCCAATGGTGATTGGCCTTTTTATGTCTTTCCTAGATTGTCGATCACTCCTGAATAGAATACAAGCTCTAGAGGGCAGAAACCTCATCTGTTTTTCCCATTACTCTATTTCCAGAGTACAGACAAAGGCCTTGAACAAGCAGCTGTCCAATAAATACCAATAGAATGAATAAATTAACTTATATCAATGTTGAAAAAACAAATATAAAACCATCCCTATTTGTTAGGAACATGATTATTTACATAAATTCAAGACAATTAATGAGAACCCATTAGAACGAATAAAAATAATTCAGCCAAGTGGCAAAATACAAGAACAACATAAAAAAGCAATCATATTTTTATATACCAGCAAAAATCCACTAGAAAACGCAACCAAAAAAACAATCCCAGCCATAAGAACTCCCAGAATTATAAATTGCCTAGGGAAAATCTAACAATAAATGCACAAAATCCAGGCAAAGAAAATTGTAAAACTTTACTGAAAGACATAAAAGAATAACTGAATGAAGTGATAGATATGTCATACTCTAGTATAGTAAAACTCAATATTGTAAAGATGTCAACTACTTTTAAAAATCTATAAATTTAACACCAATAAAAAACCTTAATAGTATTTTTTATAGAAGCCAACAAATTGATTCTAAAAATGACTTGGAAGAGAAAATGTACAAAAACAGCTGGGACGATTTTTAAAAGAACAGTGGAAGAAGACTTGTCCTACCAGATACCAAAATCTAGCATAGAGGTATGAAATTAAAATAATGTGGTAATGGAGTGATATTTTTTTGTGTGTGGTGCTGAGAATTGAACCCACGGACATTCTACATCCTAGCTGCACACCCAGCCTAATTTTTTATTCTTTATTTTAAAACAGGGTCTCACTAAGTTATGGAGGGCCTCACTAAATAGCTAAACTCTTCTCGAACCCTGATCCTCCCGTCTCCGCCTCCCAAGTACTGGAATTACAAGTGTGCACCACAATACCTGGCTATGGAGCGACTCTTGGTGAACAGATAAGTGGATCACAATAGAATGCAAAATAGATCCCAATATACACAAGCAATCCAGTTTTTGACAAAGGAAAAAAGATGAAGTAGTTAATAAATGGCAAAGGAAAGCCAACTACCCATTTGGAAAAAATAAAGTTAGATCTTTACATAATGAATTTCATGAAAGCATGTTTTAGATAGATTTAGGGAATGAACATAAAATATAAAATTATAAAAGCAAAAAAAAGAAATATGGGAGAGTGCTTTTTTTATTGGTCCTAGGGATTGACCCAAAGACATTCTACCTTCGAGTTATGATCCCTAGCCCTTTGTATTTTTATTTTTTGGCAGTATCGGGGTTGGAATGCAGCTGCATTCTACCTCTGAGCTATGCCCCAGCCCTATTTTTTATTCTTTATTTTGAAACAGGGTCTCACTGAGTTGCAAAGGGCCTCACTAAGTAGCTGAGGCTGTCCGTGAACCTGGATCCTCCTGTCTCAGCCTCCCAAGTACTGGGGTTACAAGCCTGCGCCACCATGCACGGCACAAGGTCTCACTAAATTGCTAAACCTGGCTGCAAACTTTCAATCCTTCTCTGTCAGCCCCCTCCCCCAAGTATTGGGATTACAGGTACGCACCACCATGCCTAGCTGAAGAGTGTTTTAAACCCTGGAGTAGGCTAGGTATAAAACATAAAAGCCTGGCATGGTGGTGCACTTTTGTAATCCCAGCATTCGGAAGGCTGAGACGGGAGGATTGCTGTTTGCAGACAGCCTCAGCTACTTAGTGAGGCTCTCTGCAACTCGGTAAGAACTTGTTTCAAAATAAAGAATAAAAAATAGGGCTTGGGGGTGTAGCTTGGGAGTAGAATGTCCCTGGGTTCCATCCCCAGTACCACAAAAAAAAGAAAAAGAAAAAATATAAAAAATACATTTGAGCACAAAAAAAAAATATCTATAAGGCAAAAACATGAAAACAAAATATCTCAGGTGGTGAACTATCAGATTACCTAATTTTTATAAGTTGAATATTAAAAATAATTTTGGCAGATTTATTTTGTATATTGCAATGAAAACACAAGTTTTGCCTTTTTAATGGACTTTTTAAAAAGAGTTTTAAGTTCGCAGCAAAATCGACTTTCCTTATTGCCTCATGTTTTCAGGCTGCACTGCCTCTTTATTTTGGGACTATTTGAAAATTACAGTATCCATATTCATGGAGAGGGAATCTTGTATGGCAATTAACAAACAATTGTAGGGACTGTCAGAATGACTGAATGAGGGGTTCTTCCAAAAATACAAAACTTGAAAAATTCTATTTAAAGGACACTAGAAATGTGTCTAAATCATACATCTAATCGAGTCATATTTATTAAAAAGAAACAGAAGGCCTAGTGCATGGTGCATGCCTATGATCCCAGTACTTAGCAGGCTGAGAGAGGAGTATCATAAATTCAAGGTCAGCCTCAACCACGTAGTGAAACCCTGTTTCAAAATAAAAAATAAAGCCGGCGTGGTGGCGCACGCTTGTAATCCCCATGCTAGGAAGGCTGAGACAGGAGGATTGCGCAGGTTCGAAGCCAGCCTCAGCTGGCTTAAGAGACCCTGTTTCCAAATAAAAAATATAAAATGGGTCTGGTAGTGTAGCCTGGAGGAAGATGGCCCCTGGGCTCCATCCCCAGTACTGCCAAAAATAAATAAGTAAATAAAATAAAAAATAAAAAGGGCTGGGAGTGTAGCTCAGATGTAGAACACTCCTCGGGTCAATCCCCAGTACAAAAAAGATGTTTAATATCAATACTAATCAGGAAAAGTCATATCAAAGCAATGAGCTTTCCCATTAGATTTTTAATAAGATTTTTGATACCAACGTTTTGATTTGAGCCAAGCATGGTGGCACATCCCTCTAATCCCAATATTTGGGATACTAAGACAGGAGGATCACAGGTTTGAGGACAGCCTCAACAATTTAGTGAGACTCTCGGCAACCCAGCAAGACCCTGTTTCAAAACAAGAAATAATAAATCTGTTGAGGGTATAACTTGAAGGAAGAATTCCCCTGGTACTAATCTCCAACACACACACACACACACACACACACACACACACACACACACAAATTATTTGTGAGGGAAAATGGACTTGAATACTATATCATGCATTGCTCATTAGTATCTAAGTTAGAAACACCGAGGAGAAACTTGTCAGGAACTATTATTTATTTATTTATTTGTATGTGTGTGTGTGTGTGTGTGTGTGTGTGTTACTAGGGATTGAACTCAATTTGCATCCTATCTCTGGGCTACATCCCTGGATTTTTAAATTTTTATTTTGAAATAGGGTCTCATTGGCCGGGTTTGTAGCCTGCTGTGAGGCAAGGCTGGTGCTGGGGCCTCCGAGGCCAGGATCCAAGCCTGCCGAGGAGTGAGGCCAGTGTCAAGGCCAGCGAGGCCGGGATTGGAGCCAGACATAAGGCAAGGCCAGTGCTGGGGCCTCCGAGGCCTGGATTGGAGCCTGCCGAGGGGTGAGGCCGGTGCCAGGGCCAGTGAGGCCAGGATCAGAGCCCGCCGTAAGGCAAGGCCGGTGCTGGGGCTTCCACGGCCGGGATTAGAGCCTGCCGAGGGGTTAGGCTGGTGCTGGAACCAGCAAGGTCGGGATCGGAGCCTGCTGTGAGGCAAGGCCAGTGCTGGGGCTTCTGAGGCCAGGATTGGAACCTGCTTAGGGGTTAGGCTGGTGCTGGGGCCAGCGAGGCTGGGATCTGAGTCTGCCATGAGGCAAGGCTGGTGCCGGGGCCAGCGAGGCCGAGATTGGAGCCTGCCATGAGGTGAGGCTGGTGCTGGGGCCTCCAAGGCTGGGATCGGAGCCTGCTGAGGGGTGAGGCTTGTGCTGGGGCCAGTGAGGCCAGGATCAGAGCCCGCCATGAGGCAAGGCCGGTGCTGGGGCCTCTAAAGCCGGGATCAGAGACTGCCATGAGGCAAGGCCGGTGCTGCGGCCTCTGAGGCCGGGATTGGAGCTGGCCGAGGGGTGAAGTCGATGCTGGGGCCAGCAAGGACGGAATTGGGGCCTGCCATGAAGCAAGGGCGGTGCTAGAGTCAGTGAGGTTGGGATCAGAGTCTGCCGGGTGGCCAGGCCAGAGCCGAGGCTGTCAAGCATAGGATCAGAACTTGCAATGTGGAATATACAGATAAATATCACAGAAAATAAAAAACCAGATGCTTTCCCAAATATGCAAAAACTATGAAGAAATGGGTAATAGGAGGAGATCTAGTTGAAGAATAGGCCCTATAGAGGAGCAATTAAGGTGACCAATCATAGGGGATGGGGTGGGGGAGGATGGAATCTCTTTAAAACTCATGATGTATGTAAACAAATGTATCAAAGTTAATCACCAATCAAGCATTGGATCGAGGGAAGGGGAGGGAATGGGATGGGGATTGGATAAGGGCTAATTGGATGATGTGTGCTTGTATATCCTCACAAGTCTTGTATTCCATTGTGATGTAGGACTACAATGTACCAATAAAAATACATATTTAATAAAAAAAGAAATAGGGTCTCATTAAGTTGCAGAGAGTCTCACTAAGTTGCTGAGGCTGGCCTTGAACCTGTGATCCTCCTGTTTCAGCATCCCCAGTACTGGAATTACAGGCATGCACTGGTATGCCTGGCTCAGAAACTATTATTATTAACGAGAATATATTTATGCATCACATATAGAAATAACTGTTTGGGTGCTAAGGATTACAGGTCTGTGCAGCTATGCCTGGCTGAAAATAGCAACTTTTAAAAATAAAGAGCCTAAGCCTGTTGTGGTAGCGTACGCTTGTAATCCCAGCATTCGGGAGGCTGAGACCGGAGGATCGCAGTTTGCGGACAGCCTCAGCTACTTAGTGAGGCCCTCCACAACTTAGTGAGTCCCTATTTCAAAATAAAGAATAAAAAATGGTGTCTCTCAGAGTTAGAATGCCCCTGTGTTCTATCCCCAGTACTGCAAAAAAAATAAAAAATAAATAAAAAAGATCCTAATCTTTGTTGCTCCAAACCACATGACTTCAGTGATAGGTTTAATAATATAGTCTTAGCTCTGAGATAAGTCAGTTAGCTTCTAGCTGTCACTTGGCAAGAGTGACTTAGAAGTGATTATAGATATACCCTTGTCCAATCTCAGAACTTTTGCTGATAAGTCTTAGTGGGACACAGATCCTCTCTTCTACCATGAAGAAGGGAATGTGTGCTTGGGAGATGCTAGGAACTATTTTAGGGTCACCAGAGACATAGGGTCACACTATTCCTGAGAACGGGCCTGATATGGAGAAAGCAAAGGCTTGACAAGCCTTGTCTGAAACCAGCGTTAGTTGCCTCCACTCTTGTTAGCCATGTAAGCCAATAAAGGTTCTGCTCTAATGAAACCAGTTTGAGTTGTTTTGTTACTTACAATTGGAAGCATCTCAACTGATACTATAGTCCTTGGTCAATCTCTGATTAAGGCCTGTAACAGATCCTACAGAGCGACTCATTCAGTGTCCTTCCTGACTTCTTTATTGTGCTCCTTCCTGTATTTCAGGGGCTGAAAAGCTCAAACCTGTATTTCCCACACTTCCCTCCAGCCGAGGGATTTGGAAGGACTTATGGTCTAATCAGAACTAGCGAAAGACTTGATTTTGAATGTGAGTTACATGGGATGGAGGCAGGACTTAAGGCCAAATATTTACTGGTGCTCACAGTGGCACAGAGGGTGTGATTGGGAACCAATGTCTATGGTGGTGGCTCACCAGTGTGGCAGCTTCCTGATCTTGTAGGAGTCGCTGCTGCCTGGGTGGTCTGTGTGTATTGTGTGGATCTGGAAGCCTTCTTGGAAACTCTGCCTACATCCTTTTTTCTCTATTTGTACCACTTAAATATCATAAATCCCCTTCTGCTTTATTTTCTTTGAAAATAAACTCTGGTCATTTAGAAACCTTCAAGCCATTGACACTCTGCTCTGGGTTGTGAGAGCCAGACTCTGCAAGCAGAAATATCCCAAAAAGCTTTTAGAAAACATGTGCCTACTTAGTTCTAGACATTCACAGTTATTCCTACCCCACTACCTAAAACTAAGATTTTTTTTTTACATGTCTTGTCTAGGAAAGTCCTAAACTGGTCTGGTATCTTAGGAATAAGCTTCTATACAGTCCTAAAGTTATTTTCCTTTTGTTTATATTCCTCAACTCCACCCTCAATAACAGGTTTCTTAACTGAAAGACATTTATGAATTTTTGTTACCTGCAAGGAGTATGATGAAGACAACAGTTCAAATAGTGCTATGTACAAATAAAAATGATCAAAATCAATCTCAATGACATGTACAGGGAAAGGGAAGGAGTGGAGTAGGATGCAGAGGGAAACACAGCAAGTACTGTGTGCATGTATGTTCTTAGCACTCTGAAGATCATAACGATGTATAATTCCAATGCACCAATAAAAGCATATTTTAAAAAAGAATTATGGAGGCCAAAGGAACCCAGTAAGATGCCTTGGAAGCTTGAATGTTCCCAAGCATTGATCACTCTCAGATTTCAGCTGTTTGACTAGAAAATATTATGCCAAACAGTAATTTCCAGGAACCATCGATGCAGAAGCCTTAGTAAATGCTTCCCACAGACCAGTTTTTCCCTGCCAGAAAGTCAGCATTTGATTATGCTTTCAATTTAGATTTACTTCTTTGTACTCCAGACACAGGTCAGGGCATGCACTGGACAGTCGATAAATATGTCCTAGAGGAATGAATTTTGTACCAGCTCTAGATTCTAAGATAATGGGTTACGCAGAAAACAAATGGTGTTAGCTGAACAGAGCAAGCCCCAAGATTAAGCCAATATACCAATCTTAAAATGCAGTGTCAAGGAGGCTATGAGGGTGGGGTGACATTGATAGATGGTCCCCATAAAAGCCCCATCATTCATTCAACAAACATTTACCAAGTGCCAACCACAAAGTGCTGTTGATGCAGAAATGACCAAGGCACAATTTTCACTAGGAGCTGATTACAATGTTGTGAGAAACACAAAACATCTGATTGGGGCACTCAACCTCCAGGCTTATCCCTCCTACATTTTTAGAACAGAGTCTCACTAAGTTGCTGAGTTGTCCTTGAATCTGATCCTCCTGTCTCAGATTTCCAAGTGCTGGAATTACAGGTGTGCACCACTGCACCAGGCACATTTATCTGATTGCATTTCATTGTAATCAACAATGGGAATCACAATGTGCAGTGGGTAGTAACTGATCAAAATTCTTTGCTTGGAGGGCCATGCGTGGTGGTACACACTTGTAATCCCCGCGCTTGGGAGGTGGAGACAGGAGGATCGTGTAGGTTCGAAGCCAGCTGCGTTGGCTTAAGAGACCCTATTTCCAAATAAGAAAAAGTATAAAAATAGGTCTGTGAGTGTAGCCCAGAGGTAGAAGGGTTTGCAGGAACCCCAGTACCACGCACGCGCGCGCGCGCGCGCACACACACACACACACACACACACACACACACACACAAACATTCTTTGCTTGGCCAAACTTTTAAGCAGACTTCAGAATCTTCTGGTAGGCCCACCTGTGCATTTCCCTATAAAATCCAGTTTTAGTAAAGAACTCTGCTGAATCAGTTTAGTAAGAAGATGCCATCCTGAATATCTGACCCCTTTCAGTAGACAATGTTATTCCTCATCCTGCAAAACCCTCAGGTGATGTTTGGAACACTGGCTTGCCTTCACTGAGAATCATATGAGAAGCCAGGCATGGTGGTACATGCCTTTAATCCCAGTACTTGGGAAGCTGAGACAGAATGAAAAGTTTTAGGTTTAAGGGCAGCCTCAGCAGCATAGCAGGACTCTTGGCAACCTACCAAGACCCTGTTTCAAAACAGAAAATAAAATGGAGTTAGGAGTGTATCTTGGGCTCAAACCCCAGTACCAGAGAGACAGAGAAAGAGAGAATCCTATTAGATCACTTTAGCCAGAATCCCTCTTACCCATGATGTTTCATGTTATAAATGTCTCTATTCAGCCAGGCGTGGTGGCACACGCTTGTAATCCCTGTATTTGGGAGGCTGAGACAAGAGGATTGAGGTTCATGGACAGCCTCAGCTACTTAGTGAGACACTGCAACTCAGTGAGACCCTGTTTCAAAATAAAAAAAGAATAAAATATAGGGCTAGGGGTGTAGCTCAGAGGTAGAATGCTCCTGGATTCCATCTCTAGTACTGCAAAAAAAAAAAAAAACAGAAGTGTTTCCATTTCCATTCTATTGAGACTAGAGTTGCCTCCTGACAGCACTTGTCCTGGTGTGCTAGACTTCTCCATTCACTGGTGAGGGCAGTAAGTCAGTAAGTGACTCCCATTAGTGCCCAAATTAGAAGCATGCCCTACCATGGACCCTAGAAAGTTTGTGTTGGCCTCTTTTCTCATGCCCATCAGGGGGTTGGTACCTGCCATAGGATGTTGAAAATCCTTTTCTCTTTTAACATAATAGAATAAAGTAAACAAAAGGGACTTCAGGTACAAACTAGACTTTGCTTATCTATCTACAAATCCAGCAGACAGTACAAATATAAATTCAGAAAAAATTCCATTCAGTCTATTTATTAACTTCTCTTTGCTATTGTTGGGGAAATGGATTATTTATTTAGCGTTGGGAAAATGAAAAGATCCTATCTGTTAAATGTCATACACACCTTGTACACAATTCTGCTAAAAACAGATGTGCTTCGCTTACCTGTAAAATTAAAACTTTCATAATGAAAGTCTTGGGTCACTATTTGATGTCTTTCAAAACATGCAGAAAGCACAAAATGAGATTTTTTTTTCTTATAGAAATAGGAGACAGTTTTCTTAGACTTGTTTCTACAAGATTATCCATCACTGTCGCCAGTGAGGAAAAAAATGTTAAAATGTCAGCAGGTCATAAAAATCAGAATTTCGAAGTGTGCAAAGAGAAGAATGTCTCTCTAATTTGGAAATATATGGAGAACTAGAGTGGAGAAAAGAATTACAGTAAAACATAAGTTTATTGGCTATTCCTCTAAAACTGAAGACCTTTGAAGAGGATGTAGGGAGCTTAGAAAAGAACAGACTGACTACCCCATGCTATTCCATGTTATGTGAAGATTACAATGATAAAAACGAAAATATTTGGCAAAATAACTAATTTGTGGGAAATAAGACTGCTTTCAAACAAAAAACAGATATAGGAAAAGATAGCAATATTAATGATTTCTTCAATAAAACTAACTCAATTGGAATCCAATCTTAACTTTGCAAAACCAATTTCCCTCTGCACATTCAGAACCATTTTCCCTAAGAAAGATAGGTTTAACTTGTGATGATATTCAATATGCTTTGGAGTATTAAGAAGCGTGTGAAGACATGGATAATCTATATGATGAAATTATGGATGCAGTAGGCCTGATTGACAGACAGCTAGTCTATCAAATAATCCTGTAAGTGCAAAGTTGTTGGATATTCTTATAAGTCTAAGTTGTTGCTAGTATACAAGTCACAAGTATTCAAAGCTCAAACCTCGTTATTGAGAGGCTATTTAGCCTTGTGTTATCACCTTAGACTGACACTAGGAATCAATATAATGAGGGCTTGATAAGAGCAGATCAACAGGTCAAAGTAAATTTTACATTTGATTGTATATACCTTTAGCATGATGAAAAAGAAAAAAACTGAGCCAGGCATGGTGGTGCACACTTGTACTCCCAGTACTTGGGAGGCTGATACAGGAGGATCACAGGTTCATGGCCAGCATCAGCTATTTAGTGAGGCTCTCCATAACTTAGTGAGACCCTGTTTCAAAATAAAGAACAAAAATAGGATTGGGGGTGTAGCTTGGAGGTAGAATTCCCCTGGGTTCAATCCTCAGTACTGCACAAAAAGAAAGAAGGAAAGCAAGCAAGCAAGCAAGAAAGAAAGGTCTCTGTCCTGAAGTCTGAAGGCAATTTAGAGTACTATCATAAAAAAACCCAGAAAGAGTAAAAAATCTTACATCATCATGGGACCAAAAGAAACATGTCAATAGTATTTTTAAAAACAAAGCAAATACAGCAAGAGGTATCACAATACGTGACTTCAAATTATACTAGAGTTATAGTAATAAAGATAGCATGGAATTGGCACAAAACCAGACACACAGACCAATGAAACAGAATAGAAGACACAAAAACAAATCTACACACTTGTAGCCAGTTGATTTTTTACAAAAATGCCAAAAACATACATTGGAGAAAAGACAGCCTTTTCAACAAATGGTGCTGGGCAAATAGGTAATTCATTTTTATTAAATTGAAATTAAAATTATACCTCTCACCCTGCACAAGAGTCTATTCAAGATGGATCAAAGAACTGGAATTTAGGCCAGAGATTTTAAAGATACTTAAAAGGGCATAGGTCCAACACTCCAATATACAGGCACAGGTAGAAACTTCTTCAGGAATACCCCCAAAGCTCAAGAAATTAAAACAAGAATAAATGTCATGGCATAAAACTAAAAAGTTTCTGTTCATTAAATTAAGCCATCAAGACTCTAAAAAGAGAGCCTACAGAATTGGAGAAGATTGTTGCCAGCTAGTCTTCTGACAGAAGACTGATATCTAGAATATATAAAGTACTTAGGAGACTTACCACTAAATCAAACAAATAACCCAACCAAGAAAAGGGCAACTGAACTAAATAGACACTTTACAAAAGAATAAATACAAATGGTCAATAAATATATTAAAAATGTTCAACATCATTAGCAATCAGGAAGATGCAAACCAAAACTACATGGAGGTTTCCTCTGACCCCAATTAAAATTGCTATCACCAAAAAGTGAAACAACATAAATGATGGTAGGAATGTAGGAAATAGAAACTCTTCTACAATGTCGGTTAGATTGCAAATTAGTACAGTTGCTATGAAGATCAATGTGGAAACTCCTTAGAAAACAAGGAATTGACCAGCTATACTATTCCCGGGTATATTTCCAAAGGTACTGAAATCATAATATTATAGTGATACATGCATATTCATGTTCATAGCAGCACAATTCACAATAGCCGAATTTGGAACCAACCTAGGTGTCCATCAACAGATGAATGGATTACAAAATTATGGTATAGACACACAGTGAAATTCTACTCTGCAATAAAGAAGAACAAAATGATGTCATGTACAGGAAAATGGATAGACCTGGAGAACATTCTGTTGAGTGAGATTAGCCAGTCACAGAGAGTGAAGGGTCATATATTTTCTCTCAGATGCAGAAGCTAGGGAGGAATCAGGATACAGGAGGGATGTTAGATAATAAAGGATACATTCCAGTGGAGTAAGGGAGGTGGTCTAATGGGAAGGGGAGGGGAAAGAAGAAGAATCAATGAAGGAATGACTTCCATGGACATTATGTACATATGTGAGAATCCAACGCCAATCTCAATATACTGTATGGGGAAGAGGGGATGGGGAGAGAGCTAGGGGAAAGCCCACCAAGTTGCTGTACGATTGTATGTCACTATCACTCTAAACTACATTATAATATGAGACTATAATGCATAATAGAAGTATAAAAATAAGCCGGGCGTGGTGGCGCACGCTTGTAATCCCCGTGCTTGGGAGGCAGAGACAGGAGGATCGCACAGGTTTGAAGCCAGCCTCAGCTGGTTTAAGAGACCCTGTTTCCAAATAAAAATATAAAAAATAGGTGTCTGGGAGTGTAGCCCTGAGGTAGAAGGGTTTCTGGGAACCTCAGTACCACCAAAAAAAAAGAAGTATAAAAATTAAAATATCAAATACAGGTAATATCTGTTTAATCACTCCTATTGTGTTTGTTTTCCTTTAAAAAATGTCATGCCAGTATGATGGCAGACACCTGTATTCTCTGTACATGGAAGGCTGAGATAAGAGGATTGAAGGCTCAAAACCAGCCTCAGCCACTTAAGGAGGTCCTCAGCAATTTACTGAGACCCTGTTTCAAAATAAAAATAAAAGAGTTAGCTAGGGTGGTGTCACATGCTTATATTCTCATCATTTGGGAGGCTGAGACAGGAGGACTGCAGTTCACAGAGAGCCCTTTGCAACTCAGTGAGACCCTGTTTCAAAATAAAGAATAAAAAAAAATAGGACTGGGGGTGTAGCTCAGAGATAGAATGCCCCTGGGTTCCATCCTTGGTACTTAAAAAAAAAGCTGGGGTGTAGCTTGGAGGTAGAATGTCCCTTGGTTCAATCCAGTGTCACACACACACACACACACACACACACACACACACACACACATCTTATATTCATGTACAAAGGGAAATACACCAAGTGACGTGTGCATGTATGTTTGTATCACTTGGTTTTTGTTTTTGTTTTGTTTTTTTACCCATCTGGGGATGGAACCCAGGGGCATTTGACCTCTGAGCTACATCCCCTGTCCTATTTTTTATTCTTTATTTTGAAACAGGGTCTCACTAAGTTGTGGAGGGCCTCACTAAGTTCCTGAGGCGGTCTGAGAACCATGATCCTCAGTTCTCACCCTCCCAAATGCTGGGATTACGAGCATGCGCCACCACACCCGGCTATTTGTATCACTTTGAATCTCACTATGATATCAAGTTACATTGCACCAATAAAAGTATAAAAAAGGAATACTGAGCCGGGTGTGGTGGTGCACGCTTGTAATCCCAGCATTCAGGAGGCTGAGACCGGAGGATAGTGGTTTGCGGACAGCCTCAGCTACTTAGTGAGGCCCTTTGCAACTCAGTGAGATCCTGTTTTAAAAATAGAAAGACTAAAAACTAGGGCTGGGGGTGTAGCTCGGAGGTACAATGCCCCTGGGTTCCATCCCCGGTACCACACACACACACACACACACACACACACACACAAGAATACTGAATAATTAGTTGGTTGTGGTGGCACATGCCTGTAATTCCAGTACTTTGAAGTCTAAGACAGAAAGATTGTAGTTTTGAGGCCAGCTTCAGCAACTTAGTGAGGCCCTCAGCAACTTAGCACAACCTTGTTTCAAAATTTTTAAAAATGGTAAAATAGTTTGGCTGGGCGTGGTGATCCCTGCTCTTGGGAGGCTGAGACAGGAGGATCACACAGGTTTCAAGCCAGCCTCAGCTACTGAGTGAGGCTCTCAGCAACTTAGTGAGACCCTGTTTCCAAATAAATGATATAAAATAGGTCTGGAAGTATAGCCCGGAGGTAGAAAGCCTCTGGGTTCCACCCCCAGCACCAACAATTTAAAAAAAAGGTGGTTTGGAGGTAGAATGCCCAGGGTTCAATCCCCAGTGCAAATAAAAAATAAAAATTAAAAAATAAAATTAAAAAGAAAGGAAGGAAGGAAGGAGAACATCTAGGATACTGTTGATGTTTTGTTGCCCAGGAATAATGATTTCCTCTGTTCTCTGTGGCAAACAGTGAGGTAGAAAGGGAGCTGGTAGCAGGGAAGACATGAGACTAAGATTTTCACTCACTTGTTTCCAACTCACACCTATCTTCCTTCTATATCTGTCTCACCAAGAGGCATATCTTCAAACAGACTGATAGCACACACCTCTCCACGTTGTGGAAAGGATTAGCTTCAAGCATATGTGTAGTGCCCACACATTGTATACCCTATGCCTATTGGCTGGATAGGAATCAATACTGCTAGAATGAGGCCCTTCAACACCCAGATCTTTGCCTTTCTTGCCTTTTGCAATAAACAGCAGTTGATACCACTTTACATATATTAACACATTTTAACCATCTCCACAATCTTAGGAGTTAGGCAGTATGGTGTCCATTTACAGGGAATCCCTAAGCCTAGTGTGATGGCACACACCTGTAATCTAGTACTTGAGAGGCTGAGACAGGAGGATCACAGGTTTGAGGCTGGCCTCAGCTACCTTAGTGAGGACCTCAACAACATAGTGAGTCTCTGTTTCAAAATAAAAATAAAATAAAATAGGGTCGGGTATATAGCTCAGTAATAGAATGCCTCTGGGTTCAATCCTCAGTAGGATAAATACATATATGTACATAAAAAGGGCTGAGGTGTAGCTCAGATGTAGAACATGTTTGGGTTCAATTCTCAGTACCAAAACAAACAAACTAGGCAACCCATTATGTATTACCTGAGGCACAGAGAGGTAAAGTGACCTTACTGGAGCCATACAACTTGTGATGGAGTGGCTGTTGGAGCTTTAGCAGTCTGGCTGCAGTCTGTTCTCTGGGATAAATGCCCAATATGCTCAGAATTCACTCCTAGGATATAGTAGAATTGGTCATTGCTCCCACTTCAGGAGCAGAAGCATAAGACTGCTCAGAGGTCCCCCAGTGTCATGTTAGTCTTTTCTAGGCCCATGGGTTTGGTTCCACTGCCACTGCTGCCCATTGCCTAGACCATGGTTAAGTTTGGGGCCCTGCACCTGCTGGGAGGGAGAGAGCCTCAGAGCATCAGTCCTTTACAGCGAGAAGTGTGGAGGGAATGAGACTATGGCTGGGGAAAATGAGACCAAGACTGAGAAGATGAGCTGTTGGAAGTGCCAGATCCTTCCTAGGGTGCCTGGGGTCTGCCCTTCAGTGTTACAGCTCCCCTCACCTGAGCAATGAACACAGAAATAGATGAAGATGCCAGTGCCAGAGGCTATCTTGCAGCACTTATATGGCTTTGGTCACAGTGACACACCCTACAGAGTTACAGGGCTTCACTCACCCCCTTGGGCCCTGGAGCTGCCCCTTCCTGGTCTTTAGCAGTGTCCAGCCTGTGGGCAGGGGAATCTTTGCTGTGGGACCAGAAATACTGCTGGCAGCCTGGCCAGGGCTGGGGTGGGGATAGGCCCTGAATGGGCCTCTGAGAGTTGCTAGGCAAAACTGTGCCTAGACAGTGAGTGTAAACTCTTTCCGGGCCTACACATCTTTCTACGTGCACAGAAGTTGGCCGGGATATTTAGCTCAGGAGAATGTGTGTGTGTGTGTGTGTGTGTGTGTGTGTGTGTGTGTGTGTGTGTGTAAGGGTATGGAGTTTGGCAAAATTATGTCAACCCAAAGACCTGATATTATCAGGCACATAATGAGGCTTTCTTCAGAAAGAGAGCCATTTACCCAGCATAGTGGCCCAGGCTTGTAATCCCATCACTTGGAAGGCTGAGACAGGAGGATTGAGCAAGTTTGAAGCCAGCCCCAGCTACTTAGGGAGGCTATCAGAAACTTAGTGAGACTCTGTTTTCCAAATATAAAATAGGTCTGGGAGTGTATCCCCAGGGGTCAAAAGCCCCTGGGTTCTGTCCCAGTACAGAGTACAGAGAGAGAGAGAGAGAGAGAGAGAGAGAGAGAGAGAGAGAGAGAGAGAGAGAGAGAGAGATTTAATAAAGTCTGTGTACTAGCTGGCCATGGAGGTGCATGCCTGTAATCCTTAGTACTTGGGAGGCTGAGATAAGAGGATGGCAGGTTCATCTCCAACCTCAGCAATGTATTAAGAAACCCAGCAACCCAGAAATAAAAATGTACTGTGGGTGTAGCTTGGAGGTAGAATACCTCTGGGTTCAAATCCTAGTATCACAAAAAAGTCTACACAAGTCAAATAATTTTCAACAACTGCTTGGGGTAGCGCAGTGAGCCAGTTAGACAGTTGTAGCCTCTACTTGGCCTGGAAATCTCTCCATGAGCTTTTAAAAGTCTTTCTAAAAGTTCAGAAGCCAGACTGAATCCTTTCCCCACACCTCCAGCTCTGTCTAAAAGAGCTTTCTGCCTCATTAAACTATAATCTCCATGCCAAGATCTTCTTTGTACATTTATTTACAGGTAATTTCAGACAAATGATGGGAAAAATAATAAAGGATTTGTGTCTCAAGTATATAAGGAACTTTCACAACTCAATAATAAGAAGACAAATAACCTCATTAAAACAAACAAAGAATGTGAATATACAATTCTCCAAATAAGATATGTGTATGGCTAGTAAGCACATGAGAAGATACTTGGGCAACATTAGCCACCAAGGAAATCCTGCATATTAAAACTACTTCATACCCATCAGGATGACTGGAATCAAAAATTGTGGTGATTGTGTATATATATATATACACACACATATATATGATATATATGTATATATATGATATATATGTATATATATATGTGTGTATATATGTGTGTATATATAATATATATAATATATATATTAAACCTAGCAAACCGAGCATATTTTTGTGGCACTAGCGACTGAATCCAGGAACACTGTACCCTGAGCCACATTCCCAACCAGTTTTAAATTTTATTTTGAGTCTGGGTCTTGCTAAGTTGCCCAAGCTGATCATGAACTCTTGTTCTTCCTGTCTCAGGCTCCTGAGTTACAGGAATTATAGGCTTGGGCCACTACGTCCGGCTTGAATTGCACACTTTAGACAGTCACATGTTCTGTGAATGATATATCAATAAAATAATTTTTAAAATCAGGGATAAGATAAATGAAAAATATTTAACTTAATCCAAATAAAAATGAGTAGTAGGTCATTTTTGACCATCTGAGCACATGTATCACACACACACACACACACACACACACACACACACACACTGCTCTTCCCACTCTCCTGTGTCACCTACTCTAAGTCCCAGCATATATAGTAGGTGCTCAAAAATGTTTGTCGAATTAATGTGAATTAATAAATATAATTTATACCTAAGAATGAGTATGTTGGGGTAGGCAAAACGGGTAATATCATAACCAGAGGCTGTCTACTGGGGGAGGGGAGAGCAGGCGGCCATAGATGGAACATGGAGTGTGCGGGCTTGTCTCAAGGTCTTTCTCTGCATATACTTTATCAGCCTGGCAGACAACTGCTTTCCTGAAATCCAGGGAAATGCTCCCATTTTCGGTTTGCCTCCACCTAGATTCAGTTACCACTTCCTCTCCAGTCAAATCCCTTTCCTTATTAATTGATCATTCTATGTTCCTCCTAAGGTCTGGTCCAATATATTTTCCTCTTTTAATCCCACTAGCTGGATGATTACAGTCCCACCAGGCCAGAGCAGCTCCTAAAGCTCATTGTGAGGTAACCACCTTCAAGCCCCAGATGTATTTAAGCAGAGAATGAGATCTACTACTGGAGATTTTGGAGAGAAAATTTCTGTATAAGATCCCATCATATACTTTACATAGTCAACCCTTTTTCCTTTACAAAGTTTCGGTTTCCTCCTCTGTAAAATGGGTATATGCATGTGCACATATGCCTCACAAATTTTCTCCCAAGTCTCAGTTCAAAGAGTCACTATTTGGAGGCGACCCCCTTTCCACCCGGAAGGATCCTGTGGTCCAGGCCTCTGGTCCCGACCCTGGGCGGGTGGGCAGGCGCTGGCGGGGCACCCTTCGGCGACCCCCTTTCCACCCAGAAGGACCCTGTGGTCCGGGCCTCTGGCCCCGACCCTGGGCGGGTGGGCAGGCGCTGGCGGGGCACCCTTAGGCGACCCCCTCTCCACCCGGAAGGACCCTGGGCGGGTGGGCAGGTGCTGGCGGGGTACCCCTAGGCTACCCCCTTTCCACCCAGAAGGACCCTGTGGTCCGGGTCTCTGGCCCCAAACCTGGGTGGGTGGGCAGGCGCTGGTGGGGTACCCTTAGGCGACCCCCTCCCCACCTGGAAGGACCCTGTAAAAAAGGGAAATAAAAGAAAAAAGGAAATATCGGAGAGGGGTCAAGGAGGCTGTGGCAGATGCCAGAATACTGGAGATGCAGACAAAACTTATCCAAATGAACTGGAATTATTGGAAAAATTCCCCGCTAAAGAGGACTGCTTCTTCTCTACATTGTTAAGAATCTTGGACATCACCTGTAAGGAGAGAGACTTTAGCGAAGACCAAGGAGAAAGGTGGTGCTGAAAGCGGTCTCCACATTGGCGGTGGAGACTTGTATCCAAGAGAAGCAGAAATCGGAGCCTACCAACCTTATTTTTTTTTTTTTTGAGAAATTACACCAAAATTTGAATGCTACTGCCGTGCATGCTTAGGAACACTGGACAACATTCAGAGTGGAAAAAGAGCTTGGGAAAGATTTGAAATGGTAGAGACAGTGGCAATGGCAGTGGCCAGTACTCAGGGGAGGCAGAGATCAGATGCATTACACCTGGAACCTTTGAAGTAATGACCCCAGAGGCAGAATGCTACCACCACGCACCCTCGAGAACATGGGACAAATGGTTGGGTGAAGAGGGTGCTCAGATTAGAGCCTGCCGAGGGGTGAGGCCAGTGATGGACACAGCAAAGCTGGGATTGGAGCCTGTCGTGAGACAAGGCCAGTGCTGGAGCCTCTGAGGCCGGGATCAGAGCCTGCCGAGTGGTTAGACCGGTGCTGGGGCCAGTGAAGCCAGGATAGGATCATGCCGTGAGGCAAGGCCGGTGCTGGGGCCTTCGAGGCCAGGATCGGAGCCTGCTGAGGGGTTAGGCCAGTGCCGGGGCCAACAAGCCCGGGATTGGAGCCTGCCATGAGGCAAGGCCGGTACTTGGGCCTCCGAGGCTGCAATCGGAGCCTGCCGAGGGGTTAGGCCGGTGCTGGGGCCAGTGAGGCCAGAATCAGAGCCTCCTGTGAGGCAAGGCCGGTTCTGGGGCCTTAGAGGCCGGGGTCGGAGCCTGCCGAGGGGTTAGGCCGGTCCCGGGGCCAGCAAGGCCGGGATTGGAGTTTACCGTGAGGCAAGGCCGGTGCTGGGGCCAGCATGGCTGGGATCAGATCCTGCTGTGAGGCAAGGCTGGTGCGCTGGCCAGTGTGGCCGGGATCAGAGCCTGCTGAGGGGTTAGGCTGGTGCCGGGGCCAAGAGCCGGCATCGGAGCCTTCCGTGAGGCAAGGCTGCTATTGAGGCTTCTGAGGCCAGGATCGGAGCCTGCCAAGGGGTTAGGCCAGTGCTGGGGCCAGTGAGGCCGGGATCAGAGCCTGCCGTGGGGCAAGACTGCTACTGAGGCCTCTGAGGCCAGGATCGGAGCCTGCCGAGGGGTCAGGCCGTTGCCAGGGCAGCATGGCCGGGATCGGAGCCTACCGTGAGGCAAGGATGGTGCTGGGGTCTCCAAGGACGGGATCAGAGCCTGCCGAGGGGTCAGGCCGGTGCTAGGGCCAGCAGCCGGCATCAGAGCCTTCTGTGAGGCAAGGCCACTATTGAGGCCTCCGAGGCCGGGTTCGGAGCCTGCCGAGGGGTTATGCCTGTGCTGGAGCTAGCGAGACCGGCATTGGAGCCTGCCGTGAGACAAGGCCGGTGCTGGGGCCTCTGAGGCCGGGATCGGAGCCTGCCGAGGGGTTAGGCCGGTGCTGGGACCAGCGGCCGGTATCAGAGCCTTCCGTGAGGCAAGGATACTATTGAGGCCTCCAAGGCCAGGATCGGAGCCTGCCGAGGGGTTAGGCCGGTGCTGGGGCTAACGAGGCTGGGATCTGAGCCCGCCAAGAGGCAAGGCCGGTGCCGGGGTCTCAGAGGATGCGATCAGAGCCTGCTGAGGGGTTAGGCCAGTGCCGGGGCCAGTAGCCAGCATCGGAGCCTTCCGTGAAGCAAGGTCGCTACTGAGGCCTCCGAGGCCTGGATCGGAGCCTTCCAAGGGGTTAGGCCAATGCCGGGGCCATCGGCTAGCATCGGAGCCTGCCGTGAGGAAGGCCAGTGCTGGGGCCTCCGAGGCCGGGGTCGGAGCCAGCTGAGGGGTTAGGGCAGTGTCGGGGCCAGCAAGACCAGAATTGGGGCCTCCCATGAGGCAAGGCCACTGCTTGAGCCAGCGAGGTCTGGATCAGTCCACGGGGTAGCCAGGCCACAACTGGGGCCATCAAGAGTGGGATCGGTACTTGCAACGCGGCATGCATAGAGAAATATCGCAGAAAATTAAAACCAGATGCTTCCCTAATCAGCAATAACTAGGAGGAAAGGGGCAACAGGAAGAGGTCGAGCTATAGAAAGGGCCCTATAGTGATGCAATTAAGGTGACCAATCAGAGGGTATGGAATAGGGGAGGATGGAGCCTCTTTAAAAAGCAGGAGGTAGCCGGGTGTGGTGGCGCACACTTGTAATCCCCGCGCTTGGGAGGCAGAGACAGGAGGATCGCCCTGGTTTGGAGCCAGCCTCGCTGGCTTAAGAGACCCTGTTTCCACATAAAAATAGTAAAAAATAGGTCTGGGAGTGTAGCCCATAGGAGTGTATCCTGGAGGTAGAAGGGCTTCCAGGAACCCCAGTACCACAAAAAAAAGCAGGAGGTACATAAACATATGTATCAAAGTTAATCACCAAACAAGCATGGGATTGAGGAAGGGGGAGGGAATGGAATGGGGACTGGATGAAGGCTAATTGGATGATGTGTGCTTGTATATTCTCTCAAGTCTTGTATTCCAATGTGATGTGTGATTACAATGCACCAATAAAAATAAATTAAAAAAGAGTCACTATTTGGAATATACCTACAATATGAAACTTTGTATTTTCAAGTCAATAATATATCAAAGATTCAGAAAGGATGTGGAACTAAAAAAATGAATAAACAGAGCCAGGTGTGATGGTGCATGCTTGTAATACCACTATTTGGGAGGCTGAGACAGGACACAACCAATCTTCCCTACTCAGTGAAGCCCTCCACAACTTAGTGAGACCATGTTTCAAAATAAAGAATAAAAATAGGGCAAGTGGTGTAGCTTGGAGGTTGAATGCCCCTGGGTCCCATCCTCAGACCTGAAAAGAGAGAGAGAGAGAGAGAGAGAGAGAGAGAGAGAGAGAGAGAGAGAGACTGTTTCAAAAAAAATAGGACTGGGGATATATAGTTCAGAGGTAGAGTGCCCCTTGGCTAAATCCCCAGAACTAAAAAAAAGTATTGGATTACAATTCAAGTTATAAAATTCATGAATCCATGCTGATATGAATATTTTATTTTAGTTTTTGTGGTATAGGAATTGAACCTAGAGGCATTCTACCTCTCAGCTACACCCCAACCGTATTTTATTTTTTATTTTGGAACAGGGTCTCAATAGATTGTAGAGGACATCCCTAAGTTGCTGAAGCTGGCTTTGAACCTGCAATCCTCCTGTCTTAGCCTCCCTCCCAAGTCCTAGAATTACAGGTGTACACCAGCTCATCTGACATATTTTTTATTTATTTTATTTTTTGGTACTGGGTATTGAACTCAGGGGCACTCTACCTCTATACTATAGCCCTAACTATATTTTACTTTTAATTTGAAATAGAGTGCTGTTGACAATCCCAGTATATTGCTGAGGCTGGCCTTAAACCTGTGATCATCCTGTCTCACGCTCCTCAGTACTGTGATTACAGGCATAGACCATTGTGCCAAGTTACAAATATTTGATTTTTTGTAGAGCTGAATATAAAACCCAAGACTTGATACATGCTAGGTAAATGATCAGTCTACTGACCTATATCCCCAACCTTTAAATAAAGAATTTAAAAAGTCAATGAGAAAGAAGGAAAAAACATACCCTACAAAATGATTCCAATTTACATCATATATGATTCCTTCTGGAAAGTAGAGTTGAATGATCTTCTCCTTGAGTGTGGGCAGGACATAATACCTTGCTTTAAACTAATAACCCTCTAGAATAGAAATGTGTGTAAGAATGTAAACAAATAACTATGGTAGAGGTACCTTGGTTAGGTATTTGCAGTTTATAAGTAACGAGGATATCATATATCCCCAATGCTATGTGTTGAGATGGGCAATTGACCTCTGTGACATTCTTTTCCCAAACCCATAACCACAGTCTAGCTATGAGGAAAATATCAGACAAACTCTAATTGAAAGGTTCTACCAAACAGCTGTCAAGTTCTCTTCAAAATTACCAAAGAGATGAGAACCAGGGGAAAACTTGAGAAACTGACAAACCAGAGGAGACTAAAGAGACATGCTGACTAAATGCAGTGTAGTATTCTGGATTGAGTTCTGAGACAGAAGAAGGCCTTTGATAGAAAAGTGATAAAATATGCCGGGGCCAGCAAAGCCAGGATTGGAGCCTGCCATGAGGCGAGGCAAGGCCAGTGCAGGGGCCTTCGAGGCTGGGATTGGAGCCTGCTGGGGGGTTAGGCCAGTGCTAGGGCCAGCGAGGCCAAGACTGGGGCCTGCCTTGAGGCAAGGCCGGTACAGGGGCCTTCGAGGCCGGGATTGGAGCCTGCTGAGAAGTTAGGCCGGTGCCGGTGCCAACAAGGCTGGGATCGGAGCCTGCTGTGAGGCATGGCCGGTTCTGGGGCCTCAGGCTGGGATCAGAGCCCACTGAGGGGTGAGGCTGGTGCTAGGGCCACTGAAGCTGGGATCAGAGCCTGCCGTGAGGCAAGGCCAGTGCTGATGCCTCCGAGGCCGTGATCAGAGCCTGCTGAGGAGTAAGGCCGGTGCTGGGGCCAGTGAAGCCGGGATCGGGGCCTGCTGTGAGGCAAGGCCAGTACAGGGGCCTTCGAGGCCGGGATCGGAGCCTACCGAGGGGTTAGGCCGGTGCCAGGGCCAGCAAGGCCGGGACTGGGGCCTGCCGTGAGGCATGGCCAGTGTTGGGGCCTCCGAGGCAAGGATCGGAGCCTGCCAAGGGATGAGGCCGGTGCTGGGGCTAGCAAGGCCGGGACTGGGGCCTGCCATGAGGCATGGCCAGTTATGAGGCCTCCGAGGCTTGGATCAGAGCCTGCCGATGGGTGAGGCTGGAGACTGGGCCAGCATGACAGGATTGAAGCCTGCCATGAGGCAAGGCCAGTGTTGGGGCCTCGGAGGCCGGGAATGGAGCCAGCTGAGGGGTGAGGCCAATCCCAGGGCCAGAGAGTCTGGGATTAGAGCCTGCCATGAGTCAAGGCTGGTGCTGGGGCCCCTGAAGAAGGGATCGGAGCCTCCCAAGGGTCAGTGAGGCTGGAACCGGGGTCAGTGGGGCAAGGATTGGGGCCTACCATGAGTCAAGGCCGTTGCTGGGGCCAGCAAGGCCAGGATCAGAGTTTGCCAAGGGGCAAGGCCGGCGGCGGGGCCTTCAGGAGCAGGAATGGAACTTGCAATATGGCATACACAGAGAAACATCACAGAAAATAGAAAATCAGATGCTTTCCCTGATATTCAAAAACTAGGAAGAAATGGGTAATGGGAGGAGAGCTAGTTGAAGAAAGGGCCCCATGGTAGAGCAGTCAAGGTGACCAATCAGAGGGGATGGGATGGGGGAAGATGGAATCTCTTTAAAACACATGATGTACATAAACAAATGTATCAAAGTTAATCACCAAATCAAGCTTGGGATTGAGGGAAGGGGGGGGAATTTTGACAGGGACTGGATAAGGGCTAATTGGATGATATAGGCTTGTATACCCTCACAAGTCTTGCATTCCACTGTGATGTTTGACTACAATGCACCAATAAAAATATATTAAAAAAAGAAAAGTGATAAAATATAAATAAAATCTATAGTATAATTAACAATAATGTCCAATGTAGATCACTCAATTTTTATAACTAGTGTTAACATCAGAGAAAACTGAATGAAGGCAGAGGTGAATTCTCAGTACTATCTCTGCAACTTCTAGGCCAAACTAAAATTATTTCAAAATAAGTTAATTAAAAACTAAAAAAGAGCCAGGCATGGCGACACATGCCTGTAATCCCAGTACTTGGGAGGCTGAGACAGGAGGATCAAGGTTCGAAACCAGCCTCAGAAACCTAGGGAGAGCTTCATCAACCTAGCAAAACCCTGTTTCAAAATAAAGAATAAAATAGGGCTGGGGTGTGTAGCTCCTGGGTTCAATCTCCAGTACCACAAAAATAAATAAATAAATAAATAAAGCAAATAAAGCAAATAAAAGGAATAATCTCAAGATTTAAGAAACCTAATTGGGGGGGGGGTAATAGGGATTGAACCCGGAGGTATTCTACTTCTAAACTATACCCCCAGCCTGATTTTATTTCTTATTTGGAAATAGTATCTCAGTAGGTTGCTGAGAGCCTAAATTGTCAAGCTGGCTTTGAACCTTCAATCCTCCTGTCTCAGTCTCCCAATTAGTGGTATACAAGCATGTGCCACCATACCCGGATTAAGAAATTTAATTTTAATCATCCATCCAAGATTTTTGTAGCAGTTAAGAATGGAAACTCAGCTCTGTTGCTTACTCATGTAGGACATGAGTTAAGTGACTTAACCCTTTTGTGTTTGATCTTACTTTAAAATGAAGGTAACACAGCATGTTCCCAAGGTGTATGGCTGGTGTGGCCATGGGATCTCCAACTGCATGCAAGAGTAACCTGAAGAGACTTTGACAGCTTGGGTTAGCACAACACCTGCAGCTGCCACTCGCCTGTCCTATAATGTTAGTAGAAAAAAAATATAAATAATATGAAGGTAATAGTAGCAATCACCATCCAGGCCTGATAACCCATTCTTGTAATCTCAGTACTTGAGAGGCTGATACAGGAGGATTGCAGAATCAAGGCCAGCCTGGGAAAATTAGGGAGACCCTGTCTCAAAAAAAATAGAGCTGGAGATGTAAATCAGAGGCAAAGACCCCTGGATTCAATCCCTACTACCCCTCACACACACACACACAAAAAAAAATTGGTAGCAACTACTTCATGAGTCAGTACAAATTTAGCGCTTGTTAATGGGTTAATATTTTAAAGTGCTTATAACAATGTCCAGCAACTTTATTTTTTTGAAACAGGATCCCACTAAGTTGTTGAGGCTGGTCTCAAACTTGCAATTTTCCAGTCTTAGCCTCCCAAGTACTAGGATTAGAGGTGTGTGCCACCAGGCCCAGTTTAACTAGCAATTTAAATGCCATGTATTACAGTTTGTATCTTAAATGTTCTCCAAAGGCCCATATGCTAAAGGGTTGATTGCCAGCCTTTGGCACTATTGGGAGGTGGTGTACCCTTTAAGAGGAGGGACCTAGTGGACGGAAGTTATGTCATATGGGGAATGGTTTTAAGGGACGTTGGGACCTGAGCCCCTAGCTCTTTCTTTGCTTCCTCACCATGAGATGAGCAGTTTTGTTCCACCCTGTTATCCTCACCATGATCTTTCAAACCATAGGCCCTAAAACAACAGAGCTAAAGTGATCATGGAAGAAGCCTCCAAAATCATGAATACCTAGGGGCATTCTACCTCTGAGATGCACCTCCAGCCCTATTTTTTATTCTTTATTTTGAAACAGGGTCTCACTGAGTTGCAGAGGTCCTAAGTAGCTGAGGCAGGCCACGAACTGCGATCCTCCTGTCTCAGCCTCCAAAATGCTGGGATTACAAGTGCGCACCACCACGACGGCTTCCTCTTTTTAAGTGAGTTATCTTAGGTACTTTGTCATGGTGATGGAAAGCTAACTAATACAGTGTTTGTTAAATAAAATATCAAGTTATACTGCTATAGTAAACCCTGGACAGGTCTTAGGTATGTAGCAGAACATCATAAACCTCCATCAGAACACCTCCCCAGTGGACTCAGGTGACATATCCATAATACAATTTAGAGCTAGTATAAAACTAGTATCGTGTTGGGCAGGTGGCACATGCCTGTAATCTTGTACCTGGGAGGCTGAGACAGGAGGAACACAGGTTTCAGGCCAACCTCAGCAACTTAGACCCTGTTTCAAAAAAACATGAAAAGGGCTGGAGGTGTAGCTCAAAGGTCAAAGCCCCCTAGTTTCAATCCCCAGCACCAAAAAGAAAAAAGTAAAGAAAAGAAACTAGTATCCTTCACAACTCCAATCTGGTGATCAGAGGCTCTACTTGGGGTGTTTACGTCCTAACCCTACCCTGTTCCCCTTCACCCTCCCCATATATGTTGGTGAGATTGAGAGTGATACCTTCATATATGGATATGACACTATTTGATCTGTTTCCTTCCTTGACCCTCCTTTTCTCCCCTCCCTGGAGGCTCCTTGCGCTGTTCTCTGGTTTCTCTCCAGAGGAGCTACTTTTTTTTTTGGTGGTACTGGGGTTCCTAGAAACTCTTCTATCTCCAGGCTACACTCCCAGATCTATTTTATATTTTTATTTGGAAACAGGGTCTCTTAAGCCAGCAAGGCTGGCTTCGAACCAGAGTGATCCTCCTGTCTCCACCTCCCAAGCGCAGGGATTACAAGCGTGCTCCACCACGCCTAGCTGAGGAGCTACTTTTGAATAGCAGATTCCCTTGGGGACCCCGGTGATAGCCTGTAAAATCACTGTAGATAATGGTATGTGAGAGAGAAACCTACTAGACACTGGCATGCCCACAGAAGTATTTCTATTCCTTCCTACACATATTTTCTCAAGTTTCTTTCATTCTCCAGTATGTTTCTTTTTTACCTACGATTGAGACTTTTCCCTTTTAGCACCTGGGCCTACCCCAGTCTTTCATCTGGACTCCAACCAAGCTCTTGCTCATCTTACCTCTACAATATGCTGCTTTCTACTTTTCTTTATCTCCTTAGAGCAGGCACTGCCCTTATAACCCTCAGAAGCCCGAGCTTCTCTTGCCGCAGCAAGAGGAAAACCAACAATTAAATGTTCAAGCTAGAATATAAAAGCCCACTTCTCATTTAATTCATCAAATGCTTCCTAAACCCTGTGCTGGGATGGGGAAACTGGAGGAAGAAAGAGTTGAGTCATTGCCTTAGGAAACCTACAATCCTGAATCAAATTCATGACATTTTCCTTTGGTGGTAGGAGGAAAAATGGATCCAGGAAAGAAACAATTAAGACTTTGATCTTATCAGTAATGTTTTCCTTTTTTGTTGCAACAGATTGAACCCAGGAACACTCTATCCATGAGTTACACCACCAGCCATCTGACAGGGGGTGGGGGGAGAGGTAGGTTCGTTCTGCCTCTGCGCTACACCTGCAGTTCTTTTTATTTTTTTATTTATAAACAGAGACTCACTGAGTTTCTGAGGCTCACCTATAATATGTGAACTTCCTGTCTCCGCCTCCCAAGTACTGGGATTACAGGTGTGCATCACTTCAGTAAGTAATGTTCTTTTACACATAATTTAATTATCTGAGAAAAATGATAAAAAGTCTTCAGACAGCATAAATGTGAAGCAAAAGTATGTGTGAGGGGGAATGTTGTTAGAAGAACAGAGGGGGGAGCTGGGCGTGCTGGCGCATGTTTGTAATCCCAGCGCTTGGGAGGCTGAGACAGGAGGATCGCACAGGTTTGCAGCCAGCCTCAGCTACTTAGTGAGGTTCTCAGCAACTTAGTGAGACCCTGTTTCCAAATAAAATATAAAATAGGTCTGGGAATATAGCCCGGAGGTAGAAAAGTCCCTGAGTTCCACCCCCAGTACCACCACCACCAACAAAAAAAGAACAGAGGAGGGAAAGGAAGGAAGGAAGGGAGGATGGAAGGGGGGAAGGAAGGGAGGAAGGAAGGAAGGGTGGGTAGGTGTGTGGAGCCTAGAGAAACCAGAACATAGGGCTGGGGAAAGAAAGAAATAGTAAGAGAGAGAAAGATAAAACATTCATCCTTTCCCAAATTTCTCCATTTTTAGTAGATTCTAGTCTCTCTCTCTCTCTCTCTCTCTCTCTCTCTCTCTCTCTCTCTCGTAGAATGGGGGTGGGAACCCTGTGGCATTTTAAAACTGAGCTACGCCCCCAGCCCTCTTTTTTATTTATTTTGAAACAGGATCTCATTAAGTTGCTGAGGGCCTCACTAAGTAGCTGAGGCTGGCAGCAAACCTGTGATCCCCGTCTCAGCCTCCCAAGTACTGATATTACAAGTGTGTGCCACCAGGCCCAGCTCCCATCTCAAATTTTTGTTTGTGTGTGGTACTGGGGGTGGAACCCAGGGGCTTTCTACCTTCAGGTTATACTCTCAGACCTATTTTATATTTTTATTTGGAAACAGGGTCTCACTAAGTTGCTGAGAGCCTCACTAAGTAGCTGAGGCTGGCTGCAAACCTATGCGATCCTCCTGTCTCAGCCTCCCAAGCACGGGGAGGACAAGCATGCACCACCACACCCAGCTTCAAATATTTTTAAGTAAAAGCTTAGATGTATTATATTGCTCATGGAATACAAAGAAAGACATGTAATTAAAAAAATGAGTATGATTGGAGCCTGCCAAGGGGTTAGGCTGGTGTCGGGGCCAGGGAGGCCAGGATCGGAGCCTGCCAAGGGGTTAGGCTGGTTCCAGGGCCAGCAAGGCTGGGATTGGAGCCTGCCGAGGGGTTAGGCCTGTGCCAGCACCAGTGAAGCCGGGATCGGAGCCTGCCGTGAGGCAAGGCCAGTGCTGGGGCTTCTGAGGCCAGGATCGGAGCCTGCCGAGGGGTGAGGCAGGTGCTGGGGCCAGCGAAGCCAGGATCAAAGCCTGCCATGAGGCAAGGCCAGTACTGGAGTCAGCGAGGTCGGGATCAGAGTCCTCCAGGTGGCCAGGCCAGTGCCAGGGCTGTCAAGAGTGGGATCGGAACTTGCAATGCGGCATACACAGAGAAATATAACAGAAATTTTTAAAAAACAGATGCTTTCCCTAATATGCAAAAACTAGGAAGAAATGGGTAATAGGAGGAAGTCTAGTTGAAGAAAGGGCCCTATAGAGGAGCAATTAAGGTGACCAATCAGAAGGGATGGGATGGGGGAGGATGCAATCTCTTTGAGACTCATGATGTACATAAACAAATGTATCAAAGATAATCACTAATCAAGCATGGGATCAAGGGAGGGAGAGGGAATGGGATGGGAATTGGATGGGGGCTAATTGGATGATGTCTGCTTGTATACCCTCACAAGTCTTGTATTCCAATGTGATGTATGATTACAATGCACCAAATATATATATATATATATATATATATATATATATATATATATATATATATATATATATGGAGAGAGAGAGAGAGAGAGAAAGAGCGAGAGTGCCAAGGGAAGTTACTGGGAATTGAAACCAGGGACATTTTACCTCCAAACTAAACCCCAGCCCTTTTATTTATTTAGAAACATGATCCTACTAAGTTGCTGAAGCTGACCTCAAACCTGCCATTTTCCAATCTCAGCCTCCCAGATTCTGGGATTGTCAGCGTACACCCAGCTATTCAAGAGTTTTAAGCAGAGCTATGCCATGGTATACTGTATACTTCAGAATAAGAACCCAGATGGCAATGGGAAGGGTGGATTGGGACAGAACTCAGCCCCCCGGGGTTGCTTCGCATAATTATTCAGGTTGTATGTGGTATAAGGGCTGAAACACAGCCCACATTCCACTTATGCTGCCCAACACCCAATAAAACACGGCCAGTTCAGAGAAAGTAAGCCGTTCCCAGTTAGTCAGCCCCAAGGCAGTTTCTTTTTTCTAACTGTCACAAAGATGCTCTATGTGCTTGCAATAGCACTGAAGGTACAAACCACAGTCCTCAATTTACATGGGGAACATCACATCTCTTTAAAAAATCAAAGTAAATTCCAATTTTGAGGTCCCTAATGTTTCAGCCTGGAGGGAAGATTAACCTCAGTTAATTTTTGTGATCTCTCACTCTGAATTGGGCCTGAGTTTGAGGATTTTATATGTACCAGAGTATGGCCCTACAACTGTCAGGAAATCTACTCACACTGACTGGTGCTTAAATTAAAAAAAAAAATATATATATATATATATAATATATATATATATATATATATATATATATATATATATATCCCTAGCAATTATTTATTTATTTACTTATTTATTGCCTCACTAAGTTGCCGAGTCTAGCCTTGAACCTGCAATCCTTCTGCCTCAGCCTCCCAAGTACTGGGATTACACGTGTGCACCGCCATGCCTAGATCCTGACTATTAAAAGAAACCTTTGTGTATTGCCCCAACTTCCTAAGTACTCTGCCTCACCATTTCTCCCTGGGGCCTTGCTGCCTTCTAGGCACACTGCCCAGAAGCCAGGTGAAGCTCTGTTACTCTGAAACTACTTCTCCCTTCATATTTTGGAAATATGTATTTTCAATCTGAGAAACCCCTTTTTCCTCTATGTTTCTTCCAAGATTTTTTCCCTTACTGGCAAATTCCTCTCCCTACAAGGCTCAAGAGAACTGTGAACAAAAGTCAGCCTTCTGCCCTGCTACTAATACCCTGGAGATCAAGAGGGCAAGAAAAAGCTACCTGCTTGACTGAAGGAAAATAAAGAATGCATGAGGAGAAAAAATATGAACATGTATTAATTCATTAAGGTATTATCCAGTTATAGAACTATAGGAATTCTTACATATCACTAATGGAAATGTGAGTTGGTACAAATGATTTGAGAGAGTTTGGCAGTATCTACTTAAGTTGAACATGTATATATGGGAAATATTATTTGTAGGTATACACCCAGTATAAATGAGTTATGACCACCAAAAGACATGTATAGGGATATTCATAGCAGCACTATTCTTTTTTATTTTTCTGGTACTGGGGATTGAACCAGGGGCATTATACCTCTAAGCTATGCTTCTAGCCCTTTTTATTTTGAAAACAGAATCTTACTAAAATGCTGAAGGTCTTCTAAATTTCTGAGGCTGGTCTCAAACCTGTGATTCTCCTGTCTCAGCTTCCCAAGTACTGGGATTATAGGCATGCATCACCATGCCCCAGCTAGGACTATTCTTCTTCTTCTTCTTCTTTTTTTTTTTTTTTTTTTTTGCAGGTCTGGGGATGGAACCCAGGGGTATTCTACCTCCGAGCTACACCCCCTGCCCTAATTTTTATTCTTTATTTTTTGAAACAGGGTCTCACTAAGTTGCAGAGGGCCTCACTAAGTAGCTGAGGCTGTCCCCGAACAGCAATCCTCTGGTCTCAGCCTCCCGAATGCTGGGATTACAAGTGTGTGCCACCACGCCCGGCTAGGACTATTCTTAATAAGCCCAAACTGGAAACAAAGCAATTGCCCATCAACCATAAAGCATATGACAAATCTTACACTAAATTATTATATAGCAGTGATAATAAAACAATAACATGGTCGAATCTCACAAACATAATGTTGAACTAAGAAGCTAGGTTAAGCAAACCAGTCACAAAATCATCCAGTATGACTCTCTCTCTCTCTCTCTCAAGCTGTGGTGTTGAGGGTCAGTGTTGTGGTCACACACATGGAGAGGGAAGGGGTAGTGTTGAAGAGAAAGCATAAAAGGGGCTTTTGGAGGCTCAGATTGTTCTGTATCTTGACCATGAGTGAGTTGTGATAGTTCATTGATAATCAATATTTCAAGCTTATAACTTTGTGGAGTTTTCTATATAGAGTTAATAAAATTATAAAATATAAAATTGAAAAAAATATTATCCAGTCATACATATTAGCTTATTGTTACAAAAACAAAAATGAGAAAGAATAAAGGATAAAGGCCTGGAAAGTTTTAGACATTAGAAAGAAGCCTGGTGTGATGGAGCATGCATATAATCCCAGTCCCTGGGAAGCTGAGACAGAAGGGTCATAGGATCAAGGCCAGCCTCAGCAACTTAGCCAAACCCTCAGCAGCTTAGCAAGACTCTGTTTCAAAAAAAATTTAAAAGGGGTGGGGTGTAGCTCAGAAGTAGAACACCCCCACCCAGGTTCAATCCTCAGCACCAAAATTTTTTTCTTAAAGGAGAAATGGGAACAAGGATTAAATGAACAATTGCAATTGGATGTAGATATTAAGATGTGTCCAAGACAATGCCCAGGAAATGAATTATCAGCAAGCATATCTGAGAATAACACTAGACTTAAAGGAATCACTCAACTGATGGTGAGTTTGCTTTTTCTTTCTTGGCGGTAGTGGGGATGGAATCCAGGGGTATGGGTATGCTACCTCTGAGCTACACCCCCAGCCCTATTTTTTACTCTTTATTTTAAAGCAAGGTCTCACCAAGTTGCAGAAGGCCTCACTAAGCAGCTGAGACTGTCTGTGATGCTCCTGCCTCAGCTTCCCAAGTACTGGGATTACAGGCATATTCCACCATGCCGGGCATAGGGAGTTTACTATTTTTGATCCTTCAGTGTCTCCTAGCAGGAAGTCACATAACCTGGATACTAGAAGCAAACTCTGTAGTGTAGACAGATCTAGGAGAAACCCTCTACTTCTGGATTGAGGAGCAGAAAAAGAGAGTGGAGAAAACACTCGGGTGCCTTTATTTTTTTCTACCTTCCCAAGGCCAGGTCATCAGGCAGTCCCTTAGTTGGGTAGGTGTGGTAATGGCAGAGAAAACCAGAAATAGGAAAATGCAGAAGACCAAATCCTAAAGAACTTCCTTTAGAGTTTAATGGAGCTACAGCTGTAAAAGGGAGGGAACTTCTGGTTTTTATTTTGTGCCAGTCTCTGTCTCCTCGAAACTCGAACCTACTTCCTCCCACGTGGTCCAAACACTATGCATCCCCGGATGTTATTTATTTCCGGCCCGGACCACCAAAGACGGAAGCACAGAGAACCGGAAACCACTGGGAAGATAACGGAAATTGAGAAGCTCAAGAAAATGGCGCCCCGGACTTCTGTTGATGAAGTCTTGAGTTTACCTTTGACCTCTGGTCTGTTTTCTGATCCTAATTAGCATAACAGCCACTGGGAACTGTATTCAACAGTCCTCCTCATGGATCCAACAGACCACTGGTTGGTCACGTGACAAAATGGATTTTCAACAGTTCAGAAAAACTGTTGAAAACTAAACTACCCCTATAAACATAGTCTTGGGGGAGGGGGTCAGCAAAGGAGTGCTTTTGGAATCATGGAACTCTTCGGTATCCTGACTGTTGCATGAAATTATACATGTGTCAATGTACCAATAAAAAAATTAAAGAAACTATACATGTGTTAATGTTTATAGAAATGTAAACCAGAAGAAGAAAAAACAATTTTAATAATAAAAAAGGATGGCATTTTTAGGGCTGAGGATACAGCTTAGCATTAAAGCACTTGCCTAGCATGCATGAGGCTCTAGGTTTGATCCAAATACTACACATACAATAAAAGAAAGAAAAAGGAAAAAAAATTAAATATGCCAGCTCTAGAGCCTTACTTTTGAGGCTGCCTGGATTTGAATTGAGGTACCACTGCCAGGCAGGGTGGTGCATACCTGTAATCTCAGTACTTGCGAGGCTGAGACATGATAATTACAAGTTGGAGGCCAGCCTTAGCAGCTTAGCAAAATACTGTTTTAAAATAAAAAATTAAAAGTGGTGGAAGTATAGCTCAGAGGCCCTGGGTTCAATCATAGTAAAATTATATATATCAAGTTCTCTGGGATCCAGATGCTATCAATTTTCTCCACCAACCCAGGAGAATGTTAGCAGGTTGAGGTGTTTCCCTTGCCCCCAACCCTTGCCAAATTCAGGGATAGGATTTACAATTTCTGAGAGGTGTTGTGTGAAACCATTTCATAGTTAGAGAAAACACATCCTTTTGCCATCTGTGGTCAGGAAGAGTAGGGAGTTTGTAGTCTACTGTTTCTGGCAGCTGGTGGGAGTGAGAGGAGGTACAGTCCTAGGGAAGGAAAGTGAAAATCTGCCACCTTCCCCTTCACCAATTGTGTCAAGTGACGATTTCCAGCCAGTCCTAAAGGACACATGTCATTCATCCTCCCCCACCTGCCTTTAAAGAGGTGTGTTGCCCCAGGTGTGGAGAAATCCTTTTAACCTTCAGTAAAATCCAGTATCTTAAGAAAAGCAAATGCAGTCCAACTGGCAATGTACTCCACCAAGCACTTGGGAGGCTAAGACAGAAGGATCACAGATACAAGGCTAGCCTCAGCAACTTAGCAAGGCCCTCTACAAGTTAGTGAGACCCTTTTTCAAAATAAAAAAATAAGACGGGTGTGAGGGTGCATGCTTGTAATCCCAGTACTTGGGAGGCTAAGACAAGAGGATCACAGATTCGCAGCCAGCTTCAGCTACTTAGGGAGGCCCTCCATAACTTAGACCCTACTTCAAAATGAATAAAAAATAGCCCTGGGAGTGAGACTTGGAGGTAGAATGCCCCTGGGTTCAATTTCTAGTAATGCAAAAATAAATAAAAATAGGGCTGAGAATGTAGCTCAGAGGAAGAATGCTCTTAGATTCGATCCTTAGTACCATGAAAAAAATGATAAATGCTTGAGAGGCTAAGACAGGGGTAACTTAGGTTCAAGGACAGCTTCAGCAATCTAGTGAGACTCAGCAACCTAGCAAGACATTGCTTCAAATAAAAAAAATAAAATTGAGCTAAGGGTATAGTTTGGAGGTAGAATGCTTCTGGATTCAATCCCCAGAAAGAAAATGAATGAAAAAAGAAAATGGAGGGAACTAAAGAACATGATGCTAAGTGAGATCAGATAATCTCAGAAAGTCAAAGGCTGTATTGTTTTTTCTCATATATGGGAGCTAGAGAGGAAATGGGAAACAAAAGGGACTTCATGAAAATGAATAAAGAGATCACGTAGAATTGTGGAAGGGAATCAGGAGAGGGAGGAGGAGGAGGGGAAGGATGGTTGATGAAGAAAACGGTTCAAATCATGCTCTGTTCATATACGAAGGTATCACTACCAACCTCACTAACATGTATGGAGAAGGAGGAGAAGGGAGTATGATTCAGAGGGAAACACACGAAGTGCTGTGTGCATGGATGTTTGTATCACTTTCAACCTCAGTATGATGTATAATTACCATGCACCAATAAAAGGATAAAAATAAAAAATAAAAATAAATAAAAATTAAAAGAAGAAAAAAGAGGAAATAACAGTTAAGCAGCACACTGCTTCCTCCAATACATCCTTTTCACAGCAGACTGAGTAAGCATTTCAGAACATTCACTCTGAACCTGGGGTACTTGAACCTTTTAAATGGTTTCTCCTTGACCTTCAGAGTGAGTACAAAATTTAAAACATGCTATTCATTGCTCTTCACAATCTGCTGCCGCCTGACATTTTTTCTTTTTGTACTAGGGATTGAACCTAGGGTAACCTTAACATTGAGCTGCACCTCAAGCCCTAGCCCTATTTTATTTTTTATTTTGAAACATGATCTCCCTAGTTTGCTGAGGGTCTTGCTAAATTGCTGAGGCTGGCCTGGAAACTGTGATCCCTTGTCTCAGCCACCCAAGAACTGGGGTTATAGGCATGCACCACAACCTCAGGCCCAGTAAATGTATTTTTAAAAAGAAAAAGGAAAAAAAATCAGTACTTTTTAAGAGAATGAAATCGAGCTAGAATAGAGCTGTGTGAGTCAGGAGAACAACTTGTGGATTCCCTCATTTCTATCTTTTCCTCATCGAGACTCCCTAGGCTTGGGTAAGATAGGAGACAGTAAACAATTTATAACCTAGGGCTGGCATTCAACTTTAGGCATATATATTTCCCTTCTAGCTGTTGAAATGTTGGAATAGTTTTCACATTGATTGGCAAATGCCCTGAGTACTCTTAAGTGATCCATAACCTTTCCTTCACTTCATATGTTGTGAGTTTTGGGCTCACTGGTAGGATACCACTAAGGACTGCCCTAGTCTCCCAACTAGGTGTAGGCATGTTAGCCTGTCTTTCGTAGCTCTTTCTCTCTAGTCCTTCTTCCATTCACAACGAGCAGCCCTGAACTCTGTGAGCAAATACGAACTCATCTGTGTTGTGAGGCTGCATTTTGCATTTGACCTCTATTTGCATTGGGAGGTATTGCCTGCTAAAAGTCTCAAAAGCTGGGTCTGCTTGATTCTGATTTCCCTTAGAGACATCTTTCAGCCATTTTCTGGGCTTTGGCCTATGCCTGCAATAGCCTTTGCTAACTCATGCCTACCTACCAGGCTGGATACCTTCCAGCCAATTACCCAGCCCACCCAAGAAGTTCCTGTCACCACTGGATATGCCTACTCCATTCTGTTAGTGTCACTGAACTATACTACTACAAGGATTTTATCTTAAATCAAGGATCTAGTCAAGGTCCTAGTGTTCTATCAAGCAGTATAGAAGGGTAGCATTGCAGTTGATTATCTGTGCTTTTTAATCTAACTCTGTGACTTCCTGTGTGACTGTGGACAAGATACTCAGCCTTTCTGGGCCTCCATACCTCATCTATAGTATTTATTTCATAGAGTTGTTGGCAGGATTAAATGACATAGTGGAAAACACTTAGCAGAATGCCTGGCCTGTAATTAAATCTTCACAGTTGTTAGACTTTCTTAATATTATTTTTGTATTGATGCTTTAGTGGGCAGATTTGGGCATCATTTTCAGACATTTTCACTATGATTGCCTCTTTTGATCTGCACAACACTTCCAGAGAGGTAGATATGAAAAATATTGGTTAGTATCCCACTTTTTGAGGGCAAATAACTAATATTAGGCTATAGTAAGTGAGGCAGCCATGGTTAATGACAAGTTTCCTGATTTATGTCCAATGTTATTTTCCCCAGCAGGGAATGTGCAATAGATGGATCATTATTTATTCGATAAACATTTATTGAACACCTACTATATGCACTTTGTTTTGGCACTGAGGGCACAAGAGTGGGCAAGACAGAGAGGCCCCTGTGCTCCTAAAGTTACCATTTTAGTGGAGGAGACAATCAATAAGCAAATTAGCAAAAAAAACAGGATGTATCAGTGTGATAAAAATAACACAGGAAAAGTTACCCTGGAAGATAAGGTAGTGAATGAAGGCTTTTCCTATGAGGTGATTTTCATGACAAGGAGTTGAGCTAGACATCCTCTCACCTTGGCTCTGTGGCTGGGACCTGGAAGGAAAGTTCTCATAACAATTGGGTCATGATGGGCCACGGCATGGAAGTGGAAGAATCAAGAGGGAGGTGTTCAAGGTAAGGGTAGCTCGGAGTCCAAAGTCACAAAGATGCTGAATTGGAGACTTCTGGAAAGAAGCAGGAAAGCAAAGAAATTTGTGAACAGTAGAAGGTAATTTTTTTCTATTTTATAAATTTAAACTTTCTTTTTGATATTGAGAATGGAATCCAGGGCCTCATGCATCCTACACATGTGTACTTCCACTGAGCTACCCCCACCCTGAACATATATATTTTTTGGTACTGGGGATTGAACACAGTGACATTTTACCTCTGAGCCATACGCCCAGTCCTATTTTATTTTTATTTTGAAATGGTTATTGCTAAATTGCTGAAGCTTGTCTCGAATCTGAGGTTCTCCTGCCTTAGCCTCACAAGTACTGGGATTACAGGCATGTACCACCACACCCAGTTCCTAAACATATTTTTACTTTATTTTTATTTTTTGGTACTAGGAATTGGCTATACTCCAAGCCCTATTTTATCTTTTTGTTTTATTTTGAAACAGGGTCTCGCTAAGTTGCAGAGGGCCTTGTTAAGTTTCTAATATCCTCCTGTCTTAGCCTCCCAAGTATTGGAATTGCAGGTACGCATCACCACACTCGGCTTTCTAAACATATTTTTAAAACTAACTTTAAGTATAATCTATATAGAATAAAATTCACTGATATTAAGGGTATAAGTTGGTGAGTCTTGAAAAATATACATAGCAGTATTAGGTTCCTCTCCTATCAATATAGGAGATTTCTATGACCCCAAATGTTCCCTGTGATATTTGAAGTCAATTCTGTCTAGGTATTATGTAGAATTTCCTTCAATTTGGATCTTTCTGATGGTTTCTTATGATTCAACTGGGGTTATGGGTTTTTGGCAACAGTGATACACAAGTAATATGCTCTTATCACATCCTATCACAAGATCAGTATTTACTGGTCATATTAACCTTGATCATTTAAATAAGATATGCCTAAAAATTTCTCCAATGTAAAGTCACTATTCTTCCCTTTGTTATTAATACATATTTTACTTTTATTATAGTTTTACTAGTCAGTAGCATGGTCTATTTTTCTGCTTATTTATTTCCCTTTATTTCTTTCCTTCATAATTTATAGTTTTGTTTTGTTTTTGTGGTACTGGCAATTAAACCCCAGCCCCCTTTTTTGTTTTAAAACAGGGTCTCACTAGGTTTCTGAGAGTCTTGCTAAGCTGCTGAGGCTGTCCTCAATCCTATGATTCTCCTGTCTTAGCTTCCCAAGTACACCACCATACTCTTGTATAGTTTTTTTTTTTCCTGTGGTCCTGAGTAATGAACCAGGGACATTCTACCTCTGAGCTACACTCTCAGCTGTATTTTATTTTTTCTTTGGAAACAGCATCTCACTAGGTTGCTGAAGCCTGGCTAAATTGCTGAGGTTGTTCTCAAACCTGCAATCATTCTGTCTCAGCCTCCCAAGTATATCACCATGCCTGGCTATAGTTTTGATTTTTAATAAGGATAGATCTGAACTAATAGGGAGACAATTGTGATTGCATAGTATTTTCTGGGCATGTGGGCACACAACTGTAATTCTTGTACTTGGGAGGCTAAGACAGGAGGGTTACAGGGTTATTGAAACGCTGTTTCAAAATAAAAATAAAATAAGGCTGGGAGGATAGCTCAGAGGTAGAATCACCAGTACTGCCAAAAAAAAAGAATATATTATTTGACAGGAGGCAAATTTGGATTTGAATCCTAACTCTCCTGGCTTACTATTTGTATGATCTTTCAAAGGACATTTAAATATAAGCCTCTAATTTCTCACATCACAGAAGATTTTGAAATAATTAACCTAATAGTATCTGGAACTACTGTTTCAATAAGGGGGCCTACTAACAATAGTGAAAATAGACTCCCCTCTTTTTAGCCAGGTGGCTGTAGTATATAGGAATTCAATAGTTTCTTTTAGATTTATTTTGTGTTCTGACACCATAGAGACTTTAGTGTGAGAGGATTGCTAAATATTTTACATGTTTCTGAGTCACTGGGGAGAAAGCAGCTGGTATTGTTTTAGTTGACTGCAATTCCTTACAGCTCATCAGTAACTTCTATCTGGTCTCTTTGCAAAACTCATTACTTCTGGTCTTTGGGGATTTGATTTTCAAGGCTATATAAATATATTACTTATAAAAGTGACTTGTTTCTACCACTCCTATATTTTTACTATTTACATATTTTCTTTTTCATTATTAGAATTATTTTAATGTAGACCTTTAACAGGGGCAACCTTGCAAACTTTCTGTTTTGAACTGGAATTTAATAAGAACTTTTTGTTAGGAAAGATATACTCTGATCACGTTAAACAGGAGAGAAAATGCTACAGCTCCCTAAACTTTGATTTTTTTTTGGTTTTTGGTGGTACTGGGGTTCCTGAAAGCCCTTCTACCTCCAGGCTACACTCCCAGACCTTTTTAATTTTTGGAAACAGGGTCTCTTAAGCCAGCGTGGCTGGCTTCGAACCTGTGCACTCCTCCTATCTCTGCCTCCCAAGCGCGGGGACTACAAGCATGCACCACCACGCCCAGCCCCAAACTTTGATTTTTTTTAAAGGCCTAAGTGAAACTTTGTCTTCACTGTTTGGTTTTCCACCAGATTTTATGTCCCCTTTTCTAAACTTGAGTTGTTATTTTTTCCCTTCTTAAGTACTTTTAAGGGCAGGAAAGTCACTGTTTCTTTTTTTGTAGTGATACAGGCTTTGGGGACAACACATTCTCTAAAATACTGTCCTGAGCCAAGCCTGGTGCCACACTCTTGTAATCCCCATACTTGGAAAGCTGAGAAAGGACGATCACAAGTTCAAGGATAGCCTCAGCAATTTAGCAAAACCCTTGACAACTTAGTGAGGCCCTGTTTCAAAATAAAAATAAACTAGGGCGGGGGTGGGTGGGTGTTGTAGCTAAGAAGTAGATGGCTTCTGAATTCAACCTCCAGTACCATAAACAAAATAAAACAAATCACTCTGGCCATTTCCCCATAAAACGTTATTCCTACAAAATCAGACTATATCAACATTTCTGTTTGCTTCATGCTCCATATTATGGCGTGGCATATCACTGTTACTGATCCTCTATATTGACATTTTTTTCATCATGGGGGTTTTGGCATTGATTTTGATTATTCGTGGGGAAAAGTCACCTTTAGTGAAAGGCCATAAATTACACAATTAGTTATTTTACAACTTCAGTAGATATTTTACTTATTATATAAATGTTTCCAGAAAATAATCAGAGTGATACTTAGTAGAGTTAGGCAATGAAAGTTTTTATTATGATTGGGAGGAGGGAAAAGAAAATTATGGGTGGGAGAGCCAGGTGTGGTGGTGCATAACTGTGATCTTGGGAGGCTGAGACAGAAGGACTAAAGGCCACAGACCAGCCTCAGAAAACCAGTAAGACCCTAAGCAACTCAGCAACACCATCTTAAAACAAAGAACAAAGAAAAGGCTGGGTTTGTAGCTCTGAGGGAGAACTTTCCCAATGTTCAACCTCCAGAGGAGAAGAGGAGGGGGGGTGTAGAGAAAGGACAGTTTGGTGCACACCTGCCATCTTAACACCCAAGAGGTTGAGACAGAAGTCCCACAGGCCCTAGACCAGCCTCAGAATCTTAGTGAGACCCTCAGCAACCATAGTGTGTTAAAATATTATCTTTCTTGCTGAGTTTTTCAGCCCCAGGGCAAGTACCTCTCTTGCCTGTCCCCAGTCTAGTTCTGGCCCTGTAGTAACCTCCCAGAGAAGTTCTTAATTTCCTTGTGAAATGGAGACCTGATGTCAGAGTGTAACTGTCAAGCGATATCAAGCCAATCATATTACCTGAAGGAGAGAATCATGTTTCCTTCTCTCTCTCTTCTCCTATATATAGGTCCCTCTATTTCCAACTGTTGGCATTGAGCAAGGCCACACTGCTAGTGGATACCTGGGATCGCTTCTCCTTTACAGAGGTCAAAGGTCCATGTCTCACTCTCAAGGAATAGGCCCCAAGGACAATTGAGCTCCTCCAGACCCTTGTCAGGGTTCTTATAGCCCTAAGACTTCCTTTCTCTGCTGGAGTCTGTCAGGTTAACTCTGTTAATAATCAAGTTCTCTCACCCTGAACTTAGCTCATTCACACACATTTTCCAGAGAAATTATGGAAGAGAGCCTTGTTGTTCTAATCCTCAACTGTCAAAACTGAAGGGCCCTTAGAGACCATCTGGCCCCCAACCTCCTCATTTAACATATAACTTCCTTTCCTCCATTTCCTTCCAAGGAATTCCCCAATGGTACCTCATAACAAAAATCTGGATCGAGGTAAGTGCCAAGTTAATCAAGGATGTAAAGTACTATGGGACCCAGCTGTTGTTGGGAGGGCTGAGTCATTAGAAACGCAGCCCAGGCCTCTGGATTTGTTTATTAAGGATTTTCTTCAAGGGCAAAGGGAAGGATCTGTGGTGGCTCAACTCCAAAGCTCGACACAGGATAGGGGACACTGGAAAAGGGTGGACTAACTTTCAGCGTGACTGGAGAGTGTAAAAGGGCCTGCTTGGAAGGGGCCTTGCCTTACTTTCGGACTTGTCTAGGCATTGTGAAGTTGGTAAACTTTACCTGTGTGCCACTTACCTTCTGCAAAAAAGAGCCTCTCTGGATCCCTACTTGAGTATCTTGCTTTCAGTTCTGAAATCAAGAGAGCACTCCGAACTGGGTTAGGACAGGCTTTGAGAGGTATGGTTTCTTTCATATATTTACATTTGAAACAAAATCCTCCACCACCCCTCCCCCATAAACCCCAGGGCACCCATTCCTCCAATTGAACTTACAGTAGGTTTCTTTAGCTACAGTTTACAGATGAAGAAACAGGTTACAAGTCTGGAGGGCTACCTAAGGCCATTCAACTGGAAAGAGTCAAAACTTTGAGTATTAAGTTCAAAAGGACATCACATTCTGAGCTTGTTCTATTAAGTTACAGGCCTTGGGGAGTACTGAGGCATATCCTGAGAGCACTTAGCAAACCATTTGAGAGAGGGCCACAGGGTTGAAACCACTGTCTTAATCATATCTGCAATTAATTCCAGCATCTCAATGGACTCCTGGGAAGCATAGAACGGATCCAGTAACTTAAGTCTGGACTTTGGGACTCTGCGACCTTGAAACTCACAAGAAATTTTCCATCCTATAGATTTATGTTCTTGTTCTTGGAAGGTTTTTCTTTCAGCCTTGGGGAAGATAAGGAAATCTCATCAGTTAAAAGAAATTACTTTATAAGGAAGCTTTTTTCCCCCTACACATGGGGGAGAATTAGATCCCATGATAGTTCTGGGTAGTATTTAGCCATGTAAAATGAACACTGATACGTGTGTGTGTGCGTGTGTGTGTGTGTGTGTGTGTGTGTGTATGGTACTGGGGGTTGAACCCAGGGGCATTCTACCTCCTAACTACACCCCCAGCCCTTTTTATTTTTTCGTTTCAAAACAGGGTCTCACTAGGTTGCTGAGGGTCTTGCTAAGTTGCTGAGATTGTCTCAGCCTCACAAGTACCATCCTCCTGACTCAACCTACAAGTACAGGTGAGAACCACTATGCCCGGCTCCATCTGTATGTACACTCTTAAAAAGACTAAGAAAACCATATCCTTCTGATTAGAAAAGGGAATAATCAAGTTAGATACATTGTTCTGGGAGGAACAGGAAGGCCAAACTCTAAAGAGACTGTGAGCTGAGATTATTTGGTTTAGGGACTTGAACCTGGGTCGTATATCCGTGTCTTCAATGCTCAGAAAAGAACTTATGAGGAGTACTAAACACACGCCCAACATCATACCACCAACCCTGGACAATGAACCCATCCCCCTCTCATGCCTTAGATGTATTGAATAAAAAAACGACAACATGGATTTTTCATTTTTTTTAATTCATGTTCTTGCCCAGCTAGGGCACCCTGTATTCGTGTAGTGTAACTGCTCAGATGTATTGGGAAATACAGTCGAGTGTTGTACAGTTCACTAGCCTGATGGTAGGGGGGCTCCAGCTAGGTTGGAATGCTGCTGAGGGGAGTAAGATGAAGGGGAGTTCAACGAGTTGCTAGCTTACAGGTTAGCGAGAAGCCAGTCTAACAGTTGCTTTCTAGCCATGTTACCCACGGCTTCATCCAGTTGTCGCTCCTTGGCAAACTTCATGACCTCTTGAAGAAGATCTCCTACACTGTATCCCTTCTCCGCTGCCTTGGCAGAAACTTCAGGAAGCTGGAGAGAAGAGAAAAGATGGTTTGAATCATCCGGTGTTTTTCAGAGTAAAGAGCTGTTGTTTAAAGTTAATTAACATCTTTCCAGCCTCACTCCTCCTCCCCCCCTCGCCTTCCCACCCACAAATCTAAGATTAAAAAGTTGTAGATCCAGGACCGAAGGCTGCTTTCTCTTGGACCTTCTCTAAGGATATAGATCAAAATGCCAAAGGAGCTTTCTTTGAAGCTTCAAAAACAAACTGTGAAATCGAATGTGTTCATTACATACATCTTGCTAAGGGAATGAACCCTTAAATTAGCCTGTGCTGATTTTTAGGTCAAGGTTTGAGGTTGCTATTCTTCTACCTCACTAAAAAATTATGAGATTGGAGGGGGGAGGAGGGTAGGGAGACTGTCTGGGCTCAGTTCCTGGAGTGAAAAGAATTTGGCTAAGTGTCAGATTTCTATGGAATCCATCTAAAGCTGGAAATGCAACTCTGGTGTGTGTGTGTGGATGGGAGGGAGACTGAGTGTGAGCATATGCTGCTTATGTATCAATGCGGGGGTCTCCTCATTTCCACCCATTCTTTTTCTTTCTTTCTTTGCCTTGCTGCATTGCTTACCTTCTCAAGTTGTCCATCATCATCTCCCATGAAGTAGAGCATGGGCACGTTAAATTGGGAGGCCGCAATCCACTGCAGGACAGCCTGGAGCTGCTTTTGCAGATTACTTGTAGAGCATTGATTGTTGACGATGACCTCAGGCCCAGGAGAGTCTTGGTAGCACTGCGACATCGCACCTTCATAGCCACATCGGGAAGCACATAAGTTGGTATTGTTTGCCAGAGCTGCTTGTTCTTCCAACTCAGCAAGGGCCGCTCCGTTGTTGCTGTACTTGGCCATGATCAGGCACAGCTTCATCACAGATTCTACCAGTTGATCTATAAACTGGCGGTTCATTTGCTTCATCCCACTGACAAAGTCCATTTCTGGATTTTCTGGGCATTGTTCTTCTCTTTCGCATTTCTTGGACATGGAAGCCGCTTTGTTTCGGGAGTCACAACGCTTGCTTTCACCTTCGCATAGCTCATCACAGCTAAAGGGGCTCTCGTTTAGCAGTTTCTGAATCAGCGATAGGACGATGTTGGACATATCGAGCTTCTGGGAGTCCATCTGCTGAGTGTCCTTCAGACAAGATGGTCCAGGAGCCCCACGAGTTTCTAAATGCTTCATTGAGAGTGATTTTGAGGATTGGCCTCCTCCACACTTTTCGAATTGGGCACTTTGAGCCATATAGCCCATGGAGGAACCAGGACAGTCTTCCTCGACTGTATCCTTGCCCTTGGCCTGCTGTGTTAGGTGGTACTGAATCAGCATAAGAGCAGAAACAATCAGGTCCTTGGCCAGAGAATCAGTGGAAGGGCTGATCTTTTCTCGCTTCTCGTCTTTACTGGCACACAGTTTGCCACCCATCTTGCCTTGGTTTCCCTGCTTCTGGTTCCACATGGTGAGACTCTCCTTGAGGATGTGTTCGCTGACTTTCTCAGCACTGGTCAGTGATTTGCATGGGTCTGGTTTCATTTTGCCTTTGTCCTTCCCCTTCATCTCAGCTTTCATTGCTGAAAATTCAAGGCTCTGGTTCTTGCACTTGGGGTCATGGGAGCCAGCTTTCAAAGAGGCATATGACAGGCTCTGAGACTTAGTTTCCTTCTTCTCGCCCAGCAGGGCACTGACCAGACGCTTCAGCATGGCCTCCATGATGTCTGCGGCGTTTTGTTTCCCATGGTTGAAAAGATTCCTCTTGACAGCGGAGACAAAATCGGAGTCGGTCATCAGGACCCCTGTTATATTGTGCAGGTTCTTCATGCAGGAATCGATCAGATCTGACACAATTTCCTTGGTGTGCTTTAACAACACCCTCTTCAGGACCACACAGGCTGGGATTGGCTTCCCACAACTGTGCACTTTCAGAGTCTTCATAACAGAAACCATCATGTCCGATGCCACCTGGTTTGCATAAACCATGAGTCCCTTGCTGATGGAATCTGCAAATTCTTTACTATCTTTTGGGCACATCTGCTTTTCTCCAGTCTTGTTCTTGTTGCACAGTTCGCTGTACAGGAAGGTTTTCCGGCCATCCTTGCACTCCTCCCCTGGGCCACGCATATCTGTCATCTCCACAGCTTCATGGGCCATTTCCGAAGCAATCTTGCTGACAGCACCGCGGGGACTGTTTTTCCCTTTTTCTCCAGTGAGTGAATACATTGAATGATGAAGGCATTTGCTTCCACCTTCCAGTTTCTCCTTGATTTCTTTACGGGCCATCTGGATTACCAGTGAAGACAGTCGGTTGACATAGAAGGAAAGGTCATCCATAGAGCATTCTCCATCAGGGGAGATCATTGCCCTCTGAGTACTAGGAGATTTTGCTGGAGGAGTCGAAGGGCTTTGATTATTGTTGGTGTTTTTGGCTGCTGCCATTTCTAGACGTAGGCTTTGAGGTCTATTGGCCATATAATCTGTGTTCAGTTGATCAGCGTAGACACTGTAGAAGTTCCCAGAAGGGACTCTGCGATCGTTGCCATCGATGTCTCCTACTTTATGCTTACAGCTAGAAGCTGAGGGACTTAATGCGTGTTGAAAACCCAAGGCATACTTCTGGAGATCATTGAGGAGCCAATTGAGGACACTTATGGGATCAGAGGGAGCTTGTTTGAAAAGGCACACAGATCCCTCCGTCTAAAAAGAGAAGAATACCTATCCATAAGATTTTGGGTGGGCTACTTCTTTGCATTATTTTATTTAGAAGGTAAATCTTCTAAATTGCACTGATTAGTGATTTGACTCTTTGAAATTCGTAAGGGAGCACAGGATCAAATTATATTTATTAATGCACAAGTGGCAGCAACGAAAGTTTAGAATGGATGCATTTGTGTGTTTAAGTAAATACAAGCACTGTCAAAATGTTTGTCAATTTCACATGAGTACCTGTGTTTGATTCAATGCCTCAAAAATGTGTCAGTGTGTCCTGAGTATGTATGTTTGACTCAATGTATAAAAAAATGTGTCCTCTGTGTGTGTATATGCAAGTCAATATAACACTTCATGTTGTGTGAACATCTAATAAGATGTGAGAATGTGTCCATCAGTATTGTTACTGTGTGTAATGTGCCAGTGTGTGTATATGTGTACATATGCATGACTGACTGTGTAATGATATATAGACCAATGTGTGTATGTTAGTGTGTACATTTGACATGTGTAGACATGTAAAAATATGATTGTGTGTCCTAGTGTGTCAGTTTGAGTAATTCATATGTTTATGATATAAATTCACTACTATGTGTCAGGCAGCTGAAAAATGTATTTATGTGTTAAGGCATAAATTCATATGTTGCCATACATATCCATCAATATAATATGTAACATATTAATGTTAATCAATATGTGGCAAAATATGAATATGTATTACAGGGGATTTCACAATGAGTGTATGTCAATAAATTACCATACACATTCATCAATATAGTATATAACATTAATGTATTAATGAATGTATATGTTAAAATATAAATATATGTAAATAGGGGATTGTACAATGTCCACGATGTCAATAGGTTGGTATCAGTTTATGCTGTATTTCTATGCTATGTTTGACCAGTATATGGGTATGTAATATCCTGTCATTTAAATGTGTGTGAATAATATTATTCACATGAATATGTAATTGTATTTGTATCAATATGAAAATTAATGTGTACAGACAAGTGTGTTAGTGAATATGTGTCACTTAGTACAAATTTGTATATATGCATGTCATTGTGATTGTGTATGAACACATAGGTCTTTGAATAGATATGTAGTCTTGTCACTTTTTATCAAGGCTTGTATTTATGTGAGTGTATATTTATGTATTGTGGGCATGAATGTGGATGGAGGTGCTTATGTTTGTGATATGTATACATGACTCAAGTTTTTGTATATGTATATGGGTCTTTTTAAATGAATGTCAGTATACTTAAGTTGGCTATATCAATGCTTGTGTGTGTTTGTAAATGTCACATGTAGCCACATGTGTGCCATTGCTTGAATAAATTATTTTTAAAGGGATATATGGTTGTGTTTCACTGTGTATACATTTCTGTGTGTATATCTGTGCTTCAGTGACTATGGATGTTCATGTTTGGATATTATGTACACATCTTGCACTTAGCCCTAAGCACTGCTGCCCTCTTTGTTCTTCCCAGTGTGTCATCTCACCTTTTCACTGAATTCTTGGCAATACGAGGTCATGATATGGTTGACTTTTTGCATATGGGCCTAAGTTACAATCAAGGAAATCTGCATTGTATGTAGGAGATATGGGCTGCTCCTTTAAAAATAAACATCATGTATAATTTATTCCTTGAAGACTCCAAAATGGGGTTGGCCACCTCCAACTAAACTTAAAACTCTTTGATGAATATTATGTGACTTATTTTTATTCATTTGGGATTGTTCTCTTTATTTCAAAGGGTTCTGGGACCAGAACTGGGGTTTTAGTTATTTCAAATAAGCTAGAAACACAGAACAGGAAACGGTTGACTCCTTTGCACTAAAGCTGAATAGCCTGTTTCAATAACTGCAGCTCTGGACTTGTAGGAATGTGGGGGTGACTTGTGTGCTTCAATGCTTTTCATCAACCAGAAATCCAAAAGATATAATTTGAAATATTTATACAAAACTAATGAATCTTGTATGTGACAGTGACATGCAAGTCTAATTGCTTCTAACTTGAAGTTACTAAAATATTGGGTGATCTCTTAGACAACAGGGTGGACACTAGGCACGCAGATTCTAGGTTGTTGTGGATATCTCTCTGCTCCATATCCCTCTTTCTTCTTTATTGGATGCTGGGCAATGTGGCACATACGAGTCTATTATATGTCAGCAAAGAACATTGCAAAGGATGTTGTTTATAAACCCACTTCTTTGTTAGGAAATGAATAGCAAGCTTCTCTTTGGAGTATCTAGATATCAGAAGATGGTATTCTGAACCTCTGTGATTAATGAATGTGCTTAAGTACTTAGGTGTTGAACTTACCGTGGCCCTGAACTTAGTCCAGTGTTCTCTAGATTGTCATAGTGTTCAAACTGATGAACATATTGGATAACAGCTTCCTTACTATCTCTGAATCAGAGTCATCAGACTCAATATTGGGCCCTATGGAGTGGTGGAATGTCAGAGACTAAGTATACCTTAGACTGGTCTTGCTTCTCAGTGTCTTTGATCACAATGATCTCTTTTTCTTCCAGATTCTCCAGGTTTAAGTCACCTTCTGAGCTGCATCCAGCAGTACCCTAGGGGATTAAAGGGTGAGATTCTCATGAATAGTTGATTTTTGAGACTTCTCCAAGCTGCCCCCTTCGTTAACCACTTCACATCATGAATTCCATGTTTATTACTATTTCCCAACCCTTTTTTTGGTAGAAAAGATAGGCTTGCAATGATAGCTGGTCTTAGAAGAATGAGATACAGTACTTTCTACAAATTATGACTTCCCTCTCTGAAGATGCACACAAGGCCATCAGTCTCAAAAACCATATTCTATTAGTAACCACCCTTTCCTTTTGGACAGGTTTTCAAGACTTTTCTGACATGTCATTTTCTATGCTTTCGTTTTTTAGTCTCAACAGCAACTAAGTGACCTCTAAAGTGATATTTAGTGTCAAGAGTGATAATACATTTGAACTGGGGACCCTGGGCTCATGAGAATGATGGCCTTCCCCCTGAGCCCCTCCACCTTTCCACTCTCTGCCACAACCCTTACCCTTCTTAGCAGATTTCACCTCCTCTGACTTGGAGCTGAAAATACTTACCTTGGAATCTTTATCTTCCACATTCAGGGTGGACACATCCACAAAGCATATCTGCATCAAATTAGAGGGTGAATTTAGATAACTCTAGAGAAAAGGCAATCATTTCTCTTCTCAGAGATGATAATAACACTTACCGCATGGAGTTCCTGTGATGATTGATTGAGAGAGTGCAAGCAAAGCTTCTAGCAGAATGTGTCACATGGTAAGTACTCAAGAAATGATAATGTCATGACTATAGCAACCTACCAGAGAGAGGCCCGAAGGACAGTGTCTGCATATATTGAGAAAACTGAGAAGTGGCTTGCTCAAATGGCACAAGATGTACTCTATTTCCCTGGCTTCTACTATACCTGTGTTTTTCAAAATGTGGTCTTTTGTTATTGATGATATGAAAGATTTTATTTCTTTTTAACAGATGTATTATACTAGAACATCAAACCTGTAAGATTATGGTTAATATCGTTTAGGGTGACGGTCATGTTCAAAACATTGCAAAACATATTAAGGAGGTAGTATGAGTGGGACCTGAACATGATAAAAAATGTGAGGTACTGTGCAAATCACTTGAAGTCTGGGAAACAGAACAGAAATTTGAAATATTTTGCCCTCTTGAGAGGCCCTAGGGTAACTTACTGCTAGTGAGGCAACATTATGACTTAAGCGGCTGGTTACTAGGCAACCACCACCCCACCCTCCCCTCAGCCTCCTCCCTAGCCTCCCTCTGGTCTGCCTTACATCACTCCTCCTTTTGCCCCTCCCCTGATTCAGCCTGGTGTGATACATACGTATGCTGGTCCCCGAAAGGCCTTACTGAGCTTGGTTGCTTGGGGAAGTCACAGTACCAACCTTCATGAGTTCCTCTTGGGCTCCAATGTGTCTATACCTATAGGCCACATGTTTTTCTACTCCTAGGTAGGAGTAGTTTTGTATCTTACCACTTTTCGTTCCTGATCTTGCTGTCCTGTTGGGCTGTAGAGGTCGACCTTACACACACCCCTGCGGCTATGTAACCAGTCAATATCATCAGACATCTGGAGGGAGAAATGAAAGAAATATGAAATGTTAGAAATGGGGTAGATTTAGATAAGAATCTCCCCCACACCGAGTATTTGGAAACAAGGGAGTATCATATTGACTTGGGAGAACATCAGCCAAGGAAAATGGAGGACTGTTAATCAAATTTAAAAGGACATCTAGACACTGTGGGGATTTAGTGATTTACTTCTACACAACTCTTGCCAAGCATCTATATTTCTTTATACCCTTTGGTACCTTCAAAGAATCAAGCTGACCCCACCCCCTCTAAGTTAATGCTAACTAACCCCAGTTCAACTTGAGTTTTTCTCCTTAAGATGAAATTAGGTGAACAGCTGTACCAATCAGTCAGGGAGAACAAGGTTCTGAACACTGAGCAAATTCATTCTAATAGCTATTAATACAACATCAAGAGATGAATATGGAAAGGAAGAACAGACCCTGACCCCAAAGGATCAAGTTTAGTTTTTAGAAAGAAAAAGTAATGTTGGATAACTTCCTTCAACCCCTACCCCTATCCCCAAGCCACCTCCCAGCCCAGTCTGGAGCTGAAAGTCAAAAGAAAATGGCAGAAGTTAGTGATAAACAAGTTAGGAATACTCCTTTATTCTCTAGTTCTTCAAAAACAATGTCATTCTCCTCTTTTCTCCTTCCCTCTCTCCTCCCTTTCTTCCCAGTATTTCCCTATCCTCCTCCCTCTTCCCTTCTCTCTCTTCCTCCCTCCTTTCCTTTCTCTCTCTCCCTTTGTTCCCCCTTCCATTTCCTCCCTCTCCCTCTCTGATCTCCCTTTCACAAACCTTTTTTTTATAATAGCTATCCTCGAACAACCATCCTTTCTCAAGGCAATACTACATTCGTACCCCTTGCCACCCTGGCCAACCTCCCATTCCCACCCTGAGGGCTCTCCCTTCAAGAATTTCTAAGAAACCTTGAAAAGTTATAGAAAAAGACTTCCCATAACCTCAGAAAAGTTTCTTTTTTCAAGAGCTAGTGACCCTTAGCCTAGAAAAGGAGGCAGAGATGTCACTTGTCATTTGAACATGGTCTCAGCCAAAATCCTGAAAGACCACAAATTCTAATCCTCTTACCTTGATATTGAAGTCTTTTTGGACTTTTGGCCGAAAATGTGCCACCCAGAAGGGAGATGTGCCCCTTTAGATGGAACTGGGCAGTGCCAAGTTCTTGGGCACCTGCAGCTGGCTGCTACCCCCGTCAGCTGTTGGACTAGACTGCTGGGCCAGGCTTCGCCCTGCTGGCTTTGACTCTGGGTGTGTCAAGAGTGTTTGTTGGGTCATAATGGCTGATGCTGTAGCAACCTGAGCAAAGGCAGTGATAGGCTGGCAAAGCCAGTACTTGTTCCTATCAAGAGTACATTGGGCTTCCTGCTGTAGGACAAACTTTGTACATTATTTCTAGAAGGGTATACATATTTCACTCACAATTTCTCCAGTTTACAACTCCTCAAGATCATCCACCTCTTTCCTTTCCTTGCTAGACCTTACATTCGTTACCAATTTGGTGGATGAATGTTGTTTTTGCATACAGAATCACCGCTAGTCTTTCTAAACAAACCTGCTTTCACATTTAGCTCATTAATCTTTGAGTTCCCCACTGCCATATCACAGTTATATAGCAAGAGATCTTTGGATTTACGTGAAAACAGAACATTGAATAAAGTCAATTTCTGGATATCCAAAACAAAACTATGAAAATAGAAAGATGGAGGTGGCTCTAGCAGCATCTATGGTCTCACTTCACCATTAAGATACTCTGTAGCTAGCCAGTGAGAAGTGAGAAGATTCCCCTACCTTTATAGTAACAGAGCAGTGTAGTGTGAAGAGCCTTTGGAGGATTTTTGCTCTTGTCAACTTGGGGATGGCATGATGACTTTTCCACTCTTAGGATGTTATGTCTTAGCCCTCCATGCTCTCTTCTGAAGCCCTCACTACCAGTTTGGTACTAAAACTTCAACCTCACAACATTGCAGTTTCTATAGAGAACAGTGAAAACACATGGTTAGAGGCTTTATTTTTAGGATTCTAGCTACTCCAAGTGGCCTAGTAAGCTCTGATCTTCATTGTGGGACTTAAAATAGCCCAGAGAAAGGCTGATTCTGTTGGGACAGGGTCAGCCTTTTATACACTCCTCAGGCTATGAGAAGGCTTAAGCCTCACTATTTTCTGTTATGGCCAGTGCTAATTGTTGATTACAGTATTTTTTAGAGAATTATCTAATACACACCTTGTTCAGCCCAAGCTTGGCAACAGTAGCCCACACAAAATGGCACTCATCTGTGCCCAAGTCCCATCTTGTCATTCCTTGTCCTTTTACCTTATCTCCACTTTCACTGCATGTGTGTGAGTAAATACAACTGAATTAAAATCCAGTTGAGGCTGGGCATGGTGGCACACGCTTGTAATCCCCGCTCTTGGGAGGCAGAGACAGGAGGATCACGCAGGTTCGAAGCCAGCCTCTCTGGCTTAAGAGACCCTGTTTCCAAATAAAAATATAAAATAGGTCTGGGAGTGCAGCCCAGAGGTAGAAGGGCTTCCAGGAACCTCAGTACCACAAAAACAGAAAAAAAAACAAAGAAAATCCAGTTGAGATAGGCCATTAAATGAGAAAGTTCTATAGTCTTGGTTCTATCTCCATTAATTATTTTTTCATTACCCTTGAGGTTTCATGTCTGAACCCTGCTGTACAGCTTTGATCTTGTTAATTCATGATGTTAAAGAGAAACATAGCCAGACATTGGTTAAAAGTGGAAAGATAGATCTCATTCAGGCCACCACATTAGAGGAGAGAGGCTTCAGTTGAAGAGAGGTCACCATTGAAAGGAAAGGCAGGATGTACTAAGGGGTTTGGGGGGATGAGGTTGTTCAATGTGATTAGGGCATCTGTATTTGCTACCTGATACCAATCAGTTAGCTCCTACCCTTCCCAGGATACTGGGAAACAATCCAATCTCTTTTATCTTTCTTTCTTCTTTTTTTGTGGTACTGAGAATCAAACCCAGAGGCATTCTACCTCCAAGCTACACCCCCAGACCTATTTTCTTTCTTATTTGAAAACAGGGTCTCACTAGGTTAATGAGAGTCTCATTACTTGCTGAGGCTGTCCTCCTACCTGTGATCCTCCTGTCTTAGCCTCCCAATCTTCTATCTTTCTGATGATAGCATTTCAAAGGCATAGTTTCCAAGTCCTTAAGAGAGACACTCTGGGTTGTAGAAGATATCTTAAAGATACAAAAAAAAAGGCCAGATGTGGTGGTTCATGTCTACTACCAGTAGTTGGGAGGCTGAGATAGGAGGATCACAAGCTGGAGGCCAGCCTCAGAAATTTAGTGAGACTATTTCAAAATAAAAACAAAAATGTTAGGTTTAATCCCTAGTACAACACACAAAAAAGAAAGAGACAGAGAAAGGATTTATAATTCCAAGTGTCCTTAAAGTACATGTTCCAGGGAAAGCAATTTGGGACCTGTATTTAGGTTTTGGCTGGAATAAGCAGTAATTATTTTGGCAGCACTGAGCTTTCTCAGGGAGATATTTTAGGGGGATTGGCAGTCATCATTTTAGGAACATGGCCTTATACCTATAGAAACTGTGCTAGTGTTTGTTCAAGTCTTAAGTGTATGATTGTGGATGGTGAGGTGATTGAAATCATGCTGAAAATTGCAGGAATTATTAAGGCCTAGTTGAGAAGAGGGCTCAAAAGAGCCTGACTAAAGTCCAATCAACAAGAGTGTCTTTGTGTCAATAGTGGGGTTTCAGTTATTGTTGTCAGTGACCCCAAATACTTAATGACCACAACATAGAGAAAGAAGGATGCATTTGTTGACAGTTCTAGAGATTTTAGAGGTTTCATTCCAGGTTAGGCCAGGTTATATCTGTGGATCTCAGGACATACTGGCAGGAAGGGGTGGAGGTTCTGTTCTCACTAGAGGTCAGAAGTAGAGAGAGCTATAAAATAAGATCCATGGGTGTATATATGGTCCCCAAAGCTACACCCTCAGTGTAGCTGGATCACTGACTGATGAGATTTACCCCCACAACTCAACTATATCATCTCTGAATATCAATACATGAACTCTTCAGGGGACATTTTATATCTATACCATAGCAAATAATAAGTTGCAACTCATATTACAGGATCTGTTTTTCCTATACCACCCTTTTTCAAGTTATTTTTTAATAACTTCAAGCCAGGGACAGTGGTACACACTTGTAGTCCTAGTACCTGAGAGGCTGAGGCAGGAGGATCGTAAGTTCTAGGCCAGTTTGGTCAACTAAAAAGACCGTTTCAAGATAAAAAGTAAAAAGGGCTGGGAATGCAGCTCAGAGGTATAACACCTCTAGGTTCAATCCCCAGTAACACAACAAATTATTTAAATTCATTTTTAATTGATATATAAAAACAAAGATTATACAAGTTTGTGGAATACCATATAATGTTTCATTACACTTATACATTGTATAATGTTTAAATTAGTTTAAACACCAGCCATGAGGCAAGGCAGGTGCTGGGGCCTACAAGGCCAGGATCGGAGCCTGCCGAGGGGTTAGGCCAGTGCCGGGGCCAGCAAGACTGGGATTGGAGACTGCCATGAGGTAAGGCCGGTGCTGGGGCCTCCGAGGCTGGGATTAGAGCCTGCCAAGGGGTTAGCCAGTGCCGGGGCCAGTGAGGCTGGGATTGGACCCTGCTGTGAGGCAAGGCTGGTGCTGGGGCCTCCGAGGCCAGGATCGGAGCCAGCAGAGGGGTTAGTTTGGTGCGGGGGCCAGCAAGGCCAGGATCGGGGCCTCCCATGAGGCAAGGCCAGTGCTGGAGCCAGCGAGGTAGGGATCAGAGTCCTCTGGGTGGCCAGGCCACTACTGGGGCCATTAAGAGTGGGATCGTAACTTGCAATGGGGCATGCACAGAAAAAATATCACAGAAAACAAAAACCAGATGCTTCCCCTAATTAGCAAAAACTAGAAGGAAAGGGGTAACAGGAGGAGGTCAAGTTGTAGAAAGGGCCCTATTGAGAAGCAATTAAGGTGACCAATCAGAGGGGATGGGATGGGGGAGGATGGAACCTCTTTAAAACTCATGAGGTATGTAAAAAAATATATGAAAGATAATCACCAATCAAGCATGGGATTGAGGGAGGGGGAGGGAGTGGGATGGGGATTGGATGAGGGCTAATTGGATGATGTGTGTTTGTATATCCTCTCAAGTCTTGTATTCCATTGTGATGCATGATTACAATGCACCAATAAAAATAATAAAAAATAAATAAATTAGGTTAAACAGAACTATTTCCTCAAGCATTTATCATTTTTATTTTGCTTAGTCTCTTTTAGAGAATTATCCAATCTCATTCAGCCCCAGCTTGGAAACATTAGCCCACAAAAAATGGCTATCATCTGTGCCCAAGTCATCTTGTCATTCCTTGTCCTTTAATCAAGTCTCCACTTTCACCTCATGCTGTTTTTTATGGTAAAAACATTCAAACTTCTTCTATTTTTTGACATGTACATTATTTTTATCTATAGTCTTCGGTCACCAGAACTTTTGCCCCTAAGTATATATAACATAGTACACATTGACCAACCTTTCTCCCTCCCTCCCCCACTAATTTATCTGGCTTCAGCTTCCAGTAACTGCCTTTCTATTCTTAAGTTCTATGCAATCAACTGTCATAGATCTCACATAAGGGTGAGCTCATGCAGTACTTATCTATTTGCATCTGGCTTATTTCACTTAACACGATATTTTATAGTTCCATCCACATTGTCCAAAATAACAGGGTATCATCCTATTTTATGGTCAAATAGTGTACATGCATTACATTTTCTTTATCTATTAATCAGTTGATGGAGACTTAGGTTAGTTTCCTTATTTTAGCTATTGTGAATAGTGTTGCAGTAAGCTCAGGAGTGCAGAGAATACCTTTGACAAACTGATTTCATTTCCTTTGGATAGTAAACCTAGGGATACTCTACCCCTGAGCTACATCTGAGCCATTTTTAATCCAGTAGGAGGAGTGCTAAATTATGTGTCAACTTTATTATTTATTTATTTATTTATTTATTTATTGGTATTGGGAATTGAACCCAAGGAGCCTTCTACCTCTAAACTATACCCTAGCCTTTTTTATTATTTTGAAACAGCGACTTGCTAAGTTGCTGATGGTCTCTGCCTCCCAAGTACTGGGATGACATGTGTAAGCCAGCATACTCTGCTTAGTTTTAGTTTTTAGAGGAACCTCCACACAATTGAATATATTAATTTATATTCCCACCAAAAGTGTGCGAAGACTTCCTTTTCTCCACATCTTTACTATTTGCTTAATATTTTGTCTTTTGATAGTAGCCATTTTTATTGGAATGAGGTGATATCTCATTGTGGTCATGGTTTGCATTTCTCTGATGATTAGTGACATTGAACATTTTGTCATATATCTGTTGGCCATTTGTATGTCTTTTGAGAAATGTCTATTCTAATAAATGGTGCTGGAAAAAAACAAGATATTTATAGTCAGAAGAATGAAACAAGACCTCTGTTTTTCACTAGTTACAAAAATCAGTTCAAAATGCATTAAAGAGTTAACTATAAGAACTCAAAACTATAGCTCGGCATGGTGGTGCACTCTTGTGATCCCAGTACTTGGGAGGCTGAGACAGGAGAACTGAAGATTTGCAACCAGCCTCATCTATTTAGTGAGGCCTTCAGCAACTTAGTGAGGCCAGACTAGGCTAAAATAAAATAAAAATACTTTTATTTTAAATAAAACTTTTTTAAAAATAAAAACCTGTTCAAATAAAAAATAAAATAGGGCTGGGGATGTAGCTCAAAGGTAGAATACTCCTGGGGTCTATCCCCAATGCTGTAAAAAAACCCCAAACACCTCAAACTATGAAACTGCTAGAAGAAAACATAGGACAGATGCATCAGGGCCTTGGAATGGGAAAGAATTTTTTTAAATACTAGGGATTAAACTCAGGGACACTCTATTCCTGATATCAGTTCCAGAACTTTTTATTTATTTGAAACAGGGTCTCACTAAATTTTAACCTAGTCTGGCCTGAAACTTGTGATTTTCCTGCCTCAGCTTCCCAAAGGTCACAAGTGTTTTCTGCCACATCTTACTGAGAATCAATTTTTTTTTATACTAGGGAGTAAACCTAGGGATACTCTACCCCTGAGCTACATCTGAGCCATTTTAATTGTTTTTTGTGGTACCTCCAAGCTACATCCACAGCCTTATTTTTTTTTTAATTTGGAAACAGGGTCTCACTAAATTGCCGAGGGCTTCACTAAGTTGCTGAGGAGGCCGTGAACCTGTGATCATCCTGTCTCAGTTGTCCAAGTACTGGGATTATAAGTATGTGACATCATGCTTGGCTCTTTTTAATTATTTTGAGGCAGAGTCTCATTAAATTTTATCCTAGTCTGGCCTCAAATTTGTGATTCTCCTGCCTAAGCCTCCTAAGTTGCTGGGATTGCAGATGTGCTTTAGTGCATCTGCTAGGAGAGCACATTTTTTGGACAAAACCCTAAAAGCATAGAAAATAAAAATAGACAAATGAGGCCACATCAAACTTAAAAGCTTTTGCACAGCAAATGAAACAATCAGCAGAGTGAAGAGACAACCTAAAGAGTGGGAGAAAATATTTACAAAGTATCCATCTGACAAGGGATTAATATCAAAATATATAAGAAACTCTAAAGGGAGAGCTTTTGATGATTAGAGACAAAGTTGGAGCTCCTATTTCTGGCACATCTCTGTGGAATAAGAAATAAAGGAAGAAAATGTTTATGTGTTCTGCAAGCACATAACACAGTCCCTAAGAGATTTTCTTAAAAAAAGTCAATATTTCCCAGTCCAGGAGAGAACAGCCATGATATGTGCCTGGAAAATGTCTCACCAAATCCCCAAATGACAAAGAGAGAACTATGGAAGATTAGAGTGATATCCCATGATACCCCATTCCTGTCAATCTGGAGGCTAACCAGAAGCAGACAAAAGCAGCATTTGGATAGTAATCTACTAATGAAAGTGTAAGGAAAGTCAGAGTCAAAGCAGATGTAGCTCAGTCATAGGTCACATTATATACACTGCCTCTTCTTTCTCACTGCTGAGGCTTTCAAATTGGCCTGTACAAAAAATACAGGGGATTGACAGAGGACAAGGGATGTTGAAAGAGCAAAAATAAATATTTTGTGCTGGGGAACAAATATGTGTGAATATTCTGCATTTAGATGAGCCTTTAAGAACCAATTACAGCCAAGCATAGTGGCACACACCTGTAATCCCAGTCTTCGGGAGACTGAGACAGGAGGATTGCAGGTTTGAAGCCAGCCTCAGAAATTTAGCAAGACTTTCAATAACTTAGTGAGATATTTTTTTCCCAATAAAAAGTAAAATGGGACTAGGGGTGTAGATCAGAGGTAGAATGCCCTGGGTTCAGTCTCCAACACCAAAAGCCAAAACAAAAAAGATCCAAATATAGAGATGTTGAATACTACATTTTTGCTCATCATTTTTTCGACCACTATCATTCATTTTCTCACTTCATTTATTCTACGCAATCATCTTCTCACTCCCACAAACTTGTGAATAGTAGTGAAAATCAACATGTTAAGTATGTTTTCTATTTGCATTTGGTTCGAAAAAGCTATTGAGATAATCAAAATGGGACTTGTGTCTGTAGTGCAATTATTCTGAATAACGGCAAAAGGAAATGAAATGAAGCAAACTACCAGCGTTCATGAAATCACTGTCTGCCTGTTAGTCCTGCCAACAATCTCCCAGCCTCAGATTTAGCCTACCTAATTTAGTTTACGGGATGGCATTGTGACTCCTGGGAAGATCGACAGTGAGGTCAACGATTATCAGACATCGTCCGTCGTGGACCAATACCGTTGCAAATGCCACTCTTTTTCTTTGTCTCCTGGATTGTGTTCCAGCCAAGAAAATGCACAATGTCATTTAGAGCAGCTCTCTGTAAAGTGAAAATTTAGATGGCTATTCTGAATATCTCAGCCATGGTGCTATATAATTACTTCTGTTATGTATTTACATTATGTCTGCGTTGTGTATATATGTCCCCTCCTAGGAGTGATTGCAGGAGTGCAAGGAGAAAATAAAGGACTTTAAAAAACTATAAACATTCTCATTTTTATTATATTTCAGGGAACAGCTGTTAAAAGTAACTGGACTCTTAGGTATGTTGGGAATTCTGTTATAGGCAGGGGCTTAATTAGGCAGCCAAGGTCTGTTCTATTGCCTTGTAGAAAACGACAGCTATTTTTGAGAGACAGGTTTGGCCTGGCCATGGCCATTTTTGGTCAGGCTCTTTTCTCTTATAATTGTGAAATTCCTGTCCTTTGATTTCATAGATTATGTGCTTATTGTCAGGATAATTCATCTGACATTTACTAGATCTGGCCTTGTAGAGTGAATTAAATTTTCCTATTCCTGGATCACCAACATTACAACACTGGGCACAAAGCTGGGATTGAGTAATAAATGATTGTTTTGAAATTTCGGGCAGGAAACCTAATTCAGAAGCCATGGAGTCATGGGATCTGTAATAATGACAAAAGAAAACTTGGTTATTTATCAGAGTGGGCAGGCTTCTTCCCAGAGCAATAAATTTCACACTTTATACTTCATCAGAATCACCTAGAGAGCTTGTTCAAAAGATATTTGGGCCTGGCGTGGTGGCCTAGGCTTGTAATCCTAGAGCTTGGGAGGCTGAGACAGGAGGATTGCACAGGTTCAAAGCCAACCCCAGTTACTTAGTGAGGCTCTCAGAAACTTAGTGAGACCCTGTTTCTGGAAAAAAAAAAGATATTTGGGTCCTGTCCCAGAATTTATAATTCTGTAGATCTGGAGTGAAGCCTGAAAATTTGTAAGGTATTGTTTTACACTCATTCTCTTTTTTCATATAACCTTATAAAATGAATATTATTTTAATTAATTAATTAATTTTTAACGGTATTGGGGATTGAATCCTGGGCCATTCTACCTCTGAGCTACGCCCTCAGCCCCTTTTATATTTTAATTAATTAATTAATTAGTACTTGGGGTTGAAACTAAGGGCATTCTACTTTTAAGGCACACCCCCAGTCCTATTTTATTTATTTGGAAACAGGATCTTCCTAAGTTGTTGACAGCCTTGCTAAGTTGCTGAGAATGGTTTTAATGCTGTGATCCTCCTATCTCAGTAATTACAGGCATGAGCCAACACATCCGGCTTATTTTTATTTTGAAACAGTGTCTCGTTAAGGTGCCGAGGTAGCCTTGAACCTGTGGTCCTCCTGCCTCAGCCTCCCAAGTCCTGGGATTACAGGCATGCGCCATTGCTCCAGGCGGCTTTAATTTTATATTTAATCGACACAATAATTGTATATATTAGTTGGGTATAATGTGATGTTTCAGTACGGGTATACATCGCATAATGATCAAATCAGGATAATTAGCATAGCCATCTACTTACATCAGTTTTTTGTGGCGGGAACTTAAAAAGCCCTTTCTTCAAAACAAACAAAATAAAAACAACTTGTCTTCTAGCCATTTTTAAAATATACAATATCATTGTTAAATATAGTCACGCTACTATACAATAGAGCTCTAGAATTTGTCCTTCTGTCTATCAAAAAAGAACTATTTGAATCGCGATTTTATAAATGAATGGCCGGTACTTTGATGCTTAGGGCTTCCCGGCCTCCATAGATCAGACCCTCCCTGGCCACTTCCATTGTGTTGGAGGTCGTGGGGGTGGCATATGTGCTCGCTGGGATTTGTATGCCTTCTATTTTTTCCGGGGTTCCTGATGATCCTCAAGATAAATTATCTGAGGGGGAAAAAAACTACAAAAGGAACCCACTCTGATCTTGTGATCCTCATCTGCCTGTTTTAATTCAGTCAGATTGGAAGCACTCTTTGTTATCTCCCCCTACTGGTGAGTGAGCCCGTCCGCCACTGAATATAAGCGGCTGTTTCCACCTGAGGGTGGCAGTTGATCGACCGTTACTCAGCAGTTCTGAAATGGTTGCCGCGAGGCCGCTTCGCTGAAACGGTTAGTCCCCACCGTGTGTCCACCCCTCACCCTTGTTTTATTTCCCCCGTTTTGCTTTGTTTGGTCGAGTTTCCACTTCCGATCTGTGGAGAACTCCAAATACTTAGAATAAATTGGTGGCTTTAAAGTTAGTTTATTTAGCCAGCCTGATGAGAGAGCTTTTCCTCTTATTTATAAAAATGTTAGTATTTTGTGTGTGAGGGATGGTGAGGTGGGAGGAAAGCTGGCTGAGAGAACTCGCCGGGTGATCGGGACTTTTTTTCCTGTCAGATTGCTAAACTTTTTGAACATCTGACAGAATAATCTTTTAAAACGTGCTTAAATCTAGATGAATTGGTGCTAAAGTCTTGGTTCTTCGCTTGCATTAGTGTCTTTATTAGTAAATGAATGTTTTAAGATTTACAGAAGCCTTTAAAGGTATCTGGGTGCAAACTTTTCTAGTTTCCTTTTGGGTCCCCTTGGGAGTCCCTTGATTTTAGAGATATTAAGATGAATATTAACTAAGTCTTGGATGACAAAGTAGTGGCGCCGTGGGGGCGGGAATGTGAAGCTTGGATCTCGCGAGATTTGTCAAGCTGCTATGGGAGTTTGGGTAAGGAGCGCCGGTGGCGCCATAGGGGCGGGCAGTGGGGGCGGAAATGTGAGGCTGGATCTCGCGAGATTTGTCAAGCTGAGATGGGAGTTTGCGTAAGGGGCACCTTGGGGACGGGCAGTGGTGGGCAGGAATGTGAGGCTTGATCTCGCAAGAGTTGTCAAGCTGACATGGGAGTTTGGGTAAAGAGTGCCAATGGCACCTTGGGGGCCGGCCGTGGGGGTGTGAATGAGAGGCTTGGATCTCGCGGACTTTTCAGACTGAGATGTGGAGTCTGTGGCTAGTAGGGGCCGGGCTCTTTGGGGGTCGGGAATGTGAGGCTTGGATCTCGCAAGATTTGTCAAACTAAGATGGGAGTTGGGGTAAGGGGCGCCTTGGGGGCGGGCAGTGGGGGCGGAAATGGGAGATTTGGATCTCGCGAGATTGTCAAGCTGAGATGGGAATTTGGGTAAGGGGCGCCTTGGGGACGGGCAGTGGTGGGCAGGAATGTGAGGCTTGGATCTCGCGAGATTTGTCGAACTGAGATGGGAGTTTGGGTAAAGAGTGCCAATGGCACCTTGGGGGCCGACCGTGGGGGTGTGAATGAGAGGCTTGGATCTCGCAGACTTGTCAAACTGAGATGTGGAGTCTGTGGCTAGTAGGGGCCGGGCTCTTAGGGGGTGGGATCGTGAGGCTTGGATCTCGCGGGATGTGTTAAACTGAGTTTGGAGTCTGGATTACGATTGGCAGTGGCCAGTTGTGGCAGGCTGTGGGAGCGGAACGTGAGGCTTGGATCTTGCGGGATGTGTCAAAATGAGGTGGGAGTTTGGTAAAGAATGCCAATGGCACATAGGGGCTGACCGTGAGGGTGTGAATGAGAGGCTGGGATCTTGCAGACTTGTCAAACTGAGATGTGGAGTCAGTGGCTAGTAGGGGCCGGGCTCTTTGGGGGTCGGGAATGTGAGGCTTGGATCTCGAGAGATTTGTCAAGCTGAGATGGGAGTTGGGGTAAGGGGCGCCTTGGGGACGGGCAGTGAGGGCGGAAATGTGAGGCTTGGATCTCGCGAGATTTGTCGAACTGAGATGGGAGTTTGGGTAAAGAGTGCCAATGGCACCTTGGGGGTCAACCGTGGGGGTGTGAATGAGAGGCTTGGATCTGGCGGACTTGTCAAACTGAGATGTGGAGTCTGTGGCTAGTAGGGGCCGGGCTCTTTGGGGGTCGGGAATGTGATGCTTGGATCTCGCAAGATTTGTCAAGCTAAGATGGGAGTTGGGGTAAGGGGCGCCTTGGGGACGGGCAGTGGGGGCGGAAATGTGAGGCTTGGATCTTGCGAGATTTGTCAAGCTGAGATGGGAGTTTGGGTAAGGGGCGCCTTGGGGACGGGCAGTGGTGGAAAGGAATGTGAGGCTTGGATCTCGCGAGATTTGTCGAATTGAGATGGGAGTTTGGGTAAAGAGTGCCAATGGCCCCTAGGGGCTGGCCTTGGGGGTTTGAATGAGAGGCTTGGATCTCGCGGACTTGTCAAACTGAGATGTGGAGTCTGTGGCTAGTAGGGGCCGGGCTCTTAGGGGCTGGGAACGTGAGGCTTGGATCTCACGGGATGTGTCAAATTGAGATTGGAGTCTGGGTTACGATTGGCTGTGGCCACTTGGGTGCGGGCTGTGGGAGCGGGAACGTGAGGCTTGGATCACGCGAGATTTGTCAAGCTGAGATGGGAGTTTGGGTAAAGAGTGCCAATGGCACCTTGGGGGTCAACCGTGGGGGTGTGAATGAGAGGCTTGGATCTCGCGGACTTTTCAGACTGAGATGTGGAGTCTGTGGCTAGTAGGGGCCGGGCTCTTAGGGGCTGGGAACGTGAGGCTTGGATCTCGCAGGATGTGTCAAAGTGAGTTTGGAGTCTGGTTTACGATTGGCAGTGGCCACTTGGGGGCAGGCTGTGGGAGCGGAACGTGAGGCTTGGATCTTGCGGGATGTGTCAAAATGAGGTGGGAGTTTGGGTAAAGAGTGCCAATGGCACCTTGGGGGCCGACAGTGGGGGTGTGAATGAGAGGCTTGGATCTCGCGGACTTTTCAGACTGAGATGTGGAGTCTGTGGCTAGTAGGGGCCGGGCTCTTTGGGGGTCGGGAATGTGAGGCTTGGATCTCGCAAGATTTGTCAAGCTAAGATGGGAGTTGGGTAAGGGGCGCCTTGGGGGCGGGCAGTGGGGGCGGAAATGTGAGGCTTGGTTCTCGCGAGATTTGTCGAACTGAGATGGGAGTTTGGGTAAAGAGTGCCAATGGCACCTTGGGGGCCAGCTGTGGGGGTGTGAATGAGAGGCTTGGATCTGGCGGACTTGTCAAACTGAGATGTGGAGTCTGTGGCTAGTAGGGGCCGGGCTCTTTGGGTTTCGGGAATGTGATGCTTGGATCTCGCAAGATTTGTCAAGCTAAGATGGGAGTTGGGGTAAGGGGCGCCTTGGGGACGGGCAGTGGGGGCGGAAATGTGAGGTTTGGATCTCGCGAGATTTGTCAAGCTAAGTTGAGAGTTTGGGTAGGGGGCGCCTTTGGGGCGGGCAGTGGGGGCGGAAATGTGAGGTTTGGATCTCGCGAGATTTGTCAAGCTGAGATGGGAGTTTGGGTAAGGGGCACCTTGCGGACGGGCAGTGGTGGGCAGGAATGTGAGGCTTGGATCTCGCGAGATTTGTCGAACTGAGATGGGAGTTTGGGTAAAGAGTGCCAATGGCACCTTGGAGGCCGACCGTGGGGGTGTGAATGAGAGGCTTGGATCTCGCGGACTTGTCAAACTGAGATGTGGAGTCTGTGGCTAGTAGGGGCCGGGCTCTTAGGGGCTGGGAACGTGAGGCTTGGATCTCACGGGATGTGTCAAATTGAGATTGGAGTCTGGGTTACGATTGGCTGTGGCCACTTGGGTGCGGGCTGTGGGAGCGGAAACGTGAGGCTTGGATCACGCGAGATTTGTCAAGCTGAGATGGGAGTTTGGGTAAAGAGTGCCAATGGCACCTTGGGGGCCGACAGTGGGGGTGTGAATGAGAGGCTTGGATCTCGCGGACTTTTCAGACTGAGATGTGGAGTCTGTGGCTAGTAGGGGCCGGGCTCTTAGGGGCTGGGAACGTGAGGCTTGGATCTCGCAGGATGTGTCAAAGTGAGTTTGGAGTCTGGTTTACGATTGGCAGTGGCCACTTGGGGGCAGGCTGTGGGAGCGGAACGTGAGGCTTGGATCTTGCGGGATGTGTCAAAATGAGGTGGGAGTTTGGGTAAAGAGTGCCAATTGCACCTTGTGGGCCGGCCGTGGGGGTGTGAATGAGAGGCTTGGATCTCGCGGACTTTTCAGACTGAGATGTGGAGTCTGTGGCTAGTAGGGGCCGGGCTCTTTGGGGGTCGGGAATGTGAGGCTTGGATCTCGCAAGATTTGTCAAGCTGAGATGGGAGTTGGGGTAAGGGGCGCCTTGGGGACGGGCAGTGGGGGCGGAAATGTGAGGTTTGGATCTCGCGAGATTTGTCAAGCTAAGTTGAGAGTTTGGGTAGGGGGCGCCTTTGGGGCGGGCAGTGGGGGCGGAAATGTGAGGTTTGGATCTCGCGAGATTTGTCAAGCTGAGATGGGAGTTTGGGTAAGGGGCGCCTTGGGGACGGGCAGTGGTGGGCAGGAATGTGAGGCTTGGATCTCGCGAGATTTGTCGAACTGAGATGGGAGTTTGGGTAAAGAGTGCCAATGGCACCTTGGAGGCCGACCGTGGGGGTGTGAATGAGAGGCTTGGATCTCGCGGACTTGTCAAACTGAGATGTGGAGTCTGTGGCTAGTAGGGGCCGGGCTCTTAGGGGCTGGGAACGTGAGGCTTGGATCTCACGGGATGTGTCAAATTGAGATTGGAGTCTGGGTTACGATTGGCTGTGGCCACTTGGGTGCGGGCTGTGGGAGCGGAAACGTGAGGCTTGGATCACGCGAGATTTGTCAAGCTGAGATGGGAGTTTGGGTAAAGAGTGCCAATGGCACCTTGGGGGCCGACAGTGGGGGTGTGAATGAGAGGCTTGGATCTCGCGGACTTTTCAGACTGAGATGTGGAGTCTGTGGCTAGTAGGGGCCGGGCTCTTAGGGGCTGGGAACGTGAGGCTTGGATCTCGCAGGATGTGTCAAAGTGAGTTTGGAGTCTGGTTTACGATTGGCAGTGGCCACTTGGGGGCAGGCTGTGGGAGCGGAACGTGAGGCTTGGATCTTGCGGGATGTGTCAAAATGAGGTGGGAGTTTGGGTAAAGAGTGCCAATTGCACCTTGTGGGCCGGCCGTGGGGGTGTGAATGAGAGGCTTGGATCTCGCGGACTTTTCAGACTGAGATGTGGAGTCTGTGGCTAGTAGGGGCCGGGCTCTTTGGGGGTCGGGAATGTGAGGCTTGGATCTCGCAAGATTTGTCAAGCTGAGATGGGAGTTGGGGTAAGGGGCGCCTTGGGGACGGGCAGTGAGGGCGGAAATGTGAGGCTTGGTTCTCGCGAGATTTGTCGAACTGAGATGGGAGTTTGGGTAAAGAGTGCCAATGGCACCTTGGGGGTCAACCGTGGGGGTGTGAATGAGAGGCTTGGATCTCGCGGACTTGTCAAACTGAGATGTGGAGTCTGTGGCTAGTAGGGGCCGGGCTCTTTGGGGATCGGGAATGTGAGGCTTGGATCTCGCAAGATTTGTCAAGCTAAGATGGGAGTTGGGTAAGGGGCGCCTTGGGGAAGGGCAGTGGGGGCGGAAATGTGAGGTTTGGATCTCGCGAGATTTGTCAAGCTAAGTTGGGAGTTTGGGTAGGGGGCGCCTTGGGGGCGGGCAGTGGGGGCGGAAATGTGAGGTTTGGATCTCGCGAGATTGTCAAGCTGAGATGGGAGTTTGGGTAAGGGGCACCTTGGGGACAGGCAGTAGTGGGCAGGAATATGAGTCTTGGTTCTCACGAGATTTGTCAAGCTAAGATGGGAATTGGGTAAGGGGCGCCTTGGGGACGGGCTTTGGGGGCGGAAATGTGAGGCTTGGTTCTCGCGAGATTTGTCGAACTGAGATGGGAGTTTGGGTAAAGAGTGCCAATGGCACCTTGGGGGCCGACCATGGGGGTGTGAATGAGAGGCTTGGATCTGGCGGACTTGTCAAACTGAGATGTGGAGTCTGTGGCTAGTAGGGGCCGGGCTCTTTGGGGGTCGGGAATGTGAGGCTTGGATCTCGCAAGATTTGTCAAGCTAAGATGGGAGTTGGGTAAGGGGCGCCTTGGGGAAGGGCAGTGGGGGCGGAAATGTGAGGTTTGGATCTCGCGAGATTTGTCAAGCTAAGTTGGGAGTTTGGGTAGGGGGCGCCTTGGGGGCGGGCAGTGGGGGCGGAAATGTGAGGTTTGGATCTCGCGAGATTGTCAAGCTGAGATGGGAGTTTGGGTAAGGGGCACCTTGGGGACAGGCAGTAGTGGGCAGGAATATGAGTCTTGGTTCTCACGAGATTTGTCAAGCTAAGATGGGAATTGGGTAAGGGGCGCCTTGGGGACGGGCTTTGGGGGCGGAAATGTGAGGCTTGGTTCTCGCGAGATTTGTCGAACTGAGATGGGAGTTTGGGTAAAGAGTGCCAATGGCACCTTGGGGGCCGACCATGGGGGTGTGAATGAGAGGCTTGGATCTGGCGGACTTGTCAAACTGAGATGTGGAGTCTGTGGCTAGTAGGGGCCGGGCTCTTTGGGGGTCGGGAATGTGATGCTTGGATCTCGCAAGATTTGTCAAGCTAAGATGGGAGTTGGGGTAAGGGGCGCCTTGGGGACGGGCAGTGGGGGCGGAAATGTGAGGTTTGGATCTCGCGAGATTTGTCAAGCTAAGTTGAGAGTTTGGGTAGGGGGCGCCTTGGGGGCGGGCAGTGGGGGCGGAAATGTGAGGTTTGGATCTCACGAGATTTGTCAAGCTGAGATGGGAGTTTGGGTAAGGGGCACCTTGCGGACGGGCAGTGGTGGGCAGGAATGTGAGGCTTGGATCTCGCGAGATTTGTCGAACTGAGATGGGAGTTTGGGTAAAGAGTGCCAATGGCACCTTGGGGGCCGACCGTGGGGGTGTGAATGAGAGGCTTGGATCTGGCGGACTTGTCAAACTGAGATGTGGAGTCTGTGGCTAGTAGGGGCCGGGCTCTTTGGGGGTCGGGAATGTGATGCTTGGATCTCGCGAGATTTGTCAAGCTAAGATGGGAGTTGGGGTAAGGGGCGCCTTGGGGACGGGCAGTGGGGACGGAAATGTGAGGCTTGGATCTTGCGAGATTTGTCAAGCTGAGATGGGAGTTTGGGTAAGGGGCGCCTTGGGGACGGGCAGTGGTGGAAAGGAATGTGAGGCTTGGATCTCGCGAGATTTGTCGAACTGAGATGGGAGTTTGGGTAAAGAGTGCCAATGGCACCTTGGAGGCCGACCGTGGGGGTGTGAATGAGAGGCTTGGATCTCGCGGACTTGTCAAACTGAGATGTGGAGTCTGTGGCTAGTAGGGGCCGGGCTCTTAGGGGCTGGGAACGTGAGGCTTGGATCTCACGGGATGTGTCAAATTGAGATTGGAGTCTGGGTTACGATTGGCTGTGGCCACTTGGGTGCGGGCTGTGGGAGCGGGAACGTGAGGCTTGGATCACGCGAGATTTGTCAAGCTGAGATGGGAGTTTGGGTAAAGAGTGCCAATGGCACCTTGGGGGCCGACAGTGGGGGTGTGAATGAGAGGCTTGGATCTCGCGGACTTTTCAGACTGAGATGTGGAGTCTGTGGCTAGTAGGGGCCGGGCTCTTTGGGGGTCGGGAATGTGAGGCTTGGATCTCGCAAGATTTGTCAAGTTAAGATGGGAGTTTGTGTAAGGGGCTCCTTGGGGGCGTGCAGTGGGGGCGGAAATGTGAGGCTTGGTTCTCGCGAGATTTGTGGAACTGAGATGGGAGTTTGGGTAAAGAGTGCCAATGGCACCTTGGGGGCCAGCTGTGGGGGTGTGAATGAGAGGCTTGGATCTGGCGGACTTGTCAAACTGAGATGTGGAGTCTGTGGCTAGTAGGGGCCGGGCTCTTTGGGGGTCGGGAATGTGAGGCTTGGATCTCGAGAGATTTGTCAAGCTGAGATGGGAGTTGGGGTAAGGGGCGCCTTGGGGACGGGCAGTGAGGGCGGAAATGTGAGGCTTGGTTCTCGCGAGATTTGTCGAACTGAGATGGGAGTTTGGGTAAAGAGTGCCAATGGCACCTTGGGGGGCGGCCGTGGGGGTGTGAATGAGAGGCTTGGATCTCGCGGACTTGTCAAACTGAGATGTGGAGTCTGTGGCTAGTAGGGGCCGGGCTCTTTGGGCATCGGGAATGTGAGGCTTGTATCTCGCAAGATTTGTCAAGCTAAGATGGGAGTTGGGTAAGGGGCGCCTTGGGGACGGGCAGTGGGGGCGGAAATGTGAGGTTTGGATTTCGCGAGATTTGTCAAGCTAAGTTGGGAGTTTGGGTAGGGGGCGCCTTGGGGGCGGGCAGTGGGGGCGGAAATTTGAGGTTTGGATCTCGCGAGATTTGTCAAGCTGAGATGGGAGTTTGGGTAAGGGGCACCTTGCGGACGGGCAGTGGTGGGCAGGAATGTGAGGCTTGGATCTCGCGAGATTTGTCGAACTGAGATGGGAGTTTGGGTAAAGAGTGCCAATGGCACCTTGGGGGCCGACCGTGGGGGTGTGAATGAGAGGCTTGGATCTGGCGGACTTGTCAAACTGAGATGTGGAGTCTGTGGCTAGTAGGGGCCGGGCTCTTTGGGGGTCGGGAATGTGATGCTTGGATCTCGCAAGATTTGTCAAGCTAAGATGGGAGTTGGGTAAGGGGCGCCTTGGGGAAGGGCAGTGGGGGCGGAAATGTGAGGTTTGGATCTCGCGAGATTTGTCAAGCTAAGTTGGGAGTTTGGGTAGGGGGCGCCTTGGGGGCGGGCAGTGGGGGCGGAAATGTGAGGTTTGGATCTCGCGAGATTGTCAAGCTGAGATGGGAGTTTGGGTAAGGGTCACCTTGGGGACGGGCAGTGGTGGGCAGGAATATGAATCTTGGTTCTCGCGAGATTTGTCAAGCTAAGATGAGAGTTGGGTAAGGGGCGCCTTGGGGACGGGCAGTGGGGGCGGAAATGTGAGGCTTGGATCTCGCAAGATTTGTCAAGCTAAGATGGGAGTTTGGGTAAGGGGCACCTTGGGGACGGGCAGTAGTGGGCAGGAATATGAGTCTTGGTTCTCACGAGATTTGTCAAGCTAAGATGGGAATTGGGTAAGGGGCGCCTTGGGGACGGGCTTTGGGGGCGGAAATGTGAGGCTTGGTTCTCGCGAGATTTGTCGAACTGAGATGGGAGTTTGGGTAAAGAGTGCCAATGGCACCTTGGGGGCCGACCATGGGGGTGTGAATGAGAGGCTTGGATCTGGCGGACTTGTCAAACTGAGATGTGGAGTCTGTGGCTAGTAGGGGCCGGGCTCTTTGGGGTTCGGGAATGTGATGCTTGGATCTCGCAAGATTTGTCAAGCTAAGATGGGAGTTGGGGTAAGGGGCGTCTTGGGGACGGGCAGTGGGGGCGGAAATGTGAGGTTTGGATCTCGCGAGATTTGTCAAGCTAAGTTGAGAGTTTGGGTAGGGGGCGCCTTGGGGGCGGGCAGTGGGGGCGGAAATGTGAGGTTTGGATCTCGCGAGATTTGTCAAGCTGAGATGGGAGTTTGGGTAAGGGGCACCTTGTGGACGGGCAGTGGTGGGCAGGAATGTGAGGCTTGGATCTCGCGAGATTTGTCGAACTGAGATGGGAGTTTGGGTAAAGAGTGCCAATGGCACCTTGGGGGCCGACCGTGGGGGTGTGAATGAGAGGCTTGGATCTGGCGGACTTGTCAAACTGAGATGTGGAGTCTGTGGCTAGTAGGGGCCGGGCTCTTTGGGGGTCGGGAATGTGATGCTTGGATCTCGCAAGATTTGTCAAGCTAAGATGGGAGTTGGGGTAAGGGGCGCCTTGGGGACGGGCAGTGGGGGCGGAAATGTGAGGCTTGGATCTTGCGAGATTTGTCAAGCTGAGATGGGAGTTTGGGTAAGGGGCGCCTTGGGGGCGGGCAGTGGGGGCGGAAATGTGAGGCTTGGATCTTGCGAGATTTGTCAAGCTGAGATGGGAGTTTGGGTAAGGGGCGCCTTGGGGATGGGCAGTGGGGGCGGAAATGTGAGGCTTGGATCTTGCGAGATTTGTCAAGCTAAGATGGGAGTTGGGGTAAGGGGCGCCTTGGGGACGGGCAGTGGGGGCGGAAATGTGAGGCTTGGATCTTGCGAGATTTGTCAAGCTGAGATGGGAGTTTGGGTAAGGGGCGCCTTGGGGACGGGCAGTGGTGGAAAGGAGTGTGAGGCTTGGATCTCGCGAGATTTGTCGAACTGAGATGGGAGTTTGGGTAAAGAGTGCCAATGGCACCTTGGAGGCCGACCGTGGGGGTGTGAATGAGAGGCTTGGATCTCGCGGACTTGTCAAACTGAGATGTGGAGTCTGTGGCTAGTAGGGGCCGGGCTCTTAGGGGCTGGGAACGTGAGGCTTGGATCTCACGGGATGTGTCAAATTGAGATTGGAGTCTGGGTTACGATTGGCTGTGGCCACTTGGGTGCGGGCTGTGGGAGCGGGAACGTGAGGCTTGGATCACGCGAGATTTGTCAAGCTGAGATGGGAGTTTGGGTAAAGAGTGCCAATGGCACCTTGGGGGCCGACAGTGGGGGTGTGAATGAGAGGCTTGGATCTCGCGGACTTTTCAGACTGAGATGTGGAGTCTGTGGCTAGTAGGGGCCGGGCTCTTTGGGGGTCGGGAATGTGAGGCTTGGATCTCGCAAGATTTGTCAAGCTAAGATGGGAGTTGGGTAAGGGGCGCCTTGGGGGCGGGCAGTGGGGGCGGAAATGTGAGGCTTGGTTCTCGCGAGATTTGTCGAACTGAGATGGGAGTTTGGGTAAAGAGTGCCAATGGCACCTTGGGGGCCAGCTGTGGGGGTGTGAATGAGAGGCTTGGATCTGGTGGACTTGTCAAACTGAGATGTGGAGTCTGTGGCTAGTAGGGGCCGGGCTCTTTGGGGGTCGGGAATGTGAGGCTTGGATCTCGCAAGATTTGTCAAGCTAAGATGGGAGTTGGGTAAGGGGCGCCTTGGGGGCGGGCAGTGGGGGCGGAAATGTGAGGTTTGGATCTCGCGAGATTTGTCAAGCTAAGTTGGGAGTTTGGGTAGGGGGCGCCTTGGGGGCGGGCAGTGGGGGCGGAAATGTGAGGTTTGGATCTCGCGAGATTGTCAAGCTGAGATGGGAGTTTGGGTAAGGGTCACCTTGGGGACGGGCAGTGGTGGGCAGGAATATGAGTCTTGGTTCTCGCGAGATTTGTCAAGCTAAGATGAGAGTTGGGTATGGGGCGCCTTGGGGACGGGCAGTGGGGGCGGAAATGTGAGGCTTGGATCTCGCAAGATTTGTCAAGCTAAGATGGGAGTTTGGGTAAGGGGCACCTTGGGGACGGGCAGTAGTGGGCAGGAATATGAGTCTTGGTTCTCGCGAGATTTGTCAAGCTACGATGGGAATTGGGTAAGGGGCGCCTTGGGGACGGGCAGTGGGGGCGGAAATGTGAGGCTTGGATCTCGCAAGATTTGTCAAGCTAAGATGGGAGTTTGGGTAAGGGGCACCTTGGGGACGGGCAGTAGTGGGCAGGAATATGAGTCTTGGTTCTTACGAGATTTGTCAAGCTAAGATGGGAATTGGGTAAGGGGCGCCTTGGGGACGGGCTTTGGGGGCGGAAATGTGAGGCTTGGTTCTCGCGAGATTTGTCGAACTGAGATGGGAGTTTGGGTAAAGAGTGCCAATGGCACCTTGGGGGTCAACCGTGGGGGTGTGAATGAGAGGCTTGGATCTGGCGGACTTGTCAAACTGAGATGTGGAGTCTGTGGCTAGTAGGGGCCGGGCTCTTTGGGGGTCGGGAATGTGAGGCTTGGATCTCGCAAGATTTGTCAAGCTGAGATGGGAGTTTGGGTAAGGGGCACCTTGGGGACGGGCAGTGGTGGGCAGGAATGTGAGGCTTGATCTCGTGAGATTTGTCAAGCTGAGATGGGAGTTTAGGTAAAGAATGCCAATGGCCCCTAGGGGCTGGCCTTGGGGGTTTGAATGAGAGGCTTGGATCTCGCGGACTTGTCAAACTGAGATGTGGAGTCTGTGGCTAGTAGGGGCCGGGCTCTTAGGGGGCAGGTACGTGAGGCTTGGATCTCACGGGATGTGTCAAATTGAGATTGGAGTCTGGGTTACGATTGGCTGTGCCACTTGGGTGCAGGCTGTTGGAGCGGGTACATGAGGCTTGGATCACGCGATATTTGTCAAGCTGAGATGGGAGTTTGGGTAAAGAGTGCCAATGGCACCTTGTGGGCGGGCAGTGGGGGCAGAAATGTGGGCTTGGATCTCGCGTGATTTGTCAAGCTGAGATGGGAGTTTGGGTAAGGGGCACCTTGGGGACTGGCAGTGGTGGGCAGGAATGTGAGGCTTGGATCTTGCAAGATTTGTCAAGCTGAGATGGGAGTTTGGGTAAGGGGCGCCTTGGGGACGGGTAGTGGTGGGCAGGAATGTGAGGCTTGTTTCTCGCGAGATTTGTCAAGCTAAAATGGGAGTTGTGTAAGGGGTGCTTTGGGGACGGGCAGTGGGGGCGGAAATGTGAGGTTTGGATCTCGCGAGATTTGTCAAGCTAAGTTGGGAGTTTGGGTAGGGGGCGCCTTGGGGGCGGGCAGTGGGGGCGGAAATGTGAGGTTTGGATCTCGCGAGATTGTCAAGCTGAGATGGGAGTTTGGGTAAGGGGCACCATGGGGACGGGCAGTGGTGGGCAGGAATGGTAGGCTTGATCTCGCGAGATTTATCGAACTGAGATGGGAGTTTGGGTAAAGAGTGCCAATGGCACCTTGGGGGTCGGCCGTGGGGGTGCGAATGAGAGGCTTGGATCTCGCGGACTTGTCAAACTGAGATGTGGAGTCTGTGGCTAGTAGGCACCGGGCTGTTAGGTGGCGGGAACGTGAGGCTTGGATCTCGTGTGATTTGTTAAACTGATATTGGATTCTGGCTAACAATTGGCTGCCGCTAGTAGAGGGCGGGCTATAGTGGCGGGAATATGAGGCTTGGATCTTGTTAACTTGTCAGACTGAGCTGGAAGTTTGTGTAAGGAGCATTGGTAGTGCCTTGATGGTTGGCAGTGGGGAGGCGTAAATGTGAGGCTTTTATCTCTCGAGATTTGTCAAATAGCTGGGAGTTTGGGTAAAGAGCGCAGGTGGCGCCTTGGGGGCAGGCAGTGGGGGACAGGAATGTGAGCTTGGATCTTGCTGACTTGTCAGACTGAGGTGGGAGTCTGGGTAATGATTGGCTGTGGCCACTAGGGGGCGGGCTGTTAGCGGGCGGGAATGTGAGACTTGAATCTCACAGATTTGTCAAACTGAGATGCATTCTGACTAATGATTGGCTGTCGCTAATAGGGGGCGGGCTATAGGGGCGTGTATATGAGGCTTGGATCTTGAGAACTTGTCAGAATGAGGTGGGACTTTGGGTACAGAGCACCGGTGGTGCCTTGGGGGCGGGCAGTGGTGGGGCGGGAATGTGAGGCTTGGATCTTGGCGACTTGTCAAACTGAGGTCGGAGTCTAGGAAATGATTGGCTGTGGACACTAGGGGCAGGCTGCGGGAGCGGGAACGTGAGGCTTGGATCTCACGGGATTTGTCAAACTGAGATGTGGAGTCTGGGTAACGATTGGCTGTGGTAACTAGGGGCCGGGCCGTAGGGGGCGGGAATGTGAGACTTGGATCTCAAGGATTTGTCAAACTGAGATCAGATTCTGGGTAACAATTGGCTGTGGCCAGTAGGGGGCGGGCTATAGGGGCAGGAATATGAGGCTTGGATCTTGTGAACTTGTCAAACTGAGGTTGAGTTTGAGTAAGGAGGGCCGGTGGCGCCTTGGCGGCCAGCAATAGGGGGGTCGGGCATGTGAGGCTTGGACCTCTGGACTTGGCAAACTGAGGTGGAATTCTAGGTAACGATTAGCTGTGGCCACTAGTGGGCGGGCTGTGGGAGCAGGAACGTGAGGCTTGAATCTCCTGGATTTTCAAACTGAGATCAGAGTCCGGGTAACAATTGGCTGTGGCTACTAGGGGGCGGGGTGGGTCGTGGGAGGGCAGGAACAGGAGGTTTGGATCTTGGGGACTTGTCAAACTGAAAGCTGAGTCTGGGTAATGATTAGCGGTGGCCATTAGGGGGTGGGCCCTGGGCAGCGGAAATGTGGGGCTTGGATCTCTAGGACTCATAACTGAGATGGGGAGTCATGGTAATGACTGGCGGTGGCCACTAGGGGGAGGGCTGTTGGGGGCGGCAATGTGAGGCTTGGATCTCCTGGACTTGTCAAACTGAGATGGGGCCTCTGGGTTATAATTGGCCGTGGCCCCTATGGTCAGGCCTTGGGGGTGGTAATATGAGGCATTGATCTCAAGGACTTGTCTGAGATGGTGACTCCAGGTAATGATTGGTGGTGGCTACTAGGGGGCAGGCTGTAGTAGGCAGGAATGAGAGACTTGGATATTGGGGGCTTATCAAACTGAGATGGGGAGTCTTGGTAAGGAGCCTCGGTGGCTACTTAGGGAGTGGCCCGTGGAGGAGGGCGTTTCTGCGCAGCACAGGAGCACCCCTTTAAAAGCGGGTTCTGAGGAACCATCGGTTACACTCTGAGGGAAATTGATAGCTAGGCTTTGAAAGAAGCAGTCCCTACCGTAAAAGCCGCGTTTCTGTGTATTTTGTTTGTTTGTTTTGTTTTGGTATCTTTGCATAGTAGTTCTGTCACTAAAGATGTGCATACCGCGGGGCGGGGAGGTGCGCGCTGATAATACAGGGGTTGGGGAGGTAGAGACCTGAGGATCAAAGATTCCCGAACAGCCTCTGCAATTTAGCAAGGCTCTGCAACCTAGGGAGACCCTATTTAAAATAAAGAGGGTAGGGTGGGGGGTTAGCTTGGAGGTCAAATGCTAGGGAGATCCTATTTCAAATAAAGGGAGTGGCTGGGGTTGTATTTTGGATGCTGAACCCCTCAGGGTTAAATCCCCCGTACTCTCCCCTCCAAGAAAAAAAAAGCCCTTTGCCTTGTCACAAGTACTTTTTTAGAGGACTGAGTCTGCAACCTAGGGAGACCCTACTCGAGAGGGGTTACCGATTGGGATGTAGCTAGGAGATAGTGGGTATTTAACTCAGGGCCATTCTATCTCAAAATAGCTGGGTGTGGTGGTACACACTTGTGATCCCTGTTACTTGTAAGACTGAGATTGGAGGATCACGGGTTCTAGGCTAGTCTTAGGGAGGCTCTAAGCAACCTAGCAAGACCCTGTTTCAAAAAAGGGGGAGGTGGAGCTGAAGTTGCTGCTCCAAGGTAGAACCTCTAAGGGCTCAATCTCCAGTACCCAAAAATAAGAAAGAAAGAAAGAAAGAAAGAAAGAAAGAAAGAAAGAAAGAAAGGCAAATGCTTGTAATTCCAGTATTTGCCAGGTTGAAACAGGAAGACCCCTGCTGTCCTGGATCCAGGACAGCCTTAGCAGCATGGAGAGATCCTGTTTCATCAAAAAGGGAGGTGGGTCTGAAAGTATAGCCCAGAGGTAGAATGCACCTGAGTTCAGTGCCCAATACCAATAAAAGAAAACATAAATAAACAAGTAAAAATATATTGGGGCTGGCAATCTCAACATTGGTAAGGCTGAGAAAGGCTGAGACAGAAGGATCACAGGTTGGAGACTAGCCTTAGCAACATAGCAAGACCCTCTTTTTTTTTTTTTTTGCAGTATTGGGGATTGAAGAGGCATTCTACCTACCTATAGCTACACTTCCAGCCCTATTTCATTCTTTATTTTGAAACATGATATCTTTATGTTGCTGAGAGGCTCATTAAGTAGCTGAGGATGGCTGCAAAACTGCTATCCTCCTGCCCTTGTCTCTCAAGTACCAGGAATAAGGAACATTTTGGTTGTGGGGGTCAGCTCAGAGGTAGAATGCCTCTGAGTTTGATCCCCAGTAACAAAAGTCAGTCTGAAGGTGGCACACACTTGCAATCCCAATACTAGTGAGGTTGAGATTTGACATTAGATCCTGGCCTCATAAATTTAAAGAGATCCCCGACATTCTAGCAAGAGTCTGCTTGAACAATAGGGGCCTGGAGGTTTGGGCAGTGTAGTTCAGAGGTAGAATTATTTAAGGTTCAATCCCCAGGCCGTTAAAATAAAGGGCACACACCTGTAATTCCAGTTCTTGGGGGATTGAGACAGGAGGATTGCAGGATTGAGAACAGCTTTAGCAGCCTATCAAACTCTTGTCTCAACAGAAAGGGGAATGGGGGCTGGTGGTATAGAGATAGAATTCCTTGGGATCAATCCCTAGTGCTATAAATAAGTACATAAATAAATATTTGATAATAAGTCAGGGGCTTCAATCCCTGTATTTGAAAGGCTGAAAAGGGAGAACCTAAGGTTGGAGACCAGCCTCAGCATATTAGAGAATCAGCCTTCCTTCTCTCTTCTCCCCTTTTCCCTCTCCCGTTTCCTTCTCTCTCTGTGGGGATTGAACCCAGAGGCATTCTGTCTACCTCTGAGCTACACTCCCAGGCCTATTTTCTGTTTTAATGTGAAAAAAAGCTCTCCTTACATTGCTGAGAAGCTCACTAAGTAGCTGAGGCTGGGTGCAAAACTGCTATCCTCTTACCCTTGCCTCTCAAGTACTGGGATTAAGGAGCATTTGGGGTTGGGGGTCAGCTCAGAGGTAGAATGCCTGAGTTTCATCCCCAGTGCAAAAAAAAAGGTCTGTGTGCAAGTGGCACACACTCACAAATCCAATACTAGTGAGGCTGAGGCTGAGATTAGACATTTAATGCCAGCCTAAGCAATTTAGAGAGTCCCCCCACAATCTAGCAAGACTCTTCTTGAACAATATGGGAGTGGAGGTTTGGGCTGTGTAGTTCAGAGGTAGAATGGCACAGGGTTCAGTCCTCAGGACCTTAAAATAAAAGGCACACAATTGTAATTTCAGTACTTTGGAGATTGAGACAGGAGGATTGCAGGATTGAGAACAGCTTTAGCTGCCTATCAAAACCCGGTTTCAACAGAAAGGGGAATGGAGGCTGGTGGTATAGAGATAGAATGCCTTGGGTAAAAACAAGGTCTTCTTACCTTGCAGGGAGGCTCATTAAGTAGGTGAATCTGGCTGCAAACCTGCTATCCTCCTGCCCTTGCCTTTCAAGTACTGGGATTAGGAGCATTTGCAAGTTGGGGTCAGCTCAGAGGTGAAATGCCTGAGTTTGATCCCCAGTGCCAAAAAAAAAGGGCCAGTGTGAAGGTAGCACAATTTGTAATCCCAATACTAGTGAGGCTGAGATTAGACATTTGATGCCAGCCTCAGCAATTTAGAGAGATCTCACTCACTAGTAAGGCTCTGATTGAACAATAGGGGCCAGAAGGTATGGGCAGTATAGTTCAGAGGTAGAATAGCTTAGCTTTCAATCCGGAGGACCTTGAAATAAAAGGCACACACATGTAATTCCAGTACTTTGGAGATTGAGACAGGAGGATTGCAGGATTGAGAAGAGCCTTAGCTGCCTATCAAAACCCTTTTTCAACAGAAAGGGGAATGGTGGCTGGTGGTATAGAGATAGAATGCCTTGCTTCAATTTCTAGTGCTATAAATAAGTATATAAATAAATATTTATTAAATTATAAAATAATTTGGGGCCTTGCAATCTCAGTATTTGCAAGGCAGAGGCAGGAGAACTTTAGGTTGGAGACCAGCCTTGGCAATTTAGGGAGTCCCTCTCCCTTCTCCACCTTCGCTCTCTATTTTGGGGGATTAAAACCCGAGGCATTCTACCTATCTCTGCTACAATCCCTGCCCTATGTTTGAAACACGGTCTCCTTATGTTGCTGAGAGGTTCATTAAGTAGCTGAGGATGGCTGCAAACCCGCTATCCTCCTGCCTTTGCCTCTCAAGTACCAGGATTAGGCATTTTGATTGTGGGGGTCAGGTCAGAGGTAGAATGCCTCTGAGTTTAATCCCCAGTGCAAAATAAAAAAAGGTTGGTGTGAATGTTGCAAAACACTTGCAATTCCAATACTAGTGAAGCTGAGATTAAACATTTGATGATTTGATGCCAGCCTCAGCAATTTAAGAGACTCCCCACAATCTAGCAATATTCTGCTTGAACAATATGGGAGTGGAGGTTTGGGCTGTGTAGTTCAGAGGTAGAATGGCTCAGGGTTCAATCCCCAGTACCTTAAAATAAAAGGCGCACACTTGTAATTCCAGTACTTGGGAGATTGAGATAGGAGCATTGCAGGATTGAGAGCAGCTTTAGCTGCCTACCAAAACCCTATTTCAACAAAAAGGGGAAGGGGGGCTGGTGGTATAGAGATAGAACGCCTTGGGTTCAATCCTCTGTGCTAATGAAATAAATATTTAATAAATAATAAAACAAGTCAGGGGCTTGCAATATCAGTAAATACGTGACTCAGGCAGAAGAACCTCAGGTTGGAGAAAAGCCTCAGCAATTTAGGGAATCCCTCTCCCTTCTCCCCTCTGTCCTTTCCCACTCTCTTTGGGGATTAAACCCAGAGGCATTCTACCTAGTTCTGAGCTATACACTCCTTGACCTATTTCATTCTTTAGTTTGAAACAAGGTCTCCTTACCTTGCAGACAGGCTCATTAAGTAGCTGAAGCTGGCTGCCAACATGGTATCCTCCTGCCCTTGCCTCTCAAGTACTGGGATTAGGAGCATTTGGGGGTGGGGGTGGGGGTGAGCTCAGTGGTAGAATGCCTCTGAGTTTGATCCCCAGTGCCAAAAAAGGCAGGTGTGAAGGTGGCACACACTTGCAATCCCACTACTAATGAGGCTGAGATTAGACATTTAATGCAGGCCTCAGCAATTTAGAGAGATTCCCCACAATTTAGCAGGACTGTGCTTGAAAAATAGGGGACAGGAGGTTTGGGCAGTGTAGTTCAGAGGTAGAATGGCTTAGCTTTCCATCCCAAGGACCTTAAAAGGCACACACTTGTAATTCCAGTACTTGGGAAATTGAGACAGGAGGATTGCAGGATTGAGAACAGCTTTAGTAGCGTATAAAAACTCTGTTTCAACAGAAAAGGGGAATGGGGGATGGTGGTATAGAGACAGAATGCCTTGGTTTCCATCCCCAGTGCTATAAATAAGCACATAAATAAAGAAATATTTGCTAATAAATAAGTCAGGGGCTTGCCATCCCTGTATTTGCAGGGCTGAGAAAGGAGAACCTCCGTTTGGAGACCAGCCTCAGCAATTTAGAGAGTCTTCCTTCTCTCTTCTCCCCTTCCCCTCTCCTGTTTCCCTCTTAATTTGCGGATTGAACCCAGAGGCATTGTACCTCTGAGCTACAGTCCCAGCCCTATTCCCTGTTTTAATTTGAGAAAAGCTCTCCTTATGATGCTGATAGGCTCACTAAGTAGCTGAGGCTGGCTGCAAAACTGCTATCCTCTTACCCTTGCCTCTGAAGTACTTGGATTAAGGAGCATTTGGGGTTGGGGGTCAGCTCAGAGGTAGAATGACTCTGAGTTTCATCCCCAGTGCCAAAAAAAAGGTCTGTGTGCAAGTGGCACACACTCGCAAATCCAATACTAGTGAGGCTGAGAGTAGACATTTGATGTTGGCCTCAGCAATTTAGAGAGATCCCCGATAATCTATCAAGACTCTGCTTAAACAGTATGGGAGTGGAGGTTTGGGCAGTGTAGTTCAGAGGTAGAATGGCTCAGGGTTCAGTCCTCAGGACCTTAAAATAAAAGGCACACAATTGTAATTTCAGTACTTGGGAGATTGAAACAGGAGGATTGCAGGATTGAAGACAGCTTTAACAGCTTATCAAAACCCTATTTCAACTTTAAGGGGAATGGGGGCTGGTGGTATAGAAATAGAATGCATTGGGTTCAATCCCCAGTGCTATAAATAAGTACAGAAATATGGAAATATTTATTAAATAATAAAATAATTCGAGGCCTTGCAATCTCAGTATTTGCAAGGCTGAAACAGGAGAATCTCAGGTTGGAGACCAGCCTCAGCAATTTAGGGAGTCCCTCTCCCTTCTCCTCTTTCCCTCTCTCTCTTTGCGGATTTAACCCAGAGGCATTCTACCTGCCTCTGAGCTACAATCCCTTCCCTATTTCATTATTTTAATTAATTAATTTATTTATTTGGTGGTACTGGGGTTCCTGGAAGCCCTTCTACCTCCGGGATACACTCCCATGGGCTACATTCCCAGACCTATTTTTTAACTTTTTTATGTGGAAACAGGGTCTCTTAAGCCAGCGAGATCCTCCTGTCTGCGCCTCCCAAGCGCAGGGATTACAAGCGTGTGCCACCACACCCGGCTCATTATTTTTTTTTTGAAACCAGGTCTCCTTACCTTGTAGAGAGACTCATTATGTAGCTGAGGCTGGCCGGGCATGGTGGCACAAACTTGTAAACCCTGCGCTTGGGAGGCTGAGACAGGAGGATTGGGCACGTTCCATGCCAGGCTTGCTGGCTTAAAGAGACCCTGTTTCCAAATAAAACAGTATAAAAATAGGTCTGGGAGTCTAGCCTGGAAGTAGAAGGGTTTCTAGAAACCCCTCCAGTACCACCAAAAAAGAAAAAAGTAAAAGAAGCTGAGACTGGTGCAAACCTGCTATCCTCCTTCTCTTGCCTCTCAAGTACTGTGATTAGAAGCATTTGGGGTTGATGGTCAGCTCAAAGGTAGAATGCCTCTGAGTTTGATCCCCAGTGCCAAAATAAAGGTCGGTGTGTAGGTGGCACACACTTGTAATCCCATTACTAGTAAGGCTCTGATTGCACATTTGATGCCGGCCTCAACAATTTAGAGAGATCCCCCACAATCTAGCAAGACTCTGCTTGAACAATATGGGAGTGGAGGTTTGGGCAGTGTGGTTCAGAGGTAGAATGGCTCAGGGTTCAATCCCCAGGACCTTAAACAAAAAAAGGCACACACTTGTAATTCCAGTACTTGGGAGATTGAGACAGGAGGATTGCAGGATTGAGAACCGCTTTAGCAGCCTATCACAACCATGTTTCAACAGAATGGTGGTATAGAGATAGAATGCCTTGGTTCAATACCCAGTGCTATAAATAAGTATATAAATTTATTAATAAAATAATTCGGGGGCTTGCAATCTCAATATTTGTGAGGCTGAGACAGGAGAATCTCAGGTTGGAGACCAGCCTCAGCAATTTAGGGAGTACCTCTCCCCTCTCCACTTTCCGCCTCTCTTTTATTGGGATTGGCCCACAGGCATTCTACCTACCTCTGAGCTACACTCTCTGCCCTATTCCCTTCCTTATTTTGAAACAGGGTCTCTTTATGTTGCTAAGAGGCTTATTAAGTAACTGAGGCTGGCTGCAAACCTGCTATCCTCCTACACTTGCCTCTCAATTACTGGGATTAAGGAACATTTGAAGGTGGGGGTCAGCTCAGAGGTAGAATGCCCGAGTTTGATCCCCAGTGCCAAAATAAGTTTGGTGTGCATGTGGCACACACTTGTAGTCCCAATACTAGTGAGGTTGAAATTGCATATTTCATGACTGTCTCAGCAATTTAGAAAGATCCCCTACAATCTAGCAAGACTCTACTTGAACAATATGGGTGTGGAGTTTTGGACAGTGTAGTTCATAGGTAGAATGGCTCAGGGTTAAATCCCCAGAACCTTAAAAAAAAAAAAAGGTGCACACCTGTAATTCCAGTACTTGGGGGATTGAGACAGGAGGATTGCAGGATTGAGAACAGCTTTAGCAGCCTATCAAAACCCTGTTTCAACAGAAAGGGGAATGGAGACTGGTGGTATAGAGATAGAATGCCTTGGGTTCAATCCCCAGTGCTAATAAATGAGGACATAAAGAAATATTTATTAAATAATAAAATAAGTCGGGTCTTGCAATCTCAGTATTTGAATGGCAGAGGCAGGAGAACCTCAGGTTGGAGACCAGCCTCAGCAATTTAGGGAGTCCGTCTCCCTTCTCCCACCTCCCTTTCCCTCTTTCTTTGGGGCTTGAACCCAGAGGCATTCTACCCACCTCTGAGCTACACTCACTGCCCTATTTCATTCTTTAGTTTGAAAGAAGATATTTTTACCTTGCGGAAAGGCTCATTAAGTAGCTTAGGCTACCTGCAAACCTCCTGCCCTTGCCTTTCAAGTACTGGGATTAGAAGCATTTGGGGTTGGGGTTCAGCTCAGAGGTAGAATACCTCAGAGTTTGAACCCCAGTGACCCCCCCAAAAAAGACCGGTGTGTAGGTGAGGCTTTGCACATTTGATGCCAGCCTCAGCAATTTAGAGAGATCCCCCACAATCTAGCAAGACTCTGCTTGAACAATATGGGAGTGGAGGTTTGGGCAGTGTAGCTCAGGTTTAGAATGGCTGAGTGTTCAATCCCGAGTACCTTAAAAGGCACACACTTGTAATTCCATAACTTGGGAGATTGAGACTGGAGTATTACAGGATTGAGAATAGCTTTAGCAGCCTATCAAAACCCTTTTTTCAACTAAACGGGTTATGGGGGCTGGTGTTATAAGAATAGAATGTCTTGTGCTCAATACTCTGTGCTGATAACTAAGTACATAAATAAATATTTAATAAATAATAAAATAATTCGGGGCTTGCAATATCAGTATTTGCATGGCTGAGGCAGGAGAACCTCAGGTTGTAGACCAGCCTTAGCAATTTAGAGAGTCTGCCTTCTCTCTTCTCCCCTTTCCCTCTCTCTTTGGGCATTGAACCCAGAGGCATTCTACCTACCTCTGAGCTACACTCCCTGCTCTATTTCATTCTTTCGTTTGAAACAAGGTCTCTTTACCTTGCAGGGAGGCTCATTAAATAGGTGAAGCTGGCTACAAACCTGTTGTCCTCCTGCCCTTGCCTCTCAAGTACTGGGATTAGGAGCATTTGGGGTGGGGGTCAGGTCAGAGGTAGAATGCCTCTGAGTTTGATCCCCAGTGCCAAAAAAGTGCCAGTGTGAAGGTAGTATACACTTGTAATCCCAAGATTAGTGAGGCTGAAATTAGACATTTGATGCTGGCCTCAGCAATTTAGAGAGATCCCCCACAATCTAGCAAGACTGCTTGAACAATAGGGGAGTGGAGGTTTGGGCAGTGTGGTTCAGAGGTAGAATGCCTCAGGGTTCAATCCCCAGTACCTTAAACTAAAAGGCACACATTTGTAATTCCAGTACTTTGGAGATTGAGACAGGAGGATTGCAGGATTGAGAACAGCTTTAGCTGCCTATCAAAACCCTGTTTCAACAGAAAGGGGAATGGAGGCTGGTGGTATAGAGATAGAATGCCTTGGGTTCAATCCCCAGTGCTATAAATAAGTACATAAGGAAATATTTGATAATTAATAAGATGGGGGCTTGCAATCTCAGTATTGCAAGATTGAGCCAGGAGGACCTCAGGTTGGAGACCACCCTTGGCAATTTAGGGAATTCCTCTCCCCTCTCCTCTTTCCTTTTCTTTTTTTGGGGATAGAAACCAGAGGCATTCTACCTACCTCTGAGCTACAATCCCTGCCCTATTTCATTTCTTTAGTTTGAAACAAGGTCTCCTTATGTTGCTGAGAGGCTCATTAAGTAGCTGAGGCTGGCTACAAACCTGCTATCCTCCTGCCCTTGTCTCTCAAGTACCGGGAATAAGGAGCATTTTGGTTGTGGGGGTCAGCTCAGAGGTAGAATGCCTCTGAGTTTGATTCCCAGTAACAAAAGTCAGTGTGAAGGTGGCACACACTTGCAATCCCAATAATAATGAAGCTGAGATTAGACATTTGATGCCGGCCTCAGCAATTTAGAGAGATCCCTCATAGTCTAGCAAGACTCTGCTTGAACAATATGGGAGTGGAGGTTTGGGCAGTGTAATTCAGAGTTAGAATGGCTCAGCGTTCAATCCCAGGACCTTAAAATAAAGGGCACACACTTGTAATTCCAGTATTGGAAGATTGAGACAGGAGGATTGCAGGATTGAGAACAGCTTTAGCAGACTATCCAAAACATCTTTCAACAGAAAGGGGAATGGGGGCTGGTGGTATAGAGAAAGAATGACTTGGGTTCAATACCCAGTGCTAATAAATAAGTACATAAATAAATATTTATTAAATAATAAAATAATTCGGGAGCTTGCTATCTCAGTATTTGCAAGGCTGAGACAGGAGAACCTGAGGTTGGAAGACTAGCCTCAGCAATTTTAGGGAGTCCCTCTCCCCTCTCCTCTTTTAATGGATCCAGAGGCATTCTGCCTACCTCTGAGCTACACTCTCTGCACTATTTCATTCTTTACTTTGAAACCAGGTCTCCTTACCTTGCAGAGAGGCTCATTAAGTTGGTGAAGCTGGCTGCAAACCTGCCATTCTCCTGTCCTTGCCTTTCAAGTACTGGGATTAGGAGCATTTGAGGTTGGGGATCAGGTCAGAGGTAGAATGCCTCTGAGTTTGATCCCCAGTGCCAAAAAAGGCCAGTATGAAGGTGGCATACACTTGTAATTCCAATACTAGTGAGGCTGAGATTAGACATTTGATTCTGGCCTCAGCAATTTAGAGTAATCTCCCTCACTAGCAAGACACTGGGTTTGGGCAGTGTAGTTCAGAGGTAGAATGGCTTAGCTTTCAATCCCGAGGACCTTAAAATAAAAGGCACACAAATGGTTACTCCAGTACTTTGGAGATTGAGACAGGAGAATTGCAGGATTGAGAACAGCTTTAGCTGCCTATCAAAACCCTATTTCAACAGAAAGGGGAAGGGGGGCTGGTGGTATAGAGTTAGAATGCCTTGGTTCAATCCTCAGTGCTATAAATAAGTACATACATGAAGAAATACTTATTAAATAATAAAATAATTGGGGGCCTTGCAATCTCAGTATTTGCAAAGCTGAGACAGGAGAACCTCAGGTTGGAGACCAGCCTCAGCAATTTAGGGAGTCCCTCTCCCATCACCTCTTTCCCCCTCTCTTTTTGGGAATTGACCCACAGGCATTCTACCTACCTCTGAGCCACACTCCCTGCCCTATTTCATTCTTTATTTTGAAACAAGGTCTTCTTACCTTGCAGAGAGGCTCATTAAGTAGCTATCCTCCTGTCCTTGCCTCTCAAGTACTGGAATTAGGATCATCTGGACGTTAGGGTCAGTTCAGAGGTAGAATGCCTCTGAGTCTGATTCCCAGTGCCAATGACAACAACAAAAGCCCGGTGTGAACGTGGCGCACACTTGTAATCCCAATACTAGTGAGGCTAGATTGCACATTTGATGCCGGCCTCAGCAATTTAGAGAGATCCCCCACAATCTAGCAAGACTCTGCTTGAACAATATGGGAGTGGAGGTTTGGGCAGTGTGGTTCAGAGGTAGAATGCCTCAGGGTTCAATCCCCAGTACCTTAAACTAAAAGGCACACATTTGTAATTCCAGTACTTTGGAGATTGAGACAGGAGGATTGCAGGATTGAGAACAGCTTTAGCTGCCTATCAAAACCCTGTTTCAACAGAAAGGGGAATGGAGGCTGGTGGTATAGAGATAGAATGCCTTGGGTTCAATCCCCAGTGCTATAAATAAGTACATAAGGAAATATTTGATAATTAATAAAATAAGATGGGGGGCTTGCAGTTTCAGTATTTGTGAGGCTGAGACAGGAGAATCTCAGGTTGGAGACCAGCCTTACCAATTTAGAGAGTCCACCTCTCTTTTCCTTTTTCACCTTTCCCCTTTTACTCTCTCTTTGGGATATAAACTCAGAGGCATTCTATGTACCTCTGAGCTAAATTCCTAGTCCTATTTCATTCTTTTTTTTTTGAAACAAGCTGTCCTTATGTTGCTGAGAGGCTCATTAAGTATCTGAGGCTGGCTGCAAAACTGCTATCCTCCTGCCCTTGCCTCTAAAGTACTGGCATTAGGAGCATTTGGGGTTGGTCAGCTCAGAGGTAGAATGCCTCTGAGTTTTTTCCCCACTGCAAAATAAAGTCGGTGTGCAGGTGGCACACACTTGCAGTCCCAATACTAGTGGAGCTGTGATTGCATATTTGATTCCAGCCTTAGCAATTAAAAGAGATCCCCCACAATCAAGCAGGACTCCGCTTGATCAATATGGGAGTGGTGGTTTGGGCAGTGTAGTTCAGAGGTAGAATGGCTCAGGGTTCAATCCCCAGGACCTTAAAATAAAAGGCACACACTTGTAATTCCAGTACTTGGGAGATTGAGACAGGAGAATTTCAGGATTGAGAACAGATTTAGCAGCCTATCAAAACCCTGTTTCAATAGAAAGGGGAATGGGGGCTGGTGCTTTAGAGATAGAATGCCTTAGGTTTCATCCCTAGTGCTAATAAATAAGTACCTAAATAAATAAATAATAAATAAGCCAGGGGTTTGTAATCTCAGTATTTGCAAGGGTGAGACAGGAGAACCTGAGGTTGGAGACCAGCCTCAGCAATTTAGGGTGTCCCTCTCCCCTCTCCCTTTCTGGCATTTGACCCAAAGTCATTCTACCTCCCTCTGAACTACAATCCCAGCCCTATTTCATTCTTTATTTTGAAACAAGGTCTCCTTACCTTGCAGAGAGGCTCATTAAGTAGGTGAAGCTGGCTACAAACCTGCTATCCTCCTGCCCTTGCCTCTCAAGTACTGGCTTAGCAGCATTTGGGGTTGGGGTTCAGCTCAGAGGTAGAATGCCTCTGAGTTTGATCCCCAGTGCCAAAAAAAGTCTGGTGTGAAGGTGGCACACACTTGTAATTCCAATACTAGTGAGGCTGAGATTGCACATTTGATGCTGGCCTAAGCAATTTAGAGAGATCCCCCACAATCGAGCAAGACTCTGCTTGAACATTATGGGAGTGGAGGTTAGGGCAGTGTAGTTTAGAGGTAGAATGGCTGAGGGTTCATTCCCCAAGGCCTTAAAAAAAAGGAGCACACATTTGTAATTCCAGTACTTTGGAGATTGAGACAGGAGGATTGCAGGATTGAGCACAGCTCAAAACCCTGTTTCAACAGAAAGGGGAATGGGAGCTGGTGGTATAGAGATAGAATGACTTGGCTTCAATCTCCAGTGCTCTTAAATAAGTACATAAATAAATATTAAATAATAAAATAATTTGGGGTCTTGCAATCTCAGTATTTGCCAAGTTGAGACACGCGAACCTCAAGTTGGAGATCAGCCTCAGCAAGTTAGGGAGTCCATCTTCCCTCTCTCCAGTCCTTTGTTCCCTATCTCCTCCCCTTTCCTTACCACTGAGCTATACTCCCAGCCTTATTTCATCTCCCTTATTTTATTTTGGTGGTCTGGTGATGGAACCCAGGGGCATTCGACCTCTGAGCTACACCCCCCTGCCCCTTTTTTATTCTTTATTTTGAAACAGGGTCTCACTAAATTGCAGATAACCTCACTAAGTAGCTGAGGCTGGATTCAAACTTGAGATCCTCCTGTTTCTGCTTCCCAGGTACTGGGATTAGGAGCATGTGTGTGTACACACACACACACCTCCTGCAGTGGCACAGGCTTTAATCTCAGTACTAGTAAGGCTGCGAGTCAGGATTTGAGGCCAGCCTCAGCAGTTTAGCGAGATCCTCCTAAACCTAAAAAGTCTTTGTTTGAAAAAACTGGGGTGGGGGTTTGGAGGTGTAGTGATAGAAGGATTGCAGCCTCAGAAATTTAGTGAGACTGTTAGCAACCTAGAGAGGCAAGCCCTGTTTCAAAAAGTGTGGTGGTAGTGAGGCTGGGGGTGTAGCTCTGAGGTGAATGCTTCTAGGTTCAATCCCCAGTGACCCCCCCAAAAAAATATCTGGCATGGTGGCAGCACACTTGTGATCTCACCAGTACTAGCAAGGCTGGTACATGAGGATTGCAGATTCCAGACCAGCCTCTGCAATTTAGCGAAGCTCTCAGTAACTAGGGAGACCTTGTTGCAAAAGATGAGGGGTAACTAGGGTTGTAGCTGGGGGTAGAAAGAAGCCTCAGGGTTCAATCCCCAATACCACAAAATAAAAAGAATCAGACGCGCTGGCGAAAGCTTGTAAACTCAGTATTTTATTAGACTGACTCAGGAAGATTGCAGATTGGATACCAGCCTCAGCAATTGAGGGAGACTTCAGCAATCTAGACAGATCCTGTTTCATATAATCCAGGGAGTCTCTACCACTGAGATACATCCTGAGCCATTTTTTTTTTTTCATTTTGCACCAGGCTTGGTGGTGCACGCTTGTATTCCCAGTACTTGGGAGGCTGAGACAGGAGGATCCGGTTTCATGGACAGCCTCAGCTACTTTTTGGGGCCCTTTGCAACTTAGTGAGATCCTGTTTCAAAATAAAGAATAAAAAATAGGTCATGGGGTGTAGGTTGGAGGTCAAATGCCCCTGGGTTCCATCTCCAGACCCGCCAAAAAAAAAAAAAAATTAGGGCTGGGGCATAGCTCAGAGTTAGAATGCCCTTGAGATTTTTTTTTTGAGACGGGGTCTCTCTAAGTTGCTGAAGCTGGTTTTGAACTTGTAATCCTCCTGCCTCAGTCTCCAGAGAAGTTGGGATCACAGCATGCAGTGCCACATTTGGTCCCTGCTGATTTTTAACTGAATTATTTTAGCAGTTATTGAGACAGGGATATTAAAGTTTCTAACTATAAATATGGATTTGTCTATTAGGTTTTCTATATGTATTTTATAGTTCTTGGTTTGTACATGTAAATTTAGGATTATTATATCTTCTTAGTGAATTAGCACTTTTATCATTATGTAATGTTCTTCTCTATCCCTGATAAAATATTTTGCTCTGGTGTTACCTTATCTGGCATTAATATTACTCTGCTTTTAAAAATTAATTCATGCATCATATATATTTTCTACTTTTTATTTTCAAACCACTTACATTATTGCATATGAAATGAGTTTTTTGTTGATGGCAAACTGTTAGGATGTAGTTTAAATCTACTTTGCCAATCCTTGTCTTTTAATTGGTCTACTTAAATGATTTAATGTGATTCTTGATTTGTATGGCTTAAGTCTACCATTTTATTTTTGTTTTCAGATTATTTCTTGTGTAATTCATTTCTATGTTCTGCATTCCAGCCAGTTGCTTGAACATTCTTTAAAATTGAACTCAGATTTATCTATAGTGTTTTTGAGTGTTTCCTATGTATAGGTATTTTAGTGGTTTTTTATATATAGATTTATAATATACCTATATTATACCTAGATATACAATATATAATATATTAAAATATATACTTTATAACATCCTACTAGATATTGATATTTTCCCTGTTTGAGATGGCTATATAAACCTTTATTTAACTCTCTTTATAGTCTTCCATTTCTGTTTTTGTTTTAGACATTTCTCTATATACACTGAGAACCACAAAAGACAATATAATAATTTTTGCTATAACTTTCAAACATAATCAAGAATACACAGGATCAGAAGAAAAGCCTCAGCTACTTAGCTAGGCCCTTCGCAAGTCAATGCGACACTGTTTTAAAAATAAAAAAAAACCTAAAAAATAGAGTTGGGGGCATAGCTCAGAGGTACAGTGTCCCTGGGTTCTACCCCCAGTACCACACACAAACAAAAAATTAAAAGAAGAAAAGTCTATTGTACTTTTTCATATTTTTTTCTCTTTTTACTCTTCTTCTTGGTGTTTTAAGATTCTATTATCAGTTTTTCTATTTTGTAAATTTTCTAGGGTAGGTTTAGGGTAGGTTCATTGGTTTTCCATCATATGATAATGTCTGATTTTTCCTTTAACTCCTGAAAGATATTTTTTCCTGGATATAGATTTCTAAGTTGACAGATATTTTCTTTTTATTTCTAGAAAATAATATGTCACCTTATTTTGGCAGATTGGTTTCTGATGAGAAATCCATTTTTATTCATTTTTCCCCTCCTTTTAGAAAGGTTTCATTCCTTGCTACTTGCCAGGTTTTTCTTCTTTGTTGGTAATTTTCAGACATTTTATTTATTTATTTATTTATTTTGGAACTGGGAATTGAACTCAGGGTCATTCTACCTCAGCGGTACATCCTCAGTCCTATTTTTTTAGTCTTTATTTTGAAACAGGATCTCACTAAGTTGCAGAGGGCCTCAATGAGTAGCTAAGGCTAGCCTTGAACCTGCAATCTTTCTGTCTCAATCTCCCAAGTACTGGGATTACAAGCATGTGCCACTACACCCAGCTCAGATATTTTATTATGATGTGTTTTGTATGAATTTCTCTAGGTTTGGCTAGTTTGGATTTCATTTAACTTCTTGAATCTGTAGATATCTTTCCTCCCAATTGGGGGAATTTTAAACCTTCCTTTCTTTTTGTGTGTATGTGGTACTGGGGATTGAACCCAGGGGCATTCTATATCTGAGATATGCCCCTAGTCCTTCTTTTGTGGTACTCGGTATGGAACCGAGGGACTTTCTATCCCTGGCCTATACTCCCAGACCTATTTTTATATTTTATTTGGAAACAGGGTCTCATTAAATTGCAGAGAGCCTCACTAAGTAGCTGAGTCTGGCTTCGAACCTGTGTGATCCTCCTGTCTCAGCCTCCCAAGTACTGGGATTACAAGCGTGCGCCACCACACCTGGCTTTCCCCCTAGTCCTTTTTAATTTTTGTTTTGAAACAGGATCTTGCTAATTTGCTGAGAGTCTCACTACATTGCTGAGGCTATTTTCCAACCTGTGATCCTCCTATCTTAGCCTTCCAAATACTTAAAGTTGTACATCACCATACCTGGCTAAAACTTATTTATTGGGATAAATTTTATGGTAATTAGAATCTCTGGGTAGAAGGGTTCAAACATTTAAAATTCCATATGTTGTTTCCAATAACCTTTCCAAGGTTTATGGCAATTTTTATTTCCATGAACAGTGAACAAAAGTGTCTGTTTATATAATCCCTTACCAACAGAAGTTATTAAGCTATTAAACCTTTGTCAATATCCTAAGCATAAAAACCACTTTACTGTTTTAATATGCACTTATTTTTAGTAGTTAGACTTATTTTCATGTTTATTGACCATTTGTAGTTCTTCTCATATTTCTTCTCTCACTAAGTTGCTGAGGCTGTCCTGTATATAATCTCAACTACTAGTCTTTTTCTTTCTTTTTTTTTTGTGGTAGTGGGTTGAAACCCAGGGGCATTCTTCCTCTGAGCTACCCCCCCAGCCCCATTTTTATTCTTTGTTTTCAAACAGGGTCTCACTGAGTTGCAAAGGGCCTCACTAAGTACCCGGGGCTGTCTGGGAACCACCATTCTCCTGTCTCCGCTTCACAAATGCTGGGATTAAAAGTGTGCACCACCACGCCCGGCTTTGTCCTTTTTATATTAATCATAAAGTTCTCATTGTACAGTTTGGAATTTGTTCTCTTGTCATTTGTATTCTCAATATTTTTGACAATTTTTCATTAGATTTTTACTTTTTTTGGCCAAGCAGAATTTTTTAAATTTGCCACTAAAATTTTTTATACTGTTGAGAAAGGGCTTTTCCCCTGAAATTATAAAAATATTACTTTATATTTTGTTTCATATTTTGATGGTTTCATTTTTACATTTAAATCAAGGATCCATTTAGAATATCCATTTTCATGAAAAATTAGGTGGATAATAATAGATTTTTTAATCAATTTGAGGGGGAGGATACTGGGGATCTGAGCCTAGGAATATTCTACTTCTGAGTTGCACCCCTAGCCCTATTTTATTTTATTTTTGTAGTATTGGGGATTGAACCCAGAGGCATTCTACCTCTAAACTACATCCACAGCCCCATTTAAATTAAAAAAAAATTTTTGGAAGCAGGGTGTCATTAAGTTACTGACATCCTAAGTTGCTGAGGCTGGCTTCAAACCTGCAATCCTGTGTTAGTCTCCTGAATACTGAGATTACAGGAGTGCACCACTACACCTAGCTGTTTTTTATCAGTTTTAATATAAGGGTATAAGAGGAAGAGAAAGGATAGTTTATGAGAATGCTATATGCATCGAAAGAGGGAAGTATTGGAAAATGGTGGAGTCAAAGGTTGGTCTCTTCAAAGTGTTCTTTTTAGATGCTACTCAAAGAAAAGTTTAATTCAACTGAAGTCGGGTGTGGTGGTACATGCCTTTTATCCCAGTATTTGGGAGGCTGAGACAGCAGGATCACAGGTTTGAGGCCAGCCTCTGCAACTTAGCGAGAACCTCAGCAACGTCAATACGATTTTTTTTTGTGTGTGTGCTACTGGGGTCCCTGGAAACCCTTCTACCTCCGGGCTACACTCCCAGACCTATTTTATATTTTTATTTGGAAACAGGGTCTCTTAAGCTAGCGAGGCTGGCTTCGAACCGGCATGATCCTCCTGTCTCCGCCTCCCAAGCGCGGGGATTACAAGGGTACAACACCACACCTGGCTACTTCAATACTATTTTGAAATAAAATTTTAAAAAAGAGCTGGACATGATAGCCCACACTTGTATTCCCAGAATTTGGGAGGCTGAGACCAGGAGGATTGTGGTTCATGGACAGCCTCACCTACTTAGTGAAGCCCTTTGCAACTCAGTGAGACCCTGTTTCAAAATAAAGAATTTAAAAAATAGTGCTGAGCGTGTAGCTCGGAGGTAGAATGCCCCTGGGTTCCATCCTTAGTACCTCAAAAATATATAGAGAGAGACCTGGGGGGTTCAGCTTAGAGGTAGAATAACCCTGAGTTCAAGCCCCAGTACCAAAAATAATTGGAAAAATCACAACTTTTACTCAATAACATTTCTGATTTATGAAAAGCTAGGAACAAATAGGAAAAATGAAATGACTTCTTTTGTGATTTTTGTGTTGCTGTTGATTGGTGAATGGACTCTTCCCTCCCTTTACTTTTTTGTGGTATTACAGATTGAACCCAGGGGCATTCTACCCCTGGACTACACTCCTAGTCCTATTTTTATTTTGAAACAAGGTTTGGCTAAGTTGATGAGTCTTACTTCTTGCTGAGGCTGTCCTTGAACCTGTGATCTTGCTGTCTCAGCCTTAAGTACTGGGGTTACAAGTGTTGCACCACCATGCCTGGCTCTTTGTTTCCTTTACTAATGAAGTCTTATAGTGACTAGTATTAACATTATATTGCCTTTTTAGTGCATCCTGGTGGGACACTTGTCTACAATGGTGACCCTTACAGGAAGGTACACATTTACTTAGTTAACAAATATATTCCAATTATATAACAAGAAGGCAGTTATGGAGGTCCTGGTTATGTGTTTGGTGTCTGGAATCAGACTTCTTAGGTTTAAATCTCAAGCTGATTGCTTGCTGGCTGTGTGATCTTGGGAAAGTTACTAAGTTTTTCTATGTTTCACATTCATCACCTGCAAAATGGGGATATTAACATCTCATAAGATTGTTGTGTTAGAATAGTATCAAATTTTTGCTAAGCAATTGATAAATGTGAGCTGTCAGTGCTAATTATTGGTTACAGAGCACAATATACATGGCCTTTGCCATTATGAACCTCACATTCTTGAGTAAGATAGGTATAAAAAATTATGAATAAGCCAGGCTTGGTGGCACATGCTTGTAATCCCAGTACTTGGGAGACTGAGATAGGAGGATCACAGGTTTAAAGCCAGTTTTGGCAACTTAGTGAGGCCCTCCACAACTTAGTGAGATGCTGTTTCAAAACAAAAAATAAAAAATAGGGTTGGGAGTGTAGCTTGGAGGTATAATGCCCTTGGGTTCAATCTCTAGTACTGAGATAAATAACTATATAAATGATTAATTATGAACAGTAATAATTACTCCAAAAAGGGCAAAGGATTGAGCCTCTTTTAGATAACATGGTCAGGGAAGAAGATGAAATTGAACCGTGAGAAAAAGCTAGCAAATTAAAAAAAAATGGAGAAAAGACTATCTAGGCAGCAGGAACATCATGCGCAAAGTTCCCAAGGAGAGGGAATCTGGTATATTCAAAGCTTTCAAAGAAGCCGTTATAGCTGAAGTGAAGTGAATGAGAAAAGGGATGGTGTGAGATGAGGCTGATGTGGCAGGACAGATCTTGTGAATCAGAGTAAGAAGTTTGGATTTAAAGTTCTATAGGAAACTAATGGAGCAATAAAAGTACATACTATTTTTCTTTTTCTCAAAGGTTGTATAAGAGAAGGGTAATACTAGAAAGGAGGAAAACAGATTGGATTTCTTTTTAATACTAAGGATGGAACTAAGGGGCTCTCTACCACTGAGCTACACCCCCAACACTTTTTATTTTTATTTATTTATTTATTTTAGACAGGGTCTCATCAAATTGCTCAGGTTGGCCTTCAATTTACAATCCTCATGCCTCAGCCCCTAGAAGTCACTGGGATTATAGGCATGTGCCACAGTGCCTGGCTATTTTTTATTGTGAAACAGGGTCTCAATAAGTTGCAGAGGCTGGCCTGGATTTTTACAATCCTCCTGTCTCAGCCTTCCAGGTACTGGGATTACAGTCATGCACCACAGTGCTGGGCTACCTTGGAGGTTCTTGACAGCTGATTGAGAGATTAGGTGGCAGTGGAGGTGAAAAGAAGTGGATTGACATAATAATTTTCAAGGTAGAATCAACAGGCTTGGTGAAGGATTGGCTATAGGAGGGTAAGGTGATAGAGATGAGTTTGAATCAATGTTGATCTTGTTTAATGACTTGAATAACCAATTAGGTATGATTTAATTTCTGAATTAAGGACATTGGAGAGCAGCTCAGGTTTTGGAGGAGCATTGATAATTAAGAATTCTGTTGTGAATGTTGTTTGAAGTGTCTAATAGATATCCCAAAGATGTCATTTGGATTTGAGTCTGGAGTTTAGGGCCTACTTTTCGATGTTATTTTAAAGTCATGGATTTGGATGGGATAGCCCAGGAAAATTTTAAAAACGAAGAGGGCTTTGGATCATGCAAGTTTCTGTAATGTAGAAGTTATGAGAGACTAAAAGGAAAATGGGCTTATAATAAATTTAGGGGTGTGGTTCAGCAGGAGAGTACTTGTATATGTAGGAAGGCCTAGATGTGTCCCTAAAATCTCCATTTTCTCTGCGGCCTCCTCAGAGGATAGGGTAGGGTTATAAATTGTGTAAGACAGACACACACAAACAGACACATTTTCTAGTTCTTGGCACAAAGCAGATGCTCAGTCAATATGTTAAACAATTGAATCAATGTATAAATGAAATATACAAGAACATCTGGGTTGTAGTAGCAGCTCTGCCACAATGTATCTTGTGATATTGGGCAGTTAGTAAGTTACAATTTTGTCTCAGTATTAATGGCTATAATGAAAATACCTATCTTTTTGGCCAGGATTTATTTATTTATTTATTTATTTATTTATTTATTTATGGTGGTACTGGGGATAGAACCCAGAGGCTTTTTATCTTCGGGATATACTCCAAGACCTATTTTTATATTTTATTTGGAAACAGGGTCTCACTAAGTTGCTGAGAGCCTCACTAAGTAGCTGAGGCTGGTGATCCTCCTGTTTCACCCTCCCAAGCACGGGGATTACAAGTGTGTGCCACCACGCCCGGCTTTCGCCCGGATTTAAAGTAATGTAAAAATCATGGTCATAAGCATAGAGCTAGTGCTGAATTAATCTTAACTTCCATTAGCTTCCTGCACTTCAAGTGCTTATTCATAAAAAGGGGCAATAACTTCTGCCGTGTTTCCTTCACAAGGCCATTTATAAAACGTGCAGAAGTTAGTGGTTGACTCTGCAAGGGGTTATTAATATTAATGTTTTAGTTGGTCTGAAACTACATTATTCAGCTGCTCTTCTCTCTCCATCCTCCAGGAATATTTAAATGATAACTTGTAGAGAGAACTATTACTCCAGGCTTCTCAGTTTAGGCTTATACTCGAAATTACGCCCCAACGCGAGATCTTTTAGCCTAGGAGTTCAATTTCAAAATACCCAGCCCTGCCTTGCCAGGGGAGTGTCGTTGCTGTGCACGCTGATTGGTTCCCTGCTGGCCAATCACTACTGCACTTCCTCTTTGGTTTGTAGTTTTCAAAATCTGCTGGGTCAAACCGAAAGAGTACTGGCCAAGTAGAAAAGGCCTCAGGTTGGGACAGCACGGTTCTCGGTTCATTTCTCTGTCCTTTCCTCGTCTGCTGGTGCATCGTGGTCTTTCCTGTTCTGTTCTCAATTTTGGGGTGAGGTAGGAGTCTTTCGGCTTGTACTGCGAGCTTGAGCGTCTGACTCGTCTTCTGCCTGTTGGCCCTTGGGCGTCACTTCAGCCCGTTGGTTTTTGCTGTCTTTTCTTGCCGCGATGTGAAGCGTCCTTGGTAGGAAACCTTTGGCTCCTTCTCTCTTCAACAGCAGTCCGCGGAATGCACCCAGTACAAGTTTGGACAGGGAGTGTGTATTTTGGGAGTAGGATGCCAAAGCAAATGACACTGGGTCCCACTTTTAGTAGGAGTGGCAGATACACGTGCCTAAATCAGAATATTTTATAAAACTTTTTCAGAAGTGAAAGTATGCAGGATCAATTTCAATCACAAGTGATATGGGGTTGGATTCATTTTAAAGGCATATGCTACTTTAAAGACGTCTTTTGAACTGTAAGTTGAAGGATATGAAGGGAGAATTGTAAATGCATCCTCTCTTATTCCTCTTAACCCCACCAGCTCTCTTCTATCCTGCCACCAACATCCTTCAGCTCTTTCCACTATCTTGTGCTATGGTCCCCTTAAAATTTAGCGGTGCCTCTTAAAGTATATAGAAATCACCTGGGGAGAGTGTTAATTTGAGATTTGGATTTGTAAGCTTAGCTTGGGGCCTAAGCTTTTTAAATTGCTAATAAGCTCCCATGTGGTGCTAATGTTACATACCATTTGAATAAGAAGGAGGCTTTAGTGCCAGTGCCTCATTGTATTTGGTTAGGAAAACTGAGGTCCAGATTGCCCATTGTCACCCAGCCTGTTGGGGGCAGTTTCAGAACTACACCAAGGCATCTTCCCTAGACTGACGCTGCTTTCATTGAAACCATGCTGTGTTCTCTCTCCAGTTCCTTGTTGTATGTAACTTGCCTTTATAAATAAATTACGTTTGTATTCCTTCCTTAGTTTAGATGATTTTGGTCAGCTTCACTTTGCTGCCACTGTGTGAGTTTCAGCACGAGCCCTAGGATGCCCAGTGGAGTCTCCCACAGTTATCAATTGTGTATGCAGGGGAGGTGGAAATTTTGAAAAGAGGAAAGGATTCTAATTTTTTTGTTCAAGCAAGGCTCAGGATTTTGTAGGTGATGTAGGTAGGTCTAGGGTATTCTTTATATAAAAGAATGTTTTTGGTGATGTATTATGCCCCCTCATCCCATATCAGCAGGGAAATTAGCTTATTGGCCAGGGTGTGCATCCCCCCCAAAGTGTGTGAGTGTTCAGGATAATGGATGTGGAATATGATCACCATCCACATTTCCTTATTTTCTCTGAGGTTCAGTTAGTCTGTAATGTTATGAACAAAGAGTTTTGTAGCCTCTTAATTCTAGATTTCTTTTTTCCCTTTGAAAAGTAAAGGTTTTAGAGCATGAGTCTTTTGTTATTCATAAAAATGGTATGAGCTATGGATATTAACAGTATTGTGTAAGTGGTTTTCATAATAGTGCATTTAAAGGTGGGTGCACCCAATTTTTCCTGGCTGAATTTTGAAGGAGTTTTGAATTCAGCTTGGCTGAATTTTGAGGGATTAGATGGAAAATAGGTTTGTATCTGAGAGAAGAGGAGATTAAGAGAAACCATTTAATTTAGTGCTTACCATGCACCCCCCTTTTTTTCAGATCTGGGGATGGAACCCAGGGGCATTTGACCTCCGAGCTATACCCCCTGCCCTATTTTTTATTCTTTATTTTGAAACAGGGTCTCACTAAGTTGCAGAGGGCTTCACTAAGTAGCTGAGGCTGTCTGCAAACCACGATCCTCAGGTCTCAGCCTCCTGAATGCTGGGATTACAAGCGTGTGCCACCACACCTGGTTCCATGCATGCTTTTTACATACAGATTTATATTTGAGCTCCATGATTCCTCTTTAAGTGGTGTTCTAGTTATCTTGAAAATGAGGAAGCAGAGGCCCAGAGATGTTAAATTACCTGATTTTGAAACTCAATTCCTCAGACTTTAAACTCTGTGCCCACTGTAACTTCCTTCACTACATCACTCCATTTTTGGGAATGTTTTTGGGTGTGATCTGAGAGACTTTGTGGTATTTTAGAAAGAACAGTGGGAGGAGCTGGGTAGTCTGCTGCTTAATAGTTTGTCTGGGTAGTAAATCACTTAACTCACTCGGTGCTATGAAATATACCTGCTCCTTAAAAAGTGTAGGCATACTTGTATTGGCCTTTCCTCATCTATATCCAAAGTAAAAACCTGATCAGCCTTTCTACTTTCTTAAGCTTCCCCTCAAGCTACAATCTTCTGTTTCCCTTCCTAACCAGCCTGGCCTTAGTCTATCTTTTCAGCTCCATTCTGTTCCTTCCCCCAACATATTCTTTATGCTCCATACTCCAGAGGAGTTGGCCTCATGTCCTATTTCTTTGCCTGAAAGTTTCCCTGTCTACTTGAGAACCTCTTTGTCATTTACGTCCAGATCAAATGTTACCTTTCCTATGAAACCTTCCTCCATTTCTGACTTTCAATTTATAGTACTGTCATACTTCAGGCTGCTACAACAAAATGCCACAGACTAGGTGTCTTAAAGAATAAACATTTATTTCTCACATTTCTTTTTGTTGTGTTTTTTTGCAGTACTAGGGATCAAACCCAAGGTCTCACACATGCTTGGTAAGTGCTCTTCTACTGAGCTATGTCCTCATCCTTATTTCTCACAGTTCTGGAGGCTGGGAAGTCCAAAATCAAGGCAACAGAGAATTTGGAATCGGGTGAAGAGCCATTTTCTGGTTCATAGATGACCATCTTTTTTGTTGTGTCTTCACATGGCAGAAAGGGGCAAGAGAGCTTTATGAGGTTTCTTATAATGGTATTAATACCATTCCTGAGGGTTCTGCCCTTTTTAACCTTATCACTTCCCAAAGGTCCCATCTCTTAATACCATCAAGTTGGGGGATAGAATATCAACATGTGAACTTGGGAGGAACATAAAGATTTAGTCCCAAACAAGAATCTGTCCTTATTAATGTTTATGTTAATGTTAGTCTATGCTTGTAAATATTTCTAGGATAAGGTGCATGATTTATTTATGTTTGTATCTCTTACCTAAAGCATCTGTTACATAATGCTAAGATTGTTATATTGCCTTTAGTTATATTGTCTTTTGTTTTGTTTTGTTTTTTGGTGGTACTGGGGTTCCTGGAAACCCTTCTACCTCTGGGCTACACTCCCAGACCTATTTTTATACTTTTTTTAAATTTGGAAACAGGGTCTCTTAAGCCAGCGTGGCTGGCTTCAAAACTGCGCCATCTTTCTGTCTCCGTCTCCCAAGCGCGGCGATTACAAACCTGCGCCACCACGCCCGGCTTTAGTACGGTTGTTAAGGGAATCCTGTTTGTCAAATGAACTGGGAAATTGGAAGTAGGTGGGGTTAGAAGGGCAGAAAGGTACCCTTGTGTATCAAAAAAATAGTGGTAATGTATTTGCTTATAAGACACATATGCATATTTTATTGAGGACTTACAAAATAAAAGAACCCTCAAGAATATGAAATGGTGTCCCTCACTGAGATGTGCAAAGGTAGGATTCCCCAAAGGGCTGTAATGTGTTAAATTCTTACAGGAAATGCTTTTCAGTAATTTAATTTCTCCTGTTGTTATTGCATCTTTTGAAGTTTTTTCTTACCAGGTATCTAGAATTGGATTATAGTTTCTTCTGACTGAACACAGCCTTTGACTGCCACCTGGCTTCTCATACATAATATGCATGTGCACGTGTAGTCATTCTCTTGTCTTCTGTGTAGTGTCATTATAATCTCCATACCATATGATGTTTGATAATTTTCAATTGAAAACTCTCACATGATTTATGTCCAGTGTTCCTAAGCCTAAAATAGTGGGTAAACCACAAAGTGGTTATAGAGAGGGAAGCACTGTTTTTTTGTTTGTTTGTTTGTTTGTTTTTTTTTTACATAGAGTATCTCACTGAATTTGAACAATACAGTATAGAGGTAGGTATTTTTATTTTCATTTTGCACATGTTATAACTGAAGTCCAGGGAGTTTGCCCAAGTCATTTCCCCAAGTTTTATTGTAATAAACCAGGATTTGAAAGCAAATCTACCAATTTCAAAGTATGTTTTCTCCTAGAGAAGCTATAGAGAGATTGAGTTTTCTCAAGAGTTTCCAAACAATTCTGTGATGTTTCTGGTGAAATGGTGTTTAAAAGAGTTTCTTTCTGAATTTAGCTCTGCTTTGGATGAGACACTACTGAATCTAAGATGCCGCTGCCACTACAATCCAAAAGTGCCAAACCTGAGACTAAAACTAGGAAACATCAGTCCTCCAGAATTGGATACGGTGATTATAACTCACCCAACAAGGTTAGAACAAACTGTCTTTTTTAATAAGTCCTCATATCACCTCTTTCTATGTTGATGTAGGACCTATCCTTCTGAGTCTTTTAGAATATGTCTGGATTATCTGGGCATGGTGGCACAAGCTTGTAATCCCAGCACTTGGAAGGCTGAGACAGGAAGATGGTGCATGTTCAAAGCCAGCCTCAGCTACTCAGTAAGGCTCTCAGCAACTTAGTGAGACCCTGTTTCCAAATAAAATATAAAATAGGTCTGGGAGTATAGCCTGGGGGTTAGAATACCCCTGGGTTCTATCCCAGTACAAATAAATAAATAAATAAATAAATAGACAGACAGACAAAAGAATAGAATATGTTTGGATGAATATAAGAAAGTGGGGAGGAGGAGGCAGCCCTAGTACTTGAATACCAATAAATTAGGACTTGGGGAGAAAATAAGAACTGCTCTTTTTCATAAGAACTCTTTTTAAGAAGAAAATGAGAATATATTTTTTCATAAATGCATTTTCACATGAAGGTCACTGCCTCACAACTTTAAAAACTAAATAATACTTAGTCCTCATTGGTATACTCTTACTTTGTCTGAGATGCTCCAAGCATTTTGCCAGGAGTCTGTATATCCTGGGGAGAGTATGAAGGTAATGTCAGTAATTGTATTATCATGCATTTTACAGATATGAGTTGAATATTTCTAATTTAAAAATCCAAAATCTAAAATGCTCCAAAGTTTGAAACATTTTGAACATCAACCTGACATCAGTAGAAATTTCCACACCAGATCTCAGTGCATCTGCATTTGACTCAGTTGCAGTCAAATGCAGAAGCACTGAAAATACTATACAAACTTCATACACTTATATAACATATATATGAAACAAATGAATTTAATGTTTAAATGTTGGTACTAGCCTGAAGATATATCCTTATGTATATATAAATACTCTAAAATCTGGGGGGAAAAACAGACCCAAGTCCAAAACACTTGTAGTCTCAAGCATTTCAGATAAGTGATACTCAACCTGTATAAAAGTTCAAGAATGTGGGCACATTTTAACTCTGACGTTTTGACCTTGTGGATCACTTGACCATATTAATTTGGCCTGGTAGGTTCTATGTTCATCATAATATATATTTTTTATTTTTATTTATTTATTTTTGGTGGTACTGGGGGTGGAACCCAGAGGCTTTCTATCTCCGGGCTATACTCCCAGACCCATTTTGTATTTTATTTGGAAACAGGGTCTCACTAAGTTGCTGAGAGCCTCACTAAGTAGTTGAACCTGTGCGATCCTCCTGTCTCAGCCTCCCAAGCGCGGGGATTACAAGCGTGCGCCACCACACCCAGCAATATATATATATATATATATATATATATATATATATATATATATATATTGGCTCTGGGGATGGAACCCAGAGGCATTTGACCTCTGAGCTACACCCCCTGCCCAATTTTTTATTCTTTATTTTGAAACAGGGTCTCACTGAGTTGCAGAGGGCCTCACTAAGTAGCTGAGGCTGTCTGCAAACCACGATCCTTCTGTCTCAGCCTCCCAAATGCTGGGATTACAAGCGTGCGCCACCATGCCTGGCTTATCATATATATTTTAATCAGAATTATAATACTCATGAGTTGTCATCAAAAGCATATTTCCCGTAGCAAAAATGATTGAACCAATTTAATTTACTTGATTGTTTTTCTCTTAGTATGGATAAATATTTCTAATAATTTTTATTTTTTTACTAAAATTATTTTCATGGAGGATTATATTTTTTTCAAGTTTTTGTCCCTGTCAATTTTTCTGATTAGAGTTCTGCCGTTGCAAATTTTTTGTGGCAATTTTTTTTTTTTTTCCTTTTTGTAGTACTGGGGATGGAACCCAGGGGCATTCTAGCTCTGAGCTACAACTTCAGCCCTTTTATGTCTTTGTTTTGAAACAGGTTCACACTGGGTTGCTGAAAGCCTCATTATGTTACTGAGGCTGTCCTCAAATCTGTGATTCTCCTGTCTCAGCCTCCACCATGCCTGGCTTCACATACAATGCTCTTGGAACATATTTAAATAATAATGATGGTGCATGCTTGTAATCCCAGCATTTTGGAGGCTGAGGCAGGACGATCATGGTTTGCGGACAGCCTCAGTTACTTAATGAGGCCATTTGCAACCCAGTGGGACACTGTTCCAAAATAAAGAAAAAAAATAGGGCGGAGGGTGCAACTCAGGGGTAGAATGCCTCTGGGTTTCATCCCCAGTAACACAAAATAAAACAAAACAACAAACAAACAACAAACAAACCTGAAAAATAATAACAATTAAAGATAATGCTGGATTACCAAACTCTTTCTTTAAAACACAAAATTTTTCATATGTTTATAATCATATCATACGATATATTCTATTTCTGTCCATTTAGAGTTTGTACAACTTTTTTACAATAAACTTTAATAGGTACATTGTAATTCTACATCATAGTGAAGTTCAAAGTGACACAAACATACATGCACACAGCACTTGGTGTCTGTCCTTCTGTATCCTTCCTCTCCCTTCTCCTTGTAATAAGATTGGTAGTGATACCTTCATATATGGACATACAATTATTTGAACTGTTTCCCTCCTCAAGCCTTCTTTTCCCTCTATCCCCAATCCTCTTCTAATGGTCTCTCTGCTCATTTATCTAAAGTCTTTTTTGTTTTCTATATTCCCAATTTTTTATTTTTTGGTGGTACTAGGGGTGGAACCCAGAGGCTTTCTACCTCCAGACTATACTCCTAGACCTTTTTTATATTTTATCTGGAAATAGGGTCTCACTAAGTTGCTGAAAGCCTCACTAAGTAGCTGAGGCTGGCTTCGAACCTGTGCGATCCTCCTATCTCGGACTCCCAAGTGCGGGGATTACAAGCGTGCGCCACCACGCCCGGCTTGTTTTCTTTTCTTTTCTTTCTTTTTTTTTTTTTCTTTGGTGGTACTGGGGTTTCTGGAAGCCCTTCTACCTCCGGGCTACACTCCCAGACCTATTTTTACATTTTTATTTGGAAACAGGGTCTCCTAAGCCAGTGTGCGTGGCTGGCTTCAAACCTGCGTAATCCTCCTGTCTCTGCCTCCCAAGCACGGGGATTAAAAGCGTGCGCCAACACGCCTGGCCCTTGTTTTCTATATTCTTTCTGGCATCTACACGAGAGAAGACATATGAGCCTTGACTTTTTGAGACTGCTTGATCTCACTCAGAATAATACTCTCTACTTCCATTTTTCTTGCAGATGACATATAATTTTGTTCTTCTTTATGGCTGAGTAAGATTCCATAGTGTATATATACCTTATTTTCTTTATCACTTTGTCTGTTGATAGACTCCTAGAAAATGCAATCTCCTTTTTTAATCCTTAAGCACTCTAAGTTATCATTTCAGTGTTACTGATAAGAAAAATTGAGGCTTAGAGAGTGTCTTGTCTAAGATAAAGTTTGTAAAGAGCTGGCTCTGGACTAGGATCTCAGTACATATAATTGTCATTATTGAAAATATCTTAAAATAGCTATTTCAACATAAGAGACTTAAATATTTGTTAAATGTTTGAAAAGACTTACCTGAAGGAGGCACTCATATTAATGGAATGACTGGGAGTGGTGGTGGCGGTTAATCTTGGATAGGATAAACATGAGAGGAAAAACTAACTTCACCAGGCTATTCTGCTCATTCTAAGAGTTACACTGTAGGTCACTTTGTCTCCTCACAGTCTTGTCCCAACTGTCAGTGACTATCACCTTTAGGGACTGTAAGCATTTCTGAGGATGGAGTTTATTATATGTGTTCCCTATCGCTTGGACATGTTAGACTTTCCTCAAGCACTGAAGATGACCTGAAGTTCCCGAAGGGACTGGTCACAATTGGATTGTTCGCCTCTTTTACTTTTTCAGTGTGATGACCATCACCAAGCAAACACATCTCCAGTTTCACTTCAGGGAACAATCAGAACAAGATCAGTTTTTGAAGACCTTACCAACGTAAGTATGCTAATTGAATTCTTTGCTAGGGTTTTGTGCAAGCCTTAGCAAAAACCCTTTCTTAATGTTTTTTTGTTTTGAAACAGAGTCTTGCTAGGTTGCTGAAAGTCTTAGTACTTGCTGAAGCTGTCTTTGAACCTGTGATCCTCTTGTCTCAGCCTTCCAAATACTGGCATTACAGGTGTGCACAGCTATGCCTGGCTACAACAAACATTCTTATAGCCCTTTATCTAGATTATGTATTGTTAATATTTTATCCCTTTACCTGAACTACTTCAATGTGTGTTAATTAATTAATTTATTTATTTATTGTGGTACTGGAGATTGAAACCAGGAGCATTCTACCTCTGAGTAACACCCCTAGCCCTATTTTAGTTTTACTTTGAAACAGAATCTCCCTAGGTTGATGGGAGTCTCAGTACTTTCCCAGACTGTCCTCAAACTTGCGATCCTCCTGTCTCAGCCTCCCCACCCCTATTTTTTATTCCTTTATTTTGAAACAGGGTCTCACTGAGTTGCAGAGGGCCTCACTAAGTAGCTGAGGCTGTCTGCGAACTGAGATCCTCCTGTCTCAGCCTCCCGAATGCTGGGGTTACAAGTGTGCACCACCACACCTGGCTCCAGTTGTGTCGATTGAACTTACCATGTCATTTTCTCCCTTCAGTAGAGAACTTACCATATAATTTTCTCCCTTCAGTAGAGAATCCACTCTAGTAACAGGTATTGCATTTACTTGCCCTTTCTTTTAGCTTATTTATCTGGAACATTTCCATGGCCTATTTTTTGTTCTGTTTTTTTTTTATTTTATTTTATTGGTGCACTGTATTCATACATCATAGTGGGATACAAACTTTTGTAGACATACATGCACACATCGCCCAGTCAGCCCCCACCCGATCCCCACCCCATTCTCTCCCCATCCCTCCCTCCCATGCTTGGCTTAGTGGTTGACATCTAGTATTATAGCAATTTATCCAAAATTAAAAATGATAATCTCACATAACAGTTTCATTTGTCTGATACCAAGCTTTTGATGACTTAAAGATAACATTTCAATATTTCTTTTTGCTTTCTTTCTTACCAGAGAATATTTTTTTCTTTTTTTTAGGTGAAACTATCATATATTTATTTTCAGAAAAAAATCTATCCTGATATGGAATATGGACTCTAGATACCCAAAACAATCTCGAAGCAAAAACAAAGATAGAAGATGTATATTTTCTGATTTCAAACCATATAAAGCTACAATAATTGAAACAGTGTAGTACTGTTCTAAAGGCAGATATATAGACCATTGGAGTTAAATACAAGCCTAGAGCTAACTTCTTCCCTATATTGTCAAGTTATTTTTGACAAGGTTTCCACGAAGATTTGGTGGTGGAAATAATAATCTTTTAACTAAATATTGTTGAAAAATAATAATTACATGGAAAAGAAAAAAATTGGACCCTTACCTAATCCCACATACAAGTATTAACTCAAACTAGATAAAAGACCTAAATATAAATCTTAAGACTATAAACTTTTAGGAGAAAATCTGGGTCATAAAACCTCACAACATTGAAATTGGCAGTGATTTCTTGGATATGATTTCAATGGCACAGGCAACAGAAGAATATACAAACTCCCTAAAAAATAAAAGAAAATATTGTATATCCAAAGACAATGTAAACAGAGTTAAAAGTTACTAATAGAATTGGATAAAATATTTCCAAATGCTATATCTGAAGGTATATTAATATTCCAACTAGAAATCCTAAAAATTAACAACAATAAAGGCAAACAATACAATTTAGAGATAGGTAAAAGACTAACATAAATAATGAATCTCCACAGATAACCAATCTTAGTTGTCTGTTGGATGGAAACTCTTGTTTCTCTGGTTCTGGTGAGTGTTACCTATTTCTTCTTTGTAGTTAATCTCTTTGAGTATTTTCTCTAGCGCTGGTTTTGAAGACATAAATTCCTTCAGTTTCTGTTTGTCATGGAAGCTTCTTATTTCTCCATCTAATTTGATAGAAAGTTTTGCTGGATAGGAAATTTTTGGCTGGAAGTTGTTTTCTTTCAGAGTTTGGAATATGTTACTCCAAGCCCTTCTGGCTCTCATGACTTGGTTTGGGAAGTCTGGAGTGATTCTAATTGGTTTGCCTCTGAATGTCACTTGGCCCTTTGTTTTTGTTGCCTTTAAGATTCTCTGCTTGGCTTCCACATTGGTCATTTTGACAATTATATGGCGTGGGGATCCTCTTCTCGGATCCTGTCTAAAGGGAGTTCTATAAGTTTCCTGAATCTGTGTATCAACCTCTTGCTCTATATTTGGAAAATTTTCTGCTATTACTTCCTTGAAGAGATTGTTGATCCCTTTGGTATCACTTTCTTTTCCCTCCTCTATTCCAATTATTCTTAGGTTAGCTCTCTTAAGATGGGCCCATATTTCTTCAATGTCAGATTCCTGCTGTTGGATATCTTTTTCTAGATTAGAAACTATGCATTCATTTTTGGATTGCTCATCTTCTAAGAGCGAGATTCTGTTCTCCATGTGGTCTAATCGGTTGTTTGTGCTTTGAATTGAGGCCTTTACTTCATTAATTGCATCCTTTATCTCTTTTTGGCTCTCTCTGAGTTCTTTTCGAAGCACCTCTATTATTTCTACAGTTATTTTCCTGATTTGATCTTCTAGAAATCTCTGATTTTCTGTTTTATCAGGTTCTGATGTTGTGGGGTTGTGCACATTCATTACTTCAGTGTTATTCCTCTTTCCCATGATTTCGGAGGTTTGTGCCTTCTCTGGGTTCTTCCCTTGGGTCACTATGGCTTCACTTAAGGTGCTCTGGATCTCGAGTCTGTATTATCTCAGACCCTACTACTCCTTTACTGGGTTGTATCACAGAGTCTCCGACCCAGGGAGTCGATAGAGGCTGCTTTAAACTATGGGGGGTGCCAGGTTGCACGCTCTCCTATGGTGTGATATCTCTGCCACCACCACTCCCTCACTGGGTCAAGTCCCAGGAGGCACAATACTGGGATTTCTCCTCTGTGGCCCGCAATTTGACTCACTGTTCTTGAGTACGTAGATGTAGCTGTACTGGACTCGGTGAATTCACTGCTGCTGCCGCCGCCGGTGGCAATATGGCGCCTCTCCCACGCCCTCGGCCATGAGGCTGGCGTATTTTTTCTTCTCTGGTTTTGATTTCCACTCTGAATCCCTGCAGCGTGTGCTGAGCTCAGCCACTGGGAGCTTTAAATGCTGTCTGCACCGAAAGATCCCGCCTGGCTGTTCCGCATCGGCTCACCTCGGCTTGCTGTGGCCGTCCGCTGAGTTCGCCGCTGCCGCCGGCAGTATGGCGCTGCTGCCGCGTCCTCGGGCGCGTGTGTCTCCTCTGTGGCCCTGAGCTCTGTTCTCAGTCCGCTTTCTCTCTGGAGCCTGGTGGTTTTTTTGTTTTTCTGTTGATGGTGTTTTCTGGCTATGAAAGGCGCTGGTTTTGTGGTAATGGAGATTGGTTGTTAGCGGGACTCTTAAGCCCCGCTTTTCTCGGTCGCCATCTTCCCGGAAGTCCCTGTTTTGTTTTTTAACAACATTAGCATTCTTGAGGGATATAGTCATGCCCAACTCCCCCATTTTTAAAATAGAGTAGTTCTCATTTTGTATTTTTCTGATTTTTTTTCTTGTGATTAGATTAATGTTATATGTTCTTGGCTGGAATACTGTGTAGCTAATGTATTGTCCTCCTCGCAAAAGATCACATCTGGAGGTACACAGTGTCATTTGGATCAGAACTGCTAATAGTATTTTTTCTTTTGGCAGTACCAAGGATTGAACCCAGGGACATTCTGCCAGTGAGCTACATTTCCTGTCATTTTTATTTATTTATTTTTTTGAGACAGGGCATCACTAAGTTGCTCAGGATCACCTCGAACTTGTGATCCTCCTACCTTAGCCTCCTAAATAGTTGAGACTATAGGTGTGCACCACTGTGCCTGGCTGATAATGTTGACTACTTGGTCAAGCTGTTGCCTAGCTTCTCTTCTGTTACTATTTATATTTACCTCTTGTAACTAATAAGTGGTTTATAGGACATACTCTTTTTTTTTTAGGGTCTGGGGATGGAACCCAGGGGCATTTGACCTCCGAGCTACACCCCTGCCCTATTTTTTTATTCTTATTTTGAAACCGGATCTCACTGAGTTGCAGAGGGCCTCACTAAGTAGCTGAGGCTGGCCGCGAACCACGATCCTCTGGTCTCAGCCTCCCGAATGCCAGGATTACAAGTGTGCGCCACCACGCCCGGCTTTAGGACATACTCTTGAAAGCTTGCAAATAACCTATAATTAATCAAAATGTCCCTTAGATTTATCATCCATTGATGGTTTTCACATATTCAGTCTATATTATGACTTCTCAACTCCAGCACTCACTCCCCATTTATCAGTTTTGTCTAGATATTCTACTATAAGCACACACCTTCCTTTCTCTTTTTATTATTGGTATGGCCTCACTAACTCCTTTGTTTTCAGTTATTCATTGTTCACTGTTTACATTTTATTTTAGTGTTTGAATCATCCCAGATTTATCGAACAGGAGCCCTTCAATATGACTTACTGTGTCCTTGTGAAATAATTTTTTTGAGAATTTTTCCTTCCAACTTAAAAAGATGTTCTAGTCTAATCTTATACCTAATTCTCCTCTGCCATGTAGTCACCACTTCTCCAAAGAGTTTTGGTTTCTTTTAATGGTAATGGTATTAGATACTAGGATCTCACAGTGCTCAGTGTACTACTGGGTTATTCTATTTTTCTGCCTTTTCAGCAAAGATCGGAAATCAATCTCTCCATATATACACACACACACATACATACATACATATACATATACATACATATACATATATACATATATACATATATACACACATATATATGTATACATATATATACACATATATGGAGATATATATGCAAGTGCACACAAACATGCACATACACATGCATGAACAGATATACATGTACTTAAGCATACATATGTATATATACACAAATATATACACATATATACTCATATATATTTGATAAATTTATGAATTATCATAGTTCCAGTTATTTAAAAAAAAACTTTTTGGGACTAGGATTGAACCCATGGGCATTCTCTTTCTGAGTTACACCCCCCCAGCTTTTTTATTTTAAAACAGGGTATTGCCAAGATGCTGAGCACCTGGCTAAACTTAATTTTTTTGTGTGTGTGGTGAGGGTGCAACCCAGGGGCTTTTCTAGCTTTGGGCTACACTCCCAGACATATTTTATACTTTATTTGGAAACAGGGTCTCACTAAGTAGCTGAGCCTGGCTTTGAACCTGTGTGATCCTCCTGTCTCAGCCTCCTAAGCGCTGGGATTACAAGCATGTGCCACCATGCCTGACCTGGCTAAATTTCTGATGCTGGCTTCAAATCTGTGATCCTCCAGTCTCAGCCTCTTAAGTACTGAGATTGCAGGCATGTGCTACTATGTGTGGCTCATAGCTCCAATTCTAATTCACAGATTTTTTTTCTTGCATCCTTAATTAATTTTGTATATTCCTTCTTCTACAGTGAGAATCCTGGTTCCAAAGAACATCAACATATTTATTCAGTACTGTAATAGAAATAAAAGAATTTCAAAATTATTTCATCCATTCCTTAATATTAAAGATATACTGATCTTAGTTCTATCCATTTCCCTCAAACCCTTCCTGATTAAGGCTGTATACTTTGAGAGTTTGTAGTCAGATTCTGCATGTATTAATTACTTAGATTGTTTCTTGTCTTATCCTTGGATTTTTCTTTTTATCTTTTTTCATTCTTATAGTAAATTTAAAATGTTATTAGGTCATTTGTTTCATTTTAAAAGTAAAAAATTATATTTATTTTTACTGACATTATCTACAATTTCATGATTACTCCTACTGTTTAATACATTTAGTCAGGATTAGAGTTTGGTAGAACTTTCAAGAGTCCTATGTTAATAAATACTGCTCAATGAGATGGAATGGTACCCTGGGAAACTATTTGATCTTTGCCTACCCAGATAGCAAAGCCAATTCCCTTTTCCCCAACTCTGAACATCAAATCAGGCCCAAAGTATAATGTGATGTTAACAAAAACATGTTTTAAGTTACTTGCCAGCTAGTATGACTGGGATGGAAATCAGAATTACATTTTGTAGTCCTTGAAAGCACTTAGGGCTGCTATTTAATGAATATATACTAAGGTATATAGTACTTTGTACTCGTTGTTTGCTGCTAGCTTCCACTGCGGTTAGTTGCCCCAGTACCATACCAGTTGTGAGATGTTTCAATGATCACTTCTGGGAACACACAAATAAGCTGTTCTGGATGGAGATTTGGGTCAATTTTCTTGTAAGAAAAACTTATTGGGTAAATTATGATTCTCTTCACTTTTGGACCTCTTTCTCTTCTCTTTTTTATAGGCTTCTCAAAGTAAACCTGATAAGTATGAGAAGAAAACCAATAAGGAGGTGGCAAAAAATGTTTCCAAGGAGACAAACAGGAACAAATATACTCTTGAGCCAGACAAAATGAGTGAAAGTAAAAGGAGAATGTGAGTAAGAGGGAACTCATGGTATTGCTTTAGATAAGAATGAGAATATGACATCCTTGTGTTCCCCCCTAAGAACATGTTTATTTAGCCATAGTGGTGCCTACAACATTAATTTTGGGTGTTAAGGATGGCCTATGTTTGCTGCAGAATTACAGGCATCTTCTTTCTCTTCTTCCAAGAGTGTGTGTGTGTGTGTGTGTGTGTGTGTGTGTGTGTGTCTGTTGAAGACAATGTTGACATTGAGTAATTTGCCAAAAGACCTTATGTTCATCTTTTTTTTTCCTCCAGCCCTGTTTGAACTAGCTGTGGAGGCAAATTAACATTTCAGGGATACTCATCAGCTGCCTGATAGACTTCCAGTCTGCTTATCCAATTAGAAATTTGGAGGGAGGTTTGCCCCTTATTACCAGAAAAAAATTTCTATTTGCATGGGCTAAAACCATGTATCTTCTAGCTATTACAGATAACTTCATAGGTTCTGCAAGTAGGGATGAACATTTTCATCTAGAAATGGAAAACTAATTTAGCTCTAAGAAAACTCTTACTGAATGAAAATTTAGAATAGAGAGGACCTTTCTATATTCTTTATTTATTTAAAAGATTACTTCTTTTGCGATGGACCAATCTGCAATTGAATAGATTAGATAGGAGGCTATAGCATAGGCTCCAATGAATAAGGTAAAAATATTGGGAATTCAAGGTCCCCAAAAGACTAAAAGTAGAACTACCATATGACCTAGATATAGCACTCCTTGTGATCTTCCCAAAAGAATTAACAATCAGAACAATAGAGCAGTATATATATACCCGTTTATTGGAACACAGTTCATAGTAGCCAAATTATAGAACTAACCTAGGTATTCAACAGATGAGTGGATAAAGGAAATTATATATATGTTACATTTACACACATACACACACAATGAAGTTTTACTTAGCCATAGAGAATAAAATTATGTATTGCTTTTAAATGGATGGAGCTGTAGATCGTTCTGCTATGTGAGATCAGCCATACTCAGAAAATCAAGAGTTGCATGTTTTTTCTCATATGTGAAAGCTAGAGAGAAAATAGGAAAGAAAAGGGACCTTATTAAAATAGTAGAGAGAATAGTAAAGTTGTGGAAGGGTTTGGAGGAGAGGAGGGGAAGGAAACGGGAAATAACAGGGAAGAAACAGATGAAATAATGTTGTGTGCATATATGAAGATATCATGGTGAATTTCACTATTGTGTATAATTACAGTAATTTTTTGCAGTCCTGGTGATGGAACCCAGGTGGCATTCTACCTTTGAGCTTATACCCCCAGCCCTATTTTTAAGTCTTTTATTTTTATTTTTATTATTGTTTTTGTTTTTGTTTTGGCAGTACTGGGGTTGGAACCCAAGGGCATTCTACCTCCGAGCTATGCTCCAGCCCTTTTTTATTCTTTATTATGAAACAGGGTCTCACTGAGTTGCAAAGGGCCTCACTAAGTAGCTGAGGCTGTCCACGAACTTGGATCCTTCTGTCTCAGCCTCCCAAGTACTGGGATTACAAGTGTGCGCTACCACGCCAGGCTCAGTCTTTTTGCTTTTGAAACAGGTTCTCACTGAGTTGCGAAGGGCCTCGCTAAGTAGCTGAGGACTTCTGCGAACCGTGATCCTTTTGTCTCAGCCTTCCGAATCTGGGATTACAAGTATGTGCCACCACTCCTGTCTAAAACGATTTTTTTGTTTGCTTTGTTTTGTTTTTTGCAGGTCTGGAGATGGAACCCAGGGGCATTTGACCTCCGAGCCACACGCCCTGCCCTATTTTTATTCTTTATTTTGAAACAGGGTCTAAGTTGTGGAGGGCTTCACTAAGTAGCTGAGGCTGTCTGCGAACTATGATCCTCCAGTTTCAGACTCCTGAATGTTGGGATTACAAGCATGTGCCACCACGCCCAGCTAAAACGTTTTTAAAAAAAGAAAAAAGTAAGCTGAGTATGGTGACACATGCTTATAATCTCAGTACTTGGGAGGCTGAGACAGGAGGATAGCAGTTTCCCAGACAGCCTCAGCTATGTAGTGAGGCCCTCTGCAACTTAGTGAGACCCTATTTCGAAAATAAAGAATAAAAAATAGGCTAAAAAAGTAAAAAGTATCTCTAGAGAGAAAATAGGAAATGAATGGGACTTTAGATAATTGAGAGTGACCAATAGAATAGTATAAGGAGATAGAAAGGAAGAACCAGTGAAAGAAACAGTTCAAATTATGTGATGCCCATGTATGAAGGTATCAATAACAATCTCATTATTATGTAAGGAGAAGGGTGGGTAACAGGGTGGGGGCTGAAAGGAAACACCCCAAGACCTGTGTGCATGTTTCATTGTATGACTCTGCTTCTCACTATGTAAAAGAATAACAGCCAGAAAAGCAAAAGATATTCCAGAAGTGCATTAAAAGTTAATTACATTAAAATATTAAAAATATGTTGTTGTAGCTAGGTATGGTGGTGCATGCTTAGTAATCCCAGTACTTAGGAGGCAAAGATACTAGGATCAAAAGTTCACAGACAGCCTCAGATACATAGTAAGGCCTTCTGCAACTTAGACCTTTTTTCAAAATAAAGAATAAAAAATAGGGCTGAAGTTGTAGCTCGGAGATAGAATGCCCCTGGGTTCAATCCACAGTACTGAAAAAAGTTGTTTTTACCACATTTTATAATGCATGTGCTATTTGCCATATTTAAAAGTATATACC